>NC_133524.1:66923750-67572500 GCF_049354715.1 Callithrix jacchus | reverse complement strand
AAGGTCTCTGGGAGTGGTCAAGATAGACGAAGGGTCCTGTATGGAAAGGAGTGGAGTCTGTATGGGAAATGTATTGGCTAGTATCCTTAGGGACACATGAACTGTCTCCTGGCCATCTCCTCTTACATGTATAATAGGCATCTCAAAATGTGCAGGCTAAAAAGTGAACTCCCAGTCTTTCCCTTAAACCCACTCCTATCTCTGTCAACAGTAACACTATTTTTCCAGTTGCTCAGGCCAGACATCTTGGAGTACTTTTTGCCTCTTCTTTCTCTTATATCCCACATCAGTAAATCTTGCTGTCCCTATTTAAAAAAATCTATCCAGAATTTGACCACTTCTCTTCATCTCTGCCACTGTGATCCAAGCTACCAGCATCTCTATCAGTAATAGCCTCTTGAGTGGTCTTCCCCCTGTACCTCCAGCCCTGCAGTCTATTCTCAACATAGTGCTGGCCAGTGAGCCTTCTAAAATGTAAGTCAGATGACATCTCTCTTCTCTAAACCCTCAGTGCCTTCCCATTCACTGAAAGGAAAAGCCAAAGAGTCCTTTACAACGGCCTTCAAGGACCTTCGTGATCTGGTCCCTGCCAAACTCTCTGACCTCATTGTTTATTTTTCCCCTTCTCACAACACCTGGCTTCCATTCAAAAGTCACCCTTAATATTTATTTACGTATTTATTTATTGACAGAGTCTTGCTTTGTCATTCAAGCTGGAGTGCAGAGGTGTGATTATAGCTACTGCAACCTCGAACTGCTGGGCTCAAGTGATCCTCCTATTTCAGACTCCCAAAGCACTGGGATTACAGATGTGACCCACTGTGCCTGGTTTCACTCCTAATATTTAAAACCACAACCCTGTCTATTACCCTTTTCCTTCCCTCTTTAATTTTTCTCCATAATGATGTTTGTAATCTACATATTTTACTTATTGATTTTATTAGCCCCCAGTAGTATGTAAGCACCATTAGGGTGGGAGTTTTTAATCTGTTTTGTGCACTCTTAAGGAACTACCAGGACCTAGAACTGGACCAGGCAAAAGTAGGCTCTCAGTAAACTTTTGTGGTTTTTTAAAAAATTATTTATTTATGTTTGAGACAGGGTCTCACTTTGTCACCCAGATTGAAGTGTAGTGGCACGATCACAGCTCACTACAGCCTCAAAGTCCCAGGTTCAAGCAATCCTCCTGCCTCAGCCTCCCAGGTAGCTGGAACTTCAGATGCGTGCCACCGCGCCCAACTAATTTTTTGTATTTTTTTGTAGAGACAGGGTTTTGCCATGTTGTCCAGGCTTGTCTTGAACTCCTGAGCTCAAGAGATCTGCCTGCCTCTGTGTCTCATAAATATCTGTTGATTCTTTCCTGGATCATAGTCAGTGGCTTCGAGAGGCAATTTAAACATAGCAAGTAAGTCATGGATGCTAGAGCTTGGTCCAAAGGCAGCCCTGCCTGGGTTCCGATCTTGACTTTACCACTAAATAGCAAGACACCTAAACTCTCTGTGCCTTAATGTTTTCATCAGCAAAGCAGAGAAAATAATAGTACCTAGTTCATGGAGAGCCTCTGGGGTCATTAATAAGTATAAAGCACTTAGAAAAATACCTGTCACATAGTAAGTACTATATAAGCATTTGTTGTAATTATATGCATACAGGGTTGAGATACTAAATATAGGTAGTTTAGATTTTCTAAAATCTTTCAATGCGTTGTCTTGCCCTTGCCCATGTGAAAATTCATTTCCCATGTTTCTGCTCACTTACACAAACTTGTATGATCCCCCTGTAATCTGTCTCCAGGGGCCTGGCTCTTGACAGGTAAACTTGGATGTTTCCCTATTTGCTCCCTCTTGCAGTCATTTCAAAGCTGTTAAATAGTAATCTTGCTGGGCCCCAGTTTCCCAATCTGTACAATGAGTGGGTTGGACTAGATCATTGTAAAGGGCCTTTCTAACTCTTTCAGTCTCCCAGATGGGAGGAGGGACCGGTCCTACCTCTAACTCCACCCCCTTGGATATGCCCTCTGGCTGCCAAGGGGAAAGGTGACAGAGTCAGCTGGGCTCAGCTTCAAGGGGACCAGGTAGGAGACGTGCCAAGGTTCTTGGGCAAGGGTGGCAATGGTGCTCCTGGGCTGTAGGCAGGCAGTGGGGAAGGTGTCATAGGTAAATGTCATCTGGAGACACTGTGGCCTGGACACGAGGAGAGGCAAAGGCACTGTGGGGAGAGACACTCCTCTTCCAGGGACACAGCTGTGATGACAAGTCAGGAGACACTTTGCGTCTGGGTATCTTCCTACTTTGGATAGTGCTGGGAGGCCTCTACCCTCTTTAGCCAGCCAGTCTCTTAGGGACAGAGTGAGCTGCAGAGTAAGAACAACCCAAACCCACGGACTGCCTGCCTGAGCCCTGCCCACCACTCCCTGAGCAGCACTGCCTGAGGCTGCCCACCACTCCCTGAGCGGGACCAAAGGAGCTCGGGTAGGGGCCAGGCTCGCCTGAGTGTACCCAGATGCACTCCTGTCAGCTTTCTGTAGTGCTTCAACCACTGCTCTCCCTGCTCTCTGCTTTTTTTTGCCCCAGCTCAGGGATGGGGGTGGGCAGAGAAATCCTGCCACCCTCACTTCTGTCCTTTCCACCTCCAGGGGGGCCATGGCCAGTACAGAGTCCTCGCTGCTGAGATCCCTAGGCCTCAGCCCAGGTCCTGGCAGCGGTGAGGTGGAGCTGGACTGCTGGTTTGATGAGGATTTCAAGTTCATCCTGCTGCCTGTGAGCTATGCAGTTGTCTTTGTGGTGGGCTTGGGCCTCAACACCCCAACCCTCTGGCTCTTCATCTTCCGCCTCCGACCCTGGGATGCAACGGCCACCTACATGTTCCACCTGGCATTGTCAGACACCTTGTATGTGCTGTCGCTGCCCACTCTCATCTATTATTATGCAGCCCGCAACCACTGGCCCTTTGGCACCGGGATCTGCAAGTTTGTCCGCTTTCTTTTCTATTGGAACCTCTACTGCAGCGTCCTTTTCCTCACCTGCATCAGTGTGCACCGCTACCTGGGCATCTGCCATCCACTGCGGGCACTACGCTGGGGCCGCCCTCGCCTCGCAGGCCTTCTCTGCCTGGCAGTTTGGTTGGTTGTAGCCGGCTGCCTCGTGCCCAACCTGTTCTTCGTCACAACCAGCACCAAAGGGGCCACTGTCCTGTGCCATGACACCACTCGGCCTGAAGAGTTTGACCACTATGTACACTTCAGCTCGGCAGTCATGGGTCTGCTTTTTGGTGTGCCCTGCCTGGTCACTCTTGTCTGCTATGGGCTCATGGCCCGGCGCCTGTGTCGGCCCTTGCCAGGTGCTGCCCAGTCGTCTTCCCGTCTCCGCTCTCTCCGCACCATCGCTGTGGTGCTGACTGTCTTCGCTGTCTGCTTTGTGCCTTTCCACATCACCCGAACTATTTACTACCTCGCAAGGCTGTTGGAAGCTGACTGCCGGGTGCTGAACATTGTCAACGTGATCTATAAAGTGACTCGGCCACTGGCCAGCGCCAACAGCTGCCTGGATCCTGTGCTCTACTTACTCACGGGGGACAAATATCGACGTCAGCTCCGGCAGCTCTGCGGTGGTGGCAAGCCCCAGTCCCGCACGGCTGCCTCTTCCCTGGCACTAGTGTCTCTGCCTGAGGATAGCAGCTGCAGGTGGGCGGACACCCCCGCAGGACAGTAGCTGCTCTACTCTTAGGGTAGATAGATTGTAACGCGGGAAGCCAGGAAGGGAGAGAAAAGGGGGTGAGTGCAGGGCAGAGGTGAGGGAACCCAATAGTGATACCTGGTAAGGTGCTTCCTCCTCTTTTCCAGGCTCTGGAGAGAAGCCCTCACCCTGCGGGTTGCGGGGAGGCAAGGACATCATGTGTAACCTCATCTCTCATAACCCCTTCAGTTGCCCACTCCTTTTTAGCTAATGCCAGTCTTCTACTCCTTTCTCTTTGTTTCTATCCCTTCCTGGGGCCATTGGTTCTACATGTCTTCTTGAAAAATCTTCCCCAGTCCTCTTTCCCCATCCCATTTCCCCCACAGCTGCCTAGACCATGTATTTCTCCAGCCACACCAGAGCATTCAGCTGAAGGGGTGGATCGGATCAGGCAGAGTCATCTCAGGACTGGCCTGACTTATCTGATGATGATAACCAGAATCAGGAAGTGGAGGCAACTTCCATATCACAGATGCCGAGGATGTGCCATATGTAGCACCCACACCAACTTCCTGGTTCTCCCTCAAAGACAGCAGAGTCTTGCTTACTGAGGCACTGGAATAGGGTGCGATCCTGGGGAGCCTGCATGCAGCTGGGGGCCTGACACTGTTGAACTGGTATGCAGCACGAATTAAAGTCCTGTCATGGGGTGGGGACCTTAGCTGATAACAGCCTTTGGGACAGGAATGGGACTGGACCTCCTTTATGATGTTTGCTGAGAACATGTATATGACAGCTCTCCTGTATTTAACCAAAGGAAAAGTGGATGGCTAAGACTGAGGGGGTGGAGCTCTCATGTCTGGCTGTAAGTTCTGGCATTGAGGGGTAGAGCAGGTTTGTGCAGAGGACGGTGGTAACAGGAATTGATGCCCAGAGCTAGCGTTTTAGGGATCTCTCCCTTTCTCTAGCTCCTGCCCCAAATGAATGATAAATCTGTCACCAGCTCTTTTAGATCAGGCTTCAGGACTTTGAGGCCAGGGTGGAGCACTAAGACTGTTAAGGTTCTTTTTAAAGTTTCCTACCCATTCATTCCTACTCTCTCTCAGTGCCATCTTAGCACTTACAGGCTTATAGGATCAAGTCGCTAGGGGGAGGAGGTATGTTGGAAATTGAGAAACTAACCCCTAAGTCTTGGGAAGTCAGAATTTCTTGGCAGGCATTCTTGAGAAGGGTGGGCTCACATTTACAGGTCTTTGCCCTCTGAAATCACCTTCCAGCCTGTTGGTCTCCTGAGTCAGACCCCAGCCGTGCCTTTCTTTTTTTCCCACCCTTGCTGACCTGTCTCTGATCTCTTATTTATCTAATGATATACCAACTTCCTATTGGCTTCTAAGAGGTCTCTCTCTGGAGACTAGGGTTGGGGTCGGACTGCAGGAAAAAAAAAATGACTTCAGTTTCCCTAAATTTCCCTTTTTGTTTTTTGAAGGGCTCCCACCTTCTCCCTAGATATCCAGGACCTTCTTGCTACGCAGGACTCCTGCCATTAGGAGTAAATGAACCAACCTCTTCTCCTCTTCTTAATAGTTCTCCCAGTCTCACAGCCACTGCTTAAGCTGTTACAGACACTGTTCCTCATCTGTGCTCTCTTCCTTTTATTCCTTTGACTATGGCCTCTTTGCCCATCACCTCCCCTACCTGCTGTCCCCATCCAGTAAATCTGCTGCCTCCATCCCAATTGACTCAGCCTCCTCCATTTCCTCGGTCTATTTAACTCCCATATGCTTAATTGAGACAAACTTTCTTGTGCATTACTTTAGGGCTGTCTTCCCTTGCACTTAAGCTTTAAACACCTTGACTTTCACCTCAGGCCAATCTCCTTTCATCTAGGACTGGAGGGGATTGCAGATGAAGCCAGAGGACAAGGCTGGCTTGACCCACTAACACTTCAAATCCTGGAACTTCACCTAAGCTCTCATTCGTCTTAGACTGGCGTGTTCCTAGCAAACATTTCCCATTCCACAGGGCCCCAAATTCATCTTCCTCTTGTGACCTCTTAAGAGTTACCTTGGCTGGGTGCAGTGGCTCACACCTGTCATCTCAGCACTTTGGGAGACCAAAATGGGTGGATCACAAGATCAGGAGTTTGAGACCAGCCTGGCCAACGTGGTAAAACCCTGTCTCTACTAAAAATATAAATAGTAGCCAGATGTGGTGGTGGGCACCTGTAATCCCAGCTACTCAGGAGGCTGAGGGAGGAGAATCAGTTGAACCTGGGAGGTGGAGGTTGCAGTGAGCCGAGATTGTGCCACTGCACTCCAGCCTGCGTGATAGAGTGAGACTCTGTCTCAAAAAAAAATGACCTTGCCTCTTGCAAAATTGGGAAGCTCTAATACTTCAACTTTTGTTTCATTCATAACTGCTTTGTATTTGCCTTGTCTTCCTCTCTTTCTTCCCTGCAGTTCCAGAATAAGAGGTGGTCTCCTTTCTTATTCCTTTACCTCTCTCCTTTATTTCAAGTCTCTTCCATCACTTTATTTTATCCCATCTTAAACACAAACAAACAACAAAAACAAAGCATTACCAATTACCACTGACACCTTAACCCTGCCATCTTTTGTCCTTTCTTTTCTTTTTTGAGATGGAGTGTCACTCTGTCACCCAGGCTGGAGTGCAGTAGCACCATCTCGGCTCACTGCAACCTCTACCTCCCGGGTTCAAGTGATTCTCCTGCCTCAGCCTCCCAAGTAGCTGGGATTACAGGTGTGCACAACCATGCCAGGCTAATTTTTGTATTTTTAGTAGAGACAGGGTTTCACCACATTGCCCAGGCTGGTCTCGAACTCCTGACCTCAGGTGCTATGCCCCCCCACCCCCGCCTCGGCCTCCCAAAGTGCTGGGATTACAGGTGTGAGCCACCACACCTGGTCAACCCTGCTGTCTTCTTCCGTCGTCTTTCTGCTATCTTTAGACCATAGTCTAATTACCATGTTACTCATCCTTATTCATTTCACTGCCAAATCTCTAAAAGAATACTGTAAACCCAGTTTCCTCACCACAAAATCACTCTAATTATCTGCATCTGCTTTCCTTCCTACACTTTGCTGGACTCAGAAGAACACAAATTATCTCTTAAGCAAGACCTTTAACAATCTTGTCTCTACCTTCATCTTCTTTGACCTCTCTATTTCGGTTGACAGTGTTGCACTGTTCTATTTAAATTGTTTTCATGTTGCCATGCTCCATGCTTCGTCAGTTTGGGTACATATACATATTTATATGAGTGTAGTCAGAGCATACATGTATTTTACAATTCGTTTTTAGAAACCTTCGTGTGTGTGTGTGTGTGTGTGTGTGTGTGTGGTGGAGTCTTGCTCTGTCACCCAGGCTGGAGTACAGTGGCACAATCCTCAGCTCACTGCAACCTTTACCTCCCAGGTTCAAACCATTCTCCTGCCTCAGCCTCTGGAGTAGCTGGGATTACAGGCACTCACCACCATACCCAGCTAATTTTGGTATTTTTAGTAGAGATGGGGTTGCACCATGTTGGCCAGGCTGGCCTTGGACTTCTGAACTCAAGGGTCTGCCCACCTCAGTCTCCCAAAGTACTGGGATTACAGGCATGAGCCACTGCACCTGGCCGACAAACCTTTTATTGTAAATATTCTCCCGGGTTGCTGTAGTTTTTCATATCTATTATTTCAATTGCCCCACAAAATTATACCTGTCAGTAGATTATATTTTATTTGACTATTCTCTTATTATTGAATATTTAGATATATTTCAATTTTTCTGTGCTTTGAACATCTTAATGTGTATAGCTATTTTCTTCTTTGTAATTCTGTCTCTAGGACAAGTTCCCAGGAGCGGGATTACCAGACCAAAGAGCATGAGCATTTTTATGGACTGTGATTGCCAAAAGGACTGCAAAAATTTTCAGCTGCACAATGACATATGAGTGTTCTAATTCCCTTGCAGCGCCAGCATTGAACTTTAGAAGAAATCTCTTTAGATGATTAAAAATTATTTTAATATTTTTTGCATTTCTTTGATTACTCCTGGGACTAAACTCTTTCCCATGTTTACTCTTTGAATCTTTCTTCAGTTGGCATCCTAGTAGTATTCATATATATGTATTCTTCATTTAATATTCATGTGATACCTTTGTCATTATTTGATGTAAATATTTATCTCATTTATTGTGATACTTTTCATTTTAGTTCCTTATTTTATCCTATCACTTTAGAATTTCTCTCTTCGTGCTTTTCTCTCTCTGATTACTTTCTGTCTATCTCCTTTGCTGATTTCTCTTTTGCTCCTTAAGTAAATAGCATTCCTGAGACTGGTCACAGAGTCATAGCATTTGGGGATTATTTAATGCCCTTTGTTCATCAGACTGTTGATTTTGTCTTGGAGAGAACATACATGCAGGTGACTCATAGTCCTTGAGAGTACCTCAGAGATCATATAGGGCCTGCACACCCTCTCACTTTACAGTGGAGGAAACAGGCCCAGAGAGGTGGCTGGCCCATGACTTAGTAAGTTAGTGGCAGAGAAGAGGCAAAGTCCCAGGTCTCCTGACTCCCAGGGTTCCATTACATACCATTACACCAGACCAACTAAATTCTAGTCCTTCCCTTCTCCCAACCTCCACCTCCTTATCTTCAATTGCCTACTAGACAGTTTCACTTGAACCTTCCATTGTTACTTCCACCCCAGCATGTCAAAAGCGAAACTACCTGAACCAGTTTCCCTACCTGTCTTGCTAATTTCTGTTGATGGCATCGCCTTTCTTCAAGTCAGCTAGGCTTGAAAACTCTCAGGCAAGTTCAACTCTTGTCTTTCCCTATTTCACAGGTTCTAACATTTCTTTTTTCATCTTGCCAATTACAATTGGCCTTCTTTTTAGTCTCAGCACTACCATTCTAATACTGGCTTTTGTCACCTTATCCCTGACTGTCATAGGCTCCTAACCAGTCTTCCTTATCTCTAGTCTCTTCCCATCGAAAGGCATCCTCTACCATGCGTATTGACAAATTGGTCTGCCCACACACTGCTTTTAGAGTTTCACTCTCTTACTCAAAATTCTTTCATGGTTCTCTACTGTCCACAAGACATGTCAAAATCCTTTTGTCAGAAATTCAAGAGGGGCTTTTGAATCTTATTTTCCATTATTCCCCAATAAAAGTCTCTCTTGTCTAGATAAATTGGTCTCTTCATTCTCTCTCCAAACAAGACTTGCATTTTCTCACCTCTGCCTTTATTTTTCCTGACCCCGACACTGGACTGCCCTCTCTTTCTTCTTGGGCTGCCCTTTCTCTATTCAGTTTCCAAGGCCAGGCTTACGTCCTACTTCCTGTTTGAGGCCTTCTCTGCTGACTCTTACCCACTGTGACCTTCCGGGTCACTCCTAGAGTAATTATTGTCTATATTAGTCATTGGACACTTTTATTGTCTTTTAACATTACTTCTACTGTTATCTTGGATTGTTATTTAACTCTTCATGTATGTTTGTCTTGAGTTCCCACCTATAAACCCCTTGAGTTACTGTGATAGAAAGGAAAGAGTATAGAACAGAAAATCAGAAGAGCCAAGTCTGAACTCTGGTTCAGAAAATGGGGCTCAGGTGTATCATCCTGGATGAGTCACTCAGACTCTCTGAGCCACAGTTTCATCATCTGTAAAAACAAGATCATAATCTCAGCTTTAAGTACTTCTTCAGATTCTTTTTTTTCTTTTTTTGAGATGGAGTTTCGCTGTTGTTACCCATACTGGAGTGCAATAGCATGATCTTGGCTCACCACAACCTCTGCCTCCTGGGTTCAAGCAATTCTCCTGCCTCAGCCTCCCAAGTAGCTGGGACTACAGGCGCACACCACCATGCCCAGCTAATTTTTGTATTTTTAGTAGATACGGGGTTTCACCTTGTTGACCAGGATGATCTCAATCTCTTGACCTCGTGATCCACCTGCCTCAGCCTCCCAAAGTGCTGGGATTATAGGCGTGAGCCACCGAGCCCGGCCAGTACTTCTTCAGATTCTGATGAAGTTCTGCAAATCTAGAGCGCTAAGCAAATATAAGCGGTTGTTATGATATCATTCCATTTGCTTAATAACTTGTGCTTAATAAATATTTTCTGAATGATTATATGTTAGTGATTCAGTTTATTGTTTCTTCTTCCGGGTATATTTCCACTTTGAGAGGCCACAGGAACCCTGAGGAATTAAAGATCTAGGGAACTTTAGGAACAGTGGGGGTGGGAGGGCATTGGAAAGATATTTTGAAGGGAAGTAGACCTAGCCATCACCTTTCACATTCCACTCTGTGGGCTACTCACTACTTGGCCTGCCTATAAGGCTAACCTGAATGTAGGGAGGAGGGGAAGGGGACACATTCTGAGCTTTCACTTTGCTCACGTTCTCTATTGCTTCATCCAAAAATCCCCAGCTGGTTAAGTCAAATGCTTCATGTAGGACTCTGCTCTCGTTCGTTGATATGATGAAAGCCAGTATTTTGGTAAAGGATGTGATAAGGAGTAGTAGAGAGGACAAACAATTTTCATCAGATAACTGGACTTGGCTTTGAATCCTTGATCTGATACTCGTTAGCTGCATGATCTTGGACAAGTTACTTGATCTCCCTGAACTTCAGTTTCCTCATTGATAAGTTGGGATAAGAATACCCATTTTACAAGACTGTTGCAAAAAGTCAATGGAGTAATGGATGAAGAAACATCATTTACAATTTCCTGTGGGTGGGTACATCCTTTCAGTGGTTTTCAACTTTAGCATAGCTGGACATGGAACCAGAACTCCCATTCAAGTACTAATCAGGCCCAACCCTGCTTAGCTTCTGAGATTAGATGAGATTGGGCACGTTCAGAGTGGTATGGCCACAGATCATGGAAACAGAACTCTATATGTGAATCTGCTACTTAGATGTGATAGTTAAGATCATGACAAAGAATGAAACTTCGAGTGTGAGGAGCAGAGGGCTGAGAACTGATCATTGAGGGATGGCCACAGTGATGGATTGGGAGGAAACAGTTTGGGATACTGGTATTGCATCAAGGGAGAAGAGAGCTTCAAAAAGAGAGATTTAGAATAGTTATTTAAAAAAAAAAACTTGGAATGAAAAAAAGAGAAAGATTAAGAAAGCTATTAACAGTGTCAAATGCCTAAGAGAATTCAAGGAGAATGTGATGTTCAGAAACACTCAATAAAAAATACTTGATTCTCTGCCAACCTGGGTTTATGCATACAATAGATAACAGCCAATGGCATTGACTAAAAAGGCCAATTTTAAATAGCTTTTGTAATCAATAACTTTATACATACACTTACACTCCTTTACTTTGAGTTCCTTGGTGACCACACCTCTTTCCAAAGTTTTCAGAATAACCCATTTAATGGGTTACTTGCCATAACCTACGGAGCTGATATTTCCCATGAGATGAGATGTGGCTAGTTATCAAAAGAAAGAGCAGAAATACCTGAGTGCAACCAAAGAGTGAGTCTGTCTGTGAGGGTATCTCATAGAGGTATAGGTTTGGTTACCAGAGCTTATGTATTTGGGTCACAGGATGGGAAGAAAAATTACCCTTCTTGAATCAAAGTGTAAATTATTAAAATGTAAGAACTCTTCAAGAGAAAAAGGAAGATGAAACCTTTCTTGAAGCTAGTTGGTTATTATTGTCAATTTTGTTCCACAGTCTGGGGTCCCAGTCCTGTTTTGGATCTACTGATGGAAAGAAGGAAACAAATGTACTGGGGCCAGGTGCAGTGGCTCACGCTGGTAATCCCAGCACTTTGGGAGGCTGAGGCAGGCAGATCACCTGAGGTCAGGAGTTTGAGACCAGCCTGGCCAACATGATGAAACCCTGTCTCTACTAAAAATACAAATATTAGCTGGTCGTAGTGGTGCATGTCTGTAATCCCAGCTACTCAGGAGGCTGAGGCAGGAGAATCGCTTGAACCTGAGAGGCGGAGGTTGGAGAGCTGAGATCATGTCACTGCACTCCAGCCTGTGCAACAGAGTGAGACTCCAACTCAAAAAAATAAAAAATAAAAATAAAAGAAAACAAATGCACTGTGAAAACCCAAGAGAAGAATCAACTGATACCCTCTCAGAGATCACCATGCCGATGGCACCTGCCCAATTTGTGTTACTTCTCACTGATATTTAACTTACTGCTCTTTGTAAATCTCATTCCCTTCACTAAATAAATAGCACTGTATCTGCAATATGAATAAAACATTTCTTTTTACTCACTCTAAATATTGCTAATCCCTTTCCAGAGGGTAGCTGTTGTTCTGATTCTTTGAGGGTTTAAGCTAGTTTGATTTTTTAAAAGTTTTTGTCTAAATAAAGTTTTCTAACAAAGTTTTCTCAAGTACATTTTCCAGGTGCAACTAAGTTTTGAAGGGGCTGGGTTTAATAATGTTAAGCAGGTTTCTCTACTACAGGATTTATCTGGAGCCCTTAACATATGATATCCACTGTGAATTTCTAAGAGGAGGATGTTCTATATACAGTACCTACCAGACTTATGGACCAAGGAACCATTTTTTCTGCAAGGCACATCTCAAGGACCTCCTATGCCAAGATATATTTTAGGAGACACTGTTCTAGTCAGGGAAACCTACTATCTGGAAACCACCTAGTCAGAGGGCAGGAGTTAGCTTATGTCTCCTGCTCTCCTAGATTTCTTCTCTCCACCATGGGCAGATGCAGGCCAAGAAAAGTTCTTTTCTTTTTTTGTATGTAGAAATGTAAAAAATACTTTTCTACATTTTCCAGCTTTTCAAATTGGAAGGAAAAGTATTTCTCCCTCTCCTAATAATAAGTGAAATACTTTTCCTGGAAACCTTTCCCTTTTGAGGTAGTCTATCAGTTAGGAATGCATTTGACTGCATGTAACAGAAACTCATGGTGAGGCTCCACAAGATATGTGTTTCTTGTGTGTGTTTGTTTTAATAAAAAAATCCCCAGGTTGGCAGTACAGGGTAGGTGCAGCTGCTCAAGAGAATCCTTACAGCTTCCTGCTTTACCATCTTTTTAATGTGTGTTTTTCATCTTTATGGTTATAAAATGACTGCTCAACTTCCAAGCACTTTGTCTGTGTTCTACACAGGAGGGAAGGGGTAAAAGCATATAGCAAGGTTCTGAAGAATCCAGTAAACTAAACCCTTTTTCCTTATCAGGAAAACAATATCCTTTCCAGAAACACCACCCAGTAGACCACTGGTTAGAGCAGGTCATGTGGCCACCCCCAGTTATGTGTATGGGAAGTTGCTGCCCCAAACAGAAGGGGGGTTCTCTGAGTAAAGAAGACAGGGATAATAGGTGTTGGGTAGGATACTAGCAGGGTCTGTTAAATACTGCTTGTTGTTTTTCTTCTGACTTACAACCAATTTTCCAATGGTAACCTTCTGTAACACAACTAAATTCCTGAGAAAGTTCTGTAATGAAAGCATGATTAACAGCATACAATTTTTTATCATATCTGTTACAAACTTCTCGGAAAACCAAGAACCTAATAAATCATGAGTTCAACAATTGAAATTCCTCCAAATTGTCTTGTGCTCATTGTGTACATATTATTGTAGCCTGACATTGTCACTTCCATTTCACATGCAAAGTTGTATACAGTCTGCATGTGAGAATGCTTAATGTATAGTAAATCAGCATTAATAACTGTCAATTGCATTTGAGCAGTCATCCAATAGATTGAGTTCTTAGGGACGTATGTGTCTGACTTATTTCTCTGTTTTCTCCAGTGCCTACCACATAATAGGTGGTCAATAAATATTGCTGAATGAAGTGAGTGAATGAGTGAATATCTGAGGTGTCCAGGAAGACCTGTCAGGGTTATCAAGGAAGATCTAGCCTGAAGTAGGCAAGGACTAGCCTTGGTGAGAAGATAGCAGAAAAACTGAAATGTCCACAGTTGATTCAAAAGCAACTCTTTATATATTGATTAATTTTGGTGCACAAGAGATGGTTTTGGAAAACTTTTATTCATCTTTAAGTATCTTTGTTTTTCAAAATTTGAGTTTTTATTTTTAATTTATTAAGGCATTGCCAAGCCAGCAAGGCTGACATAACTGTCTAAAAATGAATTAGAAATAAAACTCCAAAAAAATCTAGGAGCAATAATCCCACATCTGAAAAGTTATGGATTTTTATTAAATTTTTAAAACTTGCCTTACATTATTATAAACACAATGCATTACCATTACACAAAGATCATAAAATATACAGACAAGCAAGAACGCCATGGGGCAGGCAAAGTTTTATTAGAACCCAGAAAACAATAACCATATGAAATAATTTGATAAATTAGGCTTTATCAAAAATTTGTACAAATTGCTAGAAACAAATCTCCAATGCAGATTTTTTTTTTTTGAGAAGGAGTCTTGCTCTGTCACTGAGGCTGGAGTGCAATGGCACAATCTCGGCTCACAGCAAGCTCTGCCTCCCAGGTTCACGTGATTCTCCTGCCTCAGCCTCTGGGGTAGCCAGGATTACAGGCATCTGACACCACATCTGGCTAATTTTTGTATTTTTAGTAAACGCAGTGTTTTACCATGTTGCCCAGGCTGGTCTCAAACTCCTGACCTCAGGTGATCCAACAACCTTAGCCTCCCAAAGTGCTCGGGATTACAGGTGTGAGCCACCGTGTAAATTTCAAATAATTGAGCCACCAGAAAAATTTCAAATAATTCATATAGCTGCTTCATCCTCAAGAAGAGAGAGCATAATTCCCGACTCCTAAGGGTCAAATATAGAGACTTATTTCCAAAGAGCACTGTTGAGAAACATTAAGTTTACCCTGCCCCCATGGCTCCTTTGTGGAGCATACCTTCTAGTTTGTGATTGGTGGTAGGAGAGTAACAGCTGTCTACCTGGTGTATTCCTGAGTTATGTATATATGTAGAACACCTGTGTATTAATAAGAATATATGTAGAACATCTGTGTATTAATAAGAATCACCTGTCAAAGAACAAATAAATACATGGTTGACTCTCTACTCAGGGCCTTCAGTCCCAGAAAGCTGCAAGCCCTCAGGCTCTCAGGCTGTTAGTCCTGAGATAGCTCCACTCTGTTGGCTATCTGGATGTCTGCCTCTCTCAATACCTTCAGCCCGCCTGGGTGGGGGTTTCATGGCTGCGCTGGTTCTTGGTAAGTAACGTCCAGTGGGGACTCAAACCCAGGACAAAGAGTTGCCGGAACAACAAAGAAAGGAGAGGCTAAGCTGAAGGTATCCCGAGTAAGTTTGGAAAGAATCCTCAGGGCAAACTGGGGAGCTCGGAAGGCATCCCGGGACCGTTTGAAAGTATACCCCAGGTGAATTAGGGGGAACCTGGAAGAGCCAGGGGAGATTCCCAGGTGAGTTAGGGAGTACCTGGGGTAAGGCTCAGAACATTAGAGAAAGAATTTCCTAGGGATAGCTGGGGGAGTTCAGGATTCCCAGGGTGGCAGCTGGGGAAGCTTGGTCATACTGGGGTAACGGGATAAAAATGAAGTAAACATGGGGCTTACTTGGTGTGGTGTGTTTGGGCTTTGATATGTCTTGCCCTGGAGTTGTTTTAGACCAAGGAGGAGGAAAAGGATTCAGGACAGAAATCAAGTAAACATGGGGCTTATTTGGTGTGGTCTGTTTGGGCTTTGGTGTGTTTTGCCCTGGAGCTGTTTCAGACCTACATTGAGGAAGACGATTCAGAAGATACAGGAGAGAAGTGTGATAAAGTATGTAAAGAAATTATAGGAGAGAACGATCCAAGATGGCCGATCGCTAACATCCTGGGATTGCAGCTCTCAGGGAAGGCGCGGAGAACTAGAGGACGCCACACTTTCAGACAAAGTCTGGTCGCTCACGGAGCAGAAGATCCCCCAGTGGTGGAAACACACGGGTCGCCAGCGCGACTCTCGTGGTCGGCGCAGCGGTTCCGCCGGCACCTCGGCGCGGCAGCTCTTGGCGCAGAGTAAACGGGACCGCTTCCTCTTCTGACCGAGGTTTGGAGCCCCGGGAAGGCAGAGTCGCCTACTAGGGAAACAAGAAGGAAGCCCGACAGGAGAATCCTGGGCAGAAAAGCACCATCAGTTTTAACGCCGCTGCTCTGGCCCTGGGAACTAACAACCTGGACGTCCACTCAAGAGACCTAATCTGAAAGTTGGTAATTTCAAAGACGAGAGGAGGATAAATTTACAATGACGGGAAGAAACCAGCGTAAAAAAGCTGAGAATATTCAAAGTCAGAACGCCTCTCCCTCTAAAGATGATCACAGTTCCACATCAACAATGGAACAAGGCTTGATGGAGAACGAGCGCCTCCTGATGACAGAATCACTCTTCAAGGAATGGATAATAACAAACTTCGGTGAGTTAAAAGAACATGTTGTAGCCCAACGTAAAGAAACTAGGAACTTTGAAAAAAGGTTTGATGAAATCCTATTGAGAATAGACAACTTAGAGAGGCGTATGAGTGAAATAATGGAACTGAAGAATACAATACAGGAACTCCGAGAAGTATGCACAGGTTTAAACACTCGAATTGTTCAAGCAGAAGAAGGGATATCAGAGGTCAAAGTCCAACTTAATGAAATAAAACGTGAAGAAAAGATTAGAGAAAAAAGGATAAAAAGGAATGAGCAAAGTCTCCAAGAAATGTGGGACTATGTGAAAAGACCAAATTTACGTTTGATAGGTGTACCTGAATGCGACGGAGAGAATGAATCCAAGCTGGAAAATACCCTTCAGGATATTATTCAGGAAAATTTTCCTAAACTAGCAAAGCAGGTCCACATTCAACCCCAGGTAATACAGAGAACACCACAAAGATATTCCTCAAGAAGAGCAACCCCAAGGCACATAATCGTTAGATTCACCAGGGTTGAAATGAAGGAGAGGATACTAAGGGCAGCCAGAGAGAAAGGTCGGATAACCCACAAAGGCAAGCCTATCAGACTTAC
Source organism: Callithrix jacchus (assembly GCF_049354715.1). NCBI lineage: Eukaryota > Metazoa > Chordata > Mammalia > Primates > Cebidae > Callithrix > Callithrix jacchus. The sequence goes on along the minus strand of NC_133524.1, from coordinate 67,555,854 downwards.
AGCAGATCTCTCGGCAGAAACTCTACAGGCCAGAAGAGAGTGGGAGCCAATATTCAACATCCTCAAAGAACAGAACCTTCAGCCCAGAATTTCATATCCAGCCAAACTAAGCTTCACAACTGAAGGAAAAATAAACTCTTTTATGAACAAGCAAGAACTCAGAGATTTTATTACCACCAGGCCTGCTTTACAAGAGCTTCTGAAAGAAGCATTACACACAGAAAGAAACAACCAGTATTAGCCTTTCTAAAAATACACCAAAAAGTAAAGAGGACCAACATAAAGAAGAATTTACACTAACAAATGGATAAAACAGCCAGTCAACATCAAATGGCAGTAACCCTAAATTTAAATTGACTAAATTCCCAATCAAAAGACACAGCCAAAACCCAACGGCATGTTACATCCAGACCTGTTTCACATGCAAGGATACACAAAGACTCAAAGGGATGGAGAAAGATTTACCAACCAAATGGAGAGCAAAAATAAATAATAAATAAATAAAAAGCAGGAGTTGCAATTCTTGTATCGGATAAAATAGATTTTAAAGCAACAAAGATATAGTGGTAAAAGGATCAATGCAACAAGAGCTAACGATCCTAACACCCAGATAGGAGACTTAGATTCAATGAGACAGAAAATTAATAAGGATATCAAGGACTCGAACTCAGATCCAGAACAAGTAAACTTAATAAATATTTATAGAGCTCTCCACTTCAAATACACAAAATATACATTCTTGTCAATACCACATCACACCTACCCATTAGTTTAAATAAAACATTGATTGGCCATTATTAATACCCAATTTTTTTCAAAATAAAGCAATATTTCCATTTACTCTCCCTCTTTCTCTTCCTCTTTCTTCCTCTCCTTTATTTTTTTTTCTTTCCTTCTCTCAAAAAAAAAGAAATCAACTTGTAAACCTCTAGATCCAGGTTGGCAATGTCTCTTTCATTGCTTGATTTCCTTTCTTCCCTTCCCTCCCTCCCTCCCTCCCTCCCCGCTTCCTCCCTTCCTTCCTTCCTTCATCCCTTCCTTCCTCCCTACCGTCCTTCTTCCCTTCCTTCCTGCCTTCCTCCCCCCCCCAAAAAAAAAAAAAAGAAATTATAGAGCAAAAAGATAAAAAGTCAAATGAGGAAAAGGTGTGCCCGTCAGCCCCCACCCCCCACACCACCCCAGTATCTTGTTGAGGGATGGCCAGGTCCTCCCGTATTTCTACTGCTGCTTCTGTTGGTGTTTGTATTCCTAGAACTAAGGTAAGCACTTCAGGCATTTGTACTCCTAGAATTATGGTAACTGGTTTCACCCAAGCCAGAATTCAACAAGTGAGAAAAGAGGGAGATTTGGAGGTGTCGTAATTTCCAGTTGTTGTACACTCTCAAGATCAGCAAGGGCAAGTACGGGTTGCTTTTGAACTCCTTCCCTTCAGATTGTGGAAGGAGTTTAAGCAGGCCGTTAGCCAGTACGGGCCTCAGTCTCCGTTTGTGCTAGGATTATTAAAGAATGTAGCTATTGGGCTGGGCGCGGTGGCTCACGCCTGTAATCCTAGCACTTTGGGAGGCTGAGGCGGGTGGATCATGAGGTCAAGAGATCGAGACCATCCTGGTCAACATGGTGAAACCCCGTCTTTACTAAAAATACAAAAAATTAGCTGGGCATGGTGGCACGTGACTGTAATCCCAGCTACTCAGGAGGCTGAGGCAGGAGAATTGCTTGAACCCAGGAGGTGGAGGTTTCGGTGAGCCAAGATTGCGCCATTGCACTCCAACCTGGGTAACAAGAGTGAAACTCCGTCTCAAAAAAAAAAAAAAAAAAGGAATGTAGCTATTTCTTACTGGCTGATTCCAATAGATCTGATTTTGGGAAATGGGTTGAGGGGCCTATCTCAGACCCAGAGACAAACTGGGGCCTATCCAGTACGAACTATTCCCTTAACTCTGTACAATGCATGTTCCTCACCACAGCTGGGAGCACTGCAGTAGATTTGTGCAGCTCTCGGAGAGTAAGCAGTTTGCCAGGAGAGCCACTGCAAAAAATATCTATGGGAGTTTGTGGCCCTTTACCCCCGCCCCCTGGAACTGTGGGTTTACTTCTAGGAAAATCTAGTCTTACTACTCAAGGAGTTAGCATTCATACAGGAGTTACTGATGTGGACTTTATAGGGGAAATTCAAATTGTAGTGTTTTCTTCCATTCACTGGAGTGCTGAGCCTGGAGAACGCATACCACAGCTTTTAGTTTTACCATATGAGAAAATTGTTAAAACTCGCGCTTTGAATGAAGAGACCCCCCCCCCCAAACAGGCTTTCTGTGAGCAACATGGCTGTTTCTTCACCTGGGTGCAGGTGGGCTAAGGCAGAAAAGGGCATTAGCGAAGCGTGGTGGGATAGGAGTTGGTTTTATAGGTTGGGGCAAATCTTTTGGGAAGGGGGCAGGGGTGTTATGGAGTAAGATTAGTTACAGTGGTGGCGGTAGGGGCAAGGAGTATACATTACCGTAAGTTCAGTTACAATGGCAGGTGGGGTAAGACGTAAGAACAGTTAAGATGGCAGGGTTGGGTGAGGAGTATTTACATTATTATAATAACAGTTAAGATGGCAAGGTGGGTTGATGTCCGGGGGAAGCTCCACTGGGTGATCAGGGATAATGGCGAACACGGAGCGGGGTGGGGATGGGGTGATCAGCTAAGGCATGCAGGCAGGACTTTAGACTTTCTGGGTCTGGGCTTGCACATGGAGGCCTGACAAAAATAGGGCAAAGTGAAACTAAAAAAAACTAGAAGACTCGGAGGTACAAACAAGACAGAACAGCATATTGGGTAAATCAAAATTACTGATAAACGTCCTACATGTGAGATTTACTTTCCTTGAATGTATTTACAGGATTTGTAGATGCTTGGAGTAGGGCAGGCCTCAGAAGTGTATCAAAGTAGTCTCATTTTAACCTGTGAGGGGCCTGAGGGACAGCTTGGAACGATCAGCCTATTGTCATGCAAATCGCCGTTAACTTGTGGGGAAGAGACTTGTTGCAGCAATGGGGAGCTCAGGTTTTAATACCTGAACAATCATGTAGCCCCCCCAGGCCATCAAATGATGCAGGACAAGGGTTATGTGCCTAAAATGGGATTGGAAGAAAATATGCAGAACGGGAGAACAATCCAAGATGGCTGATCGCTAACATCTCGGGATTGCAGCTCCCAGTGAAAGCGCAGAGAACTAGAGGACGCCACACTTTCAGACACATTTTTGTCGCTCACAGACTAGAAGATTCCCAGTGGAGGAGCCCCACGGGTCGCCAGCGTGACTCTTGTGGCCGGCACAGTGGTATTGCTGGCACCTTGGCACGGCAGCTCTTGGTGCAGAGTAAACGGGACTGGTTCCCCTTCTGACCGACGTTTGGAGCTCTGGGGAGGCAGAGTCGCCTATTACGGACTCAAGAAGGAAGCCAGACTGGAGATTCCTGGGCAGAAAAGCACCATCAGTCTTAATGCCGCTGTTTTGGCCGGCGCAGTGGGTTGCTCATATTTTGGCCCTGGGAATTAACAACTTGGACGTCCACTGAGAGACCTAATTTGAAAGTTGGTAATTACAAAGACGACAGGTGGATAAATTTACAATGATGGGAAGAAACCAGCATAAAAAGGCTCAAAATCAGAATGCCTCTCCCCTTAAAGAGGATCACAGTTCCTCATCAACAAGGGAACAAGGCTTAATGGAGAATGAGTGCATTCCATTAACAGAATCAGGCTTCAGAAGGTGGATAATAAGAAACTTCTGTGAGTTAAAAGAACATGTTGTAGCCGAATGTAAAGAAACTAAGAACTTCGAAAAAAGGTTTGACGAAATCCTAATGAGAATAGACAATTTAGAGAGGACTGTAAGTGAATTAATGGAACTGAAGAATGCAATAGGGGAACGCCGAGAAGTATTCACAGGTTTAAACACTTGAATTGATCAAGCAGAAGAAAGGATATCAGTGGTCGAAGACCAACTTAATGAAATAAAATGAGAAGACAAGAATAGAGAAAAACAGATAAAAAGGAATGAGCAAAGTCTCCAAGAAATATGGGACTATGTGAAGAGACCTAATTTACGTTTGATAGGTATACCTGAATGCGACGGAGAGAATGAATCCAAGCTGGAAAATACTCTTCGGGATATTATTCAGGAAAACTTTCCCAACCTAGCAAGGCAGGACAATATTCAATTCCAGGTAATACAGAGAACACCACAAAGATATTCCTCAAGAAGAGCAACCCTAAGGCACATAATTGTTAGATTCACCAGGGTTGAAATGAAGGAGAAAATACTAAGGGCAGCCAGAGAGAAAGGTTGGGTCACCCACAAAGGGAAGCCTATCAGACTTACAGCAGATCTCTCAGCAGAAACTCTACAGGCCAGAAGAGAGTGGGGACCAATATTCAACATCCTTAAAGAACAGAACTTTCAGCCCAGAATTTCATATCCAGCCAAACTAAGCTTCACAACTGAAGGAAAAATAAAATCTTTTATGAACAAGCAAGTACTCAGAGATTTTATTACCACCAGGCGTGCTTTACAAGAGCTTCTGAAAGAAACATTACACATAGAAAGAAACAACCAGTATTAGCCTTTCTAAAAATATACCAAAAAGTAAAGAGCATCAACATAAAGAAGAATTTACATCAATGAATGGACAAAAAAGCCAGTTAACATAAAATGCAGTAATCCTAAATTTAAATCGACCAAATCCCCCAATCAAAAGATACAGCCAAAACCCAACGGTATGCTACATCCAGACCCATTTCACATGCAAGGATACACAAAGACTCAAAACAAAGGGATGGAGAAAGATTTACCAACTAAATGAAGAGCAAAAATAAATAAATAAAAAGGAGGAGTTGCAATTCTCGCATCTGATAAAATAGATTTTAAAGCAACAAAGATATAGTGGTAAAAGGATCAATGCAACAGTAAGAGCTAACGATCCTAACACCCAGATACATAAGACCTATAAAGAGATTTAGACTCAATGAGACAGAAAATTAATAAGGATATCCAGGACTTGAACTCAGATCCGGAACAAGTAAACTTAACAAATATTAATAGAGCTCTCCACTTTAAATATACAAAATACACATTCTTGTCAATACCACATCACACCTACTCATAGGTTTAAATGAAATACTGATTGGACATTATTAATACCCATTTTTAGAATAAAGCAACATTTCCATTCTCTCTCCCTTTTTCTTCCTCTTTCTTCCTCTCCTTCACTCTTTTTTTTCTTCTCTAAAAAAAAAAAAATCCTTTTTTAAAAAAAATTTGAGTCAAGATAGTTGGTTGGTCAATTAAAAAAAAAAAAAAAAAGAAAAGAAAATTTGCAGAGCACAAGGAATCCTCAGAAAGTAAAGGACAAAATTCTCGCCAGGACCTAGGATAATATACTTTGATGGCGGCCATTGTTAAGCCTTCAGAGCCTATTGGTTTGACATGGATAACAAACTTATATGGATAAAGCAATGGCTCCTAACAAAAAAACTGGAGGCTTTAGAAAATTTAGTTACTGAACAGCATCTGAATAAACAAACCAAGGAAGAAACTGTAAGGCAATTAATCTGGTGGCAAGATCCACTCAAAGAATCGGAAAAGGACAGTGTGTTAACCTGGGGGAGAGGATTTGCTTGTATTTCTGCCGGTCCAAATCAACAACTGGTGTGGATACCAATCCAGACATTTAAAGCCATACTATAAGCCAAATGCCAAAAAGGACTTGTGGAGGACTCTGTGACCCCAGTCACAGAGATGGCAAGACTAACATTGAGGTGGAGTACTGTTCCCACAAGGAGAACATGCCGAACATCACCACTGACTTAGGGTTAAATTAAAAAAGGTTTGACAAATACTGGAAGCTAATGTAATCATGATGATGGTTATGATGATTAAAGTGAGTATTTCTGGAGTTGGGATTGAAGTAAAAGAAAGTTTTACACATTGGGCATACATTCTTTCCTTCCTTTAATGATTTCTGACCTTAGTATTTTCTGTAATTTAGGAAATAAACAATGTTTTGGCCATCAAAACCTGAGTGCGAATAAAGAATGGTCCCCTAAATTAAACACGTTAATCTGGAGAGATTGTGTTGTGATGGAGGTTGAGATACTGCACAATTCCTATGGAATTATTATTGGGCCCCTAAGGGGATACTTAGCATTGATTGCACCGGTCAGTTCTCTTATAGTAACATGGAATTCAGATGGCAGTTAAAGAACTGCAATTATTTAGAATCTATACATACTTAGAACAACTCTATTGTCTGGAGAGATGGGGGACTAGTAGGACCACGACCACAAATAGTATGGCCAATGTTAAGAGATGAATAAAAACTTTGAAAAATACCTATGGCTCTAAAACCAATAAAAGTCTGGGAAAGAAAATAGAGAATCGGGCCCTAATTCTTATTCATTAGAAGTTTACTAGAAATAAAAGCTCTTTAGATTCAGAGCTGTGTTAAACCCCCCATATCTTTTGGTGGTAGGAGAGTTATAGGTTAACTTTAGTAACTCTAAAAAGTATGAGACTGAACAACTGAACCTAATTGGGAGAGAATAAAACAGCACCTGGAAAAGCCTTTAGATGGCAAGCAAGGGGGAGGGACCCCGAGGGCCCCTGATGCCCTTTTTCAGCAGGAAGTAGTTACAGAAGAATGACCTCAGCCCTATTTCCCAAAAGATTTCTGGGTCCCAACTCATTAAGGAAGAAATGTAAGAGTAGGTAGTCAGGTTCTGAGGTGCTTAAGGAAGCTGCAGCCCTGAAATTTGGATTATAAACACTTGGAGATCTATGATTGCTGTTATGATTATTAATCTGTTTCTCTTCGTAGTTTGCAAGTACAGATTCAGAAGTCTCTGAGAAATAGTTCACCAAGATGGAGTCATGTTTGCTTACCCTAGTTTTGTGAAACAAAAGGGGAAAGATGTTGAGAAACACTTTTACCCTGCCCCCATGGCTCCTTTGTGGAGGATACCTTCTAGTTGATATCCTATGTGATTGGTGGTAGGCAAGTAACCACTGCTTACCTGGTGTATTCCTGAGTTATGTGTATATGTAGAGCACCTGTGTATTAATATATGTAGAACATCTGTATTAATAAGAATCACCTGTCAAAGAGCAAATATGTGGATGAATCTCTGCTCAGGGCCTTCGGTCCTGGAGAGCTGCAAGCCCCACAGGCTCTCAGTCTATTGGTCCCCAGGATAGATCCACTCTGCTGGCTATCTGGGTGTCTGCCTCTCTCAATACCTTCAGCCCACCTGAGTAGGGTCCTGACTGAGCTGGTTTCTCAGCAGAGCCCAGAGTGGAAAGGGGGAAGAGGAGTAACTTTAAAGTGGAGAAACCTGACAAACACTACCTCAGCCAGGTGATTAAGGTCAGCAACAACTGTGATAAGTCATGTTGATACTATGTCTTGGTTATAAGGTGATGAACAATGGCACTTTACCTGGTCTTCTTCCCTAAAACCCATAACTTCAGTCTCTTCATTAAAAAACATCAGACAAATTTCAACAGCAGGACATCCTACAATGTACTTGACCAGTGTGCCTCAAAAGCATCAAAGTCATTAAAACAGGAAAATCTGAAAAACCAGCAAAGCCAAAGGGAGCCAAACATATAATACCTTAATGTAATGTGGTATCTTGGATGGGATCCTGGAACTGTAAAAGGACATTAGGTAAAAACTAAAATCTGAATAAAGTATACTTAATAATGTATTGTGAAAAATGTATCAATGTTGGTTCATTAATTGTAACAACTATACCATACCTAATGTAAGATGCTAACAATAGGTAAACTCCGTTATCTTAATTTTCAGTAAGTCTAACATTCCAAACAAAGTGTATGAAAACATAAAAATTTGCTCATAAAAAGAGACCATTACTAGCTGAGTGTGGTGGCTTAATCCTGTAATCCAGTACTTTGGGAGGCTGAAGCAGGTGGATCACCTGAGGTCAGGAGTTCAAGACCAGCCTGGCCAACACAGCGAAACCCCATGTCTACTAAAAATACAAAACTTAGCTGGGCATGGTGGTAGGAGCATGTAGTTGCAGCTACGATGGAGGCTGAGGCAGGAGAATTACTTGAACCCAGGAGGTGGAAGTTGCAGTGAGCCAAGATCATGCCACTGTACTTCTAGCCTGGGTGACAGACCATCTCCAAAAACCATTACCTCATGAATAGACAAACCACTGACTGGCAGAAAATATTTGCAAAGCATCTGACAAAGTACTGGTATCTAAGATATATAAAGAATTCCTGCTAACAATGAGAACACAAACAGCACCACAAAATAGGCAAAAGATATAAACAGATACTTCAGAAAAGAAGATATACTTATTAGTGACTAAGTGTGGTGAAAAAAATGATCCAACATTATTAGTCATCAAAGAACTGAAAATTAAAACCACCATGAGATACTATTACACTATCTCCAGAATAGCTAAACCTGAAAGGACTGATAATGCCTAATGTTGGTGAGAGTGTGAAACATCCAGAAATTTCATACATTGTTGATAGGCGTGTAAAATGCTACAAACATTGGAAAGAGTCTGTTAGTTTCTTATATAAGTAAACATACACCTTTGACTCAGGAACTATATTTCTAGGTATTTACCCAAGATAACGCCATGAAGATGTTTATAGTAGCTTTATTCTTTGTGTGTGTGACAGTGTCTCGCTGTCAGCCAGGCTACAGCGCAGTGGCATGATCATGGCTCACTGAAGCCTCAACTTCCTGAGCTCAATTGATCCTTCCACCTCTGCTTCTGGAGTAGCTTGGGACTACTGGGGCTTGCTACCACACCTTGCTAATTTTTCTTCTGTAGAGATGAGGTCTGGCTTTGTCACCCAGGCTGGTCTTGAATTTTTGGACTCAAGCTATTCTCCCACCTTGGCTTCCAAAAGTGCTGGCATTACAGGCATGAGCCACTGTGACAGGCCAGCTTTACTGTTTTTTTTTTTTTTTTTTGAGACAGGGTCTCACTGTCTCTCTAGCTGGAGTACAGTGGCGCCATCTCGGCTCACTGCAACCTCTCCATTCCGGTTTCAAGTGATTCTCCTCCCTCAGCCTCCCGAGTAGCTGGCAGCTTTGCTTATAATTGCTCCAAATTATAAACATTCCAAGTGACCATCCACAGGATAGTGGATAAACAGACTTGTAAACTATACAGCAATAACAAGGAATGAATCACTGATAAACGTAACAGTATGGATGAATCTCAAAATCATTATGCTGAATGGGAGAAGCCTGACACAAAGGGTTTGTACCGCATGATTCCATTTATACAAAAGTCCAGGATATGTGAAACTAATATATAGTGATAAAAGTTCCTTCTGGGTAGCTTGGGAGCAGGGATTGAGAGGGAAGGCATATAAAGAAACTTGGGTGATGCTAATGTTCTATATCTTGATAGGGGTTTAGGTTGTCACACATGCAGTGGTACACAAGATTTGTGCATTTAACTGTATGTAAACTTTACCTAAAATGTAAACAAATATTGAACTATTAATGATATGTATGCTAAGACATTTATGGGTGAAGTGTACTGATGTCAGCATTTTATTTTGAAATGCATAAAAAGATGGATCAATAGATGGATCAAGAAAATATAAAATGCCACTTTCAACTTGTCTGTATGCTTCAAAATTCTTGTAATAAAATGTTGGGTAAAGTCCACCATAAAGAAGAATAGAGAGTTACTGTTCATACCTTGGTGTATATCTTTCCAGATCCTTTCTTATGCACAAATACAAGGGGCATTGTAAACTTATTTTGGCCTAATGCTGAGTGGCCAAGTTTTTTTTCTTTCCAATTTTCATTTTAGGTTCGGGGTTACATGCGCATGTTTGTTACATAGGTGAATTACATGTCACTGGGGTTTGGTGTACAGATTATTACATCACCCAGGTAGTGAGCATAGTACCTGATAGGTAGTTTTTTGATCCTCACCTTCCTCCTATCCTCCACCCTCAAGCAGGCCCTAGTGTCTGTTGTTCCCTTCTTTGTGTCCACGTGTACTTAATGTTTAGCTCCCACTTATAAGTAAGAACACGCAGTATTTGGTTTTCTGTTCCTGTGTTGATTCACTTAGGATAATGGCTTCCAGCTCCATGCATGTTGCTGCAAAGGACATGATTTTATTCTTTTTAATGGCTGCATAGTATTCCACAGTGTATTTGTACCACATTTTCTTTAATCCATCATTGAAGAGCATCTAGGTTAATTCCATGTGTTTTCTATTGTGAATAGTGCTGTGATGAATATACATGTGCATGTGTCTTTTTGGTAGGATGATTTCTATTCCTTTCGGTATATACCTAGTAGTGGGATTGCTGGGTAAAATGGTAGTTCTGTTTTAAGTCCTTTGATAAATCTCCAAACTGCCTTCCACAGTGGCTGAACTAATTTCCATTCCCACAGTGTATAAGTGTTCCCTTTTCTCTGCAACCTCACTAGCATCTATTTTTTGACTTTTTAATACTAGCCCGAATGGCAAGTTTTAAAGTCAATATTCAACTGAAGCTCAGGGTGAAGTTGAATATCAAATATTTTAGCATGAATCCCTGGTATATAAGAATAAATCTGGAACTTTATTAAAATAAGTGTTAGTGGAACTTAAAATTTTCAGTAGCAATTTTTAAGAAATTTGACCTTACAGCAAAGGAACTATATATAATGTGTCACATTGTGAGTGGCATGATTGTTCTTATGCTCACTGTTTTGTACATTCGCCATGTTAAATAAACTTTCAGATGAAGTCAAGGGAAGAGCACAATTCATGGCCTAAATGGAATTAGTTAATTAAAAATTAAATATAGTTCCTAGAAGTTATTCTAATGTTGTTAAGACTAGTACATCAAACAATTCTGTAAAGATTAGAATTCAGATATAATTTAACTATTTTTTTTGAGGCAGGGTCTCACTCTGTCTCTCAGGCTGGAGGGCCATGATGTGATCACAGCTCACTGTAGCCTCAAACTCGAGCAATCCTCCCACCTCAGCCTCCCAAGTAGCTGGGACTACAGGCATGCACCACCATGTCTGGCTGATTTTTGTAGAGATGAGGTCTATGTTGCCCTGCTGGTCTCAAACACGTGGGCTCAAGCAATCCTCTCATGCCAGCCTCCGAAAGCATTGGGATTATAGGCATGAGCCATTGCACCTGACTGGAATATTACCTATGGTACGTAAGTGATCGTCTTATGTCCCCATATGTAACATGTAGTATGTTATGTACTGAGTATTTGTGTTCTCCACACCATAATTCATATGTTAATGTCCTAACCCCCCAATTTGGCAGTGTTTGGAGATGGGACCTTTAAGGAAGTAAGTAAGGTTAAATTGGGTCATAAGGAAGGGGCTCCAATCTGATAGGATTAGTGTCCTTACAGAGAGAGACACCAGAGAGCTCTGTCTCTCTCCCCAAGTGCATTCACTGAGGAAAGAAAGACCATATGAAGACCTAAAAGCAAGAAGGGTGGCCATCTATAAGTCAGGAAAAGTGCCCTTACGAGGAAACAAACTTACTGGCACCTTAATCTTGAACTTCCCAGCCTCTAGAACTGTGGGAAAATAAATTTTAGTTGTGTAAGCTGTCCAGTCTGGTATTTTATCATAGCAGCCCAAGCCAAGTAATACGGTACAGTACATTGGCCAAATTCAGTGACTCTGCCTAGGATTTATTAAACCCACGCACCCACACACACACCCACACACACCCCTGGGTTTTATCTTACATATGTTCTAGTTAATTAGTTAACTTTCCTGTAACTTTTAAAGCTTTTCATGTAGGAATATAATTAATTTATTTTCTTATTAGTAGAAACATTTAAAAGTGATTAGTTTTTCTTTCAGTACCAATCTAGCAGAAACCCACACATTTTTAAAATAAATTATTTTAGATTAATTTTACATATACAAAAAAACTGCAAAGATAATGCATAGAATTCCCAAATATCTCTCATTCAATTTCTCCTAATGCTAACATCTTATTTAACCATGGCACATTTTTCATAACTGAGACATTAACATTGCTGCATTACTATTAATTAAACTCCTGGCTGGGCGCAGTGGCTCACTCCTATAATCCCAGCACTTTAGGAGACCAAGACCGGTGGATCACAAGGTCAAGAGATCCAAGACCATCCTGACCAACATGTGAAACCCCATCTCTACTTTAAAAAAATACAAAAATTAGCTGGACATGGTGGTGCGCGCCTGTAGTTCCACTTACTCGGAAGGCTGAGGCGGAAGAATCACTTGAACCGGGAGGCAGAGGTGGCAGTGAGCCAAGATTGTGCCACTGCACTCCAGCCTAGTGTCAGCGTGAGACTGTCTCAAAAAAAAAAAAAAAAAAAAAAACAAACCTCCAGACTTTATTCAAATTTCACCAGTTTTTCCACTAATATTGTTTTTTTCTGTTCCAGGATGCAATTCAGGATAGCAGGTTGCATTCTGTCAACATGTGTCTCCTTAGACTCCTTTGGTCTGCGAACAATTTGTCTTTCCTTGTTTTCATGACTTTGATGATTTTTGAAGTCCTAGTCAGGTATTTAGTGAAATATTCCTCAATTTGGGCTTCTTTGATATTTTTGTCATAATCAAACTAGGTTCTTGGGACTGGAGAATAGCACAGAAGTGAAATACCTTTCTCATCACAAGATATCAACATGATTTATCACTTGTGATGTTGTAACCGCCCAAGGGGTTCACCTTGCCCGCTGCCTAGACAGAGCCGATTCATCAAGATGGGGAATTGCAATAGAGAAAGTCATTCACACAGAGCCAGCTGTGCGGGAGACCGGAGTTTTATTATTACTCAAATCAGTCTCTCCAGCATTCAGGAAGGAGAGGTTTTAAGGATAACTTGGTGGGTGGGAGGAAGCCAGTGAGCCAGGAGTGCTGATTGGTCAGAGATGAAATCACAGGGAGTCAGAGCTGTCTTCTTGCTCTGCGTTAGTTCCTGGGTGGGGGCCACAAGATCAGATGAGCCAGTTTATTGATCTGGGTGGTGCCAGCTGATCCATCAAGGGCAAGGTCTGCAAAATATCTCAAGCACCTATCTTAGGAGCAATGTAGGGAGGGTCAGAATTTTGTAGCCTCCAGCTATATGACTGTAAACCATACTTTCTAATCTTGTGGCTAATGTTGGTCCTACAAAGGCAATCTAGTCCTCAGGCAAGAAGGAGGTCTGCTTTGGGAAAGGACTGTTGCTGTCTTTGTTTAAACTGTAAGTTTCTCCCAAAGTTAGTTCAGCCTACACCCAGGAATGAATAAGGACAGCTTGGAGGTTAGAAGCAAGATGGAGTCAGTTAAGTTAAATCTCTTTCACTGTCTCAGTCATAATTTTGCAAAGACAGTGTCAATGTTAACCTTGATTGCTGGGTTAAGGTAGTGTTTACCTGTTTTCTCTGCTGTAAAGTACTATTAAGTTGGTGCAAAAGTGATTGCATTTTTGCCATTAAAAGTAATGTTTTTCACTTTCCACATTCCATTCTTTGAAATTGAATTGCTAAATCTAGCCTGCGCTTGGGGGTGGGGAGGGGATTAAGTTCTACCTCCTGAGGGGAAGTATCTACTTACATTATTTGTAATTCTTCCATGAGGAAGATTTGTCCCTTTCCCACCATTTATTTGTTTACTCATTCATTTTTATCAATATAGAATCTTGTATATATAGTTTATATTTCAGATTATAATTGAACACTATGTTATTTATGTTATTTGTCTTATTGCTCAAATGGTTTCAGCTTTGACCATTGAGAGCTTTTTTAGATCACTCATGTGTCTCTTTGACACACTTTCATTCTTTTGTTTTCTAAGCACTTCTTTGCTTTCCGACACTACAAGATGCTCCAGGATGATCTTGTATTTGCATACATTTTTATGTGCTATATTTACATTTCATTTGTTCCTTTTAGCATATTATTGTTTCTAAATTTATTTTCTGAGCCAGTTGTCAGGAGAATATTTTTTATTCCAATTCAGCTGTGGATTCTAATGCTATCTTAATTATTTCTAAGTTTGCTGTATTGTACTAGGTAGAACTTCTGCCTTTTACATCTTAGTTAATAAAAGTATTTTTATTTTCAAATACATAAATAATGGTTGTGAATGATTCATGTACACTTGTAAAGAAAATGTAATTCTCTGTCCTGCTCACTAAGTCCTTATCATTTGAAAGCCTAGTCTACATTATTTATTGTATTATTCAGCTCCATACTTTTCAGTCTTATCTCAAATCAATCCCTAACAAATGGCAATGGAAGAATGAAGGAAGGAGTAACTCATTCAGCCTGATGAGGGCTTCACTGAGAAGGTGAGATTTGATGTAGGCTTAAGAGATGAATATGCTTTACATGTAGAGAGAACGTAAGCAAAGGCAAAGTAATGTGGGAAAGTTCAGAAAACGTGATGCCGTCCAGTGTACTGCTTCAGATCATAATTGGATAGAACAACAAGATTAGTAGGGACTAGAGTGTTAGGGGCCTTTGTTGGTTGCCCCTCCATGGAGAGACCCTCTGGATATCATTCAAGTCTTCTGCTTATATCCTGCCTCCATGGTTACCTCAGCCAGATCCTTGGCCATTTGGTCCACCAGGGATTGCCATCTTAGTCACTCTTTGGAAATGTTCCTTTCTGTCCTCAAATACCATGATTAAGTGCTACTGATTAGTTCCCTTGATAATGACCACATATGAATTCACTGTGACACCTGGAGTGTGGAGCAGATACTTAGGATATTAGGATATCTCAAAAATATTCTGAGAGAAGTAGGGGGAGGCAGAAGGAGAAGCAGAGGTTGCATTGTGTGGAGAGGGTGAGGAGAAAAGATATGGAGGAGGTGAATTTTTGAGGAGGAGCAACTGGCTGATGTTAGTATGGAAACAAAGGCTTAAATTGCCATCCCTCTGTTCACTTACTCTTCCAGGGAGCCAAGGCCATGAACACAGATAACCTCATTCCCATGTGTGCCCTTGAGACTTTTCTGGAAAATGCTGCTCTCATTTCCCCTTCCTGGAAGAAACTAGCAAAACAGGTAGGAACAGTTCAAATGCAACTCCCTTTTTATTCAGTTACCTTATTATCAACCCCTATAAGGTTTTGATCTGCTCTATGAATCCAACTTCTCTTAAAAAGGCTTCACCCAATCTGATAGGCTCCTGATATAGTTTGGCTGTTTGTCCCCTCCAAATCTCATGTTGAAATGTGATCCCCAGTTGTTGGAGGTGGGACCTAGTGGGAGGTGTTTGGGTCATGGAGGCAGATCCCTCATGAATCGTTTGGTGCTGACCTCACAGTAGTGAGTTCTCACTCTATTAGTTCACATGAGAGCTGGTTATTTAAAAGAGCCTGGTATCTCTCTTTTGCTTCCTCTATCACCATGTGACATGCCTGCTCCCCCTTTGCCTTCTGCCATAAGTAAAACCTTCCTGAGTCCTCACCAGAAGCTGAGTAGATGCTGACGCCATACTTGTACAGCCTGAAGAATCATGAGCCAAATAAGCCTCTTTTCTTTATGCATTAGCCAGTCTCTGGTATTTCTTTCTTTCTTTCTTTTTTTTTGTTCTTGAAATGGAGTCTCACTCTGTCACGCAGGCTGGAGTGCAGTGGAGTAATCTTGGCTCACTGTAACCTCCGCCTTCCGGGTTGAAGCAATTCCCCTGCCTCAGCCTCCCGAGTAGCTGGGACTACAGGTGCATGCCACCCACCCAGCAATTTTTTTGTGCTTTTAGTAGAGACGAGGTTTCCCCATGTTGGCCAGGCTGATCTCAAACTCCTGACCTCAAGTGATCTGCCTCCCTTGGCCTTTCAAAGTGCTGGGATTACAGGTGTGAGCCATTGTGGCCGGCGGTATTTCTTTCGAGTAAAACAAAATGGACTAACAAGGCTTCTAAATCAAATCAACCACCTTCCTTATATTACCGGCAGGCTTCTCTGCCATGCTAAGGAATTCAAACTTTATTCTGTAGGCCAGCATTTCCAAGATTGCATTTAGAGAAAGTCTAAATGTTCTATGAACTGTTAATAAGTGTTACTTGAAACAAGGGTTTCTTTGTCAGATAAGTTTGGGAAATGCTAAATACTCCTTTTCCAAAAGTAACAGTGCTCACTAGTGTACTAAGAACTCTGAAAACATTATAATAAATATACCTGTCAAAATTTGTTTAATCCAGCATCTTCTACCCTTATTTTTACCACAGAATCTTTTTTTTCCTTTTTGAGACAGAGTCTTCCTCTGTGGTCCAGGCTGGAGTGCTGTGGCACAATCTCAGCTTACTGCAACCTCTGCCTTCTGGGTTCAAGTGATTCTCCTGCCTCAGCCTCCCAAGTAGCTGGGACCACAGGTATGTGCCACCACGCCTGGATAATTTTTGTAATTTTAATAGAGACGCGGTTTCACCATGTTGGCCAGGCTGGTCTTGAACTCCTGACCTCAGGTGATCTACCCATCTTGGCCTCCCAGAATGCTGGGATTATAGGGGTGAGCCACTGCACCCCACAGAATTATTTTAGTGTGTGCAATATTCATTAACATCTAAGAAACATTAGTGGTACCCAGAGTAAAATTTAGGATATTTTGGTAGAGGCACTGTAGGAACAGTATTTAAGCAGGGGAGTGACAAGTCAGATATAAGTTTTAGGAAGATTGCCCTGGCAATAGTATGATGGTTGGGTTGATTAGAGAGGGCTTTTCTAGAGGGAGTGGCAATAGTCTGGAAATGTTGAGGGCCTTGACAAGGTTGTGACTGTAGAAGGGGAGAAGGGGACAGGTTGGATTAATATGAAGGTCGTGAAATCAATACAACTTGGTGATAAGTCGTGAAGTTGGGAGAGGAAGAGGACTCAACTGGCATTGGGTATGTTGAGGTTGAGATACTCGTTGGAGTCTGGTAAATTGGATATATTGGGCTCTTTGCTTATGAGGAAAATCTGGGTTAGAAATAAATGTCTCAGACCTGAAACAGTAGAAAGTGAGAGGAGGTGGGGACCTCACCAGGACCCAACATTTGAAGGTTAAGCAAAGGAAAAAAGCCTAGTGGTCTAACTGGTCTTTTAACTTTTGGTCACTTGCTGTGTTTTTTTTTTAATTGCATTTTAGGTTTTGGGGTACATGTGAAGAACATGCAAGATTGTTGCATAGGTACACACGTGGCAGTGTGATTTGCTGCCTTCCTCCCCTTCACCTATATCTGGCATTTCTCCCCGTGCTATTTCTCCCCAACTCCCCACCCCCTGCTGTCCCTCCCCTATTTCCCCCCAGCAGACCCCATTGCGTGATGCTCCCCTCCCTGTGTCCATGTGTTCTCATTGTTCACCACCTGCCTATGAGTGAGAACATGGGGTGTTTGATTTTCTGTTCTTGTTTGCCGAGAATGATGGTTTCCAGGTTCATCCATGTCCCTACAAAGGACATGAACTCATTTTTGATGGCTGCATAATATTCCATGGTGTATATGTGCCACATTTTCTCTGTCCAGTCTATTACCAATGGGCATTTGGGTTGGTTCCAGGTCTTTGCTATGGTAAACTCTGCTGCAATGAACATTCATGTGCATGTGACCTTATAGTAGAACGATTTATAATCCTTTGGATATATACCCAGTAATGGGATTTCTGGGTCAAATGGAATTTCTATTTCTAGGTCCTTGAGGAATTGCCACACTGTCTTCCACAATGGTTGAACTAATTTACACTCCCACCAACAGTGTAGAAGTGTTCCTATTTCTCCACATCCTCTCCAGCATGTGTTGTCTTCAGATTTTTTTTTTTTTAAGATGGCGTTTCACCATATTGGTCAGGCTGGTCTCGCACTCCTGACCTCAGGTGATCCACCTGCCTCAGCCTTCCAAAGTGCTGGGATTACAGGCATGAGCCACCATGCCCAGCTGTCTCCAGATTTTTTAATTATTGCCATTTGGACTGTCATGAGATGGTATCTCAATGTAGTTTTGATTTGCATTTCTCTAATGACCAGTGATGATGAGCATTTTTTCATATGTTTGTTGGCCTCATATACGTCTTCTTTTGTAAAGTGTCTGTTCATATCCTTTGCCCACTTTTGAATGGGCTTGTTTGTTTTTTTCTTGTAAATCTGTTTTAGTTCTTTGTAAATTCTGGATATCAGCCCTTTGTCAGATGGGTAAACTGCAAAAATTTTTTTCCCATTCTGTTGGTTGCCAATTCACTCTAATGACTGTTTCTTTTGCTGTGCAGAAGTTGTGGAGTTTGATTAGGTCCCATTTATCTATTTTGGATTTTGTTGCCAATGCTTTTGGTGTTTTGGTCATGAAGTCCTTGCCTACGCCTATGTCCTGAATGTTTTGCCTAGATTTTCTTCTAGGGTTTTTATGGTGCCAGGTCTTATGTTTAAGTCTTTAATCCATCTGGAGTTAATTTTTGTGTAAGGTGTCAGGAAGGGGTCTGGTTTCTGCTTCTGCTCATGGCTAGCCAGTTTTCCCAACATCATTTATTAAACAGGGAATCCTTTCCCCATTGCTTGTTTTCATGAGGTTTGTCAAAGATTGAATGTTTGTAGTTATATTGTGTTGCCTCCCAGGCCTCTGTTCTGTTCCATTGGTCTGTATCTCTGTTTTGGTACCAGTACCATGCTGTTTTGATTACTGTAGCCTTGTAGTATAGTTTGAAGTCTGGTGGTGATGCCTCCTGCTGTGTTCTTTTTGCTTAGAATTGACTTGGCTATGTGGGCTCTCTTTTGGTTCCATATGAAGTTGAAGGTGGTTTTTTCCAGTTCTGGGAAGAAGGTCATTGGTAGCTTGATGGGGATAGCATTGAATCTGTAAATTACTTTGGGCAGTATGGCCATTTTCATAATATTGATTCCTCCTAACCATGAACATGGAATGTTTCTCCATCTGTTTGTGTCCTCTCTTATTTTGTTGAGCAGTGGTTTGTAATTCTCCTTGAAGAGGTCCTTTACGTTCCTTGTTAGTTGTATTCCTAGGTGTTTTATTCTCTTTGTAGCAATTGTGAATGTCAGTTCGTTCTTGATTTGGCTCTCTTTAAGTCTCTTATTGGTGTATAGGAATGCTTGTGATTTTTGCACATTGATTTTGTATCCTGAGACTTTGCTGAAGTTGCTTATCAGTTTCAGGAGATTTTGGGCTGAGACGGTGGGAAAGGAGGAAGTCAAATTGTCTCTATGTGCAGAGGACATGACTATATATCTTCTAGACATATAATCTTCTAGATATATAATTATGTCCTCTGCACATAGAGACAATTTGACTTCCTCCTTTCCTATTTGAATACCCTTTATTTCTTTTTCTTGCCTGATTGTTCTGGCTAGAACTTCCAGTACTATACTGAATAGGAGTGGTGAGAGAGGGCATCCTTGTCTAGTGCCAGATTTCAAAGGGAATGCTTCCAGTTTTTGCCCATTCAGTATGATATTGGCTGTTGGTTTGTTGTAAATAGCTTGTATTATTTTGAGATACATTCCATCAATACCTAGTTTATGGAGGGTTTTTAGCATAAAGGGCTGTTGAATTTTGTCAAAGGCCTTCTCTGTGTCAATTGAGATAATCATGTGGTTTTTGTCTTTGGTTCTGTTTATGTGGTGAATTACGTTTATAGACTTGCGTATGTTGAGCCAGCCTTGTATTTCCGGGATGAATCCTACTTGATCATCGTGGATAAGCTTTTTGATGAGCTTCTGAAATTTGTTTGCCAGTATTTTATTGAATATTTCTGCATCTATGTTCATCATGGATATTAGCCTGAAGTTTCCTTTTCCTGTTGAGTCTCTGACGGGTTTTGGTATCAGGATGATGTTGGTCTCATAAAATGATTTTGGAAGGATTCCCTCTTCTGGATTATTTGGAATAGTTTCAGGAGGAATGGTAACAGTTCCTCTTTGTGTGTCTTGTAGAATTTGGCTGTGAATCCATCTGGACCTGGGCTTTTTGTGTGTGGTAGACTCTTAACTGCTGCCTCAACTTCAGACCTTGTTATTGGTCTATTCAGGGTTTCAACTTCTTCCTGGTTTAGGCTTGGGAGGAGGCAAGTGTCCAGCAATTTATCCATTTCTTCCAGGTTTACTAGTTTATGTGCAAAGAGTTGTTTGTAATAATCTCTGATGATGGTTTGAATGTCTGTGGAATCTGTGGTGATATCCCCGTTATCTTTTTTTATTGCATATATTTGGTTATTCTCTCTTTTCTTTTTTATTAATCTGGCTAGTGGTCTGTCTATTTTGTTGATCTTTTTGAAAAACGAGCTCCTGGATTTATTGATTTTTTTTGAAGGGTTTTTTGTGTCTCTATCTACTTCAGTTCTGCTCTGATCTTAGTTATTTCTTGTCTTCTGCTAGGTTTTGAGTTTTTTTGATCTTGCTCCTCTAGCTCTTTCAATTTTGATGATAGGGTGTCAATTTTAGATCTCTCCTTGCTTCTCATCTGGGCATTTATTGCTATATATTTTCCTCTAGAGACTGCTTTAAATGTGTCCCAGAGATTCTGGTATATTGTGTCTTCATTCTCATTGGTTCTGAAGAACTTCTTTATTTCTGCCTTCATTTCAGTGTTTATCCAGTCAACATTCAAGAGCCAGTTGTTCAGTTTCCATGAAGCTGTGCGGTTCTGAGTTAGTTTCAAAATTCTGAGTTCTAACTTGATTGCACTGTGTTCTGAGAGACTGTTTGTTATGATTTCAGTTGTTTTGCATTTGCTGAGGAGTGCTTTACTTCCAATTATGTGGTCAATTTTAGAGTAGGTGTGATGTGGTGCTGAGAAGAATGTATATTCTGTGGAGTTGGGGTGGAGAGTTCTGTAAATGTCTATTAGGTTTGCTTGTTCCAGGTCTGATTTCAAGTCCTGGATATCCTTGTTAATTTTCTGACTGGTCGATCTGTCTAATATTGACAATGGGGTGTTAAAGTCTCCCACTATTATTGTGTGGGAGTCTAAGTCTCTTTGTAAGTCATTAAGAACTTGCCTTATGTATCTGGGTACTCCTGTATTGGGTGCTATATATTTAGGATCATTAGCTCTTGTTGCATTGATCCTTTTACCATTATGTAATGTCCTTTTTTGTCTCTTTTGATCTTTGTTGCTTTAAAGTCTGTTTTATCACAGATGAGAATTGTCACTCCTGCTTTTTTTTTTTTTTTGCTCTCCATTTGCTTGGTAATCGTCCTCCATCCCTTTATTTTGAGCCTTTGTGTATCCTTGCATGTGAGATGGGTTTCCTGGATAGAGCACACTGATGGGTTTTGGCTTTTTATCCAATTTGCCAGTCTGTGTCTTTGATTGGGGCATTTAGTCCATTTACATTTAGGGTTAATATTGTTATGTGTGAATTTGATACTGCCATTTTGATGCTAGCTGGCTGTTTTGTCCATTAGTTGATGCAGATTCTTCATTTTGTTGATGCTCTTTAGCATTTCGTATGTTTTTGGAGTGGCTGATACTGGTCGTTCCTTTCTATGTGTAGTGCCTCTTTCAGGAGCTCTTGTAAAGCAGGCCTGGTGGTGACGAAATCTCTGAGTACTTGCTTATTTGCGAAGGATTTTATTTTTCCTTCACTTATGGAGCTCAGTTTGGCTGGATATGAAATTCTGGGTTGAAAGTTCTTTTCTTTAAGGATGTTGAATATTGGTTCCTACTCTCTTCTGGCTTGTAGGGTTTCTGCCAAGAGATCTGCTGTGAGTCTGATGGGCTTCCCTTTGTGGGTAACCCGACCTTTGTCTCTGGCTGCCCTTAGCATTTTCTCCTTCATTTCAACCCTGGTGAATCTGACGATTATGTTCCTTGGGGTTGCTCTTCTTGCGGAATATCTTTGTGGTGTTCTCTGTATTTCCTGGACTTGAATATTGGCCTGCCTTGCTAGGTTGGGGAAGTTTTCCTGGATGATATCCTGAAGAATAGTTTCCAGCTTGGATTCATTCTCTCTGTCACATTCAGGTACACCTATCAAATGTAGATTATGTCTTTTCACATAGTCCCATATTTCTTGGAGACTTTGTTCATTCCTTTTTGCGCTTTTTTCTCTAATATTGTCTTCTCATTTTATTTCATTGAGTTGATCTTCAACCTCTGATATCCTTTCTTCTGCTTGGTCAATTCGGCTGTTGAGACTTGTGCATGCTTTGCGAAGTTCTTGTGTTGTGTTTTTCAGCTCCATCAATTCACTTATATTCCTCTCTAACTTGTCTGTTCTCATTAGCATTTCATCAAATCTTTTTTCGATGTTCTTAGTTTCTTTGCATTGGGTTAGAACATGTTCTTTTAGCTCATAGAAGTTTCTTATTACCCACCTTCTGAAGACTGATTCTGTCAATTCATCACACTCATTCTCCATCCAGCCTTGTTCCCTTGCTGGTGAGCAGTTGTGATCCCTTGTAGGAGGAGAGGCGTTCTGGTTTTGGGTGTTTTCATCCTTTTTGTACTGGTTTCTTCCCATCTGTGTGGGTTTATCCACCTGTCATCTTTGTAGTTGCTGACTTTCAGATTTTGTCTCTGAGTGGACGTCCAGTTTGTTAATGATGAAGTATTTCTGTTTCTTAGTTTTCCTTCTAACAGTCTGGCCCCTCTGCTGTAGGACTGCTGAGGTCCACTCCAGGCCCTGCTTGCCTGGGGATCACCTGCAGCAGCTGCAGAACAGTAAGGGTTGCTACCAGTTTCTTTTTCTGCTACCTTTGTCCCAGAAGGATGCCCGCCAAATGTCAGTCTGAGCTCTCCTTTATGAGTTGACTCTTTGGAGATACAGGGGTCAGGGAGCTGCTTGAGATGACAGTCTGCCCCTTATAGGAGCTCAGATGCTGAGCTGTGAGCTCCGTTGTTCATTCAGAGCTGCTGGGCAGGTTCGTTTAAGTCTGCTGCAGCAGAACTCATAAACCCCCTTTTTTCCCAGGTGCTCTGTCCCAGTGAGTTAGGCCTTTATTTATGAGTTTCCATTGTGCTGCTGCCTTTTTTTCAGGGCTGCCCTGCCCAGCAAGGAGGCAGCCTAGTCACTGTCTACCTGCAGAGGCTTTGCTGAGCTGCTGTGGGCTCTGCCCAGTTGCCATGTGAACTTCCCTGTAGTCCTGTTTATATGGGTGTAGTTAGAACTGCCTCGGCAATGGTGGCCCATCTCTGTAATGGCGGACTCTCTCTGTAATGGCTGGTTGCCTCGGCAATGGCAGGTTGCCTCCATTTGCCATGTTTTTAAGTGTCTCTTGTTGGCTGCCTCATGAAGGAAGAGACATCTGTGTTTTTCTTTACTCTTTTAAGATTTTCAGAATACAATTTTAGAAAAAACTTTGTTATTTATTTATTTATGTTGAGACAGAGTCTCGCTCTGTCACCCAGGCTGGAGTGCAGTGGCAGGATCTCAGCTTACTTCAGTGTCTGCCTCCCAGGTTCAAGTGATTCTCCTGCCTCCACTTCCCAAGCAGCAGAGGGACTATAGGCATGTGCCACCATGCCCAGCTAATTTTTTTTCTATTTTTAGTAAAGGTGGGGTTTCACCATATTGACCAGGCTGGTCTCAAACTCCTGACCTTGTGATCCACCTACCTTGGCCTCCCAAAATGCTGGAATTACAGGCGTGAGCCACCATGCCCTATCTTATTATTATTATTATTTTTTTTGAGATAGAGTCTCACTCTGTCTCCCAGGCTGGAGTGCAGTGGCACGATCTCAGCTCACCGCAACCTCCATTTCCTGGGTTTAAGTGATTCTCCTGCTTCAGCCTCCTGAGTAGCTGGGACTACAGGTATGTGCCACCATGCCCGGCTGATTTTTGTATTTTCAGTAGATATGGGGTCAGGCTGGTCTTGAACTCCTGACCTCAAGCAGTCTACGTGCCTTGACCTCCTAAAGTGCTGGGATTACAGGCGTGAGCCACTGCACCCGGCAAGAAAAACTTTTAAACAAGATTTAGTAAGTAAAACATAGATATTAAGTGTATTCCCCACAGGAGGCTATGAGGATGGTTGCAAGTACCTTGGGACTATGAAGTCAGGATCATTATGACAAGGTGACTTATGGGAAATGCCTATGCTAACTAAAAAATGATCCCAAGTACCTGTTATCTATCCTAAAGGGATGCTGGTCAGTGCTATGGGCATAAGATAAGCCTTTATATCTGGGGATGGCAGATGACAACACAAGAACTTGTACATACCTGAGTGTTTATAGCAGTGCTGTTCATAACAGCTAAAAAGTGGAAATGACCCAAATGTCCATCAAGTGGTGAATGGATAAACAAATGTGGCATACCTATACATACTGGGGTGTTGTCTAGCCATAAGAAGGAATGAAACAGTGATACATGCTACAGCGTGGATGAACCTTGGGAACATTATGCTAAGAAGCCAGCCACAAAGGATCACATATTGTATTAATCCATTTACATTAAATGTTCAGAACTGGCAAATCCACAGAGACAGAAAGTAGGTAGTTGCTCAGGGGCTGGGGGAATATGCAGTGACTGCTAATGTGTCCCAGAGGACACCAGTGATGACCGGGCATCAGGCCCCAGCATGAGGGGTGCTAGGATGCCCTCCTTTGAGGAATGACTACTGAGTGCAGCTCTTCAGGAAGAACTCCCACAAGGGCCCTGTGGCAAGAAGGCAAAGAAGGAATTCCTCATGCCCTCCCCTACCACACATAACTCCTTTGTCTCCTGCCTCTCTTTAGTTAGTGACAGGCGAGTCTCTTCTCCAAGGCAGGCACTCCTGTACTCCTGGACATGCAGTCCTTTTATTCACAGGAAAACTAGATTTTGGGTCTCTGAGCAGCCGTAGTGGGTCTTATGCTGGTCAAACAGTTTGTGCAGAGCGTCAATATAAAGTGCATGGTATTTGTCCACCATCTCCTGGCTTGGGTTTTCAACTTGGGGCAGTGGCAGAGGCTCCCCAACTGCCAAGAGAGATGGGAAAAGAGAAGGGTAAAGTGTTAGAACCTACTCTTCCTTTAACCTCCCTCTCCTACCTTGGGCCTGACTCTTGCATCCCAGATCAGCTCCCACCTTCCCCTCTGCTGCCCTCCTCTTCAATGGGGCTGGGCTGAGGTCGAGGTTGAGAAGCCTGAGGTGGTGTTGGGACTGAGAGTGGCACTCACCCACAGTGACAATAGGCTGGGAGTATGGCAGAAGCCCAGTAGACCCTGGCCAGAAGCTCTTTCCATAGAAGACACAAAAGTAGAAACCAAAGATACGGCGGAAGCAGCTCTGGAATGTGTACATCCTGCTGTCCTTATGGAATAGCACCTGATCATACACCTCAGTTTCCCCAAAAGTGAAGGTGGGGACCAGATGAGCCCTGTAGGAAAACTCCAATTTATTTTCTAAACACAGACTAGGGTGAGACCCACCCTGGAAGAACATTTGTTTGCTTGCCAGGCCCTCATCTATTTTGATGAAATCCTGGTGACATAAAACATTTTTTCTTGCACTAAACAGGGTACCCCTGTTTGATGTCTCTTCTCATGAAATTTTCAAGGCCAGTGAGAGAGCTGTCTCTAAGCTAGGATTACAATGGCAAGAAAAGGGGGGTCAGGGAAGCAAGAGAAGTTGAACAGAGATCCCCAGAGAGATCCATATCGTGAAAAGTTTCCAGGAGGTATCAAGGAGGGGAATATGTGACTGTTTCTATTAGTAGAACACCCAGAGAAGATGACAGTAATTTTGCATAGATGGTCATACTTTATGTGATATGTCCCTCACTCAAAGGGGCAATGCATAGAGCAGAGAAAAGTTGTTTCCCTTCCACAGACCATGAGAATCCACCCTTAACAGTGCCCTGGGTAGATGTCAGGCTCAAATTCCTTGAAGGAGAGAAGAGTAAATCTCTTATACAAATCTTTGTGACTTGCTAATAACAATCTCTCAGCACTTGGACATGTTACTGGTTCCTCACAGCAAAGGCTGTGGAGGACACAGTGGGGTATGCAGAAGCACAGGTCCAGAAAGGGACGGTCATTCAGGCTGTCAGCGAGTGACAGGATCTGGACTAGAACCCAGGACTCCCAGCTCAGAGCTCTCTTCCCTATGTGATTCTTCCAACTGGTGAACAGGCCCTTCAGACAAGGTACTTGGAAGAAATCTTCCTCTCTTCTCTAAGTCTGCAATAGGACAATTGTCCTTGCGCTCAGAGAGCCAGCCTGCTGATCCAATGGGGCACTCTACAGCTCCAAGCTTGGACCCCTAAGTCACAATGACTAACATTTATTGATCTCTTACAGTGTGCTGGGAACACAATAAGAGTTTTGTGGGGATGAATTCATTTGAAGCCCACAGTCACCCTGTGGAGTAGGTACAATTTTCAGCCACATCATTAAGATGGAAAAACTCCAAGGCTCAGAATGGTTAAGGAACCTGTCCCAGAGTGCACAGTCACAGAGCCAGGATTTTAGATCAGCCTCCTGACTTCCATTCCTGCACGCACACTCATTATACTGTATTGCCTCTTGCACTTACCATTAGCAGACAGGTGTAGGTATCAGTATTGATAGAGATAATGTGGGCATCATATATATGCTAGGGCAGCCTTAAGCCAATCCCCCTTTGATATTGAACCAGGGTTTATGGTTTGGCCTCTTGGAAACTAGTCTAGCTAGCTCAGAAGGACTGGATGACCTGTACCTTTTGAAAATTCTTTCTTGGTAGTATGTTCCCTGAGGGCAAAATTTGCATCTGATTCATCCTGGCATCATGTACAAGGTCATGCAGCTCAGAGAATACCATGCACTGCCCCTCTGGGGAGAACACCTACCCATGCCGGAGGGCTGTGCGCACAAACCCCTTGCGCTTCTGGAGGATGAGGGTGGTGGTGTTGGGCACACTTTGCAGGGCCTCACCCACACCTCCCACTACAATGCCTACGAGGTTGCCAGTGCCATGGCTCAGCAGATAGTCGATGGCTGGTTGGCTCACGGAGCACACACCTAAAGAGAATCAAGGAGCAAAATGATCAGGAGAGGAGAAAATTGTTAAGAGGGAGCACTCTTCTCTGCTCTCCACTGGCTTGTTCCCATAGCTCCTAGGAGGAGAGGATCAATGAGATGGGACTAAAGAGTATGGAGAAGAAAAGGCTGTGGACAAATAGAATAGCTCACATTGAGGCAATATCTCCACTTTGCAGGAGGCACTAAGTCAAAACTGGTAGGAAGGTTTTCAGTGGGATAACCAGAAGGACTTTCTGAATCCCATGTATAATTTTACCCTTTTTTTCCCATGAAGAGCAACAGCTATTATTTATTGAGCATATACTCTATGGCAGGCAGGCACTGTGTTTAATTCTTTTTTTTTTTTTTTTTTTTTTTGGAGAAACAGAGTTTTGCTCTGTCATGCAGTCTGGATTGCAATGGCATGATCTCGGCTCACTGCAACTTCCACCTCCTGGGTTCAAACGATTCTCCTGCCTGAGCCTCCTGAGTACAGGCACCCACCATTATGCCAGGCTAATTTTTGTATTTTTAGTAGAGACAGGGTTTCACCATGTTGGCCAGGATGGTCTCAAACTTCTGACCTCAGATGATCCATCCGTCTCAGCCTCCCAAAGTACTGGGATTACAGGAGTGTGCCACTAGGCCTGGCCAGTGTTGAATTCTTTACTTGCATTATCTCACTTAGTCATCATCCCACAACTAAGGTCAGACTTTTTTTTTTGCCCAACTTCTGGTTGATTTGCAGTCTATTTTCATCTGTACCACTCTATGGACGAGGAAATTGAGGTTAGTTTGCTCAAGACCACACAAGGGGCAGAGCTAAGATTCAAACCCAGGCAGTTTACCTCTAGAACATTTGCTTTTGGCTACTATGCTATAATGATATGGGGGTGGGGGGTGGGGAAGATGGGATGGGATTTAAAAGGGTACATTTCCAAACAGAAAAATGGACCAGAAGCTCCAATAAGTATGGTCAGAAGCACCTTTGGCCATGAGGTACTCCCTAACAAGGGGGATCTTGAAGAACCAGGACAGCGTGGCCAAGTGAGGAGTGATGCCTGGGAAGGTCTTCGAGAAGCCTGTGGCCTCAGTGCAGAAGTTGCAGAAGGCGCCAAAGGTCAGAAGGCCATGGGGGTGAACCCCCATGAGGTAGTTGTGCTCAGGTGACAGGTCCTTTGTCTTCAGGATCTGCAGCCATGGAGAGAAATGCCAGAGGTAGTGGAATGAGATTACATGGCAGAAACAAGGGTGGTGACACTTCAGGGATCAGGGTGCTCTCTAAAGCAGAGCTTTCCAACAAATAGACCATGAATGAGTTTCAGGAGGGCTGAGATACTGGTCTCCTTGGCCACTGGACAACAGGGTAGGATCTGGGACAGGTAGAACTGCCAGGTCTCAGCCATCTATGTCAGTGTACTTTGTGCAGGTTATCATTTTCTATGAGCACTTTTGTGAAAAAGATCAGGAAGCTTGGCTCTAAAAATTGGGGCAGTGTTTGTTGTATACTACAAAGAGTGCCTTGAGGATCAGCATAGCAGTACCTCAAGAGGTTTCTGGAACCTCTTCCTGGCATTGTTTCCCCCCAATCCTCTTGCCTAAGGAACTTGTACTGAACTTGGAAAACCCTGCTTAGGTGTCACCATATCTGTGAAGCCTTTCCTTATCCCCCATCTGAACTACTACTGTATCTTGGGCCAAACAAATGATATACTTGTCTGTCCTCCCCATTAGATGTGAGCTCCTCGATGGCAGATAATTGGATCCTCTTCACTTCTCTGTACTCCTAACATGGTTCAGAATAGACTTTCAATCCATGCTTATTAAACTGATCTGAACTGTGCTTGCCTTCTCCCTGTGTCAGCTGGCAGGTGATGCCAAGGGCACCCAAAGTTTCCTAGCAGAGATAGAGTACTCAGTAGAAATGTTGAGTCTTGAAGTATATCTAGCATAGACTGAGACTTCTCTGAGATACTTATCTTTCTTATGGACAACTCTAGTCATGTGGGATAAATGCCTACCCAGTATTTTGGGAACTGTGAGGACACTGGGGAAGAGATACTTACTGTAATGGGGAAATAATCCCTGATGTGGGTCCAGACACACCAGTTCCTTACCCAGGCTGAACGCCTGCCACCTGAGACAAAAGAAGCAGTAGGGACTGATGTCAGCGTGTGCCACCTTATATGTTCCATGGACCCAGGGCTTTCCTTGCATGGCTCTGCTAGAGGAGACCCTAGGATGGTCCTGTCTGGCTCAGCTCCCATGGCTCTGAGAACTTGGATGAGGGGCCTGTGGTATGGCGAGTGGAACTCCCTGGCTGCAGGTTATGATGAAACATTCTTCTTTCTATGTCTATGAGTCTTACCTTGCTCTGGGGTCTTCCAGTCCAGGAACAACCAGGCAAAGTAAAGCGCTGGTAGCGGCCACAAGGATGTAAACAGCAGGTAGATGAACAATGGCTGCAAGATCCAAACTGATAAGGGACCGAGTTAGACCAGATGTGTGCTGCCAGCAGAACTTGACCATGCAAAGTCCCATTACCAGCCCTCCACATTACCTAAGCCTCTGGTCCTGGCCCTCTACACAAGCCAGATCCTGTTCATCCATCATCCATGTCTACTTGTTCTTCAGACTTTTCCTCTATCATCTACCATACACAAGCCCTATTTCTCTGCCTACCTGTCATCCCTGTCCACCTGCTTCCCTGTATAGCCTGTATCTCTATACTCCTGCTCTCTGTTTCCCACCAGCTTTCATTCCTCCTGCCCCCATTTGGTCACCATCTTTATCCTTTTGTCTCCTGTCTCCATCCCTATCCATTATCCCTCATTAAGCCACTAGCCCACTCTCCCTCACCCCTATAGTATCCATATCTTCCTACACACCGCCTACCCAGCATCTGCATCTTTCTAATGTTTCCTATTCACTATGCTTGTCCTCTTGCCCATTCACCATTCTTTCCAGTGACACTGTCTTTTCCCATGCTACCACCACCCCCAGAATGACAACGCTATGGTTCAAACACAGGCTATACTTCTTCAAGTCTGGGATGCTAATGTTTCCTCTGTCCTATTCCCCATGATCATAAGGAGCATTCCCTGGGCCTAATTTTTCCTCTCTAGATAGTAAGGATTCAGAAGTGGCTGAAATTAACTAAATCTACTCATATCCATCATGACCCTGTTCCACACACTACCACCCCACCACCGCCCCTACCTATTCTCACTGTCTCCTGGGGTGCTATCTCATTCTTCTCCAGGGCACTCATGGAACTTGAGACTCCTTGGTTTTACTCTCTAGTATAATCTTTGATGATGGAAAGGCTTGAGATGAGACTTCACATGGTCATAAAAGTCACCCTAGATCTGGCCCTCGCTTCTGACTCTGGCTTCTTGCTATGCACTCTTGGGTCAATACTCACAGATAGCAAGGTAGCTCAAAGGCCACTGCAGAAGCATCAGACTCTGGAAGTGACTAGGCTGCTTGGAATGAGGCATGATGCTCAGGAGCCTGAGGAAGGCAAAGTTCTCAGAACAGTGTTCCAACCAAAGCTGCCACCAGCCTCTGGAGGTTCACTCAATAGTGAATGCATATGACTGAGGAGTTTGCACCTGCCCTCTTCCCTCCTGTCCTTCCCCGCCCCCCACCCACTGCAGGGGTAGGCTTTGAAGCACAAGGACTGCCCCATCAGGTCTAGTCCAGCCCATTTGCACTTTGACTGTCTTTCCTAGGATTAGGACATCAGGATGGAGAAAGATGAGAAGGACTGCCATGCAGTTGGAGTGACACAGGGACCCAGAGAAGGGGCAACGCCCCTCACAGGCTACTCAGAAACTATAGGAATTTTGTGTGACCTTAGGGAGATGACTGGTGGGAAGGGAGTTCTAGGGATTTGTGTGGTGTGGGGAGCACCTGGAATTTGGCCTTACTCAGATTGGGTTAGTCTCTCCGTCTTTCTTCGACTTCCATGAGTTTGGTGCTTTTGAAGAGTTAAGTCAGTTTCCCCTCCATCTCTTTCCTTTCCTTATGATTTAGTTGTTGAAGAACCCACAGCCTTTGACCTGTAGAATTTCCCACAATTTGGATTTTGCTTATCTCATACTTACTTAGGGTGCTTCAGCATATTCCTCTGTATTTCTTGCAAATTGATAGCTGCATTCAAAGACTATAGTGATTCGTATTTGATCCCTTTGTCAAGATCTTAATTTGATTTTAATGCAGAACAATCTCCCTTCCTTACCTCCTTTTCTTCCCCCCATGCCACTGACTTAGTTAGGACTGTTTTTCTTTGGAGTAAGCCAATCTTCCAAGCTTTCCGTGACCAGGGGTGGAGTGTGGAGGGTGGTTTCTTGGTGGGTCTCAAATACAGGCCAAAGTAAGAGGGGGAAGCAAAGCCCTCATTTCTCTCTTTGACTCTTGTTGTAACTTTATGCCCATTAAAGCAAACGTGGATGTGTGTGTGGTTTTTTTATTTTGTTTTTTGCTTTTTCCACCTGAAGATTGCATGCTTCTAAAGAGATTGGGACCGTATCTTATTTGTCAGTATATCTGCTCCTAATGCCTGAAAGCCCTAGGGCCTCCATGTTAAGTGAAGGATCAGTAAGTGAGGATCTATGATTGGGTGATTTCTTACATGTAATGAGATCACTAGAGTCCTATGGGGGCATATGTGGACCCGAATGGGGGTTGTGAGGGTATACAGAAACAGAAGGGACACATTACAAAAGGAGAGAAGAAAGAATGAGAGAAAGGAAGGCAGATGCTCACCTTTGAGGCACTTTGGCACAAGAAAAAGTTATACCTACTTTGCCCTCCCACTCCAGGTCTTCCTGTTGACTGGAAACCAGCCTGGCCCTAGAGCAAATGTTAGCGCTCAGGTCTTAAGGCACCACTGCCCTACTGATGTGCTGACATCCCTGTGGTTGAGGATGGACACTTGCCCCTGACAATATGGGGGAGATTAGTACTCTGTCTTTCCAGACTAGAATATCCTGGGCCTACACCAACTCCCTCTCCACACTCTCTCATTCTTGTAAATTGTCTTCTCCAGGAAGCAAGCCTCCTGGTTTAACTTTTAATAATGTGTGACTTCTCAGTTTTTCTCCTCTATTTCCTCCTGCCTCCCCTGGAAAAAAAGGAAGTAAATTGTTGAGAAGACACTCAAACTAAGAGAGTTTATATATATATCTCACTAGATCCCAACCATTGCCTTAGTATTTTAATGAAAATGCCATGGATCTCCACATGATAATATGTAACAAACTAAAACCACTATGATATACATAATGACAGTATTTATATGCATTTGAAAGAAGTGTGCTACAAGCATATTATTTATTCATTCTAAACAATGCTTGAGCCAGGTAGAGATTTCTGGAATCTTTGTAATAATTAAGTTGCTCCTCCACTCCTCAGGGGCTTGCACCTACAGGTTGGAAGCAATGGCTGGCTTGCTTTTTTCCAAAATG
This sequence comes from Callithrix jacchus, assembly GCF_049354715.1. Lineage (NCBI taxonomy): Eukaryota > Metazoa > Chordata > Mammalia > Primates > Cebidae > Callithrix > Callithrix jacchus. The sequence goes on along the minus strand of NC_133524.1, from coordinate 67,523,457 downwards.
GAAATTTATTATTATTTTTTCTTATTATGAAAATAATCCATGTAAATCCTAAAATTTTCAGAGCACTCAGAAAAGTATAAAGGGAACAAAAGTCATTCATAATCTCACTATCCAGAAACAGCCACTGTTAACTGTTAACATCCTGTTATCTGTGTTTCTTGACTTTTTTTCGATACAAATATAAACATATGTGTAGCATCGCATTAGAGTTTGGGCTCTTATGTTCAACATATCTAAGTCTGTATCTTAGCTCTGCCACTTAAGTGCACTATGACAGACGATTTAATCTCTTCATGCCTCAGATCCCTCATACATAAAAAGATAATTATAATACCCACATCACAGGTTGTCATGAAGTTAAAATAATTCATGGGAAGCACTTTGATCAGTGCCTTGCTCATATATATGATCATATTAAAAGCTCAATAAACGTTAGCTATTATATATTTTAACCAAAATGGGAGTATATTCTATGTCCCATTTGGTAACCTGCTTTTTCACCCAAAGGTATATTGTGAGCATTTTTCATGTCAGTCTTGTATAACATCATACATAGCATTATGTGGGTATTAAATGTATGGGTACCCATATATTTCATTATATGGGTATGCTATAATTCATTTAACCAATCTCCTATTATAGAGGAAGCACTTGACATGTCTCTTCCATATTCTCGTCAGATCTTTAGCTCTTTTAATGCTAGGTGAAAGGTCAGAAACCCTCCTTTACTTGGAGCCTTCTCAGTGGCATTGCTATGTTCTCTCCCCCACCACTTTTTAGGAGTTAGTGCTACAGAAAGTGAAATGCAGTCTTTTTTTAAAATTTTCTTTTCTTTTTTTTTTTTTCAGACATAGTCTCACTCTTTTTGCCCAGGCTGGAGTGCAATGGTGCGATCTCAGCTCACTGCAATCTCTGCCTCCCAGGTTCAAGTGAGTCTCTTGACTCAGCCTCCTGAGTTGCTAAGATCACAGGTGTGTGCCACCATACCCGGTGGCTAATTTTTGTATTTTTAGTAGAGAAGGGGTTTCACATGTTGGCCAGGCTGGTCTTGAACTACTGACCTCAATTGATCTGCCCACCTAGGCCTCGCAAAGTGCTGGAATTACAGGAGTGAGCCACTGTGCCCGGCCTGTGAAATGCATTCTTAAGCTTCCATCAACCTAGGTAGGTTCCAGGGATCAGGTAGCCAGGTTAGCAGAATCAGCCTGTCTCTCCAAGGAGATGACCGTATCTGAACAAAGCGCTTGTTTTCTTCTCCAAACAACTCAGGAAGCAGGCGCTATGGTCGGAATGTGTCCCCCAAAGTTCATGTGTTAGAAGCTTAATCCCAAACACAACACTGTTGGGAGTTGGACCTTTAAGAGGTAATTAATGTAATCATCACAGGAAGGGGCTAGTTATCATGGGAGTGGGTTCATTATCACAAGAGGGGATTCGTTTAAAAAGCGAGTTTGGCAGTTTCTTGCTCTCACTCTTGCTCTTCTACCTTCTACCGTGGGATGGCGCAGTAAGGAGACCCTCACCAGATGCAGGCCCCTTAAGTTTGGACTTCTCAGCCCCCAGAACTAGAAGAAATAAATTTATTTTCTTTGTAAATTACCCAGTGTGTGGTATTCTGTTATGGCAACACAAAATTGTCTAAGACAGCAGGTTTCATGAAGGCCCCCCATATCCTACTAGACCTGGCAGGGCTGTTGTTTGACTTCACCTCAGTTAAGTTGAGGAAATGTTTAAATGCGAGCTGAAACCTGGAAAAGTGGGACTTGTAAGTCACATCATTGAGGTCAGCCTGTACCCAGGATAAACTAGGTAAGAAATCTGTGTTTTATCAGCATCTTGTTTCTCCACTTTTCTGTTGTTTTGTTTTCGTTTTGAGAAAAATTCAATCAGCTCACCTGAACTAATGATGTTTTACAGTTTCCTAGGCCAGAAGGTGTGGGGCATCCAGGGATTTTCTTGATATGTGAGTGATCCTGGCCACCCTGCCTGATTTACATATTAAAAAAATAGCTAAAAGAAAACCTGGGAATGTGGAGAACTGGTTATTAGTAAGAGCACTGATCCTTTCCTTTTGTTTTTGTTTTTATTTTCTTAATGTGACCTCAAATTGTAGTAATCATAATCCTTGGCTGGTGACATACTCTCATTGTTTTATGAATGTCTTTCTTTTCTATCTATCCTACTGTCCTCCTTTTCTATCTGTGTATCCATGTATCTACATATCTATGTATCTACCTATCTATCTGTCTATCTATGTATCTATCTACCTATCTTTATTGATCCAGTTTTTCTAGTTGGAATTTCCCTCTTGAGCAGTACACATGTAAAGTACTGTCTTGCCCCTGGATCACAGCTTAGCAGCTAGTTATCTGGCCTTGGTCTTTACTTTCTTTTCTGAGGGCTAAACATATCTTCTTGATGCTACCGCTTTGGTAATAGACTTTTTCTTTCCCTTATCTTCAGTCCCTGGCCTGTAAGCATTCATCAGAGCAGATTCAAACTCTCAAGTGAGTTATTTCACAATAGAATGTGGGCAGCAAATAGCTAAAATAGGTCACAGAGGATCAAGAGGTGTCAACATTCTCCTAAGCCAACATTTGGTCATATGAAGATCTAGATATCAAGACACAAACTGATGTTCTAAGATCTGGAAGGTCAGGAAGTAGAGAGGTCAAGGCAAGAATAAACCCAAAAGACAAGGCCATTCCAAAAAGTGATGAAGCCAGTGGAAACCACCCAGGCCTAGTCCTAGGTCAAAGGTTAGTGGATATCAAAAGAGCAAGTGATCTCGCTCTCTCTGCCTGAGTGATTGGAGCAATCAGACAGGGATCTTGCTATTTTCACACCTGCTTTGACATGCTAGGCCAGGCTGTCATGCAGTGTTGCTGGCTAACCTCAGCTTATCCCCAAGTTATCCTGCTTGACTCTGGCTATCTGCCTTTTCCTTTTAAATGTGTTTTGGTGTGAGACAATTGAATGAATTCATGCTGTAGGGTGTGTGTGTGTGTGTGTGTGTGTGTGTGTGTGTGTGTAAATAGCCAAGGTAGGGGCAGCAAAGATGGAGGATTTATTTAATGCAGTGTGGCAGCTACAGGAGTGAAAACCATGGTGTGCAAAGAAAGAATCTGTCATAACACGGAATGTGGCTAGGCAAGTGCTCTCTGGGAAGCTGCTTCTGTTTCTCCAACGTGATTGAACTGTGAGGGATTGAGAACCCATCAGTTTGAAGAGCAGTGGTTTATTGGCTGCAAACTCTCTGGGGCCTATGTACCTTCCAGGGACTCTTTCTCATTCATGAAGTCCAGGAATGGCTGCCTGTGCCCACTGGGTAACAGCCATTCATCTCATACATTATATCCCTGATAAGTAGTTTACCCCATTGGCTCCTTGGTGTTTCTGGAAGATCTTAGTTTCCCACTCTTTTCACCTTTGGTGTCAGAGAGACTACAAGAGACATAAAAAAATCATAAAATTGGGCCAGGCACGGTGGCTCACACCTGTAATCCTAGCACTTTGGGAGGCCAAGGCAGGTGCATCACTTGAGATCAGGAGTTCAAGACCAGCCTGTCCAACATGGTGAAACCCTGTCTCTACTAAAAATACAAAAAAATTAGCCGGGTGTGGTGGCAGACACCTCACCCAGTAATCCCAGCTACTTGAGAGGCTGATGCAGGAGAATCGCTTGAACTTGGGAGGCGGAGGTTGCAGTGAGCTGAGATCACGCCATTGTACTCCAGCCTGTGCAACAAGAGCAAAGCTCCATCTGGGAAAAAAAAAAAAGGAATCATAAAATTTTTCATCTTATCTTTTGGGAGAAGTAATCGGTGTGGCTTGACATTTCCAAGGCTTTGTCTTTATCTTCTGAGAGATGGCACACTTGCCAAAGTTACTGTAGCTGCTGGGGCTACAGGTGGAGAGGGATGTCCTTCACTGCAGGGTAGTGGGGAATTACATCAGCTTTTAGTGTCCTTAACCTGTTCTCAAAACTAAACTAAACTTAGTGTATGGCTTCTTCAGCCTGTGGGAATGAGAAAAATATCTTTTATGCCCCAAAGCCGTGACCTGTTTACATAGAGGAGGCAGGGAGACCTAGGAGGAGTCAAGAACTACAAGCTGAGCCAGAGGTTGCAAACCCATGTCTCTAGGGATGAGAGGTATAGATATGAGGGAACCAGGCTGAGAGTTGTAATCAAGAAAGGGTGTGTTCTTTCTAAAGGCCTTGCCAAAATGGCACAGACCCGTCTGATTGTTCTATACCCAGAGAGACCAAGATCACTTGCCCTTTGACTAAGTGAGGGGCTGAGAACCCATCAGTCTGAAGAACAATGGTTTATTGGCTGTAGGGTGTGTGTGTGTGTGTGCGCATGTGCGTGCCTGTGTGTGTGTGTGTGTGTGTGTGTGTGTGTGTATTGACCAAGAGAGGGCATATTCTTTCTAAAGGCCTTCAAATTTAGTTTCTCCGGCGTTTTTTGGAAAAAAAAATTCAAACATATAGGAAAGTTGAAAGAAAATTATAATAAACAACTGTATATCATCTATCTTTCATTCAACAATACTGTATATATTTCATCTCTCTGTACATATATGTATGTACATGTGTACATATGCATGCATGTATGTATATGTGTGTGTCTTGATTTTCGGAACCATTTCAAATTTAAAAACAACCACAACTGTGCTGTCTACATAAAACACAACTGCAAAAAGATTTGGCCAAGGGCTGCTAATTTGTTACCATTGGGGAAGGGCTGCTATGAGGTGCATAGACCAACTGTGGGGTCCAAGAGGAAGTCCTGGTAGTGCAATCAATATCAGAGATATCTGGCATGGAACAAGGGGTGGACTAGGAGAAACAGGTGTGGGTCCTTCCCTGTCTTGTTTCTGAAAAGAATATGTAATTGTTTTCAGATCTAGTAGGGTTTTTTTTTTTTAGTGAAAAAAGCAAGATACAAAACAGCATATATAGTAAGATTACCTTTTGGGCTAGATGGAGGGAATAAAAATATATCTATTATATACAATGTGTATTTGTATAAATATATTTCTATATAATATATATTTCTATACGTATTTGTATAAATATATATAGTTACATATAAATGTAAATGTATAATATAAATATATAAAAATAACATATAAATAGAATATATACTTATATACAAACATATGTTTATATATTATTTATATATATTTGTACAACACATAGATATAGAAATGCTTCTTATTGCAAAAAGTACTCTAGAAGGAAAATAAACCCCAAATTAATAAAAATGGTTATCTGTAGGGAGTGGAGGACAGGTTAGAGAAGGTGGAGATGGAGGTGAGATATCTCTGAATATACTGTATCATATCAGCTAATAAGCATGGAGGGAGTTATAGAAATAGAAAAACATTATTGTACAACCTCTGATGAAACAATAGGGTAAGGCAATGATGATCATTGGCTGCTAAAACCATAAGTTGAAAGACTGATGTAGAATGTCACAATGAAAAGATCAGGCTGTCACCACCTGCACTTCTGATCAATCTTAGAATCACAGAAAGTGGGGCAACCCAATGTGAAGGACCTAACTATATTTACTCTTCTAAAGTTAATTCTGAATCTAAACAAGCCTTGGACTAACTTTTAGTTTACAGGAAATGGAATAAAGCAACAAGTTAGAAGATACCACAGGGTAGCAAACAGAGAGATCCAGAATACAGGACTTTTTACAGGACAGTAATCTAGTTTCTCCTACAAGTCAGTGGATCCAGGCTTGGAGACATGTACCTGTAGTCCCAGCTACTTGGAAGGCTGAGGCAGAAAGATTGCTTGAGCCCAGGAGCTCTGGGCTAGAGTGTGCTATGCTAATGGGGTATCTGCACTAAGTTTGGCATTGATATGGTGACCTCCTGGGAGCAGGGGACCATCAGATTGCTTAAGGAGGGGTGAACTGACCCAGGTTGGAAATGGAGCAGGTCAGAACTCCTGTGCTTACCAGTAGTGGGATCATGTGTGTGAATAACCATTGCACTACATCCTGGGAAACATAAGAACGCTTCTCTTAAAAATAAGTCAGTGGTATGAAAAAAGCGAGGGACAAAAGATGAAGGACTGCTTTAGATAAAAATAATTTATGTGACATCATAAACCTGCTGGAAAAAAATGTTTTAAGGCAATGAGGGAAATTTGACTATGGACTGAGCATTAGATGATACCAAGGAATTAATTTTGTTAGTTGTGATAATGGCTTTATTTTATGTAAGAAAATATATTTTTCAGATGTGACATGTAAGGGAGAAATTTGCTTTAAAATACTTCAGCAAAAATAGACAAAATAGATGAATAAAGTGGCATTATCTTTCTACTTTTGTATCTGTTTAGAAATTTTCATAATAAAACATTTTTGCCCCTCCAACAATTCTTCCTCTCAGTTAGAAAAAATATCCAAAGTCAACCAATACCTTGATCTCCAAGGTCCTACTTGATCTAGTCTCTGTCTACCTCTCTCACCTCATCTTCCATTCTCCCACTGTTCATTCCACTCCAGCCAGTGTTTGTCTGTACTGGTCCAAATAATACATTTCCAGGAAGGGTCTTCATCAGCACTCCAGCTGAAGTAGGACTCACTGAGCCCTTGATTTTTCTTCATGGCACTTATCACTACCTAATGGTGTGGCTTGCTTACTTGATTGATTGTCTGCCACCCCCAACTCTAATGCAAACTCTCTGAGGGCAGAGTCTTCGTTTTATTCAGTGTTGCAATCCCAGCATCTATTAGGCTGGTGCAAAAGTAATTTTTTTTCTTAAATTTTAAATATATATATTTTTATTTTAAGATGGAATTTCACCATGTTGGCCAGGCTGGTCTTGAACTCCTGACCTCAGGTGATCCACCCACCTCGGCCTCCCAAAGTGCTAGGATTACAGGCATGAGCCACCGCGCCCAGCATCTTTTTTTTTTTTTTTTTTGAGAGTCTTGCCCTATCATCCAGGCTGGAGTGCAGTGTTGCGATCTCGGCTCACTGCAACTTCTGCCTCCTGGGTTCAAGCGATTCTTCTGCCTCAGTCTCCAGAGTAGCTGAGACTACAGGTACGTGCTACCATGCCCAGCTAATTTTTGTATTTTTAGTAGAGATGGGGTTTCAGCATATTGGTCAGGCTTGTCTCAAACTCCTGACCTCATGATCAGCCTGCCTTGGCCAGCCTCCCAAAGTGCTAGGATTATAGACGGGAGCCACCACGCCTGGCCTTAGCGCAAAGGTAATTCTATTAGATTGCACCAACCTAATAGAACAGTGCTTGCCACTTATTAGGAACTCCATACGAATTTATTAAAATAACAAAAGGACAGGGAAGTGATCACTTGAAAGCACTGAGTGACGTGTCACGTTGACACATTTGCTGTACTGCGAATCCTCTACGAACATCATGTGCTATAATGACCTGTATATGTCATGTGGTGTGAGGTATCTTGGAGATAAAGAGTGAGGCATCTCGGACACTCTGCTTGTCTTCTGGGAGGACTCGTTTGCACAGATGCTTTTGGGCGTGTTACCTGGCTCACTTCCAGGCAGTTGGTTTGTAAAGGGGGTGGAGCCCTCCTCCAGCTGCCAGCATGACTGCTCTATTTTCTGACTCACCAGTTCCCTGTTCCCTAAGCTCTGTTTTCTTCCAGTTACTGGGGAAAACAGGAAAACTGTTTGTTGAGAAAAAGCACCACCAGATCTTGGGAGCCAGCATGTAGGCTCTGAATGTTTTCAGTTCTTCCTCAGACATCACGTCTTGAGACTGTGGTGGTTTATGTTGTGGAGGCCTGAAAAGAGTGGGTTTCCTGTGACAGTCTTGGACCTGGTAGTGTTGTACTGAAGTGAGCATAGAAAGTCAACACCAAGACAAGAGTATGCCAGATTGCAGGGTGTTTATTGCTGGTGGCCACGGAGGACTCACATCTCTCCAACCCGTGGCCCGGAAAGGAGGGTATCAAGACCTTTTATGCCTGTAAACCACCTTGGGGGTGAGGGGCTTCAGACATTCCAAGGGCCAATGGACTTTGGACATTCTGTAAATCACCTCCTGGGTGGAGATGAGGGTGAGGGGCTTCTGACATTCCGATTGTTACTTAAGTGGTTCACAGAAGTCAAGATAAGCATTAGTTTACATATTGCCTGGGTAGGGTGGAAATTACAGGCCTTAGTTACCTATTACAAGTCATGGGGCCAAGATGGCGTGGGTTTGGACTGCTTGCCTGTCACATCAGGGTTACAGAGAGCAGTTTCAACAGAAAGCCGAGGTATGGTTAAGGTATGCAGTTTTATGGGGCTTTTACCATATCACAGTAGCAGCGGTGAGTCTGAAGGTCTCTTTCTTTCCTCGACAAGGAACCCTCCAACCTCTCTCCTTTGTCCCTCCTGATACTTTCTTGTTATGCAGCGACAGGACAGAAGTGAGCTTGGGCCTGTGGCACCTGAGGGAGGCTGCTGAGGGATGCCTGAGTAGAGGCCCCATTCAATTCTTTTCAGTTCAACAAATGCTAAGGGACTTTGACCACTGATTTTGCTACACATGAGGAGAATAGTGTTGTGCCATTGGGTTGGAGTCTTGCTTCAGCCTAGAACACACCAGGGCCAAGGAAAAAACTTTGTAGGCTCTGAGGAGGGCCTCTCTGTTTTCTCTTAAGGGAAGAGTCCACAAAGGAACTACAAGGAGAGGGACTCTAAATCCTGAGCCCATTTTCTGAGAGTCCCTTTGGTGTTTTCTATTATTTTTATGGTTTGATGATTTAAATGAAACTCTTTAATCTAATTAGAATATATTTAGATATACAACATGACATTATACCTCTTTCCCTGTAGCACCATTTATTGAACAATCCACCTATTTGTTATTTATTTGTGAGGTGTTCTTTATCCTGTATTCAGTGTGTGTGTGCATGCGCGGATGCATGTGCATACACAGACATATGTTATTAGGACTGTTTATTCTTTCAGATGAATTTTAGAATAAATTTCTTAAATTTTAGACAAAACCCTGTTTGTATTTTATGTACATTAAACATTCAATTTGATTTGCAAATAAGAGCTTCACAACATTGAATTGTCTCATCCAGAAACATGGTAAATCTCTCCGTTTATTCCTACATTCCTTTATGTATCTTATTAATGTTTGTAGATCTTTTTCCCATTGTGCTTTCTAATCTGGTTGTTATTGGTATGTAGGAAAAGTTGATTTTTTTTGTGTATATTATCTTGTTTTTAGCCACTTGACTGAACTCTCTTATCAATTCTAACAATTTCCCAGCTTCTCTTAAGATTTTAAAGTAAACAACCACATTGTTTGCAAATAACTTATAGCTCACTGGTTTCTGGGCCAAGTTCAGACATTAGACTATCATAAAGTAAACTCAAATATTATTGGTACAATATAATAATACATTGTAATTTGTTCCTGAAGACTCATCTCACACTATAAAAATACCAAAATTGATAATGAAAATAAAAGAAAATCCAAATATGTTATTTTAAAAACTCTTATTAATTATGTAAAACCAAACAATAAAAATGCTATATCCTAGATGCTTCTTTTGGATTGACTAGCCTAAAAAAAAGAAATACTTCTTTTGGAAGATTATTCTTTCTCAGAGCCTGGACTATCTCAGATGCCTTAAAATATACATCTATCATGAACATATGAAAAACTACTGAATTTGTACACTTTAAAAGAATGAATTGTATAGTGTATTGGTCTGTTCTCATCCTGCTAATAAAGACATACACAAACTGGGTAGTTTATAAAGGAAAGAGGTTTAATTGACTCACAATTCAGCATGGCTTGGGAAGCCTCAGGAAACTTACAATCATGATGGAAGGGGAAGCTAATATATCCTTCTTCACATGGCAGCAGGAAGGAGAAGAATGAATGAAGGGGGCAAAAGTGTAAGGTCTTTTAGGCTGACTGAGTGCACCATGGATGGCATGGTAACCTCTGTGACCTGCATGTGCATTCCAGATGAATTCCTGAAACTAGAAAGTCTGAAGTAACTGGAAAACCACAAAAGGAGAATAAATGATCAATCCCTGAGGAGACTAATTAACTTTGAGACATTCTTTTATTGTTCCTTATTCCTGCCTCAACTGATAAGGCAACTGGACTTTGTAACCGACCTTGATCAATCTCATAACTCCAGACCTTACAACCCCCTCCCATCTTGCAAAAACTGCCCCGAACTGTAACTTCTGTAACTTTCCACTGCCTACCCCAAACCTATAAAACCAACTGCTATCCCACTGCCCTCTGATGACTCTCCTTTTGGACTCAGGCTGCCTGCGCCCAGGTGAATAAATAGCCATGTTGCTCACACAAAGCCTGTTTAGGGGGGTCTCTTCATTCAACGTGTATATTTAACAAAAGCCCCTTATAAAACCATCAGATCTTGTAAGAACTCACTCACTGTCACAAGAACAGCATGAAGGTAACCACCCCCATGATTAAATTACCTCTGGGAACTATAATTCAAGATGAGATTTGGGTAAGAACACAGCCAAACTATCATTCTTCCCTTGGCCCCTCTCAAATCTCATGTCCTCAATTTCAAAACACAACCTTGCCCTTCAAACAGTCCCGCAAAGTGTTTTTTTTTTTTTTTTTTTTTTAAGACAGAGTCTCACTTTGTCACCCAGGCTGGAGTGCAATGGTGTGATTTTGGCTCACTGCAACCTCTGTCTCCTGAGTTCAAGAGATTCTTGTGTGTCAACCTCCAGAGTAGCTGGGATTACAGGTGCCCGCTACCATACCTGGCTAATTTTTATATTTTTAGTAGAGACGGGGTTTCACTATGTTGGCCAGGCTGGTCAAATGCTTGATCTCAGATGATCCACCTGCCTTGGCCTCCCAAAGTGCTGAGATTACAGGGGTGAGCCACTGCACCTGGCTGTTCCAAAGTCTTAACTCATTCCAGTCTTAAAAGTCTAAGTTCAACGTCCCATCTGAGACAAGGCAAGTCTCTTCTGCCTATGAGCCTATAAAATCAAAAGCAAGTTAGTTACTTCCTAGATACAATGGGTGTATAGGCATTGGGTAAATACATGTGTTCCAAATGGGAAAAATTGGACAAAACAAAGGTGCTACAGGCTCCATGGAAGTCCAAAATCCAATTGGGCAGTCATTAAACCTTAAAGTTCTAAAATGATCTCTTTTGACTCCATGTCTCACATCCAGGTCATGCTGATACAAGACGTGGGCTCCAATAGTCTTGGGCAGCTCTGCCCCTGTGACTTTGCAGGGTCCAGCTCCCCTCCTGGCTTCTTTCACAGGCCAGCATTGAGTGTTTGTGGCTTTTCCAGGTACATGGTGCAAGCTGTGGGTGGATCTACAATTCTGTGGTCTAGAGAATGGTGGCACTCTTCTCACAGCTCCACTAGGCAGTGCTCCAGTGGGGACTCTGTGTTGGGGCTTCAACCCCACATTTCCCTTTTACACTGCCCTAGCAGAGGCTTTCCATGAGGGCCCTTTTCCTACAGCAAACTTCTGCCTAGACATGCAGGCATTTCCATACATCCTCTGCAATCTAGGTGGAGGTTCCCAAATCTTGATTCTTGACTTCTGTGTACACACAGGCCCAACACCATGTGGAAGCTGCCAAAGCCTGGGGCTTGGACCCTCTGAGGCATGGCCTCAGCTGTACCTTGACCCCTTTTAACCACAGCTGGAGCAGCTGGGACGCCAGGCACCAAGTTCTTATACTGCACACAGCACAGGGGCCCTGAGCCCAGCCCACGAAACCATTTTTTCCTCATAGGCCTCTGGTCCTGTGATGGGAGGGACTGCTGCTAAGGTTTCTGGCATGCTCTGGAGACATTTTCCCCATTGTCTTGGTGGTTAACATTTGAATCCTTATTATTTATGCAAATTTCTGCAGCAGGCTTGAATTTCTCCCCAGAAAATGGGTTTTCCTTTTCAGTCATATTGTCAGGCTGCAAATTTTCCAAACCTTTATGCTGTTTCCTCTTGAATACTTTGCCACTTAGAAATTTCTTCCACCAGATACCCCAAATCATCTCTCTGAAGTTCAGAGTTCTGCAGATCTTTGGGGCAGAGGCAAAATGTCACCAGTCTCTTTGCTAAAGCATAGCAAGAATCACCTTTACTACAGTTCCCAACAAGTTCCTCATCTCCATCTGAGACCATCTCAACCTGGACTTCATTGTCCATATCACTATCAGAATTTTGGTCAAAACCATTCAATAAGTGTCTAGGAAGTTCCAAATTTTCTCACCTTCCTGTCTACTGAGCCCTCCAAGTCTCTAGGCAGTTCCAAACTTTCCCACCTTTTCCTGTCTTCTTCTAAGCCCTCCAAACTGTTCCAACTTCTCCCTGTTACCCAGTTCAAAAATCACTTCCACATTTTAGGGTATCTTTACAGCAGTGCCCCACTCTCTGCAGTGCCAATTTTCTGTATTACTACATTCTCACTCTGCTAATAAAGACATACCTGAGACTGGGTAATTTATAAAAGATTTATAATGTACAAACCTCTTTAGGTTTAATTGACTCACAGTTCAGCATGGCTGGGGAGGCCTCAGAAAACTTACATTCATGGCAGAATGGGAAGCAAATACATCCTTCTTCACATGGCAGCAGGAGAGAGAAGTGCCCAGCAAAAAGGGGGAAGAGCCCTTTATAAAACCATCAGATCTCGTGAGAACTCACTTTCACAAGAACAGCATGAGGGTAACTGCCTCCATGATCAAATTACCTCCCACTGGGTTTCTCCCACAACACATGGGGGTTATGGGAACTACAATTCAAGATGAGATTTGGGTGTGGATACAGCCAAACCATATCATATGGTCTGTATATTATATCTCAACCAAAAAAGTAATACACGTCCTCGAAGTTTGGAATTAAGATGTCATATTTTTCTGCTAAATATTCCTCAAGTAAACACAGGCATTCTTTATTACTATCAGGACCCTCCAGGTGTATTTTATAATAAGGTAATCTCTCTGGAAAGTTTTTGTTGTCAATGAGGTGTATAATGACACATAGTAAATATTTGGAGCCAGGTAATTTCTATAGCAACTGTTAAAATGATCCCTTGCTCTCCTATTTCAATCACATTTTATGCCTGAGTTCTTTTGAGAATATAACAATTCAACCATCTCTGCTTTATAGTCAGACCTTGATTTGTATTTCTTAGTATTGTGTATTTGTGACAGAATTACATTATAAAAAAGTCTTGTTCCATTGATGTTAGACACTTGTTTGCAAATAGTAGCTTTCCTCTTCAATGATTTCAGTTTAACTTTGCCAGGAACTTCAATGCTTCTGTGCAGGGACCTGCACATACCCCCTGTCCCAATTCTGGGACTGGTTACAGCAACCAGTTCTCTTTCTGTAGTTGTTAAACTGGAAATACATTTTGCTCAGAATAAAATGTCTTTCTTTGATATTTCACTCCACCTGCTTTTATATGTTCTTGTTATTTTGTTTTTCTTTTTTATACCTCATTGCATTTTAAGTACAGTTGATTACTTTTATATGTTCTTAAGAGAGACAATGTTTTTGTTAAAATTGTTGCCTGGCTTATTATGTGTTCATGGAGTCAAAATTCAAAATTTTAAATCACAGCTCTTCTTGATATTTTATTGATTTGACATTTGTTTTCTTATATATTGGGAGGGGTGTAAATTTTAGATATTTTCAGCGGCTTTACTTGTAATAGCCAAACAACTGGAAACAATCCAGATGTCTTTCAATGGATGAGTGGTTAAACAAATTCTTGTATGTGCACACCGTGGAAAACTGACCAGCCAACTGAAAGGAATGAACTGTGGATACATTATAATTCAGATCTTTAAGGGCATTATGCTTAGTGAAAAAAGACAATCTCAAAATATTACATACTGTATGATTCCATTTGTATAATCCTTGAAATGACGAAGCTGTAGAGATGAAAAGTAGACCAGTGATTGCCAGGGACAGAAACAAAGGTGGGGGTATGTGGTTATACATGGGTAATATGAGGAAGTTCCTCTGTGGTAATAAAACAGTCCTATATCATGATGGTCATGGGAGTTACATGAATCTATTTATGGGATCAAGTTGCATAGACACACATGCTCACACGCACACACACACACACACACATATGTGAGTGTAAAATCAGTGAAAACGGAATAAGTTTTAACAGTATTGTACCAGCATCAATTTCCTGTTTTGATATTGTACTACAGTTGCATATGATGTCACCATTGTGGAAAGCTTGATAAAGGATTCAAACGACTCTAATTTTGCAACTACCTGTAAATCTACAATCGTTTCAAAATAGAAAGCAGTTAAAATTTTTTATTGTGATTTTTTTTTTACTTTAAAATATCTCACACTTTTTTCCCTTAAAACTAAATGGCTAAGTTTTTTTTAAACATTGCTCTTTCATTGAGATAGAATTCACATACCATAAACTTCACCATTTTAAAGTGTACAATTTAGTTGCAAGGTTGTGCAACTACCACTATCTAATTCCAGAACATTTTCATCAGCCCCAAAAGAAACCCCTACCCATTAGCTGTCATTCTCCTTACCTTTTTTCCTTCATAATCTCTGGTAACCACTAATTTATTTTCTCTTTTCTCTCTCCTTCCCTCCCTCCCCATTCTGGATATTTCATAGAAATAGAATTATACAATATATGACCTTTTGTGTCTGTCTTCTTTTACTTACCATAATGTTTTCAAGGTTCATCTGTTTTTTAGGATGTATCATTGCTGCATTTATTTTTATTGCCAAATATTATTCCATTGTATGGATAGACCCAATACATTTATCCATTCATCAGTTGCTAGACCTTTGGATGTTTGCACTGTTTTGCTATCAGGAATAATTCTGCTTTGCTCATCTATGTACAAGTTTTTGTGTGACCATATGTTTTAAATTTGGAGGGTATATAACTAACTAAAAGTAGAATTGCTGGGTCATATGGTAACTCTACACTTGACTCTTTAAGGAACTGTCAAACTGTTTTCCAAAGTGGCTTCACCATTTTACCATCAGCAATGTCTGAGAGTTCCAGTTTCTCCAAATCCTGATACTTGTTATTGTCTATCTTGTTTTATTATAGTCATCCTAGTGGGTGTAAAATGGTATCACGGTGGTTTTGATTTGCATTTCCCTAATGATTAATGATTTTGAGCACTTTTTCTTTTTCTTTTCTGCTAGAGACAGGGTCTCACCCTGTCACCCAGGCTGGAGTGCGGTGATATGATGATTGTAGGTAACTGCAGCCTTGTAATCCTGGGATCAAGCAATCCTCCCACCTCAGCCTCCTTGGTAGCTGGGAATACAGGAATGCACCACCACACCTGGCTAATTATTCAATTTTTTGCAGAGATGGGGTCTCACTATGTTGTCCAGGCTGGTCTTGAATTCCTGGGCTCAAGCAATCCTCCCACCTGGGCTTCCCAAATTGCTGGGATTACAGGCATTAGCCACCAAATCCAACACTTACTTTTTCATTTGTATAGCTTCTTTGGAGAAATGTTTATTTAAATCCTTTACTTATTTTTAAAATTGGGTTATCTTTCAGTTGTTGAGTTGTAAGAATTCTTTATCTATTCTGACTCCTGAACTCTTATGAGATACATGATTTGCAGATATTTTCTCCCATTCTGTGGGTTACCTTTTCACTTTCTTAATGATGTCCTTTGAAGCACAAAAGTGTTTAATTATAATGGAGTCCAACTTATCTATTTTTTATTTTGTTGTTTGTGCTTTTGATGCCGTGTCTAAGAAGCCATTGTCTAATCCAAGATTATGAAGTTTTACGCCTGTGTTTTCTTCCCTGAGTTTAATAGTTTTTTTTATTGCATTTTAGGTTTTGAGGTACATGTGCAGAACGTGCAAGATAGTTGCATAGGTACACACATGGCAGTGTGTTTTGCTGCCTTCCTCCTCTTCACCCACATTTGGCATTTCTCCCCAGGCTATCCCTCCCCAGCTCCCCCCACCGCTGTCCCTCCCCTATTCCCCCCAATAGAGTTTAATAGTTTTAACTTTAGGTCTTTGATCCATTTGGGTTAATTTTTGTACATGGTATGATATAAGGTCCAACTTTATTTTTCTGCATGTAGATGTCCAGTTATCCCAGCATTGTTTGTTGAAGACTATTTTTTTACTGCGTTGAATTGTCTTGGCACCGTAGGTGAAAATCAATTGACCTTCTGTGTTCTCACTTCTATTCTATTGATATAGAAAGGTTTTTTAAATTAATCAATTATTTTCCTTGAGGCCCAATATAGGACCACTGTGAGTAGAATCTGTGCCATTTTTGCCCACGCTTATGCACTAATTTTGGTGGAGTGCCATGAGACCTCATTTAGGAAAATGAAGCTCAAGAATGGATCTCCAGAAAATGAGGAATGGGACATGGAGTGGTACATTGGAGAGAGAACTTTCATTTGGAATTAGTAAGACCTGGATTTGAATGCTAGTTCTATCCAAAGTTGTGTGGCTTTGGGCAAGTTACCTAACCTCTAGGATTGTTAGCTACTAGAAATGGAGGTGATGACAGTCTGAATCTCACTGGGCTTATGTTTAGTGTTACGAGACAGCAGTTATGAAAGCAATGTCATGGTCCCTGGAACATAGTAGGGACTTGACATCAAGCAAACTTACAGTTGGTGCATGGCCTTGTGGTTCCCTCCCTTCTGACATAGGTTGGTTATGTGGGATCAGGAGAGGTAGGCTACCCAGTGGGTTGTGCCAGTTCCATGTTTCTGCTCCTGTCTCCTACACTGGGCAGCAGCTATGGTTCCTTTCCCCCATTTTTTTCTGTCGGGGGAAGTATGAAGCGTAGATAAAGAACAGGAAAATGGCTCTTCACAGAGCAGCATTCTGGCCAGAAGGGAAAAATCTTCCCCAGAAGGGAAGCCCAATAGCAAACCACAGAGTAATCAGGAAATAGAGGCATCCTGTTTCATATGTCTAGAACATTATTTTCAAAGAAGAAACAATGTAACTGTATTGCCAATCTAGAACTCTATCACAACTGTGGGAATTCTGTCTGCTTGGACCAGGCAGCTACAGTTCAGGTCCCTGGTTTACCTTGTGGCAGTCCCCAAGTTGTAAGGAAAGGACCAGGAGGAAACAAACTACCTCTATTACAAATAAAGCTTCTAAGTCTAAACCTAAATAGTGACGCTGAACTAAGGTTTAGGAGAAAGGGGCACAGTATTCTTTTTTTCTTTTCTTTTCTTTTTTAATTTTTTTTTAAATTTTTTATTTTTTGTTCTTGGGGCACAGTATTTTTTGTGATCTGAGAGTGGCTGGAGTGATTCATAAAACTCCCAAACTGGGTTGTTGCCCTAGAATAACCAGGGGTGATAGAGCCAGCTCCTCTGGCTGGCCAGCCCTCCCCAGTCCTCCCCTGCCCCTCTGGTTTTCTTCTAAGCCTGCCTTAGCAACTTGGGAGAGGACTCTATTGCTAGAACTAATAATTTCCAAGCCAGAAATTATTTAATAAATCAGAGTTCTAGAAATAGGATGTAAGTTCTCTCATCCTTACAATCCTTCCCTCTCCCTGAATTCTTCTTTTCCTGTGGCTCTTCTTGGATCCCATGGCTTTAGGGGTTTATTAAAGGGGAATGTGGATCCTGTTATGTAATTGTCAGCTCTTGGGTCTCGGGGAGGCCATATTCAACTTTGTGTTGGTCAAAGAGCTTGCGCAGGGCACTGATGTAGAGTGCATGATACTTGTCCACTGTCTTCTGGTTTGGCCTCTCAATCTTGGGAATTGGCAGGGGTTCCCCAACTATGAAAAAAGAGACAAACATCAGAGTTCCCTCCTCAGCTCAAACTACCCATCCCTCACTGGGAGCCATGTACTGAAATTCAGTATCTGGCTTTCCTCCCCTTCCTTCATTCTTACCCTTTGCTCCAGCCTCATCCTGGTGGTTGTTCTCTGATCATCTAATCAAACCCATGCTCAAGAGAATACAAGCAAGCTCAGGAGAGTGGTGACAGAATGTGTGTGAATGGTGATGCTCTTGTGGCAGTTGCTGATGTCACATCCATGAATGGCCACAACTCTTATCTGTTTAGTTGTCCTATCCATCCTGCTCTCAACCACACCCATTACCCATCCCAGATATGAGTTTGGTCCCCATGGACTTGATGGATGACTTAAAGGATGTGGGAAGTAAATGAAGAACCAGGCCATCTGGAGATACTGGAAAGCTCACCAACAGTGGTAATGGGCCGCTTGAAAGGCAGGAAGCCCCAGGATCCATGAGTGAAGCCCCGGCCATGGAAGGTACAGAAATTTAGTCCCAAGATTTTTTTGACTGTGTCCTGTAAGGTTTTTTGGAACAACCTTAGCCACGTGCCCTCAGGGAATTTCTCCTGATTGAAAACGTCATTCTCACCAAAGGAATAGGAAGGGACGAGGTATGCCCTGCAAAGACAGGAACAGGAGTGTGAGCTCTCTGAGGAAGCTCCTCAGAAAAATCCTCTCCACGGTGGGAAACTTTTCCAACCTCCCCACTGTAGAACAAGAACCTAAGCACCCAAACCTCTCCAGCCACATGTCCCATTCCTGCCATGCCTCACTCTCCCAGCTGAACTCTCTGAGGGCACCTGCTGCTCTGCCTTCTCCTATGGTAGGAAGAAACTAATCTCAAAAGCTCTGTCTTCATTGCATCGAGCAACCAGAGTGTTCTTTGTAAACTGCATATCTGGACATACCACTCCTCTCAAATTCTTCTAGGGCTCCTCAGTTTGCACCATCCTGCTTCATTATGGCCTTTATGTTCTAGCCTTCCCTCCCTGGCTAGCTTTTCCTCTCCCCACTCTTTCCTTATAATCTGCTTAGCCATACTAAGTGTGCCTCATACTCTGTCATCTAAGTGTCTTTGTACATTCTGCTCCCTCTGTGGAAGTGCCTTCCCTCTATCTTCATGTGCCTCATTCAATTTTGTGCTCAGTCTCAACTGCATCCCCTTGAAGGAACTTTGTTTGACCACCTCAGTTCCCCCAGTGCAGATTAGGTACCCCTCATCTAGTGCTTACCTCTCGTCTACACTAATACTGCCCAACCCTGTGTTACAGTCATCTCTTTACCTGTCCGACTCCTCCCGTAGACAGCAAGCCAATCAAAGGCAAGAACTGGGTCATATTTATCTTTGAATCCCTAGGCCCTGGCATAGCTCCTGACATGCCATAGGTCTTCACTGAATGCCTGGGTTCTTTCTCCTTTCAATTCACAATTCAGATGTTACCTGCCTATGAAACCTCTACTCTGAGTCAAGATCTTTCCATAAATTCATGCTCAGATAGCACTTTGTACACATTTCCATTACAGTGCTCCATTTATTTAACAAATATTAAGTTCTTTCTATGTGCCAGCACTGTTTTAGGCACTGGAGATGTATCAGTGAATACAATGGATTTGTAAAAATTCCATCTTCATGGAACTTACCTTCTTTGGGAGGAAGACAACAAACATTGAAAATAGTAGGTAAACAAATAAATGATATAGATGATCTATAAGAAGATAAGTTTAACAGGGAAAAAATAGAGCAAGATGGTCAGATAACTGTATTGAGAAGAGACTTTTTTTTTTTGTTTTTGAGATGGAGTCTCACTCTGTCACCCAGGCTGGAGTGCAGTGGTGCGATCTCAGCTCACTGCAACCTCTGTCTCCAGGGTTCAAGAGATTCTGCTGCCTCAGCCTCCCAAGTAGCTGGGACTACAGGCACTTGCTGCCACACCTGGCTAATTTTTTTGTGTTTTAGTAGAGATGGAGTTTCACTGTGTTGCTCAGGCTGGTCGCGAACTCCTGGGCTCAGGCAATCTGCCCGCCTCAGCCTCCTAAAGTGCTGGGATTGCAGGTGTGAGTCACCACACCCAGCTGAGAAGAGACATTTGAGCAAAGACTTGATGGAGGTAAAGGAATGAGCCAAGCAGTCATTTGGAGGAATAGTGTTCCAGGTACAGGGAACAGCTAAAGCAAAGACCCTAAGGCAGGAGTGAGTGGCCTGCTTGAGGGACAGCAAAGAGGCCATTGTAGTGATGGAGTGAGAGAAGGTGGAGAGGAGTGAGTGATGAGAACAGAGAGGCAGCTAAGGACCAGATTATTCAGCATCTCACAAGCCCCCGTAAGGACTTTAGCTTTTACTCTGAGTGACCTGGGAGCCACTGGAGCATTTTGAGTAGTGATATGATCTGACTCATGCTTAACAGGAGCATCCTGGCTGAAGCTGGGAATAAACTCCTGCAGGTGGAGGAGTGGGAATATATGCAGGAAGAGCAGTTAGAAGTGTCCTAATCATCCAGGGAAAGATGATGATAATAAGCCAGGGCTAGTAGTCTAGGTAGTAAGTGGCTGGATTCTGCATGTATTTGGTAATTACATGTGCATGGGTCTGTCTTCTTCCATACTGGACTCTGAGTTTGCGAGGACCAGGTGTTACTTACTTTTATGTCCTACATGCCTAGTACTATGCTTGACATAGGGTGGGTGTTCAATAACTGCTGAATGAATGTGGTCTATTTCTCAAACCAGATTGTATGCTCTTTGGGTGCATGTCTTATTCATCGTTTTGATCCTCACAGCATCAAAGCTAGTGCCTCCCTTGCAGTTGGGAGATTCTCAGGGCCTCTCAGTTAACAGGTTGATATAGAGTGAGGCCTCACTTTCCCACACCTCCAGCCTACCAGGCCAAAGGGCAGAAAGTAAAAGGTTTTCTTCTGCTGTTCTTTCTCCAACTTCAAGTAAGAGAAGTGCCCACTGAAATGTATCTAGAGGCCCAAACATGCCCAAGGCACAATGTGAAGGGGTAGATGGAAGGAATTAGAGTGAAGATGGGGGCCCTCTAACAGGTTTCCCAGGGAGAAGACCATTCTGGAGAGGGCTACAGATGGCCTATGGCACCCTGACAAGAGAGCACTAAAACCTAGGAACCCACCCTGTCTTCAGTGCCAACTTCACAAAACCTTTACGCTGCTTGAGGAAGAGAGTGGAGGTTCCTGGCCGGCACAAGAGAGCTTCAGTAGCTCCACCCACCACAATAACCACGGCATTGCCTGAGCCTTTCTGGGTCAGCAAGTACTTCAAGGCTGACCTACTCACGGGGCACACACCTGTGAAACCAAAGAGTCAAGTGGTAGAAAACACTTCATGCCTGAGGATGGGATAAAGGCTTTTCCCAGGCTCTTCTGTTGGAGACAGTTCTTCTGTTTTCTGACTATTGCTGTTTGTACCTTTCTGTCTCTGACCTTTGTGTCCTGGGTTATGACTGTCTTAGCCTAAGGTTGGTCCTTAGGGTCAGGTGTTTGCCTTGGGGGTCTGTGCTACTACAGTTGGGTCTATACTGAGTTTCTCTGCCTCCTACCATCCATAGTCTACTACATTTCAGGTCAGTTGTATCTAAGCCCACCTCATCCCTTGCTACCCATGAAGCACAGCCATCTTCCACTCTGCCCAGGCTGACAACACTGGAGATCCTCCAGAGTTCTCTCCTCCAGGGGTAATCGAGACTAGCCATCACCAACCTGCTTCCCTAAGAGTGACCTGCCAAAGGGGAGCCATGGCTGGGGTTTCTGGAGAGTAGGCAGACCCCTGAGCCTGTCAAAGCCAAACTGAAATGTAGATGAATAATGAAATGTGAATAACACCCTGTTGCTTAACAACAATCATCTAGCCTTTCTCACTTCTGTCTCCCATCTTTGCCATGCGCTCATCTTCTATTCTCTACTGGGATGGCAGAAATTCCTTCCAGACTTTAGCCATTCAGAGAGATTCCTGCTCCAGGGCCATGCTAACCTCAGAGCAGAGTAGAAGCATCCTCTGGGACTCTAGTGGTCCCACCTGGCCCCTCCAGAGAAATGTATCTTACCTTTTCATGTTTGGCTTCAGTTGTTTTTTGGTGTCCAGAAGGGTGACTGTTCGTCCAGAGAGAGGGACATTTGTCACAGTGCTCTGGCTTGAAGCTGACCATGGGGAAGTTGTTCTGGATACTCTGAGGAATGCCTATCCTTGATCCTTTGGCATTTTATGCAAGTGTGAAGGGGTTCCCACGAGATAAAAGTCACGGACTAGGAGGGTGTTAGCTAGTATGATAGACTTCAAAATGTTTTTAAGACACCATGGTGGCCGGGCACGGTGGCTCAAGCCTGTAATCCCAGCACTTTGGGAGGCCGAGGCGGGTGGATCACGAGGTCAAGAGATCGAGACCATCCTGGTTAACATGGTGAAGCCCCGTCTCTACTAAAAATGCAAAAAATTAGCTGGGCATGGTAGCGCGTGCCTGTAATCCCAGCTACTCGGGAGGCTGAGGCAGGAGAATTGCCTGAACCCGGGAGGCGGAGGTTGCGGTGAGCCGAGATCGCGCCATTGCACTCCAGCCTGGGTAACAAGAGCGAAACTCCATCTCAAAAAAAAAAAGACACCATGGTGTACAAATGACAGGCCCAAAGAGGCCAGCCGACATCCTAGAGAGAACCTGGTGAAGTTTGCCTGAGCGATCCCATTCACACCTGCTTTTCCCTGCATTTGTGTTTAATTCTTGGCTTTCATCCTCGGATTTCCACTTTGGCATTGGTCCTGAATTCTAGCCTTCTGGTTCTCCCTCTGAAAAAAGTACTGGTGACTCTTATGAATGCCTGTAACTTCCTCTGCTGCCCAACCAAACCCTGCTCCCAGGTCTTGGACAGAAACTAATGTTCAGCCACATACTCCTGTTACTGGCCCAGGGTGCTCTGGACTCGTTTTCTATCATGTATGTTTCAAGCAGGGAGTGATTGTCAGGACTTATTGGGGTTGCAGCTCTGAAGTAGGTAAAAAAATAGAATTTATTATTTCTTATACTCACCCATTGACATCACATATTCTCGCACAATTGGGATCCAAAATATCCCTTCCAAGGTCCCTACAAAGGGAGTGATGGATGGGAAAATCCGAGCAATGCCAGTGGCCTCAGTGGCAAAGTTGATGAAGACACCAAAAGAGAAAACGCCATGGGGGTGATTGGCAATGATGTAGTTGTGTTTGGGAGAAAGGTCATGAGTCTTCACCAGCTGTTAGAGGGAGATTGAGTCAGAGCATTGGCTACAAAGGAGGAAGAAATGATGTGTGGACTCAAATCCCATCAGGTAGCCTGTTTCCCTCCAGGAGCCCCCAATCCCTGTTCGCTGGGATGTCGTTATTGTCATAGGATTGCCAGGGCTCACGATGGTCAGAGAGGCTGACTGGGTCTGCCACTGCAGGAGAGGCTGCCATCCACCTGTCTCCCCACCTGCCCATCTATGAACACCTACTGTGTGCCAAGCTCTCTTCTAAACACCGGGGATACAAAAAGAAATTATTTGAAACAAGATATAAAAGAAATGATACAATTAGGCTAACTTTAATTAGTGATGATTCTTATTTAACTTTATCTGAGTTTTCTTCTGAAGCTTAACTGGCAAATTTACTCTCCTCTTTGACGAAGGGCACAGATATCAAGGCCTTTCTCCATGGCAGGCTTCCCATAAAATTCCTCCCACCACTCTTTCCTGTCTAATTCAAATGCTTACAACAACCATCTCAACTGTGCTTATCAGGGGAATTCAGCCTAGCACAAGGTTTCTTCTACTCCATACCATGACTATTTAAAGCACTATCCACTCAGCCTTTGCTCTGCATTATGACTCTTTGCCCAATCTTGGGCCCTTGCCTTGGGCCATTATGACTCTGGGCCTCAACATTCACTGCTGACCACCAAAACCTCTGAAAACATGGAGCTGAGTAGGGAACAAGAGTCTAGACAACAGGGACTGAGGGCACCCAGAAGAAGGGTAGTCACCTTTATTGGGAAGTAATTTTGGAAATACTTCCAGAGGGTCCAGTTTCGTATCCAAGCTGAACGTCTGCCACCTGTGGGTGCATAAGGGAAGGGAAGAGTACATAGGGCATTGCAGTACCTCTACCTCTCCCAGAAGAGGAGAGTTCTGCCTGCAGTCCTCAGGTCACAGGAGGGGCCTCCTTCTGACACCTCAGAACTCTAAGTACTGTCCCTGAATCCAATCCCTAGGACATAGGAAGCCCCTGATCCACTAGAGCTGACCAGAAAGGTGACAGGAAAATAGTCTAAGGAGACTTCCACCTCATAATTCTTCCTGAGCAGCCTGGTAGAGACCTCTGTCCCTGCTGAGTTTTGCTCTCTGTTCTCCCTCCCCTTCCTTTTCTTCTCCCCTACCCTGAGTTCTCCACCTCTCCCTCCACCTCCCTCTGCCTGTGCTTCCATCCTTGGCACAAACAGGACCACCATTGTGCCCCTGTCTCTTACCTTGACTGTGGGTGTTCCAGTCATAGGCGAGCCAGGTTAAGGAGAGCACAGCCAAGGACCAGAACTTACTGAACAGCAGAAAGTAGGGTATAAGGAGAATGGGAATAGCTCCTGAGGAGACACAAAAGGTTCAAGCCTTTTAGTTCCCTTCAAATTTTAGTATACCTCTCATAACCCCGCCCTCTGCTCTACACTACGGGAGCAGGGCTAGGCCAGTGTGGGACCTTTCTCTCCTTCT
Organism: Callithrix jacchus; assembly: GCF_049354715.1. Taxonomy (NCBI): domain Eukaryota; kingdom Metazoa; phylum Chordata; class Mammalia; order Primates; family Cebidae; genus Callithrix; species Callithrix jacchus. The sequence goes on along the minus strand of NC_133524.1, from coordinate 67,498,919 downwards.
CCCCTCTTCCCTAACCCCTCACCCTCCACTTGTCTCTGTTGTGGTCTAGGCAGGCCTCTGAGCCCTTGGATCTGGGTCTCCTTGATGGCCAAACTGAATTGAAGAAAGAGCAGAACCGTGAAGTTGGGGTCAAAGGACGGCACAGCTTGGTGAATGGGAAGAAGAGCACATTGGGCTGGTAATTGACATCCCCATTCTGGGACCTCTGGAAATTCTTTCTGAAAGCTTGACCCTCTTTCCTTTGCTGAACTCCTAAGTCTGCATATTCCAGCAGGGAGGTTACCTGCAGTGTACAGGCTGTTTGATGCTGAAAAGTAAACACGGATTAAAAACCATTCTAGTAGGCCAGGTGTGGTGGCTCTCTCCTGCAATCCTAGCAATTTGGGAGGCCAAAACAAGAGGACAGCTTGAACCTAGGAGTTTGAGACCAGCCTGGGCAACAAAGCAAGATCCTATCTTTAAACAAACAAACCCCACAACAACAACAAAAAACATTTTACTGTGTTCATTTTGTTCCATTCAAAAGTGTCACAAAGGTTCAGAAGGGGAAGTCTGTATTGGTAAATGGTCACAGCAGCCAGTAATTACAAACATGACACATCTTACAGCCGTGGGAATGAATTCCATTTAAAAATCTGCATTCATGAGAAAGAGGGGCTGAGTATATATATGGTTGATTTAAAAAGACCTAACTAAGGGAATGACTTCTTTGACCAGGTACCATGTCATGGCAGATAAATGTTTCAAAGAAGGAAAAGAAACTCAAGAGTTACCTTCCAGCTCTTTGTCTCTTGCATTTTGGACATAAATGAAAATAACAGGAAAAAGGCTGAGTGGACAGTGCTTTAAATAGTCATGTTATGGAGTAGAAGAAACCTTGTGCTAGGCTGAATTCCCCTGATAAGCACAGTTGAGATGGTTGTTGTAAGCATTTGAATTAGACAGGAAAGAGTGGTGGGAGGAATTTTATGGGAAGCCTGCCATGGAGAAAGGCCTTGATATCTTTGCCCTTCGGGGTCAAAGAGGAGAGTAAATTTGCCAGTTAAGCTTCAGAAGAAAACTCAGATAAAGTTAAATAAGAACCATCACTAATTAAAGTTAGCCTAATTGTATCATTTCTTTTATATCTTGTTTCAAATAATTTCTTTTTGTATCCCCGGTGTTTAGAAGAGAGCTTGGCACACAGTTAAGTGTTCAACAATTATCTGTAGACTGACTGAAAAAGAAATAAGCAAATGTTTTCTCTCTTCAATAATAAACTTAAATGATTACTATTGGTCAGCATGTATTATATTATTTAAATGCGATGTTATTTAAAAAGTGTAGATAGGTTAATTGTGTGCCTTTTATCTCATTCATTTATCCACGAGTCCTAAAGGCAGTCTAAGAGCCCTTATCTGGGCAACACCATCCCCCTTGTGGAACCTAGTGGAACTGCAGGTGTGGCCCGGCCGGAAACTAAGAACTATTTTATTTTATTTTTTTTTTTTGAGATGGAGTTTTGCCCTTGTTGCCCAGGCTGGAGTGCAGTGACACGATTTTGGCTCACTTCAACCTCCGCCTCCCAGGTTCAAGCGATTCTCCTGCCTCAGCCTCCCGAGTAGCTTGGATTACACGCATGCACCACCATGCCCAGCTAATTTTGTATTTTTAGTAGAGACGGGGTTTCGCCATGTTGGACAGGCTGGTTTCGAGCTCCTGACCTCAAGTGATCCAAATGCCTCAGCCTCCCAAAGTGCTGGGATTACAGGCATGAGCCACCACGATCGGCCAAGAACATTTTTTGAGACCAAGTTTTCCATACCCAGCCTGACTGTCATCAGTGTTGTGTATGGTGACAAAAGTGGAATTTAAAGATATAGGAGAAACAGAGACCAAATGTGGAAGAGCTGAATCTAACTGAAAAAGAGTTTCGTGACATAAAGTGAGGGTATCTGAAGAAGGAATGGTGAAGAACAAGCATTTATATACGTGTGACATTCCCTGAGGTATTATGGCCTTGATACCAGGAGATGGTTCCAATTTCTCTTGTCACATTCAAGTGAGGCATCTTGGACAGGGTTATTAAAGAGCAAGTTCACATAGGTAGCCTCCTAATTTAGTTTGTAGTGAAGATGTTCAAGCCATTCTAATATATGTGCATTGGTAGTTCATCATAATTTTAACTTGCATTTCTCTAATACCTAATGGTGTGTAACAGCTTTTCATGTGCTTGTCTGCTTTCTATATATCCTCTTTGGTGAAGTGTCCATTCAAATCTTTTGCCCATTTTTCAGTGAGTTGTTTGTTTTCTTACTGTTGACTTTTGATAGTTCTTTATACATTTTGGATGTAAGTTCTTTGTTTGATATGTGATTTGAAAACACTTTCTCCTAGTCTGTGTCTATCTTTCATTCTTGTAACAGGGTCCTTTTTAGAGCAAAAGCTTTTAATATTGATGAAGTCCAGTTTATTTTTATTTTATTTTTTTACAGATTGTGCTTTTGGTGTCAAACTGAAAGAACACTTTGCCTAATTTCATGTCATGAAGATTTTCCCCTGTTCTTTCTTTTATTGTTTTGGAGACAGGATCTGGCTCTGTCACCCAGACTGGAGTGCAGTGGCATGATCTCAGCTTGGCTCACTGCAACCTCCTCTTCCTGGGCTCAAGCAATCCTCCCACTTCAGCCTCCAGAGTAGCTGGGACTACAGGAGCATGCCACCACACCCAGCTAATTTATTTTCTATTTTTTTTTTTTGTAGAGACAGGGTCTTGCTATTTGCCCCGGCTAGTTTCAAACTCCTGGTCTCAAGTGATCCTCCTGCCTTGGCCTCCCAAAGTTCTGGGATTACAGGTGTCAGCCACTGCACCTGGCCTCCCCTATGTTTTCTACTAAACATTTTACAGTTTTCTTTTTTTATATTTAGATCTACAGTCCACTTCAAGTTAATTTTTCCAGTTTTATGGAGGTATAATTGACAAATAAAAATAGTGTATATTCAATGTGCACAATGTGATGATTTGACACAGGTATACTCTGTGTGATGATTACAACAATCAAATTAATCAACACATCCACCACCATACATAGTTACATTTCATGTGTGTGGCTAGAGGTGAGGACACTTAAGATCTACTCACTTAGCAAATTTCAAGCATATAATACAGTATTATTAACTATAGTCACCATGCTGCTGTACATTAGATACCCAGAACTTATTCTTTTTTTTTTTTTTTTTGAGATGGAGTCTCTCTCTGTCACCCAGGCTGGAGTGCAGTGGCACGATCCTGGCTCACGGCAACCTCTGTTCCCAGGTTCAAGTGATTCTCCTGCCTCAGCCTCCCGAGTAGCTGGGACTACAGGTGCCCGCCACCACACCTGGCTCATTTTTGTATTTTTCTTTCTTTCTTTTTTTTTTTGAGACAGAGTTTCACTCTTGTTGCCCAGGCTGGAGTGAAATGGCTTTTGTGTTTTAGTAGAGACAGGGTTTCCCCATGTTGATCAGGCTGGTCTCGAACTCACAACCTCAGGTGATCTGCCTGCCTCGGCCTCCCAAAGTTGCATCTATGTTCATCAGGGATATGGGCCTGTGATGTTCTTTTTTTGCACTATCCTTGCCTAGCTTTGGTATCAGGGTAGTACTGACATTGTAAAAGGAGTTTGGAAGTGCTCCTGCCTTTTCAGTTTTTTGGAAGTGTTTGAGAAGGATTGACGTTAATTCTTTTTTTTTTCATTTGGACACAGTTTCACTCTGTTGCCCAGGCTGGAGTGCAGTGGCATGATCTTGGCTCACTGTAACCTCCACCACCCTGGTTCAAGCAGTTCTCGTGCCTCAGCCTCCCGAGTAGCTGGGATTACAGGACCACACCACCAGGCCTGGCTAATTTTTGTATTTTCAGCATGTTGGCTAGGCTGATCTCAAACTCACCATGTTGGCTGAGCTGGTCTCAAACTCCTGACCTCAGGTGATCTGACTGCCTCAGCCTCCCAAAGTGCTGGGATTACAGATGTGAGCCACTGCATCCAGCCTGGCATTAATTTCTTTAAGTGCATGGTAGATTTCACCCATGAAGCTGACTGGTCCTAGGCTTTTCTTTGTTGGGGGGTTTTTGATTACCGATTAAATCTCATTTGTCACTGATCTGTTTAGATTTTCTTCCTTCATAATTTATTCTTGGTAGGTTGTATGTGTCTAGAAACATATCCATTTCTTCTAGGTTATCCAATTTGTTGGCATATGATTGTTCATGGTAGTCTTTTTTTTCTTTTTTCTTTTTTCTTTTTCAATGATTATGCCATGATCATGGGAGTCTTTTTATGATCTTTTGTATTTCTGCGTTATCAGTTGTAATGTCTCCTCTTTTATTTCTGATTTTATTTATTTGATATTCTCTTTCTTTTTTCCTTGAATATTGTACCTAAGGGTTTGTCACTTTTGTTTATCTTAGGGTCAGTTTATTTTGTTTCTAGTTTCATGCAATATAAAGTTAGGTTATTGATTCGTGATATTTCTTTCTTCTTTAGATATTTATCATGATAAGCTTTCCCCTTAGAACTGTTTTTGCTGCATTCTATTTGTTTCGGTATGATGTATTTCCATTTTTATTTGCCTCAAGATACTTTCTATTTCCACTTTTAACTCTATCGTGAGATAAGAGACAAAAGTGCTAAAAAAAAACACTACAGCACTAATAATTTGTTAATGGATACATGATATAAAAAGATGTAAAGTTAAAAGTGATTTACACACTATCATTGCAGTATTATGAGTATTTTGAATTTGATGATATATTTACCTTTACCAATGAGTTTCATATTTTTATATGTTTTAGTGTTGTTACGGCCAGGTGCAGTGGCTCACGCCTGTAATCCCAGCACTTTGGCAGGCCGAGGCAGATGGATCACTTGAGGTCAGGAGTTCGAGACCAGCCTGGCCAATATGGTGAAACCCTGTCTCTACTAAAAATACGAAAATTAGCCGAGTGTGGTAGCCTATGCCTTTAATCCCAGCTACTCAGGAGGTTGAGGTGGGAGATTGCTTGAACCCAGGGGGCAGAGATTGCAGTGAGCTGAGATTGCACAGTGCACTCCAGCCTGGGCAACAGAGCAAGAATCCATCTCAAAAAAAAATGTTGTTACTTAGTATCCTTTAATTTCAACTTAAACAACTTTCATTAGTATTTATTGTAAGGCAGGTCTAGAGGTGATGAACTCCCCTAGCTTTTATTTGTCTGGAAATGTCTTTTTTTTTGTTAGACATGAGGTATCATTTTGTCACCCATGCTAATGTGTAGTGGCATGCTCATAGCTCACTGAAGTTTTGAACTCCTAAGCTCAAGCAATCTTCCTGCCTTAGCTTCTTAAGTAGCTGGAAGTCCAAGTAGCTGGATATCACCATGCTTGGCTAATTTTATTATTTTTATTTTTGTAGGGACAGAGTCTCACTATGTTGCCCCAGCTGGTTTCAAACTGGCCTCAAGCAGTCCTTCCATCTCAGCATCCCAACATGCTGAGATTACAGGTATGAGTCACCATGCCTGGCTTTGGGAATGTCTTTATTGTTCCTTTATTTATGAATGACCACTTTGCTGGTCATAGTATTCTTTACTGGCAGTTTTTCATCTTTTAGCACTTTGAAGGTATCATCCTCCTCCCTCCTGTCCTGCAAGATTTCTGCTGAGAAGTTTGCTGATGAGATTCCCTTGTATGTGATGAGACTCTTTTTTCTTAATGCTTTCAATATCCTCTTTTGTCTTCGACTTTTGACAATTTGATTATAATGTGCTTCAGGATATTCCTCTTTGGGTTGATCTTGTGTGGGATCCTCTGAGCTTCATGAATCTGAATGTCCATTTCTTTCTCAGGATTTGAGAAGTTTTCAACCGTTATTTCTTGAAATAAGCTTTCTGTTTTTCTCTCTCTTTTTCTTCTCCTAAATTATGGGACTTCCATAATTAATAGATTCATTTACTTATTGTATCCCATAGGTCCCTTATGTTTTCTTCACTCATTTTCATTTTTTGTTTCTCTAATTGGCTAATGTCAAATTACCTATCTTTGTGTTACTTGATTCTTTCTTCTGCATGATCAAGTCTTCTATTGAAACTCTCTATTTTAGTTTTCAGTTCTATCATTGCATACATCAGCTCCAGGATTTCTTTTTGGGTCCTTTTTATGGATTTTATTTCTTTATTAAACTTCTCATTTCATTTCTGTGTTATTTTCCTGATTCTGTTTAGTTTAGTTATCTGTGTTCTCCTACAACTCACTGCACTTCAGGATGATTATCTTGAATTCTTTGTCAAGCCTTTAATAGATCTCCATTTATTTGGGCTCAGTTACTGGAGCTATACTAGTTTCCTTTAGTGGTGTCATGTTTGCTGGATATTTTGTTATTTATATGGCCTTTCATTGTTTTCTGTGCATTTGAAGGAGCAAATCAGTCTTTATAAACTGATTTCAGCAGGTTTAGGGAGGGCTTCTGCTAGCTCAGGCTCAGGACTGTGGCTAAGAAGGGCTAGAACCAAGTCATAGGGCTGCCTCAAGGTCTATAGCCAAGACTGAGGCCTGCAGGCCTGCCTCCAGTGGCATGGACAGGTATGTCTCCTGTCAGGTTCCTGGGTGGACAGGACTGCCCTGTACAGTTGAATGGAGCTGGAGCCAAGTTATGGGGCTATTTCAGGATCTGCTGTGATACCAAGGTTAGCAAGCTTACCTCCTATAAAACAGACAGGCATGACTGTTCCCATACTACAGCAGAGTGTGACCAGAGCTGAGTTATAAGGGTGCTTCAGGATCTATTGCTAGGACCAAAGTTGGCAGTCCTATAACTTGAGGCACAGATGGTTGTGACTCCTCCTGGATGCCTTGGCAGATGATTTTGGTGGCAGAATCAAGGCCAAATGGCATTGTAGCTGAGTTTACAGGGGGATGAGGTTATTTTCAGGTCTGTAGTCTTCACCACAGTCAACAAGCCTAGGTGTGGGCCTGCCCTCTCAAAACAGCCTTCCTTGGCATTGGACTCTACTAGAGTTTTGTAACATCATACATGGGTCCAAAATTCCCACAAAGGTACTTTGGTCCATGGATGGCTGCCAAATTATTGTTGCTCTGGAGAGATGTGATAAACTTCCCATTCACCATCTTGTTGATGTCATTCTTGAGTTAATTTTTTTTTTTGGGGGGGACATAGTCTCACCAGGTCACCAGGCTGGAGTGCAGTGGCACGATCTCAGCTCACTGCAACCTCCGCCTCCCAGGTTCAAGCAATTCTCCTGCCTCAGCCTCCCAAGTAGTTGGGACTACAGGCACGTGCCACCATGCCCAGATAATTTTTGTATTTTTAGTAGAGATGGGGTTTCATCATGTTGGCCAGGATGGTCTCGATCTCTTGATTGTGATCCACTTGCCTCAGCCTCCCAAAATGCTGGAATTACAGGTGTGAGCCACCATGCCCAGCTTGAGTTAATTTTCGCAGAGCCTGATGTTTGGGTCAAGGTTCATTTTGCCACATGTGGACATCAGATTGTTCCTACACTATTCATTGAAAAGACTTATTCATCCTCCATCCTCCAGATGATTTCCTTTATCATCTTTGTCAAAAATCAGTTGACCATGTTCATGTGTCTATTTCTTAACTCTCTTTTCTGTTCTGTGAATCAATATGTCTATTCCTTCACAAAAACATCACTGTCCTGATTGCTGTAGTCTTATACTGTCTCAAAATCAGATAGTATAATTCCTTTAACTTTATTCTTTCTCAAAATTGTTTTAGTTATTGTAGTTCCTTTGTTTTTCTGTATAAGTTTTTGAATCAGCTTGTCTATTTCTATAAAAACTCTTCATGGAGAGTTTTTTAATTAAACTATTTTGAAAAAAACAAGATTATTTTAATAAAGTCCTGTATAATCTTCATGTATGTCTACCCATTGTCAATATTTTACATTTGATTTATCTTTAAATGTAAAAATGTAAGTATATACATATATACATATATGTTTGTATTTGACATACATCACAGAGATTACAACCTTTTGTATCTAAATCCTCCAGCATGTATTTTGCAAGAACAAAGATATTCTCTTCCCTTATAGCTCCCACAGTGCTATTATCAAATTTGGGACACTTAATATTTATGCAAAACTATTACCTAATATACCCTGGCTGTGATTTTTGCTTAAATTGCATTATACTTATAGATCAATCTGAGGACAATTGGCATCTTTACTGTGTTGAATCTTCCTATCTGTGAACATGGTATGCCTCTAATTATTTAGATCTTTTATTTTATTCATCAGCATTTTACAGCTTTCAACTTATGAATCCTGAATTTTTTTTTAGATTTATTCCTAAACACTTTTATTTTTGAAGGTATTTAAATAGTATTGTTTTTCAAATTTCTATTTTCAATTCTTCTCTGTTAGTATATAGAAATGTGATTAATTTTTATGTGATTGATTTTTTTTTTTTTTTTTGAGACGGAGTTTCGCTCTTGTTACCCAGGCTGGAGTGCAATGGCGCGATCTCAGCTCACTGCAACCTCCGCCTCCTGGATTCAGGCAATTCTCCTGCCTCAGCCTCCTGAGTAGCTGGGATTACAGGCACGCGCCACCATGCCCAGCTAATTTTTTAATTTTTTAGTAGAGACAGGGTTTCACCATGTTCACCAGGATGGTCTCGATCTCTTGACCTCATGATCCACCCGCCTCGGCCTCCCAAAGTGCTGGGATTACAGGCGTTAGCCACCGCGCCCGGCCTATGTGATTAATTTTTAGGCATGATCTTGTATCCTGTGACTGGCTAATCTCATTTGTTAGTTCTTGGAGGTTTTTGTTTTATTTAAAATAGAGTCTGCTGGGTGCAGTGGCTCATGTCTGTAATCCCAGCACTTTAGGAGGCTGAGGTGGGCAGATCACAAGGTCAGAAGTTTGAGACCAGCCTGGCCAATACAATGAAACCCCATCTCTACTAAAAATACAAAAATTAGCTGGGCATGGTGGTGTGTGCCTGTAATCCTAGCTACTTGGGAGGCTGAGGCAGAAGAATCACTTCAACTTGGGATGTGGAGATTGCAGTGAGCTGAGATTGTGCCACTGCACTGTAGCCTGGGCCACAGAGCAAGACTCCATCTCAAAAAAAAAAAAAAATAGAGTCCTTGGGATTTTTCATATGGGCTATCATGTCATTCACAAATAAGGACAGTTTTATTTCTCATTTTTTGCAATCTGTATGCATTTATTTCTTTTTTCTTCTTGCCATATTGCACTTGCTAGGACTTTTAGTATGCCATTGAATACAAGTCGTGAGAGTGGACATCCTTGTTTTTTTCTAATCTTAGGGAGAAAGCATTTCATCTTTCATCTTCAAGTGTGATATTAACTGTAGGGTTTTTTTGTAGATGCTCTTTATCAGATTGAGGAAGTTCCCTTCTATTCCTGGTTTGCTGACAGATATTATTATGATTAAATGTTGGAGTTTGTCAATTGATATGGTTACATGGGTTTTTTTCATGCTTACATGGTTAATATGGTAGTTTACATTGATTTATTTTCAAATAGTTACACTTGTCTTTCTGAATAAAGGCCACTTGGTCGTGATGCATTATTCTTTGTAATGTGTTGCTGGATTCAATTTGTTAATATTTTATTGCTTTTTTCATTTATATACATGAAGGATCTTAGTTTATAGTTTTCTTTTCTTTTTTTGTACTATCTTTATCTGATTTTGGTATCAGGATGTGCCCTCATAAATTAGTTGGGAAATGTTCCTTTCTTCTAAGTTTTCTCAAAAGAGATTACACAGAATTCGTGATATTTCTTCTGTAAAATGTTTGGTAGAATTTTCTGTTGGAACCATCTGGGTCTGAAAATCTCCTTTTGGAAGGTTTTTAAACTTCTAAAATTAAGATTAAATTAAAATTATTGAATAGTGATGGGTTATTTATCTCATGTTGAGTGAGTTTTGATTGATTGTGGTTGTCAAGGAGGTCTCCAAATATAATTGTTAACTTGTCTATTTTTCTTTTCAGTTCCATCAGTTTTTGCATCATGTATTTTGAAACTCTATCATTTGATATGTGCACATTTAGAATAGTTGTTTTCTTGGTGAATCAGCCCTTTTGTCATTACATAATGTCTCTTTTTATCCCTGATCCTGACTTTAAAATTAAAGTTAAACCTGTGTAGCCTCAAATTGCTAATGATTATTAGCTTAAGTTAAAAATGGTACCAATATGACCTAAATGGGTCCTTACTTCAAATCATCTCTGATTCTTCTCACCTGCTCACTTACCCCATAGATTAATAGCCAATATCTATTGTACACTTATGTAAAACTGTTTCACATGGCATATTTTATTTAATCTGCATAAAGACCCCATGGAAACAGTAATTATTATCATTTTGTGGATTAGGACCTCAGGTTCAGAGTGGTTAAATAGTTCCAAGGTTACATTAGCAGGTGAGTGAGCCAGGGCTGAGAACCAAGATTGTCTTACTCCAGAGACTGTACTCTTAACCACTAAGCTCTAGCTGTTACTTCCCTTTTAGTCAGGTGCCAATTCTTGCCAGTTTTGCCTTCCAGATATCTTTCAAATTATTCTATTTTCCACTTCCATGCTACCACTTGGTCAAAGCTACCATTATCTCTCACCTAGATGACCACCAGTGTCTTCTAAATAGGCCGCCTGCTTCCATTTGAGCCATAATGCAGCCAGTGCATTAAATGCAAGTCTGTCTTTGTCACTCTATAGAATGTAGCCAAGGACATGGCTGGTTTGTCAAAGAGGCATATTTGTGGCTTTATGATTACTTACTGTATTTAACTATAAATATAAGAACCTGTGGGAGTATATGGTAATTTAACAATTCAGCAATTAACATGGTTTCCTGAGGCCCTTAGGATCAAGTCCAGTTTCCTGACCCTGGTTTAGAAGGGTTAGGAGATCTTGGTGATCTGGCCCCTGGCCACCACCTTGTTCTTTGCATTCCACTGTACTGTTCTTCCAGCTCCTTCAAGTGCTCTCTAGCTTCAGGGCTTCTCTGCATGCAAACCCCTTTGCCTGGAAAACTCTTCAGCTTTTTGTCTGACTAGTTCCTAATCATCTTTCAGGTCTCAAGATAAATGTCATAGGTTCAATATTTTTAGGCCATCTTTGACTTCTTTCCCTTTCTACAAAAACCTCTCCTATCAGTCTTCCTGCCTGTGTCCCCATTGCTACTGCTATGGTCCAGGACTTGCATTTTTCTAGTCTGGACTGTAGCTTTTTGTCTGCTCTTTAGCTATTGGTTTTTTCCCCTCCAATCCATTTTCCACGCTACTGCAGACATTTTTAAGAAGCACAATCACATAATGTTGTTTGGTTTCTCCAAAATCATTAATATGTTCCCACTGCTGACAGAATAAAGCTGAACACATTGGCTTTGGTATTCAAGGCCCTGACTGACCTAGCCCCATATATCTTCCTAGCCTCATGCCTCAGTACCTGTACTCACACTCCTTATGCTGCAGCCTAGTGTTTCTCAAAGTGTTTCTCAGCCTAGTGTTCCCATACCCTTAGGGACATTAGATGATCCAAGGTGGTGTATGGACGAAAAGTTATGCATAGAGAATAAAAACAAATTCATGGTAGCAATATAAAGTTTCCTGTTAAAATACATTAATTTAGGGTACAGAGATGAATTAATTTGAAGGAAAAGTACATTAATTAATAATAGCATAGGTGGTACACAGCTGTGGAAAGAGTCAGAAGGTTGGACACAAATGGCTAAAGTATAGGAAACAGGGGCCTGACTACCTTTGTCTACTTCCCATTCCATCAACTCACCATATAATTCACGTGTCTGTGCCTTTGATGATGGCGTTCCCTTATTTTTATTACTCTCTTCCCAACGTTCTGCTTATCAAAATTCTCTCAGGCTTTAAGGTTTAGCTCAAATGACACTTCCTTGTGATACCTTTGCTCATCTCCTGGTCAAATTAAGGACTCCCTCCTCTGCACACCCCTAAGACATTACTCGTGTTTCTATCTGGTTCTGGTTCATTTTGTTTGATTGTGTAATTAGTACCTCGTATGTCTGTCCATCTCCCTATTAGACAGTCAGCTTCTTAAAAACAGCCTTCAGCACAGTGCCAAGCACAGAGAGAAAGCTTATAATAAATGTTCATTACATTGAATTGCAGTAAAGGAAGAAGTTCAAAATTCTCCAAGTTGTAGGTGAAAGTTAATAGGAAGAGAAACCACCAATGACTTATTCCAAACAAGGAAAGGCCTTCTGAAGTTATAAGGTGTGCATGTGTGTGTAAGGATATAGAAAACCAGTTATTTCCAGTGTAAGGTGAAAACCTATCATTCTTATGGGTAGAAACATTATGTTTCATGTTTCAAGGCAATGACCTAAATCTGAATGTTGGCAATGCCTGCCAAATCTAGTCACTTGGCTCAGTGCCTTCAGAGATTAAAAAAAAACAAAAACAATGGGTGGTTTGTCAAAAAGGAATATCTGTGGCTTTGTGATTACTTGTTGGATCCAAATAAACTATAAATATAAGAACTTGTAGGAGTAACAGGTAATTTAATAATTTAGTAAACATTGACGAGCCTACCTCATATGAAATCTCTATGCTAAAAGCCATGGGGACAGAGTTGGGAACTGAAAAGAGGAGGATGAAGGGAGTAAATATGGAAATGATAAAAATAATGCAAGCATGGTCCTTGATACCATGTATTAAGCATTTGTTGTAAAACGGCACTATGTTCAGCACTTAATGTATATTATCTCATTTAATGCTCTTGCAATCCTCATAGGTAGACAATTTTATTAGCTCATTTTACAGATGAAGAAACTGAGAATCACAGCTCATATATCTTTACTCCAAGCTTTAGGAAAAAAAGTAGATAGCATTTGTTGAATCTACAAATGTGGCAATAACTATTTTAAGTACTTCATGTGTATTAACTCATATTAATACATGTGGAGAACATAATTCCTGTCTTCCAGAACCTCTGAGTTTTTTGTGGAAGGTAAGATTCAAAGCTGAATTTTGGAGGAAAGCTTGGATTTTTGTCAGATGGACTGGTAGAGGAAGGGTCCTGCATGCACAAAGAAGAGCTCGAACGAAGGCCAAGAGGTGGGAGAGTCCAAGGCCTGTGAGTAACACTATTACCTGCAAAAACACAGGCAGCATAAGGAAGTTGTGGTAAAGGAGATGAAGCTGGGAAGGAAACTGGAGAGATTAGGCCTGATGCTGAAGGGAATGAGAAGCCAGTAAAGGTTATTAAGCAGAAAGCAGAAGAGTAGCATGATCGTGTCTGTTTCAGGAAGATAATCCGGAATAACTGTGAGAGCAAGAGAAACTATAGGCAAGGAGATCAGCTAGGAGTTTCAACGTTCAGATGAAAGCCAATGGGAATGTGAAATAGGCTACTATTTGACATACCAATTTGAAAATCACCAAGGAGGTAGAATTTTTAGCCCAACGCAGCTGATTTGATGCTGGGGTGATGGAAGGGGATTAGTGAAAGATGCCGTGATGGGGCGTGTGGGAATGCTGGGAATGCATCAAAGTCTAGGTCAGATATGGTGGCTCACTCCTGTAATCCCAGCATGTTGGGAGGCCAGGGCAGGAGGATCACTGGACCCCAGGAGTTCAAGACCAACCCAGGCAACATAGTGAGACTCCCATCTCTACAAAAAAAGTTAAAAGGTAACTGATCATGGTGGTGCACACCTGTAGTCCCAGCTATTCAGGAAATTGAGGTAGAAGGATTGTTGAGCCCAGTAGTTTGAGGCTGTAGTGAGTTATAATCACATCACTGCCCTCCAGCCTAGGTGACAGAGCGAGACTCTGTCTCAAAAAAAAAGTCTCTATCTGCTTTATTTTCTAGAACCTAGTTATTATTCTTCCTGAAGATGCAATAAAATCAGAATTCAGAGGAGTGTTTGTCACTCCTCTGTTGATCGAGTGGCAAGTTTGGCAAGGTTGGAAGTATTTTGGAGCCTAGCGCTGGTTGGGCTCCGAGTAATATCAATTGCAACAGTTGAAGGGAAGAAAATTAACATGTATTGAGGATTCCCTCACCTCAGAGATTTCCAGAACAGTCTTGAGAGGCAGGTACTATGATGTTTCTATTATGTCAGGGTGAATGACTTACTTGCTCAAGGTCACATAGAAAATAACAGAGACTTGGTTGCATAAGATCTCGTAGCAAGTAAGTGACAGAACTGGTCTATCTGACTCTGAAGACAATGTTCAATTTTTATTTATCTATTTTGAGACAGGGTCTCGCTCTGTCATCCAGGCTGTAATGCAATGGCATGACCATAACTCACTCTAGCCTTTATTTCTTGGGCTCAAATGGTCCTCTCATCTCAGCCAGCACAGTAGCTGGGACCACAGGCATGCACCACCATGCCTGGCTAATTTTTTTATTTTAATTTTTTTTCTGTAGAGATGGAGTCTCACTATGTTGCCTGGGCTGGTCTCAAACTCCCAGGCTCAAGTGATCCTCCAACCTCGGCCTCCCAAAACGTTGGGATTACAGGCACGAGCCCCTGCACCCAGCCTATTCTATTTTTTACAGTATCAGAAACCAGAGAAAGAGGGCAGGCCCACACACCAAAAAAGGATGTCTGAGGGGGAGAAAAAAGAACAAGAGCAAATTTAAAGATTTCTGCCAAGGAAGAAGCAATCTGGAAAACCGTCGAATTAGTGTAAAGCTTGATCTTACATGAGATATATTAATGGTAAGAAAGGGCTCCTATTCTCATGAAGCTTATTGGGTAGAGGGCAGAAAAGATAAAATGACTGCTACCAGCCTATTGTTTACAAAGTGTTCTAGACTTTCAGAGGCTATGTCATTTTGGGTTGTCTGGAAAATGTTTCAGAGAAGATACAACTTGAGTAATATCTAAAAGGAGGTGCTGTCCCTGGATAGTCCAGGAAGAGCTATCATGGCATCTTTCCAGTGGCAGGAGTAGTGGGAGTAGTAGGAGCAGAGGTGAAGGAGTGGGAGAGTACATTTCTTGTTTGTTTAGCGAATGGATTGCCTGGAACATGTAGGGAAGAGTAGGAGGAAGAGCTGGCCACCAGAGTGGAGGAGGGCTTTGAATGCCCAGGCTGACACCTTTATACATCATCATGTAGTCAATGGGAAATCACTGACTATTTTTGAGCAGGAGAGGGATGTAATCAAAGATGCTTCTGAAAGACTTCCAGGAGCAGGCAGTGGAATAGATTGGAGAGGGTGGAGATCAGATGTTAGAGGATCAGGAAAAAGGATATTGAGATAGTTTAGGGGGATGGTGATACAAGCCCAGAAGAGATGATGGAAAGCCATCCTCTGAATGAAAGCTGGCCCTCAGAGGGGCTGTCAGAGCCACTGCCTAATTCGAAGTACATGAATATTTGTATTCCAAATCTCTTCCAAGCCATCTTCTCATTCCTCTCTTCTTGCTTCCTCCCTCCTTCTTGTCCCTCGGCCTTTTCTCCATTATCTCTATTTCCTCCCCCATCACTTCCAGTAATGCTCAGTAATCAGCCATGATTCTAAACATCATTTGGGAAGGAGGCGAAGCACTGAGGGAGGCTCTGAGCAAGATAGAAGGAAGGAGAGAGGGCAAGAAAGAAAAGGAAGAAGGAAGGGAGGGAGGTAGACATGTCTGTATGAGCATTTCCCATGGTCCAGGCTGAGAAGACGGGGATACTGAGACTTAGAGTGATTACAGCACTTGGAGTCACACAGCTAATTGGTATCTAAGTCTGATGAACTCCAGAACTCACGTCCTGTTTGCCATGCCACACTGATTTCATTTTCTGTCTCCCTTGATCTGTTCAACTCATATAATATTTTCTTATTCTGATGCCCTAATATCACTTTGTCATGGCTCTTTCACTCACCACAGTCTTTCTTACATTATAGTGATCTGTGTATATGTCGAGCACTGGCACATAAAATAGGGACAATGGTTGAATGAATGATTGATTGATCTCTGTTGCTAGATAGTAAGGAGCCTGTAAGGATCTCACAGCAAGGACAGCCCAAGAGCTTATCATTAGTATTTACTCTGTAACTGTTGGATTGAACATATTTGAATGTTTTAGGCACCTCTGTGGGCATCACGCCCTGTTGGACAGTGAAGCTACCTTGGTAACCTTCAAGACCCAGGATTTGTGTTGTAATTTCTAGCATAATCACTAAAAGAACAGAAACAGGATATATGGCACCTAAACTAGAAGAAAAAGACAAATGGAATGGTAAAGATAATCGGTCTAAAAGAAGTCAAAACAAATGGCCAACAAGCACATGAAAAGATGCTCAACATTACTGACCATCAGGGAAGTGTAAAGCAAAACCACAGTGAGATAACATCTCATACCCATTAGGATGGGTATTATTTAAAAAACAGAAAGTAAGTATAGGTGAGTACATGGAGAAATTGGAACTCCTGTGTACTGTTGGTGGGAATGTAAAATTATGCAGCCACTGAGGAAAACAAGATGGCAGTTTCCCCCCAAAAAAGTCAAAACAGAATTACTGTGTGATCCAGCAATTCCATTTCTGGTTATATATCAAAAGCATTGAAAGCAGAGTCTCCAAGAGATGTTTGTACATCTATAGTCATAGCAACATTACTCACAGTAGCCAAGCCGTCAAGGCAACGTAAATGTCCATCAACAGATGAATGGGAAACAATATGTGGCATATCCACACAAGGCACTGTATTACTCAGCCTTTCAAAGGAAATAATTTCTGACACATGATACCACATGGGTGAGCCTTAAAGCCATTATACTAAGTAAAAATAGCCAATCATGAAAGGACAAACATTGGAATAATAATTCCAATTTTATGAGATACCTAGAATAGGCAAATTCATAGATACAGAAAGCAGAATGGTGGTTGCCAGGGCCTGGAGGGAGGGGAAATTAGAGAGTTATTGTTTAATGGATACAGAGTTTCAGTTTGGGAACATAAATTCTGGAGATGGATGGTGGCCATCTTAATGACATGTACTTAGTTCACACTTGAAAATAGTTAAGATGGTAAATTTTATGTTCTAGGTATTGTACTGCAATAAAAATAACTTCAGGTGAAAAAAATCACATTTATTCTTTTTTTTTTGAGATGGAGTCTTGCTCTGTCGCCAGGCTGGTGTGCAGTGGCAAGATCTCAGCTTACTGCAACCTCCGCCTCCTGGGTTCAAGTGAGTCTCTTGCCTCAGCCTCCCGAGTACCTGGGACTACAGGTGTGCACCAGTGTGCCCAGCTAATTTTTGTATTTTTAGTAGAGATGGGGTTTCACCATATTGGCCAGGATGGTCTCGATCTCTTGACCTAGTGATCTGCCCGCCTTGGCCTCCCAAAGTGCTGTGATACCTGATATCTGACACATGATACCACATGGGTGAGCCTTAAAGCCATTATACTAAGTAAAAATAGCCAATCACGAAAGGACAAACATTGGAATAATAATTCCAATTTTATGAGATACCTAGAATAGGCAAATTCATAGAGACAGAAAGAAGAATGGTGGTTGCCAGGGCCTGGAGGGAGGGAAAATTAGAGAGTTATTGTTATTGGTGAGCCACCAAGCCTGGCCCCATTTATTGTTATGTGTTTCCATTGAAGACATGTAGGTATAATCATGTGTCCCTAACATCCCCACTCCATTCTGCCAACTCTTCTGGGACAACTGGAAACTGGTGAGATTTGAGGGTAAAGGGTCATTACATGGAGGCTAATCCTCACCTACTTGGTCCCTCAAATATCCAGTTATCTGATATACTCTCTACCCTATACCCAGCAAGACACAATGTCCTTTGAGTGGGGAAATGAAATAGAGAAGAAAATATATGAAAAAGAATCACTTTCTGGGAGAAAAATGAGTGCATTTTAATTAGAAAAGCTGCCTCAGAAGAGCCTTCTTGGGTGGGAGAGGGCCTACACCTAAAAGGACTCGCTCACATAGCTCATCCTCTTTTGACCTCTTTCCCCTTCTCTCTCTGCCCCATCTCTGCCCACTCTTTCTGGGATCTAGATTTGAAACGATTGCTGCCACCCCAATAGCAAGTCTCTTAGGACATTCCTGTGCCTCTCAGTTTCCTGGCTTAGGGTTGGAACTTATCAATGGGCTCTTTTTGAGGAAGTTAGGGAAATGCAAAGGAAAACAAATGGAAACTATGAAAGTCCAGAAACAACTAAGTTTACTAACAAAATCACTTTCTTCTCTCGACATAGCTAAAGTCAAGCCGTCAATGGGCTTAGCATGTTTTAATTTTTAATAAGGCTTAATGAGTCTGCATTTTGAGAAGGCTGTGGACCCCTCTGGCAGTCTGGTGAAGCCATGGACCCTTTCTCTGAATAATATGTTTAAATGCACAAAACAAAATACACAGATTTACAAAGGAAACCCATTATATTAAAATTCAGTTATCAGACTATTACCCACAATGTGATATAGTAACATATATGCTTCTTGATGTATGCATTAAATAAACAGATTTAACGACAGTGCCAATAGCTACTGGAATTTTGAAGTAGTCATGAACATAAATGAAATTTCGAGATGCCTGCAACAACTGTAATATGAAATGCAAATCTCTGTGATGTCTGCTACTGACAGTCACTGGTACTCCTAACACATCGTGGTTTATTGTCTGCATTCATCATTGAAGGAAATACTACATTTCAATTAGAGGTTAGTGAAAAGAGGCAATTTTATTAATCCCAATTCAGAGTCCCCTTATCTACCCTGAATTTTTGGCCTCTAGGACCCTGGTTGAGAGCAGGTCCTATAGGGTCATATAGACTCCCATGGGTTGGAACCAGCTGTCTCCTACCTGTCTCATCATTCAGGATGACATTATTTCTTCTCATTCAGTTTTCAAGCATACTCCTGAAATTGACTGCCCACAAATCCCTGGTTTCTGGCAGGGAAAATCTTGGAGCTGTCAGCCCATTTTCCCAACACTATTGACTCCTGTGCTGTGAGTCCAGTAAATAACTGGCTCTTTCTCAAAATTCTGTCTAAGAAGTCACTCAGACAGCCCTCAGATTTTCCAGAATTCTCACCAGAATCGTAGACTAGAAAATCACCCTATACCTACCTAGTAACACCAAGTCTGCCAGCCACCACCACTTCTACCCTGTCCCTGAATCTCACTCTTTTCAGCTAGTTCATAGGGGGCAGCTCCTGAGAAGGCTGGAGTGATCTTTTTTTTTTTAATTTTGAGACAGAGTCTTACTCTGTCACCGAGGCTGGAGTTCAGTGGCACAATCTCAGCTCACTGCAACCTCTGCCTCCCGGGTTTAAGTGATTCTCCTGCCTCAGCCTCCCAAGTAGCTGGATTACAGGTGCCCACCACCATGCCCAGCTAATGTTTTCTTTTTTCTTTTTTTTTTCCTGAGACAGAGTCTTGCTCTGTCACCAGGCTGGAGTGCAGTGGCGCAATTTCGGCTCACTGCGATCTCTGTCTCTGGGTTCAAGCGATTCCCCTCCCTCAGCCTCCTGAGTAGCTGGGACTACAGGTGCGTGCCACCACACCTGGCCAATTTTTTTGTATTTTAGTAGAGACCGGATCTCACCATGTTAGCCAGGATGGTCTCCATCTCCTGACCTGTTGATCTGCCTGCCTTGGCCTCCCAAAGTGTTGGGATTACAGGCGTTAGCCACTGCGGCCAGCATTTTTTTTTTTTTAAGTAGAGATGGGTTTTCACCATGTTGGCCAGGCTGGTCTCGAACTCCTGACCTCAGGTGACCCACTTGCTTCAGCCTCCCAAAGGGCTGGGATTATAGGCAGGAGCAACTGTGCCTGGCCTGGAGTAATCTTTAAACCAGAACAGATGCAGCCTCACTCCCAGCCTTTGTGCTGGCCAGATCCTTCCCAGAGGGTGGAGACCAACCAGAGGATCTCTTTGGAACCCTCCTCATTTGGAGATTAGCCACTCCTTTGGTTTGTTCCCTATGTGCTCTCCAGCCCTTGGGGTTCACTCACCTAAAAATATATAGACTGGGATCCATTGCAAAACAGAGAGGGTTTGGAGACCCTCCTGGAGATCCAGTCGGGAGAAGAAGGCCATGGTTATGGTGCTGTTCTGTTGTGGCAAGAAGTCCAACCAGAAGGTCAAAACTTCTTAAACCGAGTGGATTATAGATGCTTTGCTATAATCTCTTATCGTGGAATGAGATTAGCTGCTGGGGTTTTGTCAGGCTTGACCAAACCTTTTCTCCACTGCCCCGCCCCGTGTTCCTACCCACACACCAGGTTGCAGATCAGGTTATCTAATTGATCTCCCCAGTCATATCCTTTCTCCACAGTGTGCTCAATTGTAATGAAGCACAAATGGCCCTGGAATGGCTCTAGCTGTGGGGGAGGGGCACCCTTGATAAATTAGTGCAGGAAGAGAGTAGGTTAGGCCTCAAATAGGACCTCTGAAAAGCACCCCACTCCCTTTCCCTGCTTAAGAAAAGGGACTTAGCAGCCACACTTGTTTCTGCCCTAATGGTTACCCTTTGTCTCCTCTTGTCTTCTGCTGAGAGTCATCTAGCCCACTGGGGTGTTTTTCTGCATGGATATCTATTAATAGACTCCTCAGATCCCTCTTTGTGCCTCTAGTCCCAGGGGCCCTGTCTCAGTGGCCAGATACCTTGTCATAGAGTGGGAGAAGCATTGCACAGAAAGAAGACCTGGCTCCCACTCCCAGCTCCACCATGCTCTTCCTGTGACACCTTTGGAAAATGCTCCATCTCTCTAGAGCTCAGTTTGAGCATTCATTGCTAGAATGCAGTGTAGGCTAGGGGCACAGACTTTAGAGCCAGATAGCTGGGGTTCACATCTCAGCTCTATAGCTTATAAGGTGGTGAACCTCTATGGCCCAGTTTCTCCACCTGTAAAATTGGGACGATAATAGTACCTACTTCCTAGGGTAGTTCTGGGGATTAGATGAGTGAATGAATATAAAGTGCTTAGCACACAGCCTGGCATCATTTCCTGTCGTTACTACTTATTTAGTTCAAGTAACATATATTGAATAAGTAACGTGTTTCAGGCTGAGGCTTGCTTTTGTGTAATGGCCTTTGGAAAATGAAAGACAAACCTTTTTTTTTTTTTTTTTTTTTTTGTAGACACAGTCTCACTCTGTCACCCAGGCAGATCGTGCAGTGGTGTGATCTCAGCTCACTGGAACCTCTGCCTCCTGGGTTCAAGTGATTCTCCTGCCTCAGCCTCCTGAGTAGCTGGGACTATAGATGCATGCCATCACACCCAGCTAGTTTTTGTAGTTTTAGTAGAGATGGGGTTTCACCATGTTAGATATATTTTTTCTGTCATTATCTATTGAGTGACTGCTGTTTGCCAGGCACTGTTGTTAGGTGTTGAGGATTCAGTGGGGAAGAAGACAGACATAATTCTTGCCTTCTTTGAGCTTACAGTCTAGTGGAGGAGACAGACATTAAAAAAAAATCACACAAATGTTAGGCTGGGTGCCATGGCTCATGCCTGTAATCCTGGCACTTTGAGAGGCTGAACGGGAGGATTGCTTGAGCCCAGAAGTTCAAGACCAGCCTGGGCAACATAACAAGATGCCATCTCTACAAAATAAGTAAATAAATAAAAATAATAAAATAAAATGTTTGTACACTTGAAGTTGCGATGTGTCCTACAGGAAAAGGCCAGTACTCCCAGCAGAAGGCCTTGAATATAGAAGGTGGTCAAAAGTATCTGTTGAATGTAACTGAAGAGGTTGCTGGGAAAATCAGATACAAAAATGGTATCAAGGGTTCTACAAGTGCAAGAGATCATTGGTCCCGTTTCCAGGAAGATTAGCGGAACTCTGTTATCTCCCTACGCCCACTCTTCTTTGGGCTTCCTTTATTAGACTAATGTGACTCTTCAGAGCTGAGCTTGGGGAACTTTTTTGGTATGTCAGGGTGTGCTTTCACTCCCCCATGTGCCCTAGATGGTCATCTGACATACGACACCTTCCTCTTCTTTTCTTCCTCCTCTGTCTTATCTTCCCTGTGGGCTAGCTGGGGTTCTCCAGCTGCTTCATGGGGCTGCTTGACTACATAGAAGGTGGAATGTATTGGAGTGTATCTGCTCAGAATTTGTAGGAGAGGAGGGAGAGGTCAGAGAGGCAGTCCTGGCTCTTCTCGGAAGAAATATGGAGGGGCTTCGAGTACCCAGGACAGACAAGATCCACAGTATCAAGAGGTCCAATGCCCCTTACAGATGAGGTGTCTGTTTCCCTCTACTTTCAGATGGGTAAATGGAGGACATCTAGAAAGGGCTCCAGGTGACGCAGGAATCAGAGGCAGGCAGGGCCAGACAGTTTTCTACCTCTGTCTCCCTAATATCTGGCTCAGGGTCTGGTGCAGAGCAGGCACTCAAGTAAATGTCTGTGGAACCTGTGAGGGAGACCAGGTCTCCTGATGCCTGAGGCAAGATGGACTGGCAGGGCTGGGCCCAGACCCGGATTGGCCACCCTTTGCTCCCAAAGATAGCACACTGGCCGAGCTGGAGCTCTCTTGAGCCAAATGGACAAGTGTAACATAAACATCAGGGAACAGAGAAAGAGCAAGAAGAGAATTAGGTTAGCAGATAAACCCTGAACAGCCAGCACTTGTGATTTCCCAATTACAATTCATCAACCAACAAGCAAAAGCTTGGTCACCCCAGAGTAAGCAATAAAGAAGGAAAGGTTGCCAAGGAGCACAAAGGGCCTGCCAATTTCATCTGTAGACGTTGAAGGTTGACGTGATTCCCACCCTCAAAACACTCACAGTCCAGTGTTGGAAGTATGTGTAAAAGCAGACACCTGCATGGGGTGCTGTGGCTTGCACAGATGAGAGAAGCACCTGCCTGCCCTGGGGAGGTGAGGGAGGGCTCTGTGGAAGCGGGCCTGCTGCAGTGAGGAGAAATGGATCAGGCGAGAGAGGCCTGGATGGGCAGTACAAGAAAGACTGTCATGAGCTCACCAAATGGGGCTGGGATAAGCTGGACCCCAAAGAAACTTCGAAGGGGCAGCAGAAAAACAGAGGAGAAAAGTGGAAGGAAACAGATGAAGGGGACTGGCACCAGAGAGCTCAGAAAGGGTGGTGGAAGCGAGGGTAGCTCTGATTCACCCTCAGCCTTTGGAATGACTCATTTCTAGAAAGCTTTGGATACCTGAGGTTTTGCCATAATTTGTTTTCTTCCGCTCTTCTCCCTCTGTCCCACCCTTATTTGGTTAGGTATTACAATTTCAGCTCAGTTGAAAACATTAGGGCCAGGCATGGTGGCTCATACCTGTAATCCCAGCACTTTGGGAGGCTGAGGTGGGTGGATCACTTGAGCCCAGGAGTTAGAGACCAGCCTGGCCAATGTGGTAAAACCATGTGTCTACTAAAAATACAAAAATTAGCTGAGCGTGGTGGTTCAGACCTGTAGTCCCAGCTACTCACTTGGGAGGCTGAGGTGGAAGAAGTCCTAGAGCCCAGAAGGCCGAGGCTGCAGTGAGCCAAGAATGTACCACTGCACTACAGCCTGGATGACAGAGCGAGACCCTATCTCAAGCAACAACAATAACATTAGCAATGGAGAACCTATTTATTGCCAAGCACCAGGCTAGGTATTCTAGACAGAGTATACCTAATCCCTTCATTCACCAAATTTTTCTCAAGGCCCTACTTAAAGTCTGGTATTGTTCTAGGTTTACAATTGCTTGAGTGTTGGTTTAGGGGGCAGGGGGCACAGACAGGGAATGCAAGAAGTGCATATGTCATCAATACAAGGATTGGAGTCATCAGAGAATTTCAAAGGAGACAAGAGGGGAATGCTAGTAGCTGTGTGACCTTGGACCAGACACTTCCTCTCTTTGAGTCTCGGTTTCCTCATCTGGTGAAAAGGATGCATCCTATTTCTTTGCTGTGAGATTTAGCAGCAGTGTTTGAAAAGCTTCTCATGTAGTATCTGCCATCCAGGAGCTGTTCACTAGCGTTACTATTCAGCCGTGGGGAGCAAGTATTTGCAGTGTGCTCTAATGGGCTGAGAAGTGGAGAGCATGACATTTCCCATGGTGGCCCAGCATACACAAAAAGCTGGAATTTTGCTTTGGTAAGGAGGTGGTTTAGTTTGATAGGAGCCTCAGGTTGGTGGAGGGGAGTAGTAGAAGAAAAGTCTGGAAAATGGTAAGTGGACATGATTTCCTAACAAATCTCTTTACATATCGGGGGACCTAGATACGTAAAGAGATTTATGTTTCACTGGATTCTAGGTTTAGAATCCAGTGAAAGTAGACCCAGGAGTGGTGGTGGGAGGAGGGGTCCGTGGCGATGGAGGGTGGGGCGGAACAGGGGATGTTTGAAATACTTGGAAGCATTAGTGATTGGATCACTTCTAGGCAAGGCCCAGGGAACAGCAGCCTCCAGGGTCTTGGTTCAGGGTCTTGGCGGGGGGTGACCAACCCTCCCAGTTTGCCTGGGATGAGGAGTTGCCCAGGATGCTGGACTTCTGTTGCACCCAAGCGAGACAAGGAATGTGCCACACTCTGAGATTGAATTATGAGTCCTTTATTATGCCGGTGGCCGAGAGGTGGCTAATGCCCAAAATTCTCTTGGCCCCTAAGAAAAAGTGAGGTGGTCTTTTATATCCTAGTTTTAAAAGGGAGGGGGAAGCTAGCTGAAGCAAATTTTTCACAGACGCAGAGTGAGCAAAAAGTTAAAAGATAAACTAGTACATGAGAAATAAAACAGTGCCCGGTGCAAGGGGTAAAGCTGTCATAAAAGACATACAACTTATAGATAATGGGGGCTCTGGGGCTCGACAGCACCTGCATTCCCAGGCTCTGCTGGTGCCACTTAACTCAGCCTCTTATCAACAAATGCATTCCTGGAGGTGCCAGTGTCAGCCTGCCCCAGCTACATACTACAGTTACATACTTAATGTTGGGAAAATAACTAAAATGAAGAAGCTAAGATGGAGTCTGTCTGACTCAAGAAGCTAACATAAAGCTTGAACAGCTTTTAGTCTGAGAAAGAGAGTTTGTTTTAGCTGGCAAAAAGCAGGGCATCACACTTCCAGGGCTAAAACTGGTGTAAACTTGGGCAAACTGGAACAGTCGGTCCTCTAGTTTGGGCCCCTGTCACTGTCTCCTGGACTACAGCAGGTTGCTGCCTGCTCACCTCCCTTCCTTTGGTCTCCATTCTGCAATAAGAGGGGCTGCTGTCAAACATAGCTCTTACTGTCTCTCTGCTTTGTTTCAAACACTCCAAAGGCTCCATTGCCTCTGGAATCCAATTCAGACCCCAGGACCTGGACACAGAGCCCTTTCTACACTAGTTTCCACTCTTCTTGAAAGTCTCATTTCCCGTCGCTT
The DNA here is from genome assembly GCF_049354715.1 of Callithrix jacchus. NCBI lineage: Eukaryota > Metazoa > Chordata > Mammalia > Primates > Cebidae > Callithrix > Callithrix jacchus. Next base: position 67,473,585 of record NC_133524.1, on the reverse strand, counting down.
ACACACCACCCCAGATACAGCCTAGTTCCCCAAACTGGAAGTGTCCCTTCCTATTCTGAGCAGTATCCTGTCAACCTGACTGTCTCTACCCACCCTTCAAGGTTCAGTGAAAATGTCATTCCTTTCTCTCTCGTCTGGGTTTCTGAGGCACATTATACATACTTTTGGGAGAACACATATCAAAGAGGTGGGTTGGGAGTGTAAACCCCACCTCTACAGCCAGCTTCTGGCACAATGCTTGGTGTACAGTAAGCTTTTGACATGTATATTTTGAATAGCTGGTATATTTACATGACTCAGAATTCCAAAGAAACTATGCAAGCTCAGTGAAATGTGTCCTTCCCACTCCTGGCCTCTAACAACCCAACACTCCACCCTCTCTAGGGACCTCTTTTTGCATACACAGGCAAATAAGGTAATTTACTCTGTTAATGAATAAAGAAACTAACAGTAAAAATCTGGAATCATTCCAAATGTTCAAAATCTGGGGCTGGCTAAGTAAGCGATTATATAGCAACATTATAGACTAATCAGCAGTCATTAAACATTATTAAAATTATTGTAAGGCAGACTCTGTAGTATTATATGCTAAGCTTTAAAAGCAGCCTATAAAGCAGACCTCCACATTGAATGCACTTGTTAAAAAAAGAAAATTGATCTCTTCAGTGATAGACTGAACTGATCCATCAGTCTGAGACAGAAATGATTGCTGCTTTAAGGTGAAGGGACTCGAAGTTTTCTTTTATGCAAAGTTGTTTGAATATGAAAAGAAAGAGGCTGGATCCTTGTGAATCTGTCTGATGAAGTGTGATTCATAATGGGACTCATTCATTCAGTAATTCATTTAGCAGACATTTGAATGCTTGCTTGGTCAGGAAGAAAAACCAGCAACAATCCTGAGCTGCTGAGGATGAGCACTAAGTAGGTGATGGGGACATAAGCTCTGATGGAGAGAGAGGGGTGGGGAATGTGATGAGTTCATTCTAAGACTGTGGAGTTTGAGTTCAGTTTGTTCATCAAGGTAAGCTGTGTAGCAGATGGCAGGATACAGGTCTGGGAGCTCAGTGAAACAGTCAGGGCTAGTGATACCCTCCAGTATATTTGTGGTCAGGGAAGCTGGAGGTGGAGTAGAGAAGATAGACAAGGAAAGGGGAAGACAGATGAAATAAAGCTGGTGAAGAAGTCTTTCTGCAAATCTCTTAATGCCTCTGAGCCAGGGCCAAGGGCACCAGGGTAGCAGAGGCTGTATCTGTTACTGAGTGTTGAAGAGCCTCAGAGTTCAGGCAGAAACTCTTCTTCCCAGCCCCTATCTCCCAAATCCCATGCACTTAACGGCCTGGGTCTGGTCTTAGTTGTCCTTAAAGCCCTGATAGATCAAGAGATGCTTTGACTGGCTTAGAAAATATGTAGGAACTGGCCAGGCATGGTGGATCCTGTAATCCTAGCACTTTGGGAGGCCCAGGTGGGTGGATCACGAGATGAGTGTGAGACCAGCCTGGCCAACATGGTGAAACCCCCTCTCTACTAAAAATACAAAAATTAGCTGGGGATGGTGGCGTGCATCTGTAGTCCCAGCTGCTCGGGAGGCTGAGGCAGGAGAACTGCTTGAACCGGGAGGCGGAGGTTGCAGTGAGCTGAGATTGTGCCACGGCACTCCAGCCTGGGCAGCAGAGCGAGACTCCATCTCAAAAAAAAAAAAAAGACAGAAAATATGTAGGAACCCCTGAGTGAGAGGCTGGGACAGAAGGTTTAAAAGGTTTACTTGAAGCCTGGGCAATGTAGCAAGACCCCATCTCTACAAAATAAAACAGAAAAAACAGCTGAGTGTGGACATTTATCTATTATCCTAGCTACTCAGGAGGCTGAAACAGGAGGCTTGTTTGAGCCCAAGGCTGCAGTGTGCAATGACTGTAAATAGCCACTGCACTCCAGCCTGGGCAACATAGCAAGACTCTGTCTCTATTTTTAAAAATGAGGTGCTGGCATTCAGGTTAAAGAGAGCAGAGTTCACAGTTAGAGTGAGCTATGATTGCACCACTGCATTCCAGCCTAGGGGAGAGAGCAAGACTTTGTTTCTAAAAAATATATAAAAATAAAAGAGTTACTTGAACAAAGACCAGCTAAATAAGGCTGGACAGGGAAAGGGAAAGTAGGTGGGCTTGGCATTGGGGGAAGGAATGTTCCACTGCAGGTTGAGTGATGCAAGGGCCCCAGGAAGGGTAGATTTCTGAGTGGGAATTTGCCCCTAGTGAGCAGGTCTCAGACTGTCCCTGATGGGGCCAGCAGGCAAAGCTGATGGAATTGTTGCTCAGTGCTTGGAGAGAGAAAGGGGAGGAGAGCACTGTACCACCAGGATGTATTTCCTACCTTCATGTGTCCTCAGGTAAACCTGGAACCCAGGCCCAGCTCAACCATGCAGAGCTTAGTGAACTTTGGGAAATCTCTTCTCTAGGCCTCAATTCCCTCATCGACAGATTGAGTCTATAATAGTATCTACCTTGGGTGTTGTGAGGATCAGAAATGTTGTATGTAAAGCTCCTAGTATATAGTAGGTGCTTAATACACAGTAGCCATAATTTTTATTCCTGCTACCATGCTGGACTAGGCTGGCCTAAGAAATTGCTCACTTCTACTCTCTTTGGAGGATTTGTTGCCAGTTGGAACAAGACACTGAAATTTAAGACTTTGCCCATCATCTTTTCGTATACATTTGTCAAAGGTGGCCTGGCAGTCAGATACGTAAAAACTGGTTCTCAGTTTTCATTGTACATAGTTCTCTGTTTTGCTGGTCACTTCAGCACTCGAAAAAAAGCATGTCACCTTTTGGCTGGTGGTGACATCTAGAAGATTGATTGAGGAAGCATTGGAGGAGCAAGGGTTAAAAATGAAGTCAGGAACTGCTGACTTAAAAAAAAAAAAAAAAAAAAAAGAAAAGGCCAGGCTCAGTGGCTCATGCCTGTAATCCCAGCACTTTCAGAGGCAGGAGGATCACTTGAGCCCGGGAGTTCAAGACCAGCCTGGGCAACATGGTGAAAACCCATCTCTACAAAAAATACAAAACTCATCAGGGTATGGTGGTATACACCTGTAATCTCAGCTACTTGGAAGACTGAGGCAGGAGGATCGCTTTAACCCAGGAGTTTGAGACCAGCCTGGGCAACACAGGGAGACCCCATCTCTATTACAAAAATTTTTAATGAAAAAAAGAGCATCCCCTCCTCCATCCCTCCAGCTTACCAACAGCCTCCTGCTCTTACTCCTCACTCTTGTGTCGTGTCTTATAACTGGTCAAAGTGCTTTTGCCTATTTGATTTCCTTTGCTCCCTACCCTGGCCTGTGAGGTAAGTAGGGAAGATATTGGCTACATCTCAGAGGGGCTAAGACAGTGACAGAGCTGGTACTAGAACCGACGTCACCTTGTGATGGAACAGAAGTGAACCATGCCCTGTTGACTTGTACCTTGGATGAGTGGGTTAGGAATCTGTGAGGAAATGATGCACAAGTTTTGGGGACAGCTGTTTTGCAAGGGGACGGTGATAACAATACCCTATTGTTTTAGCGTGCCCAGCAGAAACGGGTGGCAATGCTCCTGTTGTGCTGATGAGCGAACTGCAGGCCCAAGGTCAGCGGAGGAGGACTTTCTGGGGTGTGAGTGACACAGAGAGGTGTTTTTCCCCTTTTCAAGTTGTTTCGAATGATAGAAGACTTTGCCTGGGGCCACTCAGCTTGGGAGCAGCAGAGCCCCCAGAACTGAGAGTTTGACTTGGGTTTGAAGTCAGTTCATTTCTCCCCTTGCCTTTTCTCATAGAGGTGTTGAGAGGATCAAGAGTGGAAAGGACAAATCAGTGTGTAACGGCATTAAAGGAAACTGCCTAGCATTCTCCTTTTTCAAATCTAATTGGCCTCCACGTGAGGGCCACAGAGAGCAAATACTTTGGCTAAGCTGATCTGTTTGCGCGCTCTACTTCTTAGCTGTGTGAAGATATCAGATCTTGCTTGACAGGTTGTAAGAATGAAATAAGCAGCATATGTGAAAGTGTTTTGCAAACTATGAAACAGTACTATCATTGAGAGCTTTAAGGAGTCTTTGCTTCCGGGAATCCACCAAACCCAGCTCACTCTAGGACCCTGAAGGAACTCGCCTCTGGTGGGAGTAGTGAAGGTGGTGCTTTTTTGGTTTCTCTGGCAGTCAGGCAGACTGAACAGGGAAGGAAAATGGAGGAAGATGGGCTTGCTCACCACCTCCGTCTTCTTATTCCCCAGCTGAGGGGGCAGTGGCGGGGGAGCTGGCCTAACTTTTTCTTTGGTGAGTCAGCTAAGAAGGAATTTCTAGAGCTCCAGTGATGTAGACATAGTTGCTTTAGTTTAGATTTTTAAAGCTGCTCCTCTTTGAAGCAGCTTTAAGACACAGCTAAAAGCACAAGCAATTGGGAAGCACATGGAAAATGACAGTAGCATAACATCTTACCAGTGTGAACTTAAAGAAATCAGTTTCGCAGGGTCCTTGTATTAACAGTGTGGGAAAGTGCCTGGCACATACTAGGGGCCAGATATCTGTCCATTTCCTTTCCCTTCTCAGTGGACAGACTGCAGTCACCTGAGCTAACGGAAAGCACTTAGTCTTTAGTTGCCTGAGTTTATTATAATAGGTGCCATTATTCACTTAATCCTCACAGCCCGAAGAAAAGGCAGTTCAGACTTTTATTGCCCAAGGTCACATCACACAGCCTGTAATTTTTAATTTTCTTGTTTTGGGGGTGCATAGTAGGTGTGAGGAAGGAGACCCAGGCATCTGGGATCACCTCCCCCTCGACTTCCACAATGCATTTTAATAGAATAAAAAAGTAGGCCAGCTGGCGCCTCCTGATCCACCTTCCTGTAAATAACATGCTTGGTATTGGGGAAACTTTCCGGAAGACACTTTTTACTTAAAACAAGATCAAACCCCCACCCCACTCCTCGGTCCGGGGACCAGAACCTTTTCACATGTGATTTCTAAAACTCTAAACCCGAAATCCTTTCACATGTGGTTCCTAAAGCTGTAAATCCAAAACCTTTTTCACTCATGATATCTAAGGCTATAAACTTAAGATTCTTCCACGTGTAATATCTAGAGCGTAAGCCTATATAAAGGCAGAACCTTCCTTTGTTAAACGAGCTGGGTTTTAGACAAATCATCGCCTGGCTCCCAGACGTAATAAACCCCTTTTCCTTCCCATTCAGTGTTCGAGATCCCTGTTTTTCGCGGCTGCTCCTGCTACAGGTGTATATATTTATGGGGTTCCTGAGATGTTTTGATACAGGCATGCAATGCATAACAATCACATCATGAAAAATGGGATAGCTATCCTGTCAAGCATTTCTCCTTTGTGTTAAAAATTATACTTTTAAAATGTGCAATTAAATTATTGACTATAGTCACCCTGTCGTGCTATCAAATAGTAGGTCTTATTCATTATATATTTTTGTATCCATTAACCATCCCCATCCCCCCAACCCCTCCCTCCAGTGCCCTTCCCAGTCTCTGGTAACCAACCTTCTACTATCTCCCTGAATTCAGTTGTTTTATTAGCTCCCACCAATTAGCGAGTTTGTCTTTCTTTCAGCCTGCAATTTTTAAAGCCAGAATTCAAACCCACCTTGTCTGGTTTGCCTCTTAGATATCAGGATGTATGAAGGGGTTTAATTGAGCTGGACCCTCTGGAAGGGCCAATCTTAAATGGACTTGGACCAAGGAGGTAACTCCAACTTGGCTCATTTGAGAATAAACTCAGGGTGGAGTTTCAAGAGCAAGAAATAGGCCATTGCTAGAGGCAGGCTAGGAACCATTGAAAGAGAGCGGAAAATGATGCTTTCCAGATCTTTGGGGAATTTAATCTGTGCTCTCTCAGTTTCAGGAGCTTATGTTGTGAGGGTGAGATGACTCCTCTCATTAAGCAGTATGCAAATAGATTATCGGTGGTCTTCTATCATCTCCCACGAAACACAACCTCCCCCTCATCACCTGACAGCCCTCCACTAACCAGCCTATAAACGAGGGAACTGAAACTCCTTTTCAAACCCCTCTCCTAAGCTAGACTGCAGAAGCTAGGAGGGCTGAGTCATCTTCCACTTAAAAGAAAACCCATGTAACAAAGCCACAGAAGTATGCTTTCTGTGCAGATCATTTGTTTCAACACATGGCTGCTTTTATAGGATACCAACGCAGGAACTGAGGACACTTGTCTTCTCTCTTCCCCAGAAAGTAGGTGCCCTGCAGTGTCATCTGTACTGTCCCCCTCCTCCACACCCATTATCTGCGTGATTGCAGGCACCTCACTAAGCAGCCAAATGACCACCGTGGCACATTTACCCAGGCCATTAGTTTGGATTGTGCCAGGTATCTCGCAGCATAGGCAATAAGGACCAATGGGAATTAGGCTGGCCAGGCTCGGTGGCTCATGCCTACAGTCCCAGCACTTTCAAGGCCGAGGCAGGTGGATCACCTGAAGTTGAGTTTGAGACCAGCCTGACCAACATGGTAAGTAAGGACTCGTCTCTACTAAAAATACAAAAATTAGCTGGGTGTGGTGGTGGGCGCCTATACCACCAGCTACTTGGGAGGCTGAGGCAGGAGAATCGCTTGAACCCGGGAGGCAGAGGTTGTAGTGAGCCAAGATTGTGCCATTCCACTCCAGCCTGGGCAACAGAGTGAGACTTGTCTCAAAAAAGTTAGGCTATGGTCTGAGGCTGCTCTTGACCCCAAGGGATATATGGTAATGTTTGCATGACGGTAAAGACCCTGGCCTCAGATACACACACAAGGATGACTCTGTATCTCTCATTTCTTCTGGCCAAGCTAGGACAAGGTAGATAGGACTGGGAAGTAGACTACATCCCTTTGCGGTCCATTACCTACAGCTATAGTTTCTGAAAATAGCACTGTGTGGCACAGAAAGCTCTCCCCTTATAGAATGCTGGATTGCTTCATGGTGCAGGGTGTTACTTACATGGCTTCATATCATATGCCTAGTAGGAAGAATGCCTGGGCAGATCTGATGCTGGACAAATTCACTGCCCTCATCAAAGGGCATCTCCCCATAGGCCCAGAGACTCAGAGCTCAACGCCCCCACTCCCCCATCAAAAAAAGCAGCTGACAGCCATATTTCTGCACAGGCTCATGTAATAGAGGAGACTTTTATTTTTTCAGAGAATTCAGACAGCCATTGATTATACAGAGCCATTTCTCAGCACTCTTTTCTTTCTATGTAAGAAATCAGAATACAACATGATGAGGATGATGATGCTAAAACAAGACTGCTGGTTCACATCACCTAGGATACAAATACACACTTAATCACTTGACACTTTATTGAATGTAAAGCAAGATTTAGCATCTTTGCCTTTGTTGTACATAGCTGCAGTGGGAGCCCAGGGAGGGGAGGACTGCATGATTTTTCTTGGCGGGGGAGGTGTGCACCTTGCAGTCCTGTGGTGTTGTCTGTGGTGTTGTGGGAAGATCAGCCCATGTTCTGTCGGTTGCCATAGCCCCTAGGATGGGTGTCCTTCCAGTCATCCCACTCCCGAGCTCTGTACAGTGTTTGTTCATCGTCGTCTTCCTCCTTTTTTTCTTGATTTTCCTGTTGCTGAGCTGCTTTTCTGAATTCTTCTAAAAGTGGAAAAATTAGAAAGGGAGGTGAGAAATTGAGGGAATGTTAATAAGTAACGTCAGGGGCCTCAGTTCCACTCTGAGCACAACCACATGCAATGAGAACAGGAATACAGCCAGCTGCCTACCCTGGGCCCAGCGGAAGCAGGGAGAGCACTTGCATTACCTAATATATATCGCATGTTAAAAAATAGTACCAAAGGATGCTCTGAGTGGTTTCCACAAGAAGGCAAAAATCATAAAAGGTGCCCCTCAGAATGAATTCTATTTTGGAAGAGAATTCTTGCAAAAAACAGCCAACAGCCCCCTGGTCCAAAAACACAACACTACCACCACCACCAAACACCACCAGCATTCCAAAAACACGGAAGTAAAAAATATTTATGAATTTGTGATTTGTGAGTTGCCGGGGTGGGGGGTGGGATTGATTGCCGTTGACGTTTCCCCCTCCATCCATTTCGTTTACTGTAGTCATATAATTTTTTGTGCATAAAACTGAAAATCACAGGGAAGTTGAACCTACCAGAAAAGAATGCCTATGTACTATTTTGCAGTGCTTGAAATAAATAGGTTCTGAGGTCCAAATGGCACTTACCATGCAGTGTACGCGCAAAAGAAATTTAACCAACTGCTGCATCTCTTTTGCATTTTTTTCTTTTGTGAGGTAAAGCAGCATTTTCCTGGCTACTCTGAGTTTGCCCATGAGAAATAGTCTCATTATTATGAATGAAATGTGTGGGGATCTGATATCTTCTAATAGCTCAGGAGTCTCGTATTTTCCTTTTTTGAGATAGGGCTTTTCTCTATTGCCTAGGCTAGAGTGCAGTGGTGTGATCACGGCTCAGTGCAGTCTCAAACTCCTGGGCTCAAGTCATCCTCTTGCCTCAGCCTCCAGAGTAGCTGGAACCACAGGCATGAACCACCATGTTTGGCTAATTTTTACATTTTTTGTAGAGACAAGGTCTTCCCCTATGTTGCCCAGGCTGGTCTTCGGCATCCTAAAGTGCTGGGGTTACAGGCGTGAGCCACCTTGCCTGGTTCATTTCTTTAAAACCCTTTATTATAAAAGAAAAGATGGTAGAAACCACATAAGTACATAGAAAACAAATTTTTATAAAGAGGCCTTATAGCTTCCATTCAGGTCAAGAAACAGATCTCCTATATCCATCCCAAAGCCTCTCTGTGTGCATTATACAAATCAACTCTCCTCCCCCTGGCAAAAGTAACCACTATACTGCTTTTTATAGTAATAACTTCCTAGAGTTTATTACAGCTTTATTACCCAAGTGTACATCACTAGACACTGTAATTGTCCATTTGTACATCCATTTTTTACTCAATGTATTTTTTTAGTACAGAGTTGTGCCACTATCACCACAATCCAATTTAAACAATTCTATAACCTCAAAAGATCCCTTGTGTCCATTTACAGTTAATTCCCATTCCTTCCCTCCCTGCCCCCAGCTCCGAGGCCATGAATTTACTTTCTGTCTCCATAGATTTGCATTTCACATACATGGAATCAAAATAATGGAATCTGCGATCTTTTGTGGTTGACTTCTTTCACTTAGCATCACTTTTTTTTTTTTTTTTTTTGAGACAGTCTTCCTGTCTCCCAGGCTGGAGTACGGTGATGCAATCTCGGCTCACTGCAACCTCCACCTCCTGGGTTCAAGTAATTCTACTGCCTCAGTTTCCCAAGTAGCTGGGATTACAGGCACCTGCCACCATGCTCGGCTAATTTTTGTATTTTTAGTAGAGACGGGGTTTCACCATGTTAGCCAGGCTGGTCTTGACCTCCTGACCTCAAGTGATCTGCCTGCCTTGACCTCCCAAAGTGCTGGGATTATAGGCGTGAGCCACCGCGCCCAGCCTAGCATCATATTTTTGAGGTTAGCCTTGCCTATTTAAAAATGTTTTGATATCTTTTAAATCTATAGGTTCCCCCCTCCATCCCTTTCTTTCAAGTTATCTGTTGAAGAAGTTGGGGCATATGACCTGGAGAGTTTGTTTCCCAAAGACTGGATTTTGCTGATTGCATACTCATGATGCAGTCTTAACATGTCCTCCTGTATTTTCTGCAGATTGGCAACTGAATACAGAGGCTTGATCTGACTCAAATTTGATCCTTTCGGCATGAATAACTATACGTGGTGCTGCATTCCTTCATCAGGAGGCATGTAAATATCTCTGTCTCACTGTAATGTTAGGAGCTGTTGATGTTCAATGCTGAGACCCATTCATTTACTGGGGGGTTTCAAAAAGGTGATAACCTTAATTTTAACTTTTTTTTTTTTTGAGACGCAGTCTCACTCTGTCACCAGGCTGGAGTGCAGTGGCGTGATCTTGGCTCACTGCAACCTCCGCTTCCTGGGTTCAAGTGATTCTCCTGCCTCAGCCTCCCGAGTAGCTGGGACTACAGGCGTGTGCCACCATGCCCAGCTAATTTTTGTATTTTTAGTAGAGATGTGGTTTCACCATGTTGGCCAGGATGGTCTCGAACTCTTGACCTTGTGATCTGCCCACCTTGGCCTCCCAAAGTGCTGGGATTATGGGCGCAAGCCACCGTGACCGGACAATTTCAACTTTTTAAAATTAACTGAAATACTTTCACAAAGAGAGCCTTCCCCTCATCAACTATTTGGTTACCTAGTAGAAAAGATAAAATACTTGACTATTTTCCTTTATTTACCATTTCTCAAGGTAATGGTTTTCCTTATTAGCCTCTGAGGTTGAATAATTTGGTTTTGTTTTATCATATAATTATGGATCAGGCACAGAGGCTCAGACCTGTAATCCCAGCATTTTGAGAGGCCAAGGTGGGAGGACTGCTTGAACCCAAGAGTTTGAGAACATCCTAAGATGGTGAGACCCTGTCTCTACCAAAAAAAAAAAAAGGAAAAAAAAAAGAATGACACTTATATTGGCTCAAAAAATTATAAAAGAAAAAAAACTTTAAAAATCTGCCAGGCATAGTAGTGCATGCCTGTAGTCTCACCTACTTGGGAGGCTGAGGCAAGAGGATTGCTTGAGCACAGCCTGGGCTGAGTGAGACCCATAAATTAAAAAATATATAATTATGAACTCACAGATTTAAACATATTTGATGAGTTTCAACCAGTTGCAATTATTATTATTTTTGAGACAAAGGAGTCTCATTCCTGCCCAAGCTGGAGTGGAGTGGTACAATCTTGGCTCACTGCAAGCTCCACCTCCCAGGCTCAAGTGATTCTCCTGCCTCAGCCTCTCAAGTAGCTGGGATTACAGGCATGTGTCACCACACCAGGCAAATTTTTGTATTTTTAGCAGAGATGGGGTTTCACCATGTGGGTAAGGCTGGTCTTGAACTCCTGACCTCAAGTGATCCACCTGCCTCGGCCTCCCATCGGCCTCCCAAAGTGCTGGGATTACAGGCATTAGCCACCATGCCTGACCCACAATTACTATTTTAAAAAACTATATAAATCAACCTTTTAATTTTAGAAGTTTCCAATTTACAGAAAAATTGAGAAAATAGTACACCAAGTTCCCACATAAGCACACCCAGTTTCTTAACATCTTATATTAATAGTTTCTGTGATATAACTAATGAACCAATACTAATACATTATTAACAACTAAAGTCCATACATTACTCAAATGTCCTTAGGTTTTACCTAAAGTCCCTTTTCCATTCCAGGATCCTATCCAGGATACCACAGTACATTTTGTTGTTTGTCTCCTTAGTCTCCTCTAGGCTCTTTCTCAGACTTTTCCTTCATTCTGATGACCTGGACAGTTTTGAAGAGTACTTGTCAGGTATTTTGTAGAAAGTCCCTCAGTTTGGGTTGCCTATTTTTTACAGAACTATATAGGGTTTGGAGGACAATACTATATATGCAACAACCTGACTTCACACTGATAATAACCCCGATCACCTGACCAAAGTGGTATCTGTATGTTTCCAACTAAAGTTACGTCTCCTCCCTCCTTCCACACTGCAGTCTCTGGAAGCAAGTCACTAAGCACAGCCCACACTTACAGGGTGAACAGTCATGCTATACCTTCTTGAAGCAGGAGTATCTACATAAAATTATTTGAAGTTTTTCTGTAGGGGAGATTTGTCTCTTCTTCCTCATTTATTTACTTATTCAATTACCTATTTCTATCACAACAGACTGGTATGCATTCATTTTATTCCTTGTGTGATAATCCAATACTGTTAAATTTACTTTCCTGCCCAAGTCCTCCCAGTTTTGACCTGTAAGAGTTCAGCTGACTCTTGTGTTCCTTTAAAACCCCAATAGTTTTCTGAGCTCGTTTTCTAGTACAGAGAGCCCTGAGTTAAGATTTTTCAACTTTATGATGGTGTGAAAGTCATAGGCATTCAGTAAAAATCATACTTTATATTCTGAGATATTCAATATTTTAGCATAAAACAGGCTTTGTGTTAGATGATTTTGCCCAACTGTGGGCTAATATAAGGGTTCTGAGCAGGTCAAAGGTAGGCTACCTTAAGCTACGATGTTGGGTAGGTTAGGTATAGCAAATGCATTTTCAACTTACAATGGCTTTATCAGGATATAATCCCATCATATGTGCACTATCATCTGACAACAAGATGCTCCAGACTTATCTTGTATATTCCCCACCCCAGCCCTAGAATCAGCTATTTCTCCAAGGAGTCCTGGTTCATTTATCAGAGGATGATATTAGAAGCCAAGATTTGGGTGTTGGGTGGACTTGTTGCTACTGTTAATTATCCTCTGTGAAGCCAAATTGGCTACTGAAAACATCTTCAAATTGGCTTTTGCTATGACCCCAGTGGTCTTTGAAAGCTCCTTCCCTATCTTTTATGACAAGATGTTCCAAGCTTATCTTGTACATTTCCTGTCCCAGAACTGTGGTTAGTTATTTCTCTAAGACATCTTGATTTCTTAAAATAAGGAATATTGGGAAGAATATGTCTGTATCACAATTGGAGTTACTGGTGTACTTACTGCTACTAGGCTGGTCCTTGTTTCTAAGCCTTTTCAGTGGATAGAGCAAAAGTAGAGGTGTGTTTACTTTTAAATAAAATTTCTCATGAGTTCATATGCAGTACTATAGGGTTTAAAAAAAATCTAAATTCTTTGGAATTACATCTACATTCTTTCACATTAAAAGTCCTAGTTTTCAAAGGCACAGGATGATAGAATATCTAATAACTGCTCATTTATATTATCTCATATTCTACATGTAACTTTGACACCCCACCAATATATTTACTGAGAACTGTTAAAATTTTGCACGATTTCCCCATTTCACCATTTTTAAAAACAGTTATCTACATTATCCGGGCACAAAGGCAATACATACTCCATCTCCCTTTTAATCCTCATTTCATCTTCATTCTACAAATAACTGTACATTTAACGCTTGCCACCTGTCCTTATGTCAATGTCTCTCAACACTTTGGCTGTCTGAAGCTCATTCTCTAGCAAATTCATGGGCTCATGGGAACAATATTTCTTGAATTCCTGCATGTTGATAAATATCTGTACTCTTTATGCTTGAAAGTCAGTTTTACCAGGTATAATGTTCCTTGGCTCACATTTTTCCCTCTGAGTTTCTTAAATATTATCTGCTATTCCATTTTCTTCTGGCATAAAGTGTAGATCTCAAAAAATCTGAGGGTAACCTAAGTTTCTTTCCTTTATAAATCACCTACTATTTTTATTGAAATGTCTGTGGCTTTTCTTGTCAAGTGACTGTGGCGCTTGAGCCCTCCGGGATCAGGAGCTTAGGCCCCGCGGAGAAGCTGGGCCTGGTTTGGGGGAGCAGTTGCACCTCTTTAGTGCCTGATCCAACTCAGTGCCTCAGCCTCAGGGAATTGGAGCTTTGGCCCAGAGGAGTAGCTGTGACCCTGGTGCTTTAGTCTGCATGGTGCCTGGTCCCTGGACTCCCCCAGAGGAACACACCCTTGGCTAATCTGTATACACTGCTCTCTGGGCCAAACAGCCACAGCACCCCCACCTCCCTGGATCTAGACCAGCCCTCCAGGGTCTGAGCTGCTGAGGGGCCCCACCTCCTTGGGGAGCGAAACTAACACTGCACTGCATCCCACCCACTAGAGTTCAGGCCACAGCTATGCCCCACTGTTCCTGGGGCTGTGTTGCCACTGCACTGGGCCTCATAGAGCTTCCAGGGTCCACTATACTGTATCTTCTCTCCTGGTGCCTGAATTGCCACTGTGCCCTGCTCCTTGGAGTCTGAGCGTCTGGAACACCCTTCCCTCCCCAGAGCCATGCCAGTACTATGCCCTGACCCCCAGGATCAGAATCACAGCTACATCCCTGTCCCTGGGTCCAAGCTACTGGGTAGTGCCTCAGAGTCACAGTCCTCTGCTTAGTGGGAGAGCAGCATCCACCCATGCCTGAGACTGAACCTGCACCCATGTCACGGGTGCCACAGCAGTTCAACCAGACACTGGACCCAGGATCCAGCCACTCTGAGCACCTGTGCCTTGGAACACAGCACTGCTGTGGCTGCCTGTGGGTCATGTCACACCCAACACCAAGAGGGAATCCGCCCTGCCCGCGTTTTTAATCCCAAGAAACTTTCCTTAGTATTAACGTTTTGCATTTATTCTTTTTCCCTGCTTTGGCTTTCTTCTTCAGCTAATCCTATTATCTATATGCCAGGTCTTCTTTACTATCTTTAGTGTATTTCACTTTTCCTCAAACCCTGTTTAATATTTTTCTTTTAAAAATTTTCCTTCCTTTTACCGTAGTGGGGCATTTTCTGTTGTGTGCACTCATTCTTGTTTCCTTTAGCCTATATTTCTGAAATGATTCATGTTCCCCAAGTTGTCACATTTCTGAGTTTCTCTAATCCAGCTTTATATTATCCTTCCATGTCCTATGTTATTTTCTGAGTATCTTCCAACTCATTTTTACATACCATGTTTCAGATTTGTTCTGTTTTTTGAGCATGTCTTTCTGGAGTGTTTTCTTTTTTTTCTCTTCTAATAATTTTGTGTAGAATTTGACTTTGGTAATTTTCTGCTCCCTTTTTTCAGTGTTGAGCTGTATTTCACAAACCATAAAATCTACCCACTTAAAAGTGTACTTTTTTTTTTTTTTTGAGACGGAGTTTTGCTCTGTTGCCCAGGCTGGAGTGCACTGGTGCAATCTCGGCTCACTGCAACCTCTACCTCCCGGGTTCAAGCAATTCTCCTGCCTCAGCCTCCCAAGTAGCTGGGACTATGGGCACGTGCCACCATGCTGGGCTAATTTTTTTCTTTTTTGTATTTTTGTTTTGCTTTGTTTTTATTTTTATTTTTTACTTATTTTCTTTCTTTTTTGTATTTTTAGTAGAGATGGGGTTTCACCATGCTGGCCAGGCTGGTCTTGAACTCCTGACCTTGTGATCTGCCTGCCTTGGCCTCCCAAAGTGCTGGGATTACAGGTGTGAGCCACCATGCCCAGCCCAGTTCAGTGCTTTTTATTCAGAGTTGTGCAGCCATCACCACAATCTGCTGTTCATTTTAATGTCAAATACGTGTTTCTAAACTTGCAGAAAGAAGGAAGGTTCAGAGTAGCTTTTCTAACTCATGGAGGCTCGTTTTCTGCTGTTTTTATGTACATTGAAGAAATATGGTTACTTGCTTGATTGGAGTTCCTCATTCTGGTCCTGTCTCCTAACTTCATCTGGACCTTTTCTTTCTTTCTTTTTCTATTCCTGTCCCGCTTAATTCAATTCTACTCTTAGCAATTTCTCCTCAGTGTGAGTCTCTGACCTGGAAAGGAGATCTGCTGGATCAATTTGAAGAGTCCATTAAGGACTAGACTACTCCATCCCTTTTGGACCTTCGGACTATGGGTCCCTAATACTCATCCCTCCCAGTTTCAACTGCAGTTCTTAAATTGGACTGCCATACTTTCTAGGGAATATGCCGTTTTGGAATTCTGTTTGTCAAGTTTCTCAGATGGCCTGTCAACTCCAGCTTTCTCCTACACAGATGCCAATAACTGCTGGATCTCGTGGCTATGGGTAATTTGCCCTTATCTGTTTTTTTTTTTTTTTTTTTTTTGTGAGGTTCATGGAGACACACTGCCACCTATTTTCTTTCTTTTTTTTTTTTATTCTGTCACTCTTAGGATATGCTTAAGTTACTAAATGTAAACTTTTTTTTTTTTTGAGATGGAGTTTCGCTCTTGTTACCCAGGCTGGAGTGCAATGGCGCAATCTCGGCTCACGGCAACCTCCGCCTACTGGGTTCAAGCAATTCTCCTACCTCAGCCTCCCAAGTAGCTGGGACTACAGGTGTGCGCCACCATGCCCAGGTAATTTTTGTATTTTTAGTAGAGACAGGGTTTCACCTTGTTGACCAGGATGGTCTCGATCTCTTGACCTCGTGATCCAGCTGCCTCGGCCTCCCAAAGTGCTGGGATTATAGGCGTGAGCCACCATGCCCGGCCCCCTATTTTCATCGTAAATATTGTCCATGGGTTTTTTTCATATTCACTGAAGTATAACATACATATAGAAAAGTATGCTCAGTGAATTCTCACATATTGAACACATCCATGTAATCAGTACCCAGATCAAGATACAAAATATTTCTAACTCCTTAGAAGCCCCTGTAGGTCCAGTTCCATTTATGATCCCCAACTAAGGGTGAACATTTACTGGCTTTCAACCAGCACACACAAGTATCACCTGTTTTTGGAAGTTTATATGAATGGAATCAAACAGTATACTCTTTTGCATCTGGCTTTTTTCACTCATAATTAGGTTTATGAGATTCAGCTATATTTGTCACTTTACAGCGAACAAACTATAGTTTAACTTTATTGCTACACAGTCTTACATTGTGTGAATATACCAAAATTTATTTCTTCATTCTAGTATTTATGGGCATTTGAGTAGTGTATTCAGTGTGGACTATTACAAATAATGCTGCTGTGATCAATCTTGTACAGGTCTTTTGTGGACATACGGTCTCATTCCTCTTAGGCATATACTGAGGAGTGAAACTCCCCGTTCATGGGAGTATACACATGTCCAATTTTTGTGCGTTACTACCATGACCACGACCACCCCTAATTTCCCTGCCTTTGTTTTCTTTCATCTATTTACTTTGGGCTTGCTTTGTTCTCTATGCACCCCCCTCCCTTTGTTAAGGTAGAACCTTAGGTAACTGATTTTATCTTCCTTTTTTCTAACGTAAGTGTTGAAAGTTATACATATTTCCATCTCAGCATTGCTGGAGTTGTATCCCATAAATTCTGATGCTGTACTTTCATGTCATTCTGTTCAAAGTATTCTTTTATTCATTTTTAAATGGGCAGATAAACATATTTATTGTGTATAGCATGTTCTGAAGTATGCATTATGGGATAGTCAACCTAGCTAATTAAAAGATGCAGTACCTCACATTGTTATCTTTGTAGTAAGAACACTTAACATTCACTTTGTATTTTTCTCTTTTCTTTTTGAGATGGAGTTTTGCTCTGTTGCCCAGCCTGGAGTGCAATGGCATGATCTTGACTCAGCCTCTGCCTCCCGGGCTCAACTGATTCTCCTACCTCTCAGCCTCCCAAGTAGCTGGGATTACAGGCACCTGCTACCACACCCAGCTAATTTTTGTACTTTTAGTAGAGACGAGGTTTTACCATGTTGACCAGACTAGTCTTGAACTCCTGAACTCAGATGATCCACCCGCCTTGGCCTCCCAAAGTGTTAGGATTACGGGTGTGAGCCACCGTGCCCAGCCAATTTTTCAAGAATACCATATATCATCATTAACTATAGTCGCCATGATGTATAACAGGTCTTTTGAACTTATTCCCAGTTAGAAGTATTTTCTAATTTTCTTTCTAATTTCTTCTTGGACCTATAGGTTATTTAGAAGTGTGTTGTTTAATTTTCAAATATTTGAGAATTTTCTAGGTATGTTATTGATTTCTTATTTAATTCCATTGTGGTCTGAGGACATATTCAGTGTGATTTCAATTTCTGAAAATGTATGGAGAGTTATTTCATGGACCGGTATATGACTGACCTTGGTGAATGTTCCATGTGTATCTGAAAAGAAGGTGGAGGCATACCTTGTTTTATTGTGCTTCACTCTACTGTGCTTTGCAGAGAATGCATTTTTTTTTTTAACAAATTGAAGGTTTGTGGCAACCCTGCAATGACCAAGTCTACTGGTGTCCTTTTTCTAAGAGCATTTGTTCACTTCGTGTCACTGTGTCACATTTTGGTAATTCTCACAGTTTCTCAAACTTTTTCATTATTATATTTGTTATGGTGATCTGTGGTCTTTGATATTACTAATGTCATTGTTTTGGGGCACCACAAACCATGCCCACAGAAAACAGAGAACTTATTGGGTAAATGTGTATGTTCTGACTGCTCCACTGTCCTGACCCTGTCCCCGGGCCTCTGTTGAGACACAATAATATTGAAATTAGGCCAATTAATAACCCTATAGTGCCCTGTAAGTATTTAAGTAAATAATTTGAAAATTATTAGGCACAAATGCATTTATGACTGCTATGTCTACCTGAAAAACTGCCACTTTATCAGTAGAAAATGCCCTTTTAAAATCTCCGATTAATACCTTTTAATCTTGAAATCTACTTTATCTGATATTACTGTAGCTACTGCAGCTTTCTTATGCTTACTGTTAGCATGCTACAGGTTGAGTATCCCTTATCTGAAATGCATGGGACCAGACGTATTTCAGATTTGTTTTTTATTTTGGAATAGCTGCATTAAATACTTACTGGTTGAACATCCCAAATCTGAAAATCCAAAACGCTCCAGTGAGCATTTCCTTTAAGCATCACATTAGCCTTAAGAACTTTCAGATTTTGGAGCATTTCAGGTTTTGAATTTTCAGATTTAGGATGCAACCTATATATCTTTTTTTGTTGTTGTTTGAGACAGAGTCTTGTTCTGTCACCTAGGCTGGAGTGCAGCCATGTGATCTTGGCTCACTGCAACCTCCACCTTCCGGGTTCAAGCAATACTCCTGCCTCCGCCTCCCAAGTAGCTGGGATTACAGGCGTGCACCACCAAACCTGGCTAATTTTTGTATTTTTAGTAGATATGGGGTTTCACCATGTTGGTCAGGCCAGTCTTGAACTCCTGACCTCATGATTTGCCCACCTAGGCCTCCCAAAGTGTTCTTTTTATTTGTAACCAATCTGTGTCTTCATATTTAAAATGTATCTCTTATAGAGAGCATGCAGGTAGGCCTGATATCGATCCCTGACTTCTAATTTGAAGACTTACTCCATTTACATTTAAGGTGCTCTGAATTTGGCCATTCTAACAGATGTATAGTGGTATCTCAGTGTTGTTAAATTTGCATTGCCCTGATGACATGATGTAGAGCATCTTGGCACATGCATATCTGTCATCTGTATATTTTCTTTGGTGAGGTATCTGTTAAGGTCTTCCTAATCAGGCTGCTCCCTTTTTTCTGAGACAGTGTCTTGCTCTGTCATCCAGGCTAGAGTGCGGTGGCATGATGATGGCTCACTGCAGCCTTGACCTCCCAGGCTCAAGCAATCCTCCCACCTCAGCCTCCTGAATATTTGGGACTACACGCATGAGCCATCATGCTTGGCTAGTTAAAAAAAAAATTTTTTTTTATGGAGAGGGGTCTTTCTTACTATGTTGCTCAAGCTGGTCTTGAACTCCTGGGCTCAAGGGATCCTCCCACTCTGGCCTACCAAAGTATTGGGATTACAGATGTGAGCCACCACACCTGGTCTAAAACTGCTCCTTTTCCTATTGTTGGGTTTTAAGAGTTCTTTGTATATTTCGAGTAACACATAAAAAGTCCTTCATCAGATATGTCTTTTGCAAGGATTTTCTCTCAGGCTGTGGCTTGTTTTCTCATTCTCTTGATAAGTTATTTTTTAAGTGGTTGCTCTAGGAAATAAAATGTTCATCCTTAACTTCCCAGCCTAGAGTTAATACTATGTGATGGGGGGCCTCAAGGATGGTGCCCAACAATCCCAGCCTCTTGGTATTCATGCTTTTATGGAGACCCCTGTCATACTGTAACAGGGTTGGTCTATAATGACCAACAGAATAGGGCAGAAGTCATATTCCAACATTATGAAAGATATTGAGGCTTTCAATTTTGGTCATTCTCAGATCATTCACTTTAGGGAAAGGAAGCTATTAGGTTGTGAGCAACCCTATGTGAGCCTCCTGTCCTCAGCTACATCAATGAGCTTAAGAGCAAATTCTCTAGTCCCATTCAAGCTTCCAGAAGACTGCAGCCCCAGCTGACAGCTTGACTGCAACCTCATGAATGTTTCTGAGCTACGACTACCCAGTTGCTCCTGAATTCCTCATCCTCAGAAACTACGTGATACGTAAGTGCTGATTATTTTAAGCTACTAGGTTTTAGAGTAATTTGTTATACAGCCATAGACATGTATCAGTTAACATAAAACAAAAGAATCTCACAAACAAAATAGTTCCATTTACCCTGCCCTTTTTGCAATGGTTGTCATATATATTACACCTAATACATTATAAACCTCATGAGACAGAATTGTAATTTTTGCTTTGAGAAGCCATGTAAAGTTTTTAAAAATTGGGTTGAGGGAAATAGTTCTTTGTATTTACCCACATAATTACCATTTCTGCTGCTCTTCGCTCCTTGAATATTTATGTTTCTATCTGGTACCATTTCCCTGAGCCTGAGGAATTTCCTTCAGCATTTCTCTAATGCCAATTTTCTGGTGAAGAATTCTTTTAGCTCTCATTTATCTGCAAATGTCTTAATTTCATCTTCATTTTAGGGATTTTTTCACTGGGTATAAAATTACACATTGACAGCTTCCTCCCCCCACCACTTTGAAGATGTTCCACCATCTCTGGCTCCCACAGTTTTTAATGGAAATTCAGCAATAATTTATGTCCTTGTTCTCCTATTTGTAATGTGTACTTTACCTTTGGATGATTTCAAAATTTCCTCTTTTTCTCTGGTATTCCGCAGTTTGGCTATAATGTGCCTATGTGTGATTTTCTTTTTCTTTTTTTAAATTATACTTTAAGTTCTGGGGTACATGTACAGATTCTCTATGTGTGATTTTCTTTGTATTTAAACTGTTTGGGGTTTGCTGACATTTCTGAATCTAGGGAAATTTTTAGCCATCATTTCTTTTAATGTTTTTCTGTTCCCTTCTTTCTCCTCTCATACTGGCATCCAATTGCACATACATGGGATCTCTGTACATAATTTCGCAGGCCACCAAGAGGCTGCTTACTTTTTTCCCAATCTTTTTTGTTTTCAGATTGGATAACTTTCTATTGATCTTCAAGTTCTGACAAGCTCTTCTGTCAGCAACAATCTGGTATTAAGCTTATCCACTGACTTTGAATTTTCAGATATTGTATTTTTCCATTCCAGAATTTTTTGTGTGTATAGTTTCTATTTCTCTGCTGAGATATCTTTTTGTTAATTACAAACATATTTTGCTCTCTGCCCTTGAGGATAGAAATAAGCTGCTTTAAAGTCCCTGTCTGCTAATTCTAACACCTGAGTTATCTTGAGGTTGGTATCCATTGATTGCCTTTCCTTTTGAGTTATGAGTCACATTTTCCTTTTTGTTTTTTTCATGTCTAATAGCTTAGAATTGAATTCTAGATGTGATAAATGATATATTGAGAGATTCTGAATTCTGTTTCATTCCTCTAAAGAGTACTGATTTTTCATTTTAGCAGGCAATTAATTTGTCTAAAACCAAAATACCAAATTCTGTCTCCCTTGCACTGGGCAACAGCTGAAGTCTCCATTCAGTTATTTTAGCATTAGTCGAGGTGCTTAGAGTCCATTCTGTGCGTGCATAGTCAGCCAGAGATTTCAGTAGGGTTTATATACAGAATCAGGGTGTTTTCTCTGTGGTTCTCTCTTTTCTGGGATATACTCCTTCATTTTTCAGCTGCTAGTCACCCTGATCTCAGTTTTCTCATTCCTCAAACAACAAGACTGCAAGTTCCTATCTAAACTTGAGTTACCCCACATCATAGTAACTGCAGTCTGCCCACAAGTGAAAAGCTAATCCCTTCAAATTACCACTCTTCACTTTTTGGTGCTGTAGTAGAAACAGAACTAAACCTGGGAATTTGAAAGACAGATTTTTAAATCCTACCCAGGCCACTTTATAGCTATGGATAAGTCAGTTCTCAGTGACTACTTCCTTATCTTATTGATCTGAGACAGGGTTTCACTCTGTCACTCAGGCTGGAGTGCACTGTTGTGATCTTGGCTCACTACAATCTCTGCCTCCCAAGCTCAAGTGATCCTCCCATCTCAGCCTCCCAAGTAGATGGGACTAAAAGGTGCATGCCACTACACCCAGCTGGTTTTCGTATTTTTGGTAGATATGGTGTTTTGCCATATTCTTCAGGCCAGCCTTAAACTCCTAAGCTCAAGCAATCCACCTGCCTCAGCCTCCCAAAGTGCTGGGACTACAGGTGTGAGCCATTGTGCCTGGCCTATCTTATTTAATTTTTTTCTTTTTGTTTTCACCTATTTGTCCCAGAGCACTTTCTCATCTTAAAATGAGGATAAGAACGTGTCTTCATGAAGTTAAGAGGATCAAATGAAGCTGAGCATGGTGGTTGATGCCTGTAATCCCAGTGAATGGGAGGCTGAGGCAGGAGGATTGCTTGAGCCCAGGAGTTTGAGACCAGCCTGGGCAACACAGTGAGACCCTGTCTCTATTTTTCCTTTTTAAAAAGGATCAAATGGATAATGTATAAGGAAACTGAGGCTCAAGGGGCTAGGATGTCCCATCTATTAAGTGACAGGAGTTGGATTGTTCACCCCAGGTCTGTCCATACTTTTTCTGTTATGCCCTATGGCTTCCACATTTTTGATGGCCACCCTCTCCATCTTCCCCTTCCAAAGACAACTCCATGTACCCACTATGACCCAACTACCAAGTTGGGCACTAAAGGTACAGTAAGTCAAAGTCCCTGCCCTCAAGGAATTCCAAGTATCATTCCCTCCTTCTAAGTGTTGACTGTCCTTCAGCTTACACCTGCTTTTGGTTACTTTCTAATACCTTCAGGTAGTTGTTTTTTAAAATATTTTGTTCAGTTTGTAATTATCTGTATGAGAGGCTGGCCTGATACAACCTACTCTGCCATTCCCAGATGCAGAACAGCTATCCATGGATTTCTGATTTTGCTATACAGCCGCTGTGTTTTTATGTCATGACATTTGGAGAGATTTACAAACTATGCTACTGCTGTCCTCATCCTCCCATAATAATTTGCTATTTAATAATAAACACAATACTGCCTAGAATGTTTCTATTACTTTGAATCTCTGTTTCCACTACTTCTGCTCCTAAAGGACAACTATACTTGGTGAGAACTTACTTGCCAGGGAGCAAAAGTACTATTTCCCTCCTATCCAGTCATACCTGGCGTTTCCTTGGCTATTCCCTGATCTGGTAATGCTCCATGTTTCCGATGTTGCTCATACCAGTCACTCACCGTCATAGTTGCCAGACTTGGATAACCAGCTCCAAATACTCTGCAAAAATTACACTGCATTTAGAAAATGAACAAAATAAAAAAAAAAAAACCAACGACACTACTAAAAAGTCTCTTCTCTTTAACAACAAAATCTGTGTCCTTTTCAGCCTTGTTCCCTATCCAATCAACTTCTAAGGAGTTGTACAAACTCATGGGAGGATATGTTTAAAAAAAGGGATCCAGAAAGGGGCATTAAAGTCAAGAGTCTTCATGAGAAGATGAATAGCCCAGGATCATCTCCCATTAAGCAATCCCAGAGGCCAATGCCCCACAGAGCAGTGAAGACACTGTGGAATGGGTAGAGTCGGTGACTCTGAAAGGTACAGAAAAGGAGGAGACTCTCCTGCCACCCTAGGGAAAAGCATCTCAAGAACTCAGAATTAAATCATAGAGAGGCAAATATGTCCTTTTGAGAGTCGTAGCTGAAGGCAGGAAGAGTGCCAATAATGTAAAAAAACAAAAAAACAAAAAAAAAACATGAAAATTTAAAGTATACAGTTCTCTGTTCAATTATTTCCTTTTTTCTGTTTTATTTGCTTGTTTACATGAGTGCCTTTTTTTTTTTTTTTTTTTGAGATGGAATCTTGCTCTGTCATCCAGGCTAGAGTGCAGTGGGGCGATCTCAGCTCACTGCAACTTCTACCTCCTAGGTTCAAACGATTCTCTTGCCTTAGCCTCCTGAGTAGCTAGGATTACAGGCACCTGCCACCACACCCAGCTCATTTTTGTATTTTTAGTAGAGATGGGGTTTTGTCAAGTTGGCCTCAGGTGATCCTGGCCTTAGGTGATCTGCCCGCCTTGGCCTCCCAAAGTGTTGGGATTACAGGTGTGAGCCACCATACCTGGCCCACGTGTGTCTATTTTTTCTTTTTCTTTTTTTTTTTTTTTTACCAAGTACTAGAGCTGAAGGTCTGTATGAATGTGTGTCTATTTTTAAGCTCGAGTTTATGAAGGAAGTATCTGAGGAAGAGAGACATGGAGGAAGTTTCAGGAGAGATAATATCCCTTTGATGAAAAAACAACTTCCATAGGTGAGATTATGACTTTTCAACACCACCCAGTCTGTGGGTTACTCATGAATTGCCACCCTGACCCATAAAAGCAGAGGGTTGCAAAGCAAACCACTTTCTAGTATTACTTACTTGGCTTGGGCTGTGTTCCGAGTGAGAATGAAGGGTTTCATTGGAGGCCTCTCAAGGCGAGATGCGTTAGAAGTTGATGCCTAAAAAGGAAATTAATTATCAGGTGAATTTGCCATTTTACCCAACCTACCATTCGGGCTTTTAAGTCTTCAGGTGTTTGAAAAGTCCTGGATTCAAAATTCACTCACTTTCTATTTATCAGTTTCTAAGATATAGCAGCAGAACACTAATGGTGAAGGTTCCTTAGCTCTGAGGGGGCCTGAGTACCTTGCAAAAAAGAGAGAAAGAGAAAGTTCTCCCAGGAATCATGTCACTAGAAGTAAAAAAATTACTTGGCTTTAAAATACCCCATCCAAAGGAGGAGATTCCAAAGCCCTCTTCCATGTTCCACCTAAATCCCTTGAGCTGAACTTGAAGCCCCTTTCCTCAGCCTTCAGTTAAAAAGTTGAATCACTACCACCCTTCTTCTAAAACCTCTTCCAATGTAATTATGCACTTAATTGTCGTAACTTCTACGGTGCTTTAGAAGTCAGTGTTCTTAAATGGAAGGGACAAGGACTGGTTAGTAGTTTCCATATAAAGGTATATAGAAAAGTTGCAAGGAACCTTGGCTTTCTAGGGGCATGGTGAAACAAAGGATGATTAAAGAAAAGGTACTGACTTAGTTCTAGCTTGATCACTTTCAGAGCCAGTTCCAGTACCACAAGAACAATTTAAAACAACAACACAACAATGACAACAAACAAACAAAAACCCCACAAAACCCACACACAAAGAAAGGGACAGGGCAGGACCCAGAAAAGTCCAGCCTCAAAATGCTTGAGAAGCACCAATCTAGATATGCTCCACAGGCCTTATGACCTTAGAATACTAATTGTTCGTTCTTTGCTATCTTAACATGAAGAACTAGGTTGATGGTATCCTGAGGCAAGAGCTCCTGGGCTAATTAGTACAAATCAAATTACTAAGAGGTTTCTCTGAGGACTTAAATGCCTTTGACTTGCTGATAAATTCAACCCAATTCATGTTGTGTCCTGAACCAAAGAACAAGTGGCAGCTGAGCCTATTCTTTAGCAGCAGCAGCTCCAAAACAGGGTTATGATGTTCAAAGAAAGCCAAAGCTGTTACACCAAGTTTCTTTACCGGTTTACTGGACACTCTGTGCATGGAAATGCCCTTGCTGTGTCTCCTACTTGGGTAATCTAAAGGAGTGAGCGTGCATCATTGTAGCAAGGTTAAATTCCAATTCCTCCCCCAAACTAAGCATATCCCCTTGGTCTTTTGTTTCACATTCTTCCTACTCTTTTCTCCCTCTCCTCCAGTTCTACCTTTCTTCTCCATTCCCATCCTCTTCCTCTCTTTCCCTTTATTATAGTCAGCACAATTTTTTTAAGATGGAGTCCCGTTCTGTTGCCAAGGCTGGAGTGCAGTGGCGCAATCTCAGCTCACCACAACCTCTGACTCCCAGGTTCAAGTGATTCTCCTGCCTCAGCCTCCAGTATCTGGGAATACAGATGCGCATCACCATGCCCGGCTAATTTTTGTATTTTTACTAGAGGAGGGTTTTTCCATGTTGGCCAGGCTGGTCTCAAACTCCGTGCCTCAAGTGATCTGCCTGCCTTGGCCTCCCAAAGTGTTGGGATTACAGGCATGAGCCACCACGGCTGCCAGTCAGCACAGATTTTAAAGGTGAACTCCCTATGCCTTCCTTCAGCCACCACTTTTCACATCCAACCAGTTTTCATTTCAGAGACATTTCTGTTCACCATGGTGTACTACGAAATTACAAATGAATACAAGTGTGTTACAGATTAAAAAGCATGGGGAACACATTAAACTAAAGAGAAAGCTACCCTAGTGACCCTTCGGCCTTTCTATACTCATCTTGATAAAAATGGTGATTTTATGGAGACTTAAAAGGATCTTAATTTGATTACCCTCCTATAGAATACTCAAATCTCTGGCAGTAGCTTTCTTTGGCCAGGCTTACCTCTCTTGAAGAGCCTCTTTCTCTCAGGATCTTTATTTCCTGGTCAATGCTCTCAATCTCTTCTAAGCTGATATCAATCCACCTCTGAAGGTGAAGAAGATAATATTCACGAACACGCTCATCATCTGCTTGACCACTTTCCACAGCAGATTTCATTGTAGACAACCTATGTTCCAACTCCTTCTTCTGCTTGTATCTGTTCCACAGAAAAGTATTACCCATGAAGTTACAAATAAAGAGGCATTCCTTCAAAAGAAGGCCTCAGTAAGATTTTATCTTTGCAAATGACCACGTAGTAAGCATGCAGATTTCTGCCTTGGCAATAATACAGATTCTATACCCCAGAGTCTACCACTAGGCAGTTCCCTCAAATGACAAGTAAGGGCCCAGCAGGGGTCTTACTACATAAAAATACCGAAGTAACTGGATCTCAGCTAGTCCTTTAGGGACGATGAGTACCTTAGTCATTTGATTATATTGATCTTTACTAGGGTGGGTGCTTAGTATCAAAACACAGTGCTTTCTATGATGCTTCCCTTTTGAGAATTACACCTTCAAAAAGTCACAGAATCTTAGGGGTCATTTACCTGCCACTTATGCAGGAATGCCTCGTGAAACAGCCTAAAAAATGGTCAACTCTTTTTTCTTCTGGGCAAAACATTCCCATCTCTTCTGGCTCATCCTTATGTCATCTGAAGACTCAACCGCCCTAGCTGCCTTCTTTTTCAGGATGCATTCTAGTATGCCATCTGACAAATATCTACTGAGTGCCTATTGTGTGACAGGCACCGTTCTCAGTGCTGGAGACACAGCAATGTATAAAAGAAAGTCCTTGCCCTCATGAAGCATTCATTCTAGTGGGAGTAGACAAAAAGAAATAGACAAGTTAGATTGTGATAACTGCTATGAAAGAGCAAAAAGGTCAAGTGCATACAGTGATGGTGCAAAAGTAGTGGTGCTATTATATACAAGGTAGTCAGAAGAGACCTCTCTGAAGAGATGACAGTGAACAAGGTTTTCAAGAAAACATGCCAATATCTGGAAGAGTATGCTAAGGAGGAAGAGCAAATACAAGGGCCATGAGGTGGGAGTACACCTGGCCTGACATGGCTGAGAAATAACCAGGTGGCCAGTGTGGCCGAGATAAAGAGTGATAGAAAATGAGGTCAGACATAGCCAGGGCTATAATGTATAGAACCTGGTAGGTCACAATAACCAAAATATCAAATACCATGGTATTTTGAATGAGAAAGCCACTGGAGGCTTTTGAATAGAATACATGATGTGAATAGAGTGACATAATATGGGCTACTCTGGCTGCTATGTGGAGTATGGGCTGTGAAGGCTATGAGGCAAGGATTTAAGTAGGGAAAGCAATTAAGAGGATACTGCCACAATCCAAGTGAGAGAAGGTGACCTGAAATAGAAAGGTAGCGATGGAGACAGTGAGATGTGTGTGTATTTAAAATATAATATAGATAGGATTTGTTGATTTACTGGATGTAAGAGCTTGAAGCAAAGAGAGAAGAAAAAACATGAAGATTTGCAAGAGACGTATCTCGAAATAACTCTACTTAAAATCCCACTCTAGACTCTCCAGAATCAGATGTTCCTCTGTAGGTCTTCAACCAAATCAGTAAGTCTCAAGCTGAAGTCCACAGAGAGTTCAGGGTGGTGTGGTGGCCCTTGAACTCCCTCAAATTTTATACAGACCTCTACCTGTATGCTTTTTCTTTTTTGGCTGGGAAATTTTTATAGATTTTATCAAATTATCAAAGGGACAAGGGATCCATGACCCACAAAAAGTCAAGAATCACCTTCTGAATAGGCTATTATAAAAATTTTTGGGCTTTTCCATTCCTTTTACCTAACAAGTGGATATTTACTATAATGTTACAAATAGCTGAAACACCATCATCCTAGGTAGTTGAGTAAAACATGACAAAGAACTACAATTCCTAGTTCATGAATGCTATTACAGATATTACTTGAGAATGTTTAACTCCAGTCTCACTCTCATCCCCAACCCTCTTTCCTGGATGGACCTAAGTCATAGGAAAAAAAAAAAAAACATACAAGGACCTTAGGATGTCTATAATTCAGGGTAAATTCGGGGTTAGTCTAGTAGTCCTCTGAATAAGGTTCTTTTGCTTCTTTTCCCATTCCCTGCATGCTTAAAGCCTAACTACTGTACTCTGCTCCTTTTCTTCTACTTCCTAGCTTCTATGACTTTGCTCATCGTCTTTTTTTGTTGTTGTTTGAGGCAGTCTTGCTCTGTCACCCAGGCTGGAGTGCAGTGGTACGATCTTGGCTCACTGCAACCTCCACTTCCTGGGTTCAAGCAATTCTCCTGCCTCAGCCTCCCGAGTAGCTGGGATTATAGGTGTGCACCACCACACCCAGCTCATTTTTGTATTTTTAGTAGAGATGGGGTTTTGCCATGTTGGCCAGGCTGGTCTCGAACTATTGACCTCAGGTGATCTGCCTGCGTTAGCCTCTCTAAGTGCATTACAGGTGTGAGCCACCATGCCCAGCCTGCTCATCATCTTTCAAACTTCTACCCCAGTGTTTTTTAAACTGCTTTGTCTTAGTAAAAACATTTTCTTCTAATGAGAGATGCCATGGAACTCACATAAGTAATAAACAAGTAAAAGTATTTACCTTGGCTAAATCAGGAGGGCTGCCAACATTCCCCCTGCCCTCCCCCGACCCCAGGCATTGCAGTGAAATTTTAGGGCTCCAAGAACAGGCTGAAAACCACTGTCTTAGACCTTCATCACTGTTACATATTCCCCATCGTGGGCCATTACATGGCAACACTCCCTATTACCCTAGAATCCCCTATCTTTGAACCCTTCTGACCCTGGGCAACTTTCACCATTCCCTTTTTCTGTTCCCAAGCTGTTGAAGAGAGTTAAGGAATTAGAAACTTGTGTTAAATGGGTCTGCTACAAATCACTATTGTCAAACACTGGCTGAGTGGTCACCCTTGCTCAGTCATGCTTTTGCTAATCTTTTGTGAAGACTATTATCATCATCACACTCACCAGATGGACAGCCAATGTAGAATTCAATTTCCCTCTTCACCATAAAATCTCTGTAACTTCACTCTTCCTCTTTTACTTGTCTTTAAGGAGATGATTCTGTCTCTACCAAGGCATTTCCAAGGGAATGTCTTTGTTTTTTTTGTTGTTGTTGTTTTGGTCTTGCTTCTTTGCCCAGGCTGGAGTGCAGTGGCGTGATGACAGCCCACTTCAGCCTTGACCTCCTGGGCTCAAGTGATCCTCTTACCTCTCAGCCTCTTGAGTAACTAAGACTACAGGTGCACACCACTATGCCCAACTAATGTTTAAATTTTTTGTAGAGACGGGGGTCTCACTATGTTGCCCAGGCTGATCTCGAACTCCTAGCCTCAAATGATCCTCTTGCCTCAGCCTCCCAAAGTGCTAAGATTAAAGGCACCAGCCACTGTGCCCAACCAAAGGCAGTGTCTTTACCATTCTACTTTTGTTGTCAATCTAGTCCCTCCCACACATTCTTCCAGTCCTCACTCTTTTTATTGATCATCTTCATCATCATGAGCAGCTAGTTTTTCACTCTACTGGTGCCTTTCCCCTGTCTTAGAAACACTTTCCCTCAACTCATTTTTCAACCTTTTTGAATGATCACTCTTCTCTTTATTTTTTTTGTTTTCTGAGACAGAGTTTCGCTCTTGTTACCCAGGCTGGAGTGCAACGGCAAGATCTCGGCTCACTGCAACCTCCGCCTCCTGGGTTCAGGCAATTCTCCTGACTCAGCCTCCTGAGTAGCTGGGATTACAGGCACGCGCCACCATGCCCAGCTAATTTTTTGTATTTTTAGTAGAGACGGGGTTTCACCATGTTGACCAGGATCTTCTCTTTATTTTTGTTTATTTATTTTTGAGACAGGGTCTCTACTCTGTCACCCAGGCTGGAATACAGTGGTGCGATCACAGCTCGCTGCAGCTTCGAACTCTCAGGTTCAAGCCATCCTCCCACCTCAGCCTCCTGAGTAGCTGGGACTATAGGTGCACAGCATCACCCAGCTAATTTTTGTATTTCTTGTAAAGACAGGGTTTGGCCATGTAGCCCAGGCTGTTCTTGAACTTCTGGATTCAAACCATCTGCCTGCCTTGGCTTCATTACAGGCATGAGCCACCACACCTAGCCTACTATTCCCTTTTCTATGCTACAGTGTGAATGGTACTAGAACTGGGAATTTGAAGACCTGAGTTTAAATCCTAACCTAGCCACTTACTATTTAACCTTGAGCAATTCAATTCTCAGAGCCCATTTTATTATCTCTAAAATGGGGATAAGAATGTCTATTTCACAGGGTTGTTAAAAGGATCAAATGGAAAAACACACATGAAAGTGCTCTGTAAGGAGCTATACTGTTAGCTGATAAAGAAATTGAGGCTGGGGGGTGCTAAATGATGCCACATCTATCAAGTGGTAGAAATTGGATTAGTTACCCCAGGTCTGACTCCTAAGTCTAGGCTTTTTCCGCTACTGCATTTTGCTTCCATCTTTTTTATGACCACTCTGTCTCTCCCAAAGACACCTCCAAGTACCTACTATGATCCAACTACTGGGTGGGGCGCCAAGGGATACAATTATATACAATGATATATTTAGGATACTGAGATACAATTAGTCAAGGTCTCTGATCTTGAGGAGTTTCAAGTCTAGAGAAACAGTTTTACTGTGATAAGTAACATGAACTTAAATGCCATGGTATCTGGGAGGGAAGATAATTACAGAAAGGCTTCAAAGAGGAACTAACATTTGCTTTCTCTTTTCCACGCTCCTGTAAGTACCTGTACCTTACTGAGTTTCTTTTTTTTTTAAGACGGAGTCTTGCTCTGTCGCCCAGGCTAGAGTGCGGTGGCACGATCTCGGCTCACTGCAACCTCTGCCTCTCAGGTTCAAGCGATTTCCCTGCCTCAGCCTTTTGAGTACCTGGGATTACAGGCATCCACCACCATGCCCAGCTAATTTTTTTTGTATTTTTAGTAGAGATGGGGTTTCACCATGTTGGCCACGCTGATCTCCTGACCTCGTGATCCACCCACCTCAGCCTTTCAGAGTGCTGGGATTATAGGCGTTAGCCATCGCACCCAGCCACCTTATTGAGTTTCTGATTACTGTTTCCTTCCTCTTCCTTCTCCCTTAACTTGCCCCAAAGTTTTATCCTTCACTTTTCTGTTTACATGTTTTTCCTTGGCAAACTCATCTACACCCACCAAAGCAGAGGCCTCCTAAATTTTTCTTATCAGTCACAAAACAGTCTCATAAATTTTATTTGCACATTTCCATCTGTCTATGACTATCCAGTTGTCACTTTAGAACCTAAATTCAGTAAATCCAAAACTAGACTCAATACTTACCCAGCGTCCACTTCTGTATTTCTCTCAAAAGGATGCAGGTGCTGTTACCCAACCAGACTCATACTCACTCCTCAAATATGGGAATTAGAGGACACACATGAAGAAACAGGTTTTGAGAGAGAGGACATACCATTTAGGTGTTTTATGTAAGATGGCCTCAGTATCTACAGGCATGGGGTTAAGGGATTTCCAGAAAGTAATAAGGATCTGAGTAATTTGTTTTCTAACCATGTAAACTCCTCTTGCAAAAGTACTATCTCTGATAGCTATAACTTCATTTTTTATTGCTTCTTCCTATTTGAAGTACTATTATAACATGCTAACTTGTATTTCTCCCTCTGTCTCTCTTCTTTTTCAATATTTTATATACACATCACTTCCTTATGCAAAGCTGCAACCATACTGCTCTGAGCTTCTGCCAAACCAGACTATTATCTAGTCTTTGAACATACCTAAATATACCCTGGCTTTGGGCTTTTGTTCTTCTTTCTCCTGCTTGTCAACAATAAGTATTGATTGAGTAACTTCTCTATGCCAATCTCTATCGTAAGCATAACACAGTGAACAAGAAATGGCTTGTGCCCTCATGGAGTATATACACCGTAGTAGGGGAGAGAGACTCAGAAAGACACACACATGAAATAACTGCACATAAGTGCCAAGAAGGAAATAAACATGAAGCAAAGAGAGAATAACAGTTAACTACTTAGAGAGACCGGTCTAGAAAGGCCTGAGGAGTGACATTTAAGCAGAGACTTAGAGGATGAAGAATTAGCCATATGAAGAGCATTCCATGCAAAGAGAACTGCACACACAGATTCTATAGAGGGACAAAGCTGGCTCTATTCAAGGAACTGAAAGACAGTCATTGTGGCTGCAGTCTAGTGAACAAAGGGAGAATGACAGATGGTGAAACTGAAAAGAGGCAGGCAGTAGGCCACACAAGGCCTTGGAACAGATTTGTCTATCTCACGTGAGAAATGTTGGTAGCCTAGACTGAGGTATGATAGAGGATATGGAAAGAAACAGAAGGATAGAAGACACCTTTTGTAGCTATAATGGACTGGCCTTTGCTGATGGACTGGATGTGAAAATTCAGAAAAAGGGAGGAATTGAAGCTAAATCCTAGGTTTCTGGCTTAAAAACCTAAGTCAACGAGATGGTATCTGGGAGGGAAGACAATTACGGATTATCCTAGGTTACTGGCTTAAAAACCTAAGTAAAAACCACACTTACTGAGATGGGTGTGGAGGCACATTTGGGGTTAAAAAGCCAAGGGTTCAACATATGATGATATCTGTCAGGCATTTAAGAAAAATGTTCAAAGTGGCCAATGAAATGCAAATCAAAACAATAGATACTTTTTGTTTGCCAAATTGGATTTTCTTTCTTCTTTTTTTTTTTTGAGAGGGAGTTTCGCTGTTGTGGGTCCAGGCTAGAGAGCAATGGCGCCATCTCGGGTCACTGCAACCTCGCTTCTGGGGTTCCAGCAATTCTCCTGCCTCAGCCTCCCAAGTAGCTGAGATTACAGGCACCCACCACCATGCCCAGCTAATTTTTGTATTTTTAGTAGAGACGGGGTTTCACCATCTTGGCCAGGCTGGTCTCAAACTCCTGATCTCAGGTGATTCACCCACCTCAGCCTCCCAGAGTGCTGGGATTACAGGTGTGAGCCACTGTGCCCAGCCACCCAATTGGATTTTCTAAATGTTAACATCCAAGACAAGTGCAGTGGGACATATTCTGAAACTCTGTTATTGTAGAAAGTAACACTTTTACCATATATCAAGAGCCTCAACATATTCAAACACTTTGACCCAGTCACTGGTTCTAGAAATCTACCATAAGGAAATGGTGACAGATGCATTTAAACACACTTGTTTATAGCATTACTCAGACTAGCAAAAAACCATAGTCTAAATATTTGATAATAACAGATTAGTTTAAATAATTATGGCATAACTGTAGCATGAAACATTCATGACCATTCACTATCATGGTTTCAAAAGACATGAGGAAATGCTCACAGAATAATTTTAGGTTAAAAAAACAGGATAAAAAGCTCTATTTACAGCATTCCAAATTTATTAGTTCAAATAACTATATATCTGAAAGGAAACACATCAGAAAGTTAATGATCATCTATGAGTACT
Source organism: Callithrix jacchus (assembly GCF_049354715.1). Classification (NCBI taxonomy): domain Eukaryota; kingdom Metazoa; phylum Chordata; class Mammalia; order Primates; family Cebidae; genus Callithrix; species Callithrix jacchus. Next base: position 67,439,698 of record NC_133524.1, on the reverse strand, counting down.
AGGATCGAGGCTTATTTTTAAATTTAAAAATATTCTTCCGTTTTGCAAACTTTCTACAATGAGCATTATTAATTTTACATTCAGGAAAATCTTTTTTTTTTTGAGACAGGCACCTAGGCTGGATCACAGCTCACTGCAGCCTCAACTTACAGGGGCGCAAGTGATCCTCCCAGCTCAGCCTCTGGAGTAGCTAGGACTACAGGCCTGTGCCACCACACCTGGCTATTTTTTTGGGGGGTTGGGGGGTAAAGACAGAGTTTCACTTTGTTGCCCAGACTGGTCTCAAACTCCTGGACTCAAGTAATCCTCTTGCCTTGACCTCCCAAAGTGTTGGGATTACCAGGCATGGGCCACCGCGCCCAGCCTAATTTCTATTTTTAACCATCCTTTAAGACTCATCTCAAATGCCATTTATGTTCTTATTTTTTTGAGACAGAGTCTCATTCTATTACCCAGGCTGGAGTGCAGTGGCCCGATGTTGGCTCACTGCAGCCTCCACCTCTCAGGCTCAAGGGACTGTCCTGCCTTAGCCTCCTGAGTACCTGGGATTACAGGTGTGCATCACCACTCCTGGTTAATTTTTTTTTTTTTTTTGCAGAGACAGGATTTTGCCATGTTGACCAGGCTGGTCTTGAACTCCTGACTTAAAGTGATCCACCTGCCTTGGACTCCCAAAGTGCTGGGATTACAGGCGTGAGCCACCATGCCTGGTATCAAATGTCATTATGTTCTGAAACCTTTTCTTCATCCCTTCAACCAGATGTGACCACTCCATCTTTCTCTTGCAGTTTTTTTTGTATAATTATTTGCATACCAAACTCACTGTTTAAACTACCTATTATCTGCTGACAGGCTGCCCCCAACTTCTTACAAAGGTAAGGATGTTAAATTCCATTTCTTATCAATCTAGTCCATATCTTCAGTCACTCACTATCCCCTAACTTTATCATTGTTCATGGCCCTTACCAGCTGAAATCACATTATTATTTACTAGCTTACTGTTTGTTTTCCACCACCAGAATAAAAGCTCTGTAACAGCATTGACTTTATCTGGTTTTCTAACACCTAGAACAGCTCCTGGCACACAGGAAGGGATTAATAAATATTTTTAAATAAATGAATCATCTTTAGCTCTCTAGACCAAGTCTCTCGAGCTTCAGACTAACAGATATCTCTACTTATCTCCTAGGCACCTTTTTTTTCTTCTTTGTTTTCTGAGATGGAGTATCACTCTGTTGCCCATGCTGGAGTGCAATGGTGTAATCTCAGCTCACTGTAACCTCTGCCTCCCAGGTTTAAGTGATTCCCCAGCTTCAGCCTCCTAAGTAACTGGGACTACAGGCACATGCCACCATACCTGGCCAATCTTTTTGTATTTTTAGTAGAGACAGGATTTCACCATGTTAGCCAGGATGGTCTCGATCTCCTGACCTTGTGATCCACCTGTCTAGGCTTTCCAAAGTGCTGGGCTTACGGGCATGAGTCACTGCACCTGGCCTCTAGGCACCTTAAACTCAACATGTTTCAATACTAAATTCATACTCTCCCCTTCCCCCATCTTCTCTTCTTCCTCTTTTCCCATCTTAGTAAATTTCACAGCCATTCATCTGAATTAGAAACATGGACATCTTTCCTTGCTGCTTCCTTTTATCCCACCTCGCATAACCAATTGATCACCAGGTTTCCTGTAGATTCATATCTAAATACACTCCCCCATCCCTCTGTCACTGCCATAGTAAACCCTGGTCTCCTTTATGACTTAGCTGGGTCTAATCTTTTCCCTCATTGTTTCCTAACTACTGTTAGACTGTGCTAGTTAAGATGCAAATATGATCATGCTACTATTTAAAAAAAACAGCGGAGCGCAGTGGCTCACGCCTGTAATCCCAGCACTTTGGGAGGCCAAAGCGGGAGGATCACCTGAGGTCAGGAGTTCGAGACCAGCTGGCCAACATAGCAAAACCCCACCTCCATTAAAAATACAAAAATTAGCCAGGCGTGGTGTTGGGCTCCGGTAATCCCACCTACTGGGGAGGCTGAGGCAGTAGAATTGCTTGAACCCAGGAGGTAGAGGTTGCAGTAAGCCGACATCGCACCATTGCATTCCAGCCTGGGTGACAAGAGTGAAACTCCATCTCAAAAAAAAAAAAAGAGAAAGAGAAACAGAACTCTTCAGTGAATCTCAGTCACAAATCAAAGTAAGCTCTTTAGCATGGCCTACCCAATAGCACCTGACATTTATAGAATACTCACTATGTGCCAGATATTGTGCTGTTTTATGCGCTTTTTCCCATTTGTGCTTATTAACCTTGAGATAGGTACACATGGGTCTCAACTTACCATGGGGCTATATCCATAAATTGAAAATATGCTAAGTTGAAAATGCATTTAATACACTTTATTGAACATCATAGCTTAGCCTAGTTTACCTGCAACATGCTCAGAATATATTAGCCTACAGTTGGGCAAAATCATCTAACACAAGACCTATTTTATAATAAAGTGTTGAATAACTCATGTAATTTATTGATATTCCCGTGTATTGCTTCTGCACCAATATAGTAAAAAAAATTCTAAGTCAAGCTGTCATAAGTCAGGGACCGTCTGTACCATTATTATTTAGATTTCACATATGAGGAAAGCTGAGGTTCAGTTAGGTTAAATACCTTCCCCAAAGTCCAACAGATTATAAGCAAAGCTGGGTCCCAAACCCAGGTCTCTGACTCTACGACCCATACTCTTAGCCACAAATAATAATAGTTGATTTTGAGTGCTTATTGTGTCAAACATTGTGCTAAGGGCTTTATATGGTATTTCTCTTTTAATCCTCATAAACTGTAAGGAAGGACCTATTATTATCTGAATTTTGCAGCTGGAGAAATTAAGGTACTGAAAGATTAAATAACTTGCCAAAAATCACACTGATTAATCACATTGTTCGAGTTGGGATTCAAACACCTTACCAAGTTCTCAGCAACAAGTTGATCCTTCATGTTCCTCACAGCCCAGGCTCTCCTTGGTGTGGACCCTACAACATTCTTCATTATCATTCCTTCCCTCTTACCACCACCCTCTTTGTGTTCTACCATCACCTAATTGCTTATAGCTGCTGTTTTTGTCCTACACATCTCCACCCGCCAATGTTTCTTTAATGCCTCTGTGGCTTTACTACAACTGTTACCTCTGCTGGCTAATGCCCTCCTCTCTTCTTCCTCTGGAAATTCCTATTTACGTTTAAAGAACTCAGGAGTCACCTCTTCCAGGGGGCCTTCTCCTCTCTCCTGCTCCTTTTGGTTAGGTGCCCCTCCTGTCTGCTCTCATAGTACCTTGTGCATCCCTCCATAACATCACTTTTTATTGACATTCTGTTTCTATGCCTGTTTTCCTCACCAGATTGTATGCTCCTCCAAGGCAGGGACCACTCATACTCACACAAATACCTATGCAGTTTCTATCCCCAGTGCCTAGCATAGTTCCTAGACACTATGACCATCCATTAAATGTTCTAACAACAACAACAACACTAAGAAAGTAAGCAACTTTTCCAAGGTCACATGATGAAGCTGTGCCAGGACTTAGATCAGTTCGGGATGTTACACATCTGCTCCAGTAGTCTGAACAGAGCTCCTCAATCAATGGACCACAAAATGGCCTAGCTTTGAGATACTGTGCACTTCAGAGACATCTACCTCACTGTACCATATGAACATTGCTATGGTCTGATGTGGAAACGGTTGGGAGACAGTTTGCTAAACTACACTGCTGCTGTTGGCAACCCATAACGTAGTAGGGGTCTGACAGATATGATCTCAACAAAAACAGAGGCTTCTTGAAAAACTCAGTTTGCTCTCCCCAGGGCCTATGCTCAATAAGAACCAAGAAAGTGACACACACCATTCTGGCCCTCCACCACCCACCAAGAAAGCATGCCCCCAAAAAGCACTTCCACTGGGCAGCCTCAAATTATAGCTATTGACCCACCTCTCTATTTTAGCCTGTCTTTGAGATGCCATAGCAACGAGGCTAGGATAAGCCATGGAGGAATTAGCAGTGTGATTTTCAGCTGAGTTGTCCTTGGTTTTGGGCAGCTCAAACTCTGCCACATGATGGCAACGGCATTCAGTTAAGTAGTTTATAAAGTGTTCTCGAGCCTGCTGCAAATGATCTAGACGCTTGCTGGGGTTGACCTGTTTCATGGTGAGGGCTCCTTGAAACGCTGGCACCAACAGATACTTCAGGTCGGTGGAAGCAATCTCTTCCAAATCTTCATTTCGGCTGGAAGAGCAAAAAGGAGGCAGTGAAGCCTGGCTGGGCATTCAAATTGTGGCCTGCTTCCTGGGGGACAGAAGGGGACGCTGGGCTCAAAGTGGAGCAGACGGAGGAGGCACCGGGAACAGCGGCGAGTTTCACTCGAACGTGGCTGAGCGCTCCACCCAATGCCTATGCAATCAGCAGACACTAGGGAGCAGAGTCGTGGGATATCAACCATCTGGGAAGAGAGGTAGGGAATGTAAACCGTGTACACAAGATAACAGTGGGAAGTAGGAACGAAAGGTTCTCACTGCTAAAGGTTCCCTCCACTCAGGTGCAATGGCTCCACCCTTGGTTACCATTATTACTATCTCCCCCATACCTGAACAAGTCGAGCTGCTTTAACATTTCGGCAGCCTTCTCAAGGAGGTCCAGGCCCTTGAACACCTTCTCCTGGACTATCCGGGAACCGGCGGGTTCAGTCGCTACTTCTACTTCATCTAGCAGCTGTTTGCTGCTTTCGAATAGCTCTGGGAGCCGCGGCAGCAGTAACTCGTCTTCAGCGGCCATCTTGAGGAGGGAGAGGCCCGGAAGATCTTAATTCCGGGGTTAAAGGCAACCTTGATGAAGAAGTACTGCGCGAGCGCGGACAAAACCGGAAGAGGCACCTCATTGGTTCAATAGCTTCATTGTTACGAAAGCGTCAAAGGACTTCCTGGAGCCGCAGTTCGCCGGCCCTGGCAACCGTTTCCATAGACTCATTTTATCACGCAGCCCGTTACAAGTCGTAGGTAGCTGTTGAAAACAAACAAGCAAAACCCTAGGCGCTATTTTACCAGATGCTCCTCGTCGCCGACAGGGAACTGCGAAGTTCTGAGGGCTCTGAAGCCCGGGTGTAGCGAGGCAGAATTTGGAGCGTGAGGACTGCAGGCGAGCGAGTGCGTTTTATGAGCCTGTCAGGCGCGCGCCTTACCTCGCGAGGGGCTCTCTAGGTTGAGTCCAGGGGCTCTAGCCGCCGCGCCGCTCCCACGGTTTTAAGAGCCGGTCGCTTGAGCGAGAAGTGCGAGTAGCGCCCCCCTGCGGCTTCCGTCCACCCACCAGATGGAGCTCCGGGTTCCTCCCAACCAATCATCTCCCGTCCTCTTACTCCTTCACCCCACACACGCCTACAACCCGTAGGCCAGCGTCCTTTGGAGCCCCTTTCAGTAAGCAAGATTGGTAACTGGCAACTCCGGTCACCCCACAGCCTGCTTCCCTTAGTGCACTTAGTTCCTAAGTCAAATGTTATTTCGGTGCAACCTTTCTTGTCTCCCCACCGCCTTCCACCCTGTGCATTTCAGCCGCCAAGTCAGGGTTTCTTCTCTGCATCTGTATCATGGCACCTACCACACTGTGTAATTGCTAGTGATTTACAATTCTCTCATCATAATTAATTTGATTCATCTTTACACCCCTGTGGCTAGCCTGAGTACTCAGTATCATTCTTTATCTTAATTAAAAAAAAAGTGGTCCGTTTTTAAGACAGTCCAGTTATGCAGAACTGCATTGTTCAGTAGGTCGTTACTAGCTACATGAGGCTACTAACCACTTGAAAGTGGCTATTTGAATAGAGATGTGCTGCAAGTGTAAAATACACCCCATATTTCAAAGACATTTTAAAAAATGTGAAAAATGTCAATACTTTTTACATGGACTACATGTTGAAATGATAGTCTTTTGGATATATTGGATTAAATATATTATTAGAATTAATTGTACTTGTTTCTTTTCACTTTGTAAATGTGCCTACCAGATAATTTAAAACTATATTTGTAGCTCACATTATATTTCTACTGGAGAGAACTGATGAAAAATATAATTCCAGGACTTCAAAGAAGGGAGTTTTGTTGAATTTATATTGCTTTGTTCAGTTTTGAACAAAGCAATATAAATACATATTGATGACCTTAGGACGCAGCCTGAATTGTCCTAGGAGATTTAAGTAGCAGGCACACTCTGTCTGCCCCTGAAAATAAACTTTTAAAGTAGTATTTTAAACTACATATAGTTGAGAAGAAAAAAGTTTCATAAAAAACAACTAGAGGGCAATATAGGACAGTATAAAATAGGTAATATGCTGTATTGCACAGGCTGTTGGAAAACCACGAAAGGGCAAGTCGTTCCATGCTAGGAGTAGTTCAGAAGGCTTCTTAGACGTGACATGCAGTCATATAGAAGAATTTCAAAGTTTAAAGGGAACCCCCAAAATCAGAGGAAAACCTGAGACCAGAAAGGTTAAGGGACTTGCCCAGCCCTTTGTGACAAAGTCAGTGACTTCCGAGTTCAATTGTTTCTACCCCATTAACCTTTAGTTGGGTAGGATTTACAAAGATGAAGACCTTTAATGTGGGACAGATTGAAGCCCCAAACTAGAACGGTGCTTCCTAAGAGAGAGAGGAAACTGTGGCACACGTGTAGGTTGAAAAAGCTTCCCAGGTGATTCTAACAAACCTTCCCTGGCAACCCCTGCTTTATAAAGTAAGAAGGAAGTGAGGCTTTGGCGAATTACCTATTTGGTTTGTCTAGCACCTCTAGCAACTGACCTTTCAGGGTCAGTCTTGGCAGGGAATATAAAAAAGAAAAAGAAAGTACTTGTGGATGAGACTTAGAAATTTAGTAATTGTGAGAGTAATGATAATTTGCTTCTCCTCACTTGCTTGGATTAAAACATGTCTTTACTGTTCCTTAAGAGGCAAAAAATAAGCAGAATCTTAATTTGGTCCTAAACTTTGTAAGCCATTTTCTATGGCTTTCAAAATTAGTCTTTTTTTTTTGAGACGGTCTCACTCTGTCACCCAGACTGGAGTACAGTGGCACGATCTCGGCTCACTGCAAACTCTGCCTCCTGGACTCAAGTGATCTTCTCCCCTCAGCCCCCTCAAGTAGCTGGGAATACAGGTGCAAGCCACCACACTTGGTTAATTTTCATATTTTTTTTTGTAGAGGTGGGGTTTCACTGTCTTGCCAGGCTGGTCTCAAACTCCTGAGGTCAAGTAATCCACCTGCTTCACCATCCCAAAGTGCTGGGATTACAGACATGATTCACTTTGCCCAGCCAAAATGACAGTCTTTATGGGGGAATCCCAATTACTTTTAGAGAGCCTATTATATATTAGAATTGTCATTTTAAGCATTGCATTTCATCTTATTTTGAAAGGATACCAACATTAAAAAGTGGTTAGAAAAAAAAGAATAATGGCCGGGCGTGGTGGCTCAACGCCTGTAATCCCAGCACTTTGGAAGGCCAAGTTGAGCAGATCACCTGAGGTCAGGAGTTCGAGACCAGCCTTACCAACATGACAAAACCCTGTCTCTACTAAAAATACAAAAATTAGCTGGGCATGGTGGCAGGCGCCTGTGATGCCAGCTACTCAGGATACTAAGACAGGAGAATTGCTTGAACCCGGGAGGTGGAGGCTGCAGTGAGCTGAGATGGCACCACTGTACTCCAGCCTGGGTGACAGAGCAAGACTGTCTCAAGAAAGAAAGAAAGAAAAAGGAATAGTAAAAACGAGTTGTTTACTGTGTTTTGTATGTAAACACTTTATCACATTAAACTGTTGTGCATAGGAGATTTTTAAAAATCCTAGTTTAGGGTACTTAGCAATCATGAAAGTATAATGGTATTTAAAATTTTTGTAGTAGCATAATTCTTTTTCCAAAACAAGTTTTAGAGAGGCCCATAATTTCTAAAAGGACTGATGTATTTGAAGAGGATACAAAGAAGCCTGCCAACTCAGCCACTGGCCAATATTCCTCAGCTTGCTCAGTGGCACTCCAGGTGAGGGACTCAAGGGCTCTAAGTAACACACTATAAAAAGCACTAATATGGCCAGGTACGCTGGCTCACGTTTGTAATCCCAACACTTTGGGAGACTGAGGTGGGAGAATCCCTTTAGCCCAACTCTGTTACTGAATAGCTGTGTGACCTTGGAGAAATTCCTTCCTTTATTCTTTCCATATGTGCTGTGTGCTACCTGAATGGTAGGCATTGAGAATTCAAAGACCACCACCCAAGGTTTGAGCTCTCAAGGGGCCCATAGTTCAAATGAAGAGACAAGTAAACAAATAATCAAATAGTAACTTGATAAATATTTTGAAAAAGTTTTTTCAAGGTGTTTAAAAACATGGAGAGAATAACTTTGGCCATGAACGGCATTCTGTTAAAGGTCAAATTCAGTAACATGACTTGAGGATCCTTTCTGATCTGCCTGCTGACATCCTTTTCATTTTGTTCCTTCATGGATCCTAAGCTGCACCTTTAGCAAATTCTCCTAGTTTTCCAAACCTGTCATGTTCTCTTAGGCCTTCATGCATTCACATAGGTGGTACCTTCTGCCTGGAGTGTCATCTTCCTTGTCTGTGCCTGGCAAATTTCTATTCATTACGCATGACTTAGCTCAAAGATCACTTCCTCTGGGAAGCACATCCTGATTTTCCCCTGTGGGTGGGGCTGCTTCCTTCTTAGCTCTTATAGCATTTGATTCATCTCCTTGTGATAGTACTGGATTGTAGCTATCTTTGTCTCCACACCTGTCTCTCACTAAACTGAGAGCTCTTTGAGGCCAGAGAGAGTGTCTTACTCATCTTCGTTCACTCCTGCACAGAACCTGCCACCCATTAAGTAGGAGAGATTCAATGTTGAATGAATAACTTTGTATCATATTAATACCTAACCTCCTCTGAGTGCCCACATCCTGCCAAATGACTATGCTAAGTACTTTACATGTGAATGAGTTCATGAGATGCCACCCCAAAATATGCCACTTTGGTATACTGATTACTTGAACTGAGAGAACTTGGGGAACAGTGGATACAGACAGTGGCTGTCTCTGAGCTCCCCTTATCCGCCTAAAGCTGGTGCCTCCAAAAGGAACTTAATTGTCATGAATCCCCTCTTTGGGAATCTTGTCAACCAGGGAAGATTAACTTGGATCATAGGAGAGACTGGAGGCTGACACCACACCTAGACAATCGCCTGTTCTTCTGAGGGCTGCTTTGAGACAACTTTTATTACCGGAAAGACTTTTTATCTGCATAAGAAGATGATCTCTATTACCACACATTTCCTTCCCTTGCTCTCCCATAACTCGTGTTGCCACCAGCCCCCAGGAAGCTCCAAGCCTTTATTCCTTTCTGTAATTCAGAATGCTGTATAAGCTTCAATTTAAATAATCCCTATAAACTTCATAAAGTTAATTAGGGAAGAAGGGAGGGAGAGAAAAAAATAAACCAAGGTCGCAGCAAATTCAGCATGAATCATGAGGTCAGCTTGCCCTCTGACCCGCTTCCTAATAGTTGTTTGCTGCCTACTGCTTCAAAATCATGTAGATCCTGTTACAAGATTATAGTTCCCCTTAACTGTTCTATAACTCATTGAGTATTCTTCTGTAAGCAGCCAAATGGTGCTTGTTATTATACCCATCCTCATCCAAATACCCTGAAGTTGTATAGGTGCAGTTGTCCTAATAATTGCCCATGGACTCACATCATCTATGCTGTTTTGCCCTGCAAACTCAAATTATGAACGAATCCATAGTTGAACAATACTATTAGCCTGATGATACCAGCAGGAGGCAGGCAAATCCCTAGGCAGACAGGGGTGGGTCCCGGGTGAAACCTGACCTTCAAACCAAAGACAGTTTGAAGCCTGAAAACCAAGGTACAAGTCTCGAATAAATCCACAGACCAGATTGAGAACCTCTCTTCCTGTTGGGTGCTTTTCTCTGATTGATCCCCACCCTTCACCTACTTTACATACACCTCCCCTTCCCTAATGGTTTTTTGACACTGTTGTGTCCATCTTTGAGTGGTGTCTTTTTTTAGCCTTTTTTGCACACTCACAAACTAATCAGCACACACTTCCCCATTCTGAGTCCATAAAAGCCCCAGACTCATTCACACTTTGGGACTACCTGCCCTCAGGCTGGGGGAGCCTATCTGACTTTGAGTAAAAGGGCTGCCCAACTCAGGTCCTCCTTCCCACTGAGAGCTGTTTCACAACTCAGTAGAACTCTTTGCCTTGCTCACCCACTGGCTGTCAGCATAACCTCATCCTTCTTGGAGGTGGGACAAGAACTTGGGATCCCATGAACCCTGCATGTGAACAGAGCTATAACCCTATAGGACTCCCCTCCCGCTTGCTGAGCAAGCAGGAGAGGGAGCCACTGGGCACCACATGCCCCACTTTGTCAGGCTGCGGACAGAGGGACTGAAAGAGCTTTTAGCATGCTGCAACACCCCCTTGGGGCTTTCAGATTGCTGGGATCTCTGTTCAGGTGCCACCACAGTCCCCCTCACAGATGCCAGTGCTCAAGGTGGAAGCAGGTCGTAGCACACTTGGCCCTGCTGAGGGCTGAGCATGGATTCCACTGCAAGTGTGGGATCCGGGCTGGAGCACATGCCAAGTGCAGCCCACTGGGATGAGTGGGCAAGGTACCTCCTGTGGCGAGCCCAGGGCTGAGTGAGGCTCAGGCAGGGTGTTGGTGGCCACAGAGGTCTCCAGTGGGCCAGGTGGCACCAAGGTCTCCAAATGCTCCCCTAATAGGCATGTGATGGCTTTTAGCTAGTCTTACTAATCTCGCTCACCCCATAATCATTCAACCTAATTGGAGAACTTTTTGTAACTATAGCTTCATTCTGCTGATGTAACTTCACTATGTGTTAATAGGACTTAACTCGTTAATCACAGCCCTCTATTCACCATATATATTAATTATAACACAATGAGGGATATATACCTATTACATTAATAGCATTAAGCCTTCCTTTATGTAAGAAAATACCTTAATGTCCATGCATCTTTTTCCCTCCTCTTCCTGTCACGGAACCCCAAAATGATTTTGGGCTTCATATATTGTAAAAACAGTTAAACCAAAACATTAGATTGTAAGTCTCATAATAGAAGCCTACGACTTCTTATTTACCAAGAAAGCATGCAAGAACTGCTAATTCATGCCCCCATATCTAACAATAATGCTCAACTTTTAAATGATGGAAGCTTTCCATTGGCCTTAGGAGCCAAAACATTGGTGCAACTCCAAATAAAAGTAATTCACATATTTTCCTCCTTTACCTTAATCTCATTGACTCTATTAACTTTTCCAATTATTATTACTTAAATTAATATTTACAAAAATAACTCCTACCCCACCTACAAAAAAACCTACATCACATGAGCCCTTCATTATCAGTTTCATTCCAACTCCTACATTTATTTATCTACTTCAGGATACATTTATTTATCATCTCAAACTGTCACTGAAAGGCTATCCAAACCCTGAAACTCTAACTTAGCTTTAAACTAGATTATTTTTCAATGATATTTGTACCATTAGCACTCTTCTTCACATGGTCGATTATAGAATTTAAATATGATGGCTGGGCGCAGTAGCTCACACCTATAATCCCAGCACTTTGGAAGGCTGAGGTGGGTGGATCACCTGAGGTCAGGAGTTTGAGACCAGCCTGGCCAACATGCTGAAAATAGAAAAATTAGCCAGGCTTGGTGGTGTGCACCTGTAGTCCCAGCTACTCAGGAGGCTGCGGCAGGAGAATGGCTTGAACCCAGAAGGTAGAGGTTGCAGTGAGTCAAGATCGTGCCACTGCACTCTAGCCTAAAGTATTTATTTAAATATATATATGATATATACACTCAGACCCTAATATCAGTCAATTCTTTAAATATTTACTCATGTTTCTCATCACCATACTAAGTCTAGTCACCACCAACTTTTTATTGGATGAGAGGGAGAAGGTATCATATCTTTACTACTAATCAGCTGATGATATAGCTGAACAGATGCTAAAACAGCAGCCCTATAAGCAATTCTAATAATTGGATTGGAGGCATTGGCTTCATCTTAGGAATAGCATGGTTCCTATCATTCTGTAATACGTGAGAATTCCAACCGATATTTATTCTTAACCTCAACATCAATATCCTCCTACTAATTGGGCTCCTAGTAGCAGCAACTGGCAAATCAGTTCCATTTGGACTTCATCCATGACTTCCATCAGCCGTGGAAGGCCCAACTTCCATCTCTGCCCTCCTTCATTCTAGCACAATAGTAGTAGCAAGTATCTGCCTACTAATTTGCTTTTACCCCTTAATACAAAATAATATAATCATGCAGGCACTTACACTGTGCTTAGGTGCTATCACAACTTTATTCACAGCAAGCTGAGCTCTAACACAAAATTATATCAAAAAAATCATAGCATTTTCTATTTCGAGTCAACTAGGTCTCAACAGTTACAACTGGATCAACCTCACCTAGCATTTCTTCATATCTTTACTCACACTTTCTTCAAAGCCATAGTGTATAGGCTCTGGATCTATTATTCATAATCTAAATAATAAACAGGACATCTTCACTTCCTCCTCACTTATCATTGGCAGCCTCACAGGTATACCTTGCCTTACAGGCTTCTACTCCAATGATCTCATCACTGAAACTACAAGCACGTTTTATACCAATGCCTGAGCCCTGTTAATTACACTCGTCACCAACTCCCTAAAGGCTGTATACAGTACCCAAATTATTTTCTTCACACTGCTAGGACAGCCTTGCTTTACAACCTTAATTGTCATCAACAAAAATAACCTGGGCTGGGTGCAGTGGCTCACACCTGTAATCTCAGTGCTTTGGGAGGCTGAGGTGGGCAGATTACTTGAGGTCAGGAGTTCGAGACCAGCCTGGCCAACATGGTGAAACCCCACCTCTACTAAAAATACAAAAATTAGCCAGGCATAGTGGCACTCACCTGTAATCACAGCTACTTGGGAGGCTGAGGCAGGAGTATTGCTTGAACCTGAGAGGTACTGGTTGCAGTGAGCCAAGATTGCACCACTACACTCCAGCCTGGGTGACCGAGTGAGACCCCGTCTCAAAAACAAACAAACAAAAAACAAAAATAACCCTGTTCTAATAAACTAAATTAAATGGCTAGCAATTGGTAGTACTTTTGCCAGATTTTTCATCTCCAACAATATTACTCCTATACCTATTCCCCAAAGAACTATGCCACTCTACCTAAAACTTATAGCATTTGGTATAACTATTCTAGGATTTTCAGTAGAAATAGAACTTAATCTCATGACTAACAATCTTAAACTTAAAATCCCCTCATACACATATACATTCTCTGATATACTGGGGTTCTTCCCAATTACAATACATCACATAACACCATACTCAAACCTCACTGCAAGCCAAAATACAGCATTCCTTTTATGATACTTAATTTAAATAGAAAAAGCAATACCAAAAAAACGTAGCCCAGCTCTAGAAACTAGACTTGATCACTGTATCCAGCCAAAAAGGCCTAAGCAGACTCTATTTTCTCTCCTTTCTTATCCCAATATTTCTAATCTTGTTCTTAATCATCTAACCCTGTTTCCTCAGGTAATCTCAGTCCCAATAAAAATGCTGACAAAGATAAACCAGCAACCACCATTAATCAATTACCATAACTACAATGCAGCAACACCTACAGAATCTTCACAAAGCCCTACTTCCTCACCCTTAAAAATCACCCAATTTTTCATGTTTTAATAATCAGTAACAATTTCTACCTCATCATAATGCACTAGTCACATAATCATAAATAATAATTTTTTTGAGACAGTTTTGCTCTTGTTGCCCAGACTGGAGTGCAATGGCACAATCTGGGCTCACTGCAACCTCTGGCTCCTGGGTTCAAGAGATTCTCCTGCCTCAGCTGAGATTACAGGTATGTGCCCCCATGCCTGGCTAATTTTGTATTTTCACTAGAGACAGAGTTTCTCCATGTTGGTCAGGCTGGTCTTGAACTCCTGACCTCAGGCAATCCACCCACCTCGGCCTCCCAAAGTGCTGAGATTACAGGCATGAGCCACCACGCCTGGCCAACCATAGTGATTCTAACAATAACCTTAACAATAGGACATCTCAAATAACAGCACTTGAGCCCCAAGCTTCAGGGTACGCCTTAGTAGCCATCACTGTTGTACACCCCAAATCACTATCATTCACCAGAAGTAAATTAAAAAAGAATTAACCCCAGAAAAGCACCACCAAAATTTAACACAATACCACAACCTACTCGTCCACTAATGATCAACCCTAAACCTCCATAAATTGGTGAAAGCTTTGAAGAAAAACCCACAAAGCCCACAACAAAAATTGTACTAAATAAAAGTACAGTTTGACAGAGCAGGTGCATCGCCATCTTGGACAAGCCCCTCATTCTAAAGTTCACCTTAATGAAAAACCACCTAAATCCAAAAGGCATTAGCCTAATGGCTAAGGGCAGAATGACCATAAACCGCAACATTCTAAACCGGAAACATTCCAAACTCCTCTCCAACCAGAGACATGCTAGCCCTGAGATAAACCCCACTCCAGCTGGAAAGATGCTAGCCCTGAAATAACTCCACTCCGGGCTGGAAAGATGTCTGCCCAAGATAACCTCCCTTCTTCCCAGAGAGATTCCAATCCCACCATCAACTTCTTTCCACATAAACATTCCAAGCTTGTGATAAGCCCCCTCACCCTAAAACCAATATATACTCTTAGTCTGCAAGAGAAAGTGCTCCTGACCAAAAGAGGCCAGGAGCGCCTGTCAGGTTTTACCTAAAGTAAATCTGTCTTTAACTGCCAGCTGTGTTTCATGTTTCTTTCCTCTTTCTTAACTCTTAACATAGTCTATATCATAATTCTCATAGAATTTATCCATGACCAGTGACATGAAAAATCATCATTGTACTAGTGATGGTTAATACTGAGTGTCAACATGATTGGATTAAAGGATACAAAGTATTGATACTGGTTGTGTCTGGGAGAGTGTTGCCAAAGGAGAGTAACATTTGAGTCAGTGGGCTGGGGAAGGCAGACCCACCCTTAATCCAGGTGGACACAATCTAATCAGCTGCCAGTGCAGCTAGACTACAAGCAGCCAGAAAAATGTGAAAGCAGAGACTGGCCTAGCCTCCCAGCCTACATCTTTCTCCCATGCTGGATGCTTCCTGCCCTCAAATATCAGACTCCAAGATCTTCAGATTTGGAACTTGGACTGGCTCTCCTTGCTCCTCAACCTGCAGATGGCCCGTTGTAGGATCTTGTGATTGTGTGAGTTAATACTTAGTAAACTCCTCCATATATATATGTACATACATACATTCCATTAGTTCTGTCCCTCTAGAGAACCCTAATACAGTACTTCAACTATAAGAACTCTAATGACCAACATCCAAAAACCCCACCCCTTAATAAAAATTAGCTATCACTCATTTATTGACCTATCAGCACTACTAAATATTTCTGCATGATTGATGAAAATTTGGCTCTCTTCTAGGTGTCTGCCCGGCCCTACAAATTATTACAGGACTATTCCTAGCCATACACCATATATCAGATATAATAACTGTATTCTTCTCCATCATACATATCTGTTGAGGTGTAAATTATGGGTGATTTATGCAATATCTACATGCCAGTGGAACATCAATATTCTTCATCTGCTTCTTCTTACATGTAGGATGAGGCTTATACTACAGGTCTTATACTTGTCTAGAAACCTGAGACATTGGTATTACTTTATCACTTGCCATAATAGCTACAGCATTTATAGGTTATGTCCTGCCATGAAGACAGATAAACTTCTGAGGTACAATAGAAATCACAACCTATCAGTTATTCCATATACTGGCACTGATCTGGTGCAGTGAATTTGGAATTTGACGGGGCTTTTCAGTTGACAAGGCCACCCTCACATGATTCTTTACCTTCACTTCATCTTACCATTTTTTTTGTAGCCCTAGTAGCTGTCCACCTTTTATTTGTCCACAAGACAAGATCTAATAACCCATCAGGAGTTTCATCAGATTCTAACAAAATTCCATTTCACTCCTACTGTACAAAGACATCTTAAGCCTGATCCTCTTTCTTCTATTACTACTCTATTCTCACCTGACCTATTAGGAGGCCCGGACAAAGAATAGACTGTGGCAAATCCCCTCAATCCACCACGCTACATTAAACCAGTGATACTTTTTGTTTGCCTACACAATTCTATGCTCTGTCCCTAACAAACTAAGAGGGGTACTGGCCTTTGTCCTCTCCATTCTTATCCTAGCTATTGTTCCAATACTTCACATATCCAAGCAGTGAAGCATGATATTTCAACCACTAAGTCAATGCTTATGTTGAATTTTAGTAGCAGACCTTCTTAAGCTTACATGAGTCAGAGGCCAAGCTGTTGAACACATCTTCATCATCCTCAGCTAAGCAGCATCTATTACATATTTTTCCCTCATCCTTGTGTTTTATGTCACTCACTAGTCTAATAGAAAACAAGTTACTCAAATGAAGAAGTCCTTGTAGTATAATTAAATTACTCTGGTCTTGTAAACCGAAAATGGAGGGCCCTCCTCCCCAGGACAAATTCAAGAAGGAAGCTTCCTGCTTTACCACCAGCACCCAAAGCTTAAATTATATCTTAAGTATCCCGTGATTTCTCTACTTGGGAGTACAATAATTTTATTTTAACTTCCATGTCAATATTGAAGAATCCACATAAATTAATATTACAACAATGGACGTTGTACATTCCTGCTCAACCCCAAAAGTTAATGTACCAGTATCATATATGCTTAATTTTACATTGTACTTTGATATATTATCATACATTAAATTCCTACCTCCATGAATATCCAGCAAGAACAATAATACCATAATAACCTATCATAATCATACATTTATTGAACATATCACAAGGACAGATTTGCATACATGCCTGTTGTCCAGTACAGCAAATCCTTAATATTACATAGGCCATTCAGTTATTTATTGCACATAGTGCATCCAAGTCAAATCATTCCTCATCAACATGCTTATCACCTCCAATTCACCTTAAACCACCAAGAACCAAGAAATCAGCCACCCACTAGGGAAGTTCTACCCTCCTTGCTCCAGGCCCATAACACTTGGAGGTAACTTATACTGAAATTACACCTGGCATCTGGTTCTTCAGGGCCATGGACACTAAGATTGCCCATCTGTTTCCCTTAAATAAGACATCTCAATGGAACAATGACTAGTCACCTCATGATCACTCATGGGAGCACTATACATGCATTTGGTGTTTTTGAAATTTGGGGATGCTATGATCCAGCGTGATGGGAGCCTGAACTCAGCCAACTCGATTGTAGCTGGACTTAAATTGAATATTATGAGTCAACATTTATAACCATAAGGTGCTAATTCACTCATCCTTGATGAACATAATGATAATAAAGTGCACAACTTGAACATTATAAAATGTTAGTTAAGTTTTCCATTTGAGATATTCTTTCAGGTCCTGTAGTCCAGTAAAAGTACTGACATCAGCTGGGGTGAAGAACTCCACAAGAAGCTGACTCACCAAAGAAAGTGGTTTCCACATCCTGATGATTTCATCCCTCTTACCCCAACCAATCAATAGCCCCAATTTTCCAGCCTCCTCACCCTCCATGACCCCTTAGAAACCCCAACCCTGAATGCCTTGAGAGGATGGATTTGAGGGTCTCCTCCCACCTCCTCACTTGGTGCCCTGCAATCACTAAACTCTTTCTCTGCCGCAAACTCTTCTGTTTCAGTATATTGGTATGTTACTATGCAGTGGGCATACAAACCCACTGTTGGTCCTATAACACAGTCACCTGACCTTCAAGTCTCATATTTTGTGGGATTTCTATGCATATGTATATAATGAAATAGGTTTTTAAAATCCTGTTAATCTGTCTTATGTTCATTTAATTCATAGCCCAGCCAAGGAAACTAGAAGGGTGGAGGAAAGGCAATTTTTGCTCTCCTATAGTTGGCACCTATGGGAAGTAGAAAAGTTCCTCTTCAAAGTTTCCTTTCTTGTTTAAGAAAAATTCATAAGTGTTAGAAATAATAGTTTGTTTTAAACACTTTCTTCAAAAGCCTTCTTGCTTTTTGCTAGAAGCCCTATCCTATGTAGCTGTTAGACATGCTTACAGCCACGTAGTACATTCTATATCCTTGTACTTTAACTAAGATATCTATGCTGAACATGGTCACGGGCATGTCCCAGCTTGCAGCCTATTTCCCTTCCTTATTTGGACTTCCTTTTTTTGCTCTCTATTGCTTTTATCTGTTTAGAAAAGTTTCAAGTTATGAGCCAATTGGGTTTTAGTTTAGATTCTGAGGTCTGGCTCCAGCCAACAGAGATCAGACACAGCAGTAAGGACAACACCAAGTGTGTAAGAAATAAATATGTCTGCTTTCCTTTGTTTGTTGTACTCTAATGGCAAGATTGCTAACAGGAGTACCCTTTCTGCAGGAAGTAAAAAGAATTACTTTGCTGAGAGATCCTTTGTCCCAGTACTAATTTTTCTTTACTGCACCAAAAGAAAACTTTTATACATAACAGCACCCAACCCAGGGCTTCACTGGTAGGGACCAGCTCGCTCCATGAATGCTGAAACTATAGGATCCTGGGACCCCTGGACAAAAATACTAGCAAAGGTGAGATTTCTGACCATATCAGGTTTTCAGGTCTCTTCCTGCAGAATCTGGTTGAAGAAAGAATGTTAAGAGTCTCTTTCTCTTTCTAAATTTGGATTAGCAGAAGAAATGTGTGTAAACTAGTTCTTGTTTTCTTTTCTTTCTTTCTTTTTTTTTTGATGAGTCTTGCTCTGTTACCCAGGCAGGAGTGCAGTGGCATGACCTTGACTCACCGCAACCTCTGCCTCCTAGGTTTAAGTGATTCTCATGCCTCAGCCTTCCCAATAGCTGGGATTACAGGTGTGCACCATCACGCCTGGCCAATTTTTGTATTTTTAGTAGAGATGGAGTTTTGCCATGTTGGCCAAGCTGGTCTTGAACTCCTGGCTTCAAGTGATCTGCCCACCTTGGCCTCCAAAAGTGCTGGGATTACAGGTGTGTGCTACCATGCCTGGCCACTGAACTAGTTCTTGCATAAGGATTCTAGTATTTTGGGGAGGGGAGTATGAATATTCTTGTTTTCTGATCCTTTTCCTCCCAGATATGGTCTTTGTTTTCCATTTCTTTTGTCTTTCATGTTATGTGTCATGAGGAGGAGAATCACAGAGCAGAACATGGGCACAGGCCCTTATAAGCCTATTGTTCAAGTCAGCCTCACAGATTGGTGAGTTTAAGGTTGTCACCAAAGTGGTGTCAGTTTTGGTGAACTTTGGTGTGGGTCCCAGAGACAAATAAACTGGATGAGGTTCTCCTCTCATCTTGTTTTATGTCCTGAGAGCTTGGCTTTCTGACCAGAGAACACTCTTTCTGATATCTGCCATCTGGTGGGGTGGGGCTCAAGTATGGGCTTGCATCAGGCAACCAGTCAAACAGGTTGGAACCTGAGACAAGAAGTGACAAGCAGCATTGTCCTTGACTGACCATGTCAGCTTTCAGGTGAGTCTGTCACAATAAGAAGTCCCAGGTCATAAGGGGCTTTTGTTGTTTTAACCTTCATTGCTTGGTTAGTGCTTGGAAACTCTCATCCTAATATCAATTGCCTAGTGTTACAGACCAGGGAGTCCGTGACTGCAAGCATCCCACATTCTGTGGGTGATATAGTTTGGATGTGTGTTCCCACCCAAATCTCATATCGAAATGTAATCCCAGCTGGGCATGGTGGCTCATGCCTGTAATCCCAGCACGTTGGGAGGCCAAGGCAGGTGGATCACCTGAGGTCAGGAGTTTGAGACCAGCTTGGACAACATGGCAAAACCCTGACTCTACTAAAAATAAAAAAATTAGCCAGGTGTGATGGTAGGCTCCAATAATCCCAGCTACTTGGAAGGCCGAGGCAGGAGAATTACTTGAACCTGGGAGGCAGAGGTTGTGATGAGCCAAGATTGTGCCACCGCCCTCTAGCCTGGGCAACAGAGCAAAACTCCATCTCAAAAAAAAAAAAAAAAAAAAAAAAAAGAAAAGGAAATGTAATCCCTATTGTTGGGGGTGGGACTGGAGAGAGGTGATTGGATTATGGGGGCAGATTTCTCATGAATAGTTTAGCATCATCCCCCTTAGTATTTTCCTCATGATAGTGAGTGAGATCTGGTCATTTAAAAGTGTGTGGCACCTCCCCTTTGTTTTCTTGTTTTTGCTTTCACCATGCGATGTGTCTGCTACCCCATTGCCTTCTGACATGATTTTAAGTTTCCTTAGGCTTCACCAGAAGCCAAGCAAATGCCAGCATCATGCTTCCTGTACAGCCAGCAGAATCATCAGCTAATTAAACCTCTTTTCTTTATAAATTACCCAGTCTCAGGTAGTTCTTTATAGCAATGTGAGAACAGACTAATATAGGTAACTTGTTTTCTTAACCTTAGGGTACATCTTAGTTGATAAAAGGGAATCTATTTTGGTCTCTCAGATCACATATTCAAAACCTCAAAAGTTAGAAGAATGACTCTTGGTTTAGCACTACATCTTTCTGTGAAAAGACTTATTGGTTTGAGTCACTTTTAGGATAAATGAATTGGCTATATTTAAAAAATGTATTTTCAGAGGGCTCTTCTAAACAACTATTAATTGGTACCTATGAGAAGGTCAAATTGAAAAAAGGACATAAAGTAGTATAACAGCCAGCTTTAGAGACACCCTTAGCAAGATCAAAAAGCAGAAATCAGATTAGAACAAAGTTAAAATCCTTTTAACTCATTGTAAATTCTACTTCTCTGCCCTTGTATACTTCCCCAACTCCCTGTCTCTGGTCCTCCAGAATATCTTGTATCTAAGGGTCCTAATTTAAAACTCCCCTCCTCCAAATCTAGCTCCATTTCCTCATTGTTAAACATTTTCTCTGAATGAAGAGATCACCCCAAACAGGCTCTGTGTGAGCAACATGGCTGCTTATTCACCTGGGTGTGGGTGGGATGAGTCCAAAAAGAGATTCAGCAGAGGGCAGAGGGGTAGGAGTTGGTTTTATAGGTTTGGGGTAGGCAGTGGAAAGTTACAGAAGTTATAATCAGGGTGGTTTTTGCAAGCTTGGAGGGGGTCGTAGAATCTGGAGTCACAAGGCTGACCAAAACCCTTACAAAGTCCAGTTGCCTTATCAGTTGGGGTGGGAAAAAGGAACAATAGAAGAATGTCTCAAAGTTAATTAGGTGCTGCAGAGGTTGGTCATTCTTCCCTTTTGTGGTTTTCCAGTTACTTCAGACTTTCTATTTCCAAGAACTCATCTGGAGGTGTACATGCAGGTAACAGAGGTTACCAAGCAGTCCATGGCGCACCATCAGTCAGCCTAAAAGACCTTACATTCCTGTCTTTTTATATAGTAATATAAAGAAAAAAGAAATGAATAGTGGAGGGCAGTGGAATATTAGGACGGCCAGCACAGAGGGGTGATGGGGTGATGTTTCTCAGGGCTTCTTCGAGCAGGATTGGGGGAGGTGCTGAAACCTAAAAATGGGAAAGAATTTAGACTGCTGGGAGATCTCAGGGTAAAGGGTGATATTGTGGCATTGTTAGTAGGAGCATTTGTTGTATTGACTGATTGGTTATCACATTGACTGACTGGTTATTGCTTGGATGTGATTTTGTAGGAATTGAGAGATTAGTCAGAAAAGACAAGGTCCGAGTAAGAGGAGAAAAATAGGTATCAGAGGACTAAGGATTGGAAGAAGCCATGACACCCAGTTAGAGAGTGTCCAGCCCGTCCAGCCAGGCCCAGAATAACCATTTGCCTGATTAGCGAGCGTTTGGGCTCTGTCTTTTAATTTATTGATGGCATCATATACGAGGCTGGACTGACTTACATAAAAACAACATTCTTCATTTAGGAATAGGCAAAGACCTGCTTTTTTCAGCAGTCAGTAAATCAAGACCTCTGTGGTTTTGGAGGACAGAGAACTGCAGCTAGGGAATTTCCGTGAGCTCGAGGAAGGGATAGTGATTGGGTTAATTCTGCAATGCTAGCAGAGGACTCATTAGAGAGGATACATAAGGTGCCGATTGAAGTGGTAAGGCCTGTGCCAAGTGCAGTAGTAATTCCTAACCCTACAGGTAAGGGGATCAATGGAATAACCTGCTTGTGTTGTGTCGGACCACAAGGGGAACAGGGATGCTTTTGTCTCCATTGGCAAACTGAATTTTGGGAGTAAAGAAAACTAGAGTACAAGTGCCTGTCCAGTTGGTAGAAAGGCAGATGTAAGAAGAAGAACCACAGAGGAAAAATGTCCTTGGCTTAGACAGAACTGGAAGTGTAAACTGAAAAGATGAAAAAGTGTTCTGGGGGGGCTGGGGTCTTGTACCCAGATACCAAAGGAACGAGCAAGGGCTGTGGCTGTTAAAGGTGGTAGCGGGGTTTTGTAGGATAACTGTGTGGAGGGAGAGCTTTTGTTTTCATGGTGCATGAGGAAGCACGTGGTATCTATAAGTAACCACTCACTTTCATTAACAAGACTGGGTATGAGCAGAGAATGGGAGTGAGATTAAGAGTGAGTATAAAAGAAAAGAAGAGGACTTTATCAGGGTGGAATATTGGAGAGTTCCCTGCCACTGAAGATTATCCACTCTAAGAGAGAATTAAGTGCAGTAGCTTGAGGGTAAAACCATGAAATATCAGCTGTAATTGCCTGAAGGAAAAGTGTAAACTGACAACCTAAACAAAAGCAGGGCATGTACAAGTAAATGAGTACAGTGAATTTCAGCACAGTAAGAAAATAATACAAACAGGGACTTTCTGAGGTGTGGTTTAAGTAGTAGGGGCGACTGCATTAAATAGTGGTGTTAGGGAAAAGATGCCTAATGAAAGTAAAAGGTATGTTGGGTTTATGTAGAGTTACTCTTCCACTTCGGGGATGGGAGTGAGTTTAAGAGAAGTGGGGGAGAGTACTTGCGACTTCCAGGAGGAGGCAGAGAAGTCAGGCCAATTGTCTGATGGACACAGCTTTATCTTGGAATGATGGACCCACTGGGGAGGGTCTTGTAGACGGACAGCGGTTGGGGTGCTATAGACGACAGGTAAGGGTCCTGACCACTGAGGTTGCAGAGACTGAGGGGTTAGGATTTTAACTAGGACTGACCTTCCAGCTTGGGTGTTTTCATGTGGCTGGGTATCTGGAGTGGGTAAGAGGAAATTAGCTGCCTGGTGGATTTCATGTCTGGCCTGCTGGAGGACTGGAAGATAGTCAGCAAGGGGACTGGTGTCTGCAATAAGGTTAGGCCCAAGCAGAAAAGTGCAAACATATAAGAGTTCAAAGGGGCTATACCCTGTGGGTTCTTTAAGAGTGGCTCAAATCCTGAATCCTCTGCAGTGAATAACTGGCCTTGGCTGGGAGAAGTACAGCTGTAAGGAGGGCCTTTATTAAGGGGGCACTGATAATAGAAGACCCCTGTGTGGTGAGAAAACCTCTTTCTGCCCATATGGCAGCATGGTGGTGTAGGATGTGGAAGGCATATTTAGTCAGTATAGATATTAACATGTAGTCCTTTGGCAGGAGTAAGAGCACAGGTTAAGGCAACCAGTTCAGCTTGCTGAGAAGTGGTGGAAGAGGGGCGTGTGGCAGCCTCAATACTAGACGAGTGGGATACAACAGCATACCCAGCTTTGGCTATTGCCAACTGACTGGGCTTGGAGGAACTGCTATCAGTAAACCATGTGTGGTCTGGGTCTGGAATAGGAAAAAGAGAAATATGGGGAAATGAGGAGAATGCTATATGGATTAGGGAGATACAGTCATGGGGGTTCAGGATTTGTGTTAGGTATTAAGTGAGAGGCTGGGTTGAAGTCAGGACTGAGAGCAATGGTTACTGTGGGGGTTTCAATGAATAGTGAATAGAGCTGGAGGAGGTGAAGGGTGGAAAGTATGTGTGTAAAGTGTGAAGAGGAAACTAAACTTTGGAGGTTGTGAGAGCTATGGAGGGTAAGTGGGGCATAGCCTGCGATTTTGAGGAATTCTAAGAGTATCATGGCGGCAGCTGCTGCTGTGCGTAGGCCTGAGGGCCAGCCCAGGACTGTGAGGTTAAGTTGTCTGGATAAAAAGGCTACCGGCTGTGGGCCTGGCTCCTGAATAAGAATTCCGATGGTACAGCCTTTTATTTCTGCTGTGTAGAGCGAGAAGGATTGAGAGGAGTTGGGAGTGCTAAAGTAGGAGCAGTCTCTAATGTCTTTTTAGAGAATGGAAGGAAGAATGGGGGGAAGGATTTTTGGTCTATAGGGTCAGCTAAGTTTCCTTTTGTAAGTTTATAAAGTGGTTTGGTTAGGAGGGCAAAACCTGGTATCCGGAGGTGGAAGTATTCTGGGAAAGGGCTTGACTAAAGTAATGAGGACTACCTTGGAAACCTTGGGAAAGAACAGTCCAGGTTAACTGCTGGGACTGGTGGGTGTTGGGGTCAGTCCAAGTAAAGGTGAAAAGAGGCTGAGAGGAGGGGTGTAAGTGGTTGGTGAAAAAGGCGTCTTTCAGGTCAAGAATGGAACAGTGAGTTGTGGAAGAGGGTATGGAAGATAGGAGGATATAGGGGTTTGGTACAACAGGATGGATGGGAAGTACAATCTGATTGATGAGGTGGAGGTCTTGGACTAGTCTATAGGATTTGTCCGGTTTTTGGAGGTAGGATGGGGAATTGCAAGGAGAGTTAGTAGGAATTAAAAGACCATGTTGTAATAGATGGGTGATAACAGGCTTTAGGCCTTTTAAAGCCTGTTGTGGGATGGGGTACTGACACTGGGCAGGATAAGGGCAGTTAGGTTTTAAGGGGAATGATGAGGGGTGAGCGACTTGTACCAAAGGATGGGGAGGTGGTGTCCCGCACCCTAGGGTTAAGGTAGAGAGACATAAGGGGAGCTATTGAGTGAAGTACGGGTTCTGGGAGGAGGGCAGCCATGAGGTGTGGCTGTAGCCCAGGACTAGTTAAGGAGACAGGCAATTTTGTAAGGATATCTCGGCCTAATGGGAACTGGACGAGTGGGGACGATTGAGAAAGAATGTGGAAAGGAATGCTGGCCTAATTGACACCAGACTTGGGGGGTTTTGAGAGGCCCGGAGGCCTTGCCATCAATTCCCACGACAGTTACGGAGGCCAAGGAGACGGGTCCTTGAAAAGAAGGCAGCGTGGGGTGTGTGGCCCCTGTGTTGCTTAAGAAGGGGATGGACTTACCCTTCACCATAAGAGTTACTGGAAGCTCAGCATCCATGATGGTCCGGGGGGCCTCTGAGATGTTCGGGCAGCGTCAGTCTTCAGCTGCTAAGCCGAGGAGATCAGGGAAAGAGTCAGACTGAGGGCTATGGGGTTGGGCTCCTGGAGCCTTGGAGACAGCAGTTTGAGTCGGGCAGTCTGACTTCCAGTGGGGTCCTGCACAGACAGGACATGGCTTAGGAGGAATCCCAGGCTGCGGGCATTCCTTGTCCTAGTGGTCAGGTTTCTGACACTTGGAGCAAGGTCCGGGAGGGGCAGCTGGATGCTGCAATCTGGGCGCTTTGAAGTCTTTGTGAGCCGGTGGTGTGGCTAGGGTTTGTCCTTCAGCAGAGGCAAGCATCTGTAGTTCTGAGATGCACTGCCAGTGGGTAGCTTTTTCCCCATTATTGAACACTTTGAAGGCAAGGTTGATCAATTCCTGTTGTGGGGTTTGAGGGCCAGATTCTAATTTCTGTAGCTTTTTTTAATGTCAGGGGCCGATTGGGTGATAAAATGCATATTAAGTGTTTTTCAGGGGTAAGAGTAGAAGTAAGGATGACATTTAAGTCACTCCACATGCGATTATGGGACTGAGTTAAGTATTGGAGGAGCTGATGAAAAGGAGCCTAACCGTTGGCTGATTTGGCAAAGGTCAGATAAAGAGAAAGGAACGTGCACCCTAACTGTGCCTTTGGCTCCAGCCACCTCTCGAAGGGGGAATTGTTGAGCAGGGTGGAGGAGTTAGCTGCAGGACTAAACTGTAAGCTGGACCGGGTATGAGGTGGGGAGGTGACAGGAAGGGCATAGGAGGGGGGTTGTGGGCAGAGGAAGAGGAGGGAGGCTCTAGGGGGAGGTTAGGGCCTGGATTGGGGTCTGGTCCCGACAGGTGGGGAGGAGAAAGATTGGAAGGGTTGATGGAGGAGTAGGATTCTGGGTTACTGGTGGAGTCAGGAGGGGTGGATGGAAGGGAGAGAAGGAAAATTTGGGACAGGTTGCATTGAGAGCAGAGATTAGGGAAGGATTGGAGTGTCAAAAAAATGCCTGGATGTAGGGAATTTCAGACCATTTGCCCATTTTACAACAAAAGTTTTCTAGATCCTGCAGGATAGAAAAATCAAAGGTGCTGTTTTCTGGCCATTTAGAACCATTGTCCAATTTATATTGTGGACAAGTGATATTGCAGAAGAAAATAAGATGCTTAGGTTTTAGGTCAGGTGAGAGCTGGAGAGGTCTGAGGTTTTTCAGAATGTGGGCTAAGGGAGAGGAGGGAGGAATGGAGTGCGGGAGATTGCCCATAGTTTAAGAAGAGTGGCGGAGACAAGGAAAGTGAGTGTTCAAACAAGCAGCTTAGCAGGCATCCCAGACTAAATCTTGGTCTGTAACTGGGGTGAATCAGTTAAGGGGGGCATCCCCCGCATTGATCCATCACCTACAAGTGTGAGTCAGTGACCAGAGCAGACATCTCCCCAGTGATCAGTCAGTGAGAAGAGTGTCTTCCTGGTTCCATGACCTACATAGAATTTTTTCTGGTCATGAACCACAGAAAGTCCTGCCTTTCTTGTCTCCGCTGAAAGGGAGAGGAAAATGAAACTGAAAGGAGAAGGTTGACAGGTAGCAAGAAGGGCTAAAGAAGAGAGTTGAGGCAAAGCACTTACCTGATCTGAGGATGTGAGTGGATGCACAGGCTGCTCTGATGAGCCTAGGTCGTAGGTAGGTCTCTTCACGGAGAGAGCACAAGGACAGGGACAGGGGGCTTGGTCTCCCATAGGAGTTCCCCCATCCCAGGTTTCAGCACCAAATGTGTTCGGTAGAAAGTCCCGCCATCTTTCCCCCAGGTTTCTTGCCCCCACCGCCCCCCCAGGCTTCCTGCTGCCCTGAGAAAAGCCCGCCAAGCCTGCTCTGTTCTGCCCAGCAACAACAAGCAGCCAATCATCGCAGCAGGAAAGCCCGCCAAGCCTCGGCCTATCCTGAACTGACACGTAACCCTCTGAGCCACCTCAGCAGTCTGCCCAGAGACGGACAGCCTATCCTAAGCTCCTACGACACTCCGCCAGCCCTGTGTCCACGCCCCGTCCACCCCCCCTATAAAACCCTCCTACCCCAGCTGCGCAGTCGCAGCCAGCCCCGATCTCCTTCCTTTCCTGGCCTGCCCGCTGGTCCCAATAAACCTGAACTCGGCTTCCAACTCTCGAGCTGTTATTTGGGGTCGGGTACCGGGCAGGGGTCTACAAGGGGGTCGCACATATGGTGCCGAAACCCGGGACGGAGGGTCGCTAGCCCCCCTAGCGACCCCCTCCCTCCAGCGACCTCCCCAGCCCTCCTCCAATTCGGCCTCAGCACTCCGGACCAGGTAAGTCCTGTTTCTTACCTTCTCCTTCCGTGGTGCGTGTGGCAAAGGCCCTTCCTCTCAGTCCCAATCCACGGATCCCTCGCCAAGTGCCGGCCGGCCCGAGCAGGATCCCCCAACCAGGCTCCAGGAGCCTTGGGTCGGCAGACAAGGGACGCCTTCTCTGACCCACCCAATCCAAAACCATTAAATAGGAACGATCAGACAGGGGACGCCTTCTCTGGTCCTTCCTATCCACCTTCCTCTGGGGAAGCTGGTGGGTTGGAGGGACGCCTCCCCCCACACTACCCCAGCCCACTCGGATACTGTTCCGAGACCGCCCTTGGCTGGCAGGAACCCTTTGCCGCACGCATCATGGGGAACATGGAGTCCAAAATTCCTAAAAACGCCCCACTAGGTTGTTTACTTCTCGACTTTACCCGCTTGGGCTACTCCCAAAACCCTTAGGCGGAAAAAGCTTGTCTTCCTCTCCCAGGTGGCCTGGCCCCAGTATCAGCTCGATAACAGGTCGCATTGGCACTTTCGATTTAAATGTGCTCCGCGACCTAGATAACTTCTGCTGCCGAACTGGCAAAGATAAGGAAGTGCCTTATGTTCAGGCTTTTTGGGACCTGCGTTCCCATCCTGACCTCTGCTCTTCTTGCTCCACTCACCAAGTTCTTTTAGCCCGAACTCCCCCACCGCAGACTCCTACCTCCCCAACCAAGCCACCTCCCTATACTCTACAGGAAAAGATGCCTGACCACATGTCTTCCCCCTTTGTTCCCACTCCAGAAGTCCACTACCTCTCCCCCTCCCTACTCCTCACCGGAGGATCTGCCTGAACATCTATCCTCTCCTGCCAATCTCAGCAACCAGTCGCCATCAATGGCACGCTCTTCCTCTGCTCCCTCTGCACCTCCTACTTCGGAGGCCATGCCTCGCTCTCCCTCTACTCCCTCCGAGCCCCCTCCCTCAGAGGCCGCACTTCCTCTTGCCTCTCCGGTGGCGGCCCACACCCGCTCCCACCAGCCAGCTATCCTGGCCCCACTCCGAGAAGTAGCAGGCGCAGAAGGTTTAATCAGGGTCCATGTTCCTTTCTCACTCCAAGACCTGTCCCAAATTGAGAAACGTTTAGGATCCTTCTCAGCCGACCCATCCACCTATATTAAGGAATTCCAATACCTCACTCAAGCCTACAGCCTCAGTTGGCATGATATTCGCATTATCTGTTCCTCCACCCTCACAGTGGAGGAGCACGAGCGCATCCTCGCTGCAGCCAGAAACCAAGCAGATAAAGACCATGCTATAGATAACCAGATCCCCCTAGGCCCCGAAGCAATCCCAGGTGAAGACCCCCAATGGGACTATCAGGTTAATCGAGGGTCTGATATACCCAAGAGGGACCGCATGATTAGATACCTCCTCAGGGGAATGGATGCTGTATCTAACAAAGTTGTAAACTATGATAAACTGAGAGAAATCACCCAACTACCTGATGAGAACCCCGCCCTCTTTCTCGCCCGCTTGTAAGAAGCCCTTGTCCGGTATACTCGACTAGATCCAGCCCCTCAAAACGGGGCCACTGTATTAGCCTCCCATTTTATCTCCCAATCAGCACCCGACATAAGAAAGAAACTAAAGAAAGCAGAAGAGGGGCCAGAGACTCCCATCCAAGACCTGGTAAAAATGGCCTTTAAAGTATTCAATGCCAGGGAAGATGCGGCTGAGGCTGCCCGCCAAACTCGCATGAAGCAGAAGGCTGCCCTCCAGACCCAAGCCCTAGTGGCGGCTCTAAGGCCGGCAGGGAACCAGAAGCCCAAGGCCGAAACCCATGCCCCTCCGGGAGCATGTTTTAAATGTGGAAAGGAAGGACACTGGTCCCGAGCCTGTCCACAACCACGGCCACCAACTAAGCCTTGCCCTATCTGTCAGCTCCCGGGACACTGGAAGTCAGACTGCCCCAGCTTCCCCAGGGTGCCGGTTCCTCAAAACAGACACACTGGCGTTACTCAGCCGGCAGTCACCCTCAGTAGGGAGGAGCCTGCTTGCCAGGAGCCGACCTCCGAGGGAACTCCATTCCCCAGGCTATTAGGGCTGCTAGACGACTAGCGGGGCCCTGGCTTTCCGACTCCGGTTACCCTTGCCGAGCCTAGGGTCACAAGACATGGGGGCTACCTCCTCCGCTCTTCCTTCTTATTCTGGCCGTCTCACCCCTTCCCAGGTCTCGGTCATGGGAATCGATGGGACCCCGAGTATCCCCTACCAAACCCCACCCCTCATGTGCTCATATAACTCCACTCCATTCACCCACTCTTTTTAGTAATCCCCACCTGCCCAGTTCCCCTTCTGGGGCGAGACATCCTTTCAAAGCTGAAGGCCGTCATAACCTTCCCCACCGCCAGCCCACACAGCCTCTTTCTCCTAGCCCTCAATACTCTGCCTCAGAATTCCAGACCCTCCAGTCTACCCCCGGGGTACGGTTCAAGGATGACTTGGCCTTCAAGCATAACCTCCTCATCCTCCCTGAAAAGCAAAGGTACCAGATAATCCAAGACATCCCACTCCACATTGGGCCTAAAGCCTTATACCGATTCCTCAACCCACTTTTCACCCTCACCATCTCCTCAGTACCATACAGGAAGTCCAGTCCTCATGTACTGTCTGCGCAAAAACTAATTCCCAGGGTTCCTGTCATCCTCGGCGCCAGCTTTATCAGCTACGCGGGTTCCTACCTGGCCAAGACTGGCTAATTGATTTCACCCATATGCCAAAGCATAAACAGTACCGGTATCTGCTAACCATTGTTGACACTTTTTCAGGCTGGATTGAAGCTTACCCCACAGCCTCTGAGTCTGCCGGGACAGTAGCCACTCATCTCATTCAAGACATCATCCCACGCTTTGGACTCCCGGCTACCATACAGTCAGACAACGGCCCAGCCTTTATCTTCAAAGTCACTAATGCCGTTTCTACCTCTCTAGGAATTCAGTGGAAGCTACACGCCGCCTACCATCCTCAGTCCTCTGGTAAGGTGGAACGGGCCAATGGCCTAATAAAGGAGCATCTGACCAAGCTCATGCTTGAGCTCCGCCAATCCTGGGTAACCTTGCTTCCTATCGCCCTCACCAGGTTGAGAGCAAGCCCCCGGGGCCCATCACAGCTTAGCCCGTTTGAGGTGCTGTATGGTCGCCCCTTCCTACTTTCAACTCCCCCACCGCCAGAGACCACTCCTCTAGACAGCTACCTCCCCTACTTTACTCTCCTTTGCAGCCTTCTCCGAGAACACGCCAACGCTTCTCTTCCCCAACCCACCCAGCCATCTGAAAATACACAGAAAGTCTCCCCCGGGGACTCAGTTCTTATCAGGTCCCTCTCCCCAAAGCCCCTCGCCCCCAAGTGGGAAGGACCATACACAGTCCTCCTTACCACTCCATCAGCTATAAGAGTTGCTGAAATCCCATCTTGGGTCCACCTGTCTCGGGTAAAAAAGGCCCCTCATGGACCCTCCTTATGCTGGAAGGCTGTTCCTACTGGCCCTTTATCTGTCAAACTTACCAGGGCCTAGCAGCTACACCCCCTACAGATGGAGATTCTTCCTAACTGAAAACTATACCAAAACCACCTTCATCTGTAATACCCCTCCATACAGCCACAACCATCTTCTTGCAACTTCCGACTGCCCCGCAGCCGGATGCCAAAGGGCCATATATCTGAACTTCATCAAATTCCATAACATCCATACTGATATACCCCTCATGTGCTTCAACCATGACCAACCATCAGGAGCATGCAATAATACTCCTTGGCGCTCCTGCATGGGATGTACTTTGATGAACTGTCGACTACATATAGCCGTCAAGTCCACAGTACCTGCCCGATCTCAGCTCAAAATCATCCCAGACATAGATGGAGAAGGAAACACCATTATCGGTTCTACACGGTATTCCATTCTCATACCTGACCCCTGGGACAACCGGTGGAAAAGCCCCCAGAAAGCTGCCGTGTATGACCACAAAGATACCAAATATCCCTCTTCCCACCTGTACATCTGGCGGGCATACGTACGTACAGTCCACCAAGTCCACTCTGATATTAGCCTACAAGAAAAATCTCTGAATGACCAATTGCAACCACATTCGTCTCCGTTTTCCTGGTTAACTTTTCTCCAAGAAGGAATCAAGTTAGCTAACCTCTCAGGACTAACTGACCTAACTTCATGCCTCATGTGTGCCTTCTTAGGACAGACTCCCTTCGTTGCAGTCCCTTACCCCATCCCTCTCAACCTTTCAGCCTCAACTTCTTCCTTCTCCCCCGTCAGGGAAGTTGATCTCTACACTCCACCTGATTTTGAACAGCTACCTGTGTGCTATTCCCTAGGCCGAAACTTCCCTAGCTGTAACAGAACTATACTGGTAACCACTAATATAACAGCCCCACGAGGAACGTTTTTTTGGTGTAACAGGACCTTAACAAAAACTCTCTACATTGGCCTTTCCTCATCTCTTTTATGCCTCCCAGTAACCCTAGTCCCTCGACTCACTATATATTCTTCAGCCGAATTCCAGATGCTGCAAGCTCCCCATCGCCGCACCCGACGAGCTGCCTTCCTACCCATTGCCGTTGGAGTCTCCCTTGCTGGTTCAGCACTTGCAGCAGGATTAGGGGGAGGGGCACTAGTCCACTCTCACCTGGCCATAGCCCGACTGACCTCACAGCTCCAAGCGGCTATTGATGACTCTACTGAGTCTTTAGCATCACTCCAACGACAGATCACCTCAGTTGCCCAAGTTGCCTTGCAGAACCGAAGAGCCCTAGACCTGCTCACTGCTGAACGAGGAGGGACCTGTATCTTCCTACAAGAAGAGTGCTGTTACTACATCAATGAATCCGGCCTAGTAGAAACCCGAATCGAGAGCCTCCAGAAACTCAAAACTAGCCTGCAGAGTCAGAAGTTCTCAGCTGAAGCCACAGCGTGGTGGTCTTCCTCTATGTATACCCTCTTGTCCCCATTGCTTGGGCCCCTAGTAGCCGTTTGCCTAATCTTACTTATTGCTCCTTGCTTTCTACAGTTCATACAGCGGTGCTTTCAAGAACTGACTCGAGTCACCATCCACCAGATGCTGCTCCAACCCCACCCTGAACGAGTGCAAGAAACAGACCTCTCCCTGAACATCCAGGCTCCTTAAGAAAAGAGACCTCTTCAGAACCCCCCGTCGACCCTTGTCAGCAGGAAGTAGCCAGATCGATTCCGCCGCCCTTTTCCTTTTTAAGGAGTCGGGAATGTTCGGTAGAAAGTCCCGCCATCTTTCCCCCAGGTTTCTTGCCCCCACCCTCCCCCCAGGCTTCCTGCTGCCCTGAGAAAAGCCCGCCAAGCCTGCTCTGTTCTGCCCAGCAACAACAAGCAGCCAATCATCGCAGCAGGAAAGCCCGCCAAGCCTCGGCCTATCCTGAACTGACACGTAACCCTCTGAGCCACCTCAGCAGTCTGCCCAGAGACGGACAGCCTATCCTAAGCTCCTACGACACTCCGCCAGCCCTGTGTCCACGCCCCGTCCACCCCCCCATAAAACCCTCCTACCCCAGCTGCGCAGTCGCAGCCAGCCCCGATCTCCTTCCTTTCCTGGCCTGCCCGCTGGTCCCAATAAACCTGAACTCGGCTTCCAACTCTCGAGCTGTTATTTGGGATCGGGTACCGGGCAGGGGTCTACAAGGGGGTCGCACAAAATGTTAAACATGCGCTCTGAATGAAGAGACCCCCTAACAACAGGCTTTGGGTGAGCAACATGGCTGTTTATTCACCTGGGTGTGGGCAGGCTGAGTCTGAAAAGAGAATCATGGAGGGCAGAGGGATAGCAGTTGGTTTTGTAGGTTTGGGGTAGGCAGTGGAAAGTTACGAAGTTACAGTTCAGAGCGGTTTTTGTAAGCTTGGAGGGGGTCATAGGGTCTGGAGTCACAAGGTTGACCAAAGTCGGTTACAAAGTCGGGTTGCTTTTTCAGTTGGGGTGGGAATAAGGAAGGAACAATAGAAGAATGTCTCGAAGTTAATTAGGCACCGCAGGGGTTGGTCATTCTTCCCTTTTGTGGTTTTCCAGTTACTTCAGACTTTCTATTTCCAGGAACTCATCTGGAGGTGTGTGTGCAGGTTACAGAGGTTACCATGCCGTCCATGGTGCCATCAGTCAGCCTCAAAGAGCTTACACTCAGTACATTCCTTTAGCTAAGGAGAGAAATATTTGTAAGAATTGCTTTGAATTATGACTTTTGGATTTGGAGTACCCCTTTGTTAGTGATCCTTTCCCTCCCGTGGACAGTTATTGCTTTTCTGTTTGTCTCATTTTGTCTCACTTTTATCCCCAAAATATGGCTGGACAGAACTGTCGGTTGTGCCCCTTTTGAGGCTAGTGTACCTACTATTGCCAGCTCTCAGGATCATTGTCTTAAGGTTTTTTTTGGCTGTCTTTGGGAGTGGCTTTTTACCTTGGAAGGGCTGCATCTTCTTGCTCCCTCTCTGGAGATGCCTCATGTGTCCATGGTTAAAGCCAAAAGAGGCTTATTAGTTTGGGGTTTGGCTTATTAGTTTTGGCTTATTAGTCTTGAGTGATTTGTTAGGTATAACTTTGATTTAGAAATTTGGTTTATATATTCATAGCTTAATAGGAAATTTTTTTTTTTTGAGACAGAGTCTCACTCTGCTGCTCAGTTTGGAGTGTAGTGGTGTGATCTCGGCTCACTGCAACCTCTGCCTCCCAGGTTCAAGAAATTCTCCTGCCTCAGCCTCCTGAGTAGCTGGGACTACAGGCACCAGCCACCAAGCCTGACTAATTTTTTGTATTTTTAGTAGAGACAGGGTTTCGTCATGTTAGCCAGGACGGTCTCAATCTCCTGACTTTGTGATCCGCCCGCCTTGGCCTCCCAAAGTGCTGGGATTACAGGTGAGAGCCACCATGCCTGGCTTTTTTTTTTTTTTTTTTTTTAAGGCCTTCTCCCTTGAGCTAAAATGGAACCACATACTTGGAAAGAAAGAAAACAGATTATTAAAACATTCAGAAGATGAACAGCTATAAATCTAGAACAGAGGAATCTTTTAATTTCCATTTTAGTTGGAAATCTCCCTGATATAAAGGAGCAAATTATAGATAATGTAATTAGATGGATGGTTAACCCTTTGATATAATTCAGCCTGCAACCTAATTTTGGGAGGGATTAAAAACAATTGTCTGTCTTACAAATTAAGCCCTTACAAAAACATGAATGTGCCTCTAGAAGCAAATCAAAGCCCACCTATTCTTATTATCAATCTCCAGACTTCACCTATTTATCTCAAGATGTTTAAAAAATTAGAACATTGGAAATAGAATAGTCCTACACTTAAGAAAAAAGAAAGAAAAATTTAAAAAGTAATTATGCTAGACCTCGAATAGGCAAATATGTGCCCTTGGTGGTGAGAACTTACATTCTTTCTCTGTGCCTTTGAGATGTAAATTTTCTACTCTGTCTTATCCAAGAACTATCTCTTTTGATATGCAAACTTTAGGAAGAGGATTCTCAGCAGCAAACAAATAGCAATAACAAAATACCCTGAAAAATCTTTTTTTTTTTTTTTTGAGATGAAGTTTTGCCCTTGTTGCTCAGGCTGGAGTGCAATGGCGCGATCTTGGCTTACTGCAACCTCTGCCTCCCGGGTTCAAGCGATTCTTCTGTCTCAGACTCCCAAGTAGCTCAGATTATAGGCTTGCGCCGCCACGGCCGGCTATTTTTTTTTTTCTTTTTGTATTTAGTAGAGACAGGGTTTCATCGTGTTAGTCAGGCTGGTCATGAACTCCTGACCTCAGGTAATCCACCCGCTTCCGTTTACCAAATTGCTGGGATTACAAGTGTGCGCCACCATACCCAGCCTGAAAAATCTTAAACGTTTTTTCTATTAACAGTAAAAAGCTATAGCTGGCTGGGTGTGGTGGCTCACGCCTGTAATCCCAGCACTTTGTGAGGCTGAGGCAGGTGGATCACCTGAGGTCAGGAGTTTGAGACCAGCCTGGCCAACATGGTGAAACCCTGTCTCTACTAAAAACTACAAAAATTAGCTGGGCGTGGTAGTACATACCTGTAATCCCAGCATCTTGGGAGTCCAAAGCAGGAGCATCGCTTGAGCCTGGGAGGTGGAGGTTGCAGTGAGCCAAGATTGAGCCACTGCCTTCTAGCCTGGGCAACAGAGTGAGACTCAAAACAAAACAAATCAGATCTCGTGAGAATTCACTCACTATCATGAGAACAGCATAGGGGAAACTGCCCCCATAATCCAATTGCTTCCTTCCCTGGACACGTGGAGATTACAGGTCCCTCCTCTGACACCGTGAGGATTACAATTCCAGATGAGATTCGGGTGAGGACACAGAGTCAAATCATATCAGTAACTAAGACTTAAAATCCTAATATGTAATTAAAACTACTAGAAATAAGAGAACACTGCATACAAAGTGTACAAAGAAAGATGATCTACAGTATGAGAATTTTTTTTGTTGTTGTTGAGGGAAAGATAATTTTGTCTAGTTTGAAGGTTATTTAAAGATTGTCTCAGAACAAATGAAGAAAAGATGGGCAAAAATTTAGTGGATTTGAAATGGGGAAGAGAGAGAGATTAAGTGAGGAAGAATCTTGTGTGATCACACTGACTAAAATTAAATGAATTTATTGTAAAGGTTTTAAAAATGAGCCCTAATATCAAAAGCATGCTGATGGTAAAACTAGAATTGGTCTTCTCTTTTATAAAGACAAGATTTTCTTATAGTATTGATGAGATAGAGTGAAAGACTTTTTTTCACCTCTTGAGTGATCTGCCTAAATAAAAATATTTGTTTCTTATCAAAATAATTTCCTGTGCTTCATGTCTTTTACCAGGTCTTTGACTACTTAAAAAGAAGAGTCCTCTCTATTTTTTTTTTTTTTTTTAGACAGAGTCTCACTCTGTCCCAGGCTGCAGGGTCACCATCTGGACTCACTGCAACCTCCCCCTCCTGGGTTCAACTGATTCTCCTGCCTCAGCCTCCCAAGTAGCTGGGATTATAGGTGTGTGCCATCATGCCCAGCTAATCTTTATATTTTTAGTAGAGACGGGGTTTTGCCATGTTGGCCAGGCTGGTGTTGAACTCCTGGCCTCAAGTGATCTGCCCGCCTCAGCCTCCCAAAGTGCTGGGATTACAGGCATGAGCCACTGCACCCCTTACAGAGTCCTCTCTATTAAAAGAGCTCAGGCTATTCCTACAATGATGTAACTTTATTTGTCTTTGAAGTCTTAATTATGACTCTGGTTAAATGAATGACATAGTGACCTGTGATCCTATTAATCATGTTTTAAAACTTTTTGAGATTAAATTTTTTTAATTATAAAATTTTAAATTTTTTATGGAGATGGGGATGTTACTATGTTGCCCAAGCTGATCTTGAACTCCTGAGCTCAAGTGATCCTCCCACCTCACCTCCCGAAGTGTTGGGATTACAGGTGTGAGCCACCACACCCAGTTGACACTTTTTTTTTTAAATGGAGATGTGGTCTCCCTCTATTGTCTAGGCTGGTTTCAAACTCTTATGCTCAAGGGATCCTCCTGGCTTGGCCTCCCAAAGTGCTGAGATTACAGGCACAAGTCACCATCCCCTTTTTTGACACTTTTGACAAACTTCCTAAAGTAAAACAAAAAAAAAATTATTATTATCATTATTTTAGAGACAGGGTCTCACTAATGTTGCCCAGGCTGCTCTCAAACTCCTGGCCTCAAGCAATCCTCCTGCCTTGGCCCAAAATCGAATTTTAAATTAAGTCTTTTTAACTTAGAATTAACTTAAGAATTTTCCAGCTAGGTCCCTGGAAAACACAAATGATGTGTCTCTCACCTTGTAAAACAGAGACATTAAACAAATTAGGCTTATTTGATATGTTAAGTTATAATGAAAGCACGGTCAAATAATAATAAGTGACATTAAAGTTTCTTTATTATATTTATGGATACATTATTGATATGAATGTTCCAAAATTTGAATGAGATTCCTAGAAACCTGATATGTTATCAATCATAGTTTTGTTTACTATGTTAAAATGTATGCCACAGAAGTAACCAAATTTCTTTGTCAATTACTGATTATAATAAACACTCATCCGATTTTTGACCATGGCGATTCTAAGTCTTTGTCATCCATAGTGATTGTTTTATTTTTCTCTGAAAGCTTTTATAATCAGCTCCAGTCCAAAACTGCTTCTTCAGAAAAATTCATGGAAAAAAGTTATCAGAAACCTGTAGCCCATAATACTCTAGCAAGTACAGGAGTTTGAGACCAGCTCAGCCAACATGCCAAAAACCCTGTCTCCACTAAAAAAATACAAAAATCATACCATTGGACTGGGTAAGAATTTCCAGAACTGTAATGAAGAAACCAATGAACTACTAACTCAACATCAAGCAGATTGAGAATTAATTATGTGGAACTGAACTGACAAAAAGATTAAATTTTTAAAAATGACTTTTTGTTTAAAACATTGCTGATTCTTGGCCAGGCGCAGTGGCTTACACCTGTAATCCCAGCACTTTGGGAGGTTGAGGTGGGTGGATCATTTGAGGTCAGGAGTTTGAGACCAGCCTGGCCAACATGGTGAAACCCCATCTCTACTAAAAATGCAAAAATTAGCTGGGCATGGTGGCAGGCACCTGTAATTTCAGCTACTGGGAAAGTTGAGTCAGGAGAATCATTTGAATCTGGGAAAGCAAAGGTTGCTGTGAGCCGAGATTGTGCCATGGCACTCCAGCCTGGGTGATAGAGCGAGACTCTGTCTCAAGAAAAAAGAAATTGTTGATTCTTCTTATATTTTGTTTACTGAATTTAAAAAAACTTAAAAAAAATTTTAAGCTATCTATAACTTACAAAATTTGGTAAATTATACTTTTGTAAATAGAATTCCAACATTTACCTTTTTCTCCATACCTGATTTTTCCAGAATTTGAAAACTACTTTTGGATATTCTCATTATTATTAATATTTTTTGAAACAGAGTTTCGCTCTTGTTGCCTAGGCTGGAGTGCAATGGCACAATCTTGGCTCACCACAACCTCTGCCTCCTGGGTTCAAGCGACTTTCGTGCCTCAGCCTCCGGAGTAGCTGGGATTACAGGCATGTGCCACCACGCCTGGCTAATTTTTGTATTATCAATAGAGACAAGTTTCTCCATGTTGGTCAGGCTGGTCTCGAACTCCTGACCTCAGGTGATCTGCCCCTCTCGGCCTCCCAAAATGTTGCGATCACAGGTGTGAGCCACTGTGCCTGGCCAGAATATTCTTACTTTTTATGGCAATATAATTATTTGCATATGTTAAATAAGAGCCTGTTTTCTTTGTAATAGTGCACAATTGGAGACACTGGTTGTATTACTAAGGCTTTGATTGAAGTGTGATATTTTCTGATATGACTAGATAACTTTAGGGAACTAAGGTTGACTTTATAGGGCCAATAAAGTCCTTGGGGGAAAAAAACTGGTTTGGTATCTTGAACACACACTTCATCTGGTTGCCTTACAGGTAGGTTATTTCCTGGCAAGCCCAAGAACCTCAAAATATTTTGGGGACCTTGAGAAGAGAGAAATTCATACAAATCTACAAATATTAGAGGTGAAGTTTGATGATGAGTCTTCAGTTTGGCTTTATAGCCTCAAGAAGCTTTCAAAAGTCCAATCTGTAATTCCTTATTAAAAGTTCCAGACTTAAAAGAGACTATAAGATCAATTACTATTTTTTTTTTGAGACAGAGTCTCACTCTCTTGCCCAGGCTGAAGTGCAGTGGTGTGATCTTGGCTCAGTGCTACCTCCAACTCCTGGGTTCAAGCGATTCTCCCACCTCAGCCTCCTGAGTAGTTGGGACTACAGGCATGCACCACCACACACTAACTCAATCACCATTCTTGCAGCATTTACGTAAAAAATCAGGCCGAGTTTAATGAAAATAAGTTATTTTGTAAATAAATTGGTCTTACTGTGATTATATTTGGTAGAAGTGGGGGTGACTGTAAAGAGAAAAATTATGTTTCAAAAGAAAATTATAGTACACCCATTATTTGATCTTAGTTCATTCTTTTTGAGGATTTATTATTTACCTGTAAACTGGACTAAATCTCGAATTCTTCTAGTTTCTCCAGTGTCTGGCTATGACTCTGAAAACTAATATTTCCAATTTTTCTCCTACCCTGCTGACTTGCAATTTCTGAAATTAAAACTGCCCTTTCCTGAAGTCCTGAAAACTGAAACTGTATGATTGATGTAAACGTCAGATAAATCACCACAACTTATTTATGGATAAGCATTGTGTTGATGTATGGACTACTAAGAAAGTTCAGTGTAACACTTGATGCCAACTGCAAACCAGAAAAGTAGGTCATATTGCCACAGCCTGCCCCCACTCCAACTGAAAATGCTTGAAGTTTAGTATCTAGAAATCTTCTCAACTGGTTGCCCTCCAGACTTAGAAACTACTTTATAGGCTGGTTGTGGTGGCTCACCCCTGTAATCCTAGCACTTTGGGAGGCCGAGGTGGGCAGACCACTTGAGGTCAGGAGTTCAAAACTAGCCTGGCCAACATGGTGAAACCCCATCTCTACTAAAAAAAAAAAAAATTAGCTGGGTGTGATGGCAGACACCTGTAATCCCAGCTACTCTGGAGGCTGAGGCATGAGAATTGCTTGAACCCAGGAGGCAGAGTTGCAGTGAGCTGAGATCTTACCACTGTACTCCAGCCTGGGTGACAGAGTTAGACCCTGTCTAAAACAAGAAAAAGAAAGAAAGAAAAAAAGAAACTACTTTATAGACTGCTCCAAACATCAACCTTTGTCTTTCTTTTGTTTCCATAGAAATGTCTCTTATTAAATACCTGTTTGCATCATCTAGAGGCCTAACTTTGATGGGAGGCCACCTGCAACACCACCTCCTGAAATGAGACACAACGGTTTAGCTGGACTGACCTATTTTCAGGTCTCTTACCACTCAGCTACTAACTCAATTTTTCTCTCAGGCATTAATTCAACTGTTAGTCTGTGAAACTTCCAGGGGAATTTCAGACAGGAGAAATGGAGGAGTTCAGGAAATGCCACCTCAAAATATGCCGCTTTGGTATACTGATTATCTGAACTGAGGGCACTTGGGGAACAGTGGATACAGACAGTGGTTGTTTCTGAGCTCTCCTTATCTGCCTAAAGCTGGCTCCTCCAAAAGGAAATTAATTGTCATGAATCCCCTCTCTGGGAATTTTATCAACCAGGAAGATTAACGTAGTTCACAGGAGAGGAGACTGGACGTTGACACCATACCCAGACAGACTATCACCTATTTTTCTGAGGGCTGCTCTGACATGGCTTTTATTACCTGAGAAACTTTTTGCCTAATAAGACAACGTTTATTCACCACACATTTCCTCCACTTACCCCTGCCTAACTTGTGTTGCCACCACTCCCTAGAAGCCTCAAGCCCTATTCCTT
Source organism: Callithrix jacchus (assembly GCF_049354715.1). Taxonomy (NCBI): domain Eukaryota; kingdom Metazoa; phylum Chordata; class Mammalia; order Primates; family Cebidae; genus Callithrix; species Callithrix jacchus. Next base: position 67,398,435 of record NC_133524.1, on the reverse strand, counting down.
CCTGTAGCTCAGGATTAGCTTCAGTCATCTGACCCTTCTTCAAGTTTCATAGTTTGTGTGATTCCTGTGCATATGTATATAATTAATCGGTTTTTTTTCTACTGTTAATCTGTTTTATGCCCATTTAATTCATAGCCCATCCATGGAACCTAGAAAAGTGGAAGGAAGCCATTTTTCACTCCCTCCACATGCATTTTCTCAATTAATCCTCACAAGAACCAGGCACGGTGGCTCATGCCTGTAATCCCAGCACTTTGGGAGGCCAAGGTGGGCGGATCACCTGAGGTCAGGAGTTTGAGACCAGCCTGGCCAACATGGTGAAACCATGTCTCCACTAAAAATCCAAAAAAATTAGCCAGGCGTCGTGTTTGGTGCCTGTAATTCCACCTACTTGAGAGGCTGAGGCAGGAGAATCACTCAAACCTGGGAGGCAGAGGTTACAGTGAGCTGAAATAGTGCCATTGCACTCTGACCTAAATAACAAGAACAAGACTCTGTCTCAAGAAAAAACAATAACAAAACCAGAAACAAAATAAAACAAAAGAACCTCACAAGTGAAGTGCCATAAGAAATAGGTGCTCTTCATATATACCATGGAATACTATGCAGCTATAAAAAGGATGAGTTCATGTCCTTTGCAGGGACATGGATGAAGCTGGAAACCACCATTCTCAGCAAACTAACACAAGAAAAGAAAACCAAACACTGCATGTTCTCACTCATAAGTGGGAGTTGAACAATGAGAACACATGGACACAGGAAGGGGAACATCACACAATGGGGCCTGTAGAGGGGTAGGGGGATAGGGGAGAGGTAGTTTTAGGAGAAATACCTAATGTAGATGATGCGTTGATGGGTGCAGCAAACCACCATGGCACATGTATACCTATATAACAAAACTGCCCTGTCTGTACATGTATCCCTGAACTTAAAGTATAATTTTAAAAATGTGATACAATACACATAACATAAAATTTATAAAAACAGGTGCTGTTATACTGCAGTTTCTTAGTCCTTTTTTTTTTTTTTCCTGCTACAACAGAATACTACCAATGGGTAATTTATTAAAAAAAAAAAAGAGATTTATTTGGCTCATGGTTCTGGAAGCGGGGAAGTCCAAGAACATGCTACTGGTATCTTGGTAAGGGCCTCATCCCATGTTGGAAAGCATCACAGGGTGAATGAGTGCACAAGACAGAGAGGAAATTGGGCTGAACTCATCCTTTTATCAGGAGCCCTCTCCCTCAATGACTAACCCACCCCAATGAAAACAAACAGCATTCATCTGTTCACCTCTTAAATGCTCCACATTCCAATACTGTTACATTGGCCATTAAATTTCAACATGAGTTTTTTGGAGGGAGCATTCAAACCATAGCATCTTCATTTACAGATGAGAAAACTGTGGCTCATAGAAGGTAAAGTAATTGGCCCAATAGTGTTACATTCAGCTGAGATTTGAACCCAACTCTGTTGGATCCAGATCTGATTCCGGAGCCCATGCTTTTAACCACCTCTACTACAGAAGAGGGGTGGATTATAGACCTAGTGAAGGACAAAATAAATAAAAATGTAATACATATGTGCTAGAAAGTAAAAGGAAGAAAGATTGAATCAGTAGGCTGGCCCATATTATGGAGGATGTACAGTCTGCCATGAGAGTGCAGACTTGACAAGCAAGAGAAAGGCATTTATGTCAATTAAATATTTATTACGATCTTTTGAGTGCCAGGCACTGTGCTAACTGCTGGGATATAAATATGTATAGTCATTGCTCGTGAGGCTCTAACAGCTAGGTGAGAAGAGAGACAAACAAACACATGATTTCAATGTAATGAGGCAAATGCTGTTACCATGATACCTGGAGGGTGTGACAGAAACATCCAGGAGGAGAGCCCAGCTAGGGGCTTCATAGCTCTGTCAACCAGGCTGGAATGCAGTGGCGTGATCATGGCTCACTGCAGCTCCATCTTCTAGGGCTCAAGTGATTTTCCTATCTCAGTCTCCCAAGTAGGTGGGACCACAGGCATGTGCCAACCTCCTTGGCTAATTTTTTGTTTTTAGTAGAGATGGGGGTCTCACTATATTGCCCAAGCTGGTCTCAAACTCCTGGCCTCAAGCGATCCTCCTGCCTCTGCTGCCCCATGTGTTGGGATTACAGATGTGAGCCACCATGCCTTGCTCCTAAACTGAGTCTTAAATGGTGATGGCATATGCAGGGAACTTGAAGCATTTTTATATTCTTGGAACTTCCAGTTGGAGGCAACAAGAAAACGATGATTAATTTACTCCATATACATTTACTGAATGCCTGCTATGAGTGAGACACCATTCTAAAGTGCTGGAGTGAATGAGATAGACAAACTCCCTGCCCTCATGGATCATGAAAGGTAAGCTGGGGCTACTGCATGCTCCCCATTTGTAGAGCATTTATTTCCAAAGAGTTCAGATAAACAATGTCTTAACTGCTCTCCTTAACTATTCAAAGAGAGACTATAGTACATATACTGGTCCAGTTTTCCCAAAGTGTGGAGGCATACTGGTGATATGAAAGATGAATTTATATGGCACATGGAGGGACATTTAAAAAATTTAAATAGGTCTAAGTGAACCTGTAACAGCCCTCTAGCATCAGAGAGAGAAAGCTTCACTGTCAACTGTTCTTTGAGTGACTCCACTCTTTTTCCATCTGTTGCCATAGAGATGAATGGCTTCATTTCTCCAATTTCCCTACCCCTGCCCGCTATGTGAGCCTCAGAAAGCCCCCTTTCCATCTCCATTGAAAGAACTCCATGATCCCCAACGTTTCTTTCAAGTCACATCCTTGCTTCTTGGGTTGTCACCATAGAAACTGAACGCCCCTCTCTCTAGTCATTTCCATGGTGACTATCCCCAGGATATCACTAGGATCAATTTCTACTGGAGGTCTAGAACTCAGAGAGGGGTGGAAGGGGAGGGTGACTCCCTGCAGTAGCTTCAGTCTTCTCTGTCCCTCCTGGCTTTGAAGGCATAGCAGTCCCTCTCTCAACAAAGAGGGTAAAGAAACTATGGTTATTTACATACTCTATAACTGGCCATTTTACAGAATGTCTCAGAAAAGTGAAGGTACTTGGCCTTATTCCCCTCTGAGCTTCTTATAATCCTCACTGAAACTAAAAACCCACAGGAGTTTATTTCCAACATTGTCTTGCTGTGTGACTAGTTATCTCTGAGCTTCATTTTCCCTAACATTAAAATAAGAGTGTTGGACTAAGTATCTTCCTGAGTATCCCCTTAGGTAAGGTCAGATCAGAAGTAGTTCTAATCTCGCTGAGGAGCTGGTTTTTAAATTATGAATATTATTAACAACAAATACATTAAGGTTTTTTGTTTCTTTATTTAACTGACAGTGGAAGTCTCCAAACTTTTGATCTAACATCTTAAGTTTATTGTTAGAATCTCTCCCGGTTTCTTGTAGGGTTTTATGTTTTGGTTTTACATTTCTATTTTGAAATAGTTCATAGAAAGTTGCAGTGAGATCCTGTGCAGTCTTTACCTCACCTCACCAATGTGGGCATCTTGCATAACTACAGTGCAATATCAAAACCAGTCAACTGGCCTGGCACGGTGGCTCACGCCTGTAATCCCAGCACTTTGAGAGGCTGAGGTGGGCAGATCACTTGAGCCCAGGAGTGTGAGACCAGCCTGGGGAACCCAGCAAGACCTCATCTCTATAACAAAATAAAGGCATCCACTTGGTCATGCATGCCTTTAGTCCCAGCTAATTCGGCGGCTGAGGCGGGAGGATCACTTGAATCTGGGAGGTTGAGGCTACAGTGAGCTGAGATCATACTACTGCACTTCAGCTTGGGAAACCCTGTTTCAAAAACAAACAAACAAACAAACAAACAAACAAACAAACAAACAAACAAAAAACAGTCCACCAACATTAATACAATCCAGAGAGCTTATTCAGACCTCATGTTTTATGTGAACTCATCTGTATGTGTGTATAATTCTATGCACTTTTATCACATGTGGAGATTCATGTATCCACAACCCCAGTCAGGATGTAGAATAGTTCAATCATCACAAAGATTCTTCATGGTGTCCTTTTATAACCACATCTACCAGCTTCTCTCTCCTCATTCTTAATCCCTGGCAACCCCAAATCTGTTCTCCATCTCTATAATTTTGCTATTTCAAGAATATTATAAAAGTGTAATCATATGGTACATAACCTTTTGGGAATAGCTTTTTCTTCACTCAGCATAATTCCCTAGAGATTCATCCAAGTTGTTGAATGTACCAATAATTTGTTCCTTTTTATTGCTGAGTAGTATTCCATGGCAGATATTTACCACAGTTTGTTTAGTCATTTGATGAAGGACATCTGGGTTGCTTTCACATTTTAGCTATTTTGAATGAAGCTGCTACGACCATTCATGGTTTTGTGTGACTAAAACATGTCTTTCACAGAGCAAAAATTTTTAATTTTGATGAAGTCAATTTATCAATTTTTTCTTTTATAGATTATGCTTTTGGCGACAAGCCTAAAACTTTTTGCCTAGCCCGAGGTTCCAAAGATTTTCTTTTATTTGTTTCTGAAAACTAAAAGTTTTATAGTTTTTTTTTCTTGAGACCGAGTTTTGCTCTTTTTGCCTAGGCTGGTGTGCAATGGTACGATCTCGGCTCACTGCAAACTCTGCCTCCTGGGTTCAAGTGATTCTCCTGCCTCAACCTCCTGAGTAGCTGGGATTACAGGCACCTGCCACCATGCCCAGCTAATTTTTTTGTTTTTGGTAGAGATGGGGCTTCACCATGTTGGCCAGGCTGGTCTCAAACTCCTGACCTTAGGTGATCCACCTACCTCAGCCTCCCAAAGTGCTGGGATTACAGGCATGAACCACCACACCCGGCCAAGTTTTATATTTTACTTTTAAGCCTGTGATCCATGTTGAGTTCATTTTTGTATGAGGTGTGAGGTTTAGGTCAGGTTTTTTTTTTTTTTTTTTTTTTTTTGCCTATGGCTGTCTAATGCTCTGGAACAATTAAATAGCCAAATACTGGCCATTGGGCTGCCCCAAGGTAACTGTAGCCTCTAGGACATCAGGACACATGGCCCTAAGGAGATTTTGCCTCCACTTCTGCCCAGCTCTAGAGCCTTAGACAACCATAGGCAAAACAATAAACCATTAGACAATTTCATGGCTGGAAAGATTATTCTTCTCCTCCATTGAACTGCTTTTGTACCTTTGTCAAAAAATCAGCTGGACAGATTTGTATAGGTCTATTTCTGGATTCTCTTTTCTGTCCCACTGGTCTATGTGTCTATCCCTGTCAGAACCACAGAGCTCAGGCTTTTGAGACAGAATGCCTAGTACCACTTGCTAGCTTGGGTGACCCTGGGCAAGTCACCCTCCCATGGCTTCCTATCTCTCACTCAGTATATAAAATAGGCCTCCATAGCCTCACTTGATCGAACCCCTACCTGCTTCCCTGTGACTATCTCCTATTACTCTCCCCCTTGTTCACTGTGCTCCAGCCACGCTGGCCTCCTGACTGATCCTGTCACATAACACATCCTCCTACTTTTGGGGCTTTCACAGGCTGTTTCCTTAACCCACAATCTGCTTCACATAAACATCCTCATGGCTACCTCCCTTCCTTCCTTTAAGTCTTTTATAAATTTCTCCTTCTCAGTGAGGCTTTATTTAAAATGGCAAAGCCTCTGCTCCTCCCCTTTCTCCCTTCTCTCCATGGCACTCATCACCATCTAATATACAATGTCATGAACTTTTTTCGTCTATCTCCTACCACTGCAGTATGAGCTCCGTGTGAACAGGAATTTTTGTTTTTGTTCACTGCTGTATTCCCAGTGGTGACTCTATCTAGTATAATATACCTTTCTTAAATGAATGAAGAAGTGAATAGATAGATGGATGAGTAAGTGAATGAATGAATGCCATGAGCCAAGGCTCAGCTCACCTGAGCAGCCTCTCTGGCTGGCCCTTGGCTTGTGTTCTAAGCTTGTGACAGAACCATCCACTGCTTCTCTAAGGCTGACCACCAGATGGCAGTTGGAGCCTAACTTCTGTTTTATTTGCTTCCCTTTGCCTTCTCTCTGCTGCCTATCAGTCTTGCCCGGGACATTTTGACCTTTTCTGTCTAGGCATGGCTAGAGGATTTTGTATGAGCTCTTAAAGTAGGCAGCTTCTGTATCTAAAACTTGGCATTTTTTTTTTTTGAGACGGAGTCTCACTCTGGCCCAGGTTGGAGTACAGTGGCTTGATCTTGGCTCACTGCAACCTCTGCCTCCTGGGTTCAAGTGATTCTTATGTCTCAGCCTCGTAGCTGGGACTACAGGCATATGTCACCATGCCCAGCTAATTTTTTGTATTTTTAGTAGAGACGGGGTTTCACCATGTTGACCAGGATGGTCTCGATCTCTTGACCTCGTGATCTACCCGCCTCGGCCTCCCAAAGTGCTGGGATTACAGGCGTCAGCCACCACACCCAGCCCAATTTTGCATCTTTTTATCCTTAGAAAGGTACTACATTCTTTCCTGCTGCACCCTGCTCTCTGCCTCAGATGGAAGAAACCACACACTGGCCACTGGGCTGCACCAAAGTAACTGTAGCCTCTAGGACATCAGGACACATGGCCCTAAGGAGATTTCACCTCCACTTCTGTCCAGCTTCAGCAAGCCTCTCCCAGGGTTACTGCACCCCTCAACTCAGTAAAGGCTAGGGACTCTAGCACCATGATTAAGCCTTTTGAGTCAACCTGGGTTTGATCTCCACTGTGCCACCTACTAACTTTGTGTCTTGGGTGATGTTGGGCAACTAACATAGATATCAAGCCTTGGTTTTGTCATCTGGAAAATGGGGACAATAATGGCACCAAACTCACAGGGTGGGTGTGAAGATTCAATGTGTACAACACTCGTAAATGTTTGGTATGGAATAAAGCTCAATTGAAGAAAAATGAAAGGCAAAAGTGGGAATAAACAAGTCCAGACATGGCAGGAACTGGCCAAGGGGTTTGAGGAGGGTGCCGAGTAGATGACTAAAAGGCTGAAGCCAAGAAAAGATGGGAGATCAAGGAAAGCTTTACCAAAAAAATCACATTTCAGCCACAGGTTGTAAGACAAGTCAAATTATGCCAGTCAAGCTGGAAAGAACATTCTCGGAAGAACGGTATGTGCAAATAAAGAGGTGTGAAATGGGAACTACTCAGTCATTCCAGGAACCACAGGTAATTAAGTATAAACTGCGTGTTTCTTGTGGGAGAAATGACAAGAAATGCAGACAAGAAATACAGATAAGCAGGGACCAGATCACAAAGGACCTCAAGTGCCAGGTGAAGGAGACTAGACTTGATCTGGTGGGGTCAATGGAGAGCCATCAAAGAGTTCTAAGCCAGGAAGTGGATGTATACAATTGACGACCTGGAGGTCCTTCTGCCTTGACAGAAGACAGAAACTGGAGGCAGGTGAGAGATGAGCTGACCTTAGACTAGAGAAGTTGTATTAGGGATGGAGATAAAGGGATGAAGTCCACGGACTTTTTTCAGAGGAAGAAACTGCCAAGAACTTGCCTGAAAAAGGAAAAAGATCCAGGGACAGAGAAGGCAGTAGCGGCATGGTACAGTTTGTTTGTTTATGGTTTGTTTCTGTTTTGTTTTTGTTTTTTTTGAGATTGAGTTTCACTCTGTTGCCCAAGCTGGAATGCAGTGGCATGATGTCAGCTCCCCCTCCTGAATTCAAGCGATTTGTTGCCTCAGCCTCCTGAGTAGCTGGGACTAGAGGGACATGCTGAGACTACAGGCGCATGCCACCACACCCAGCTACTTTTTGTATATTTTTTTTTTTTTGAGATGGAGTTTCGCTCTTGTTACCCAGGCTGGAGTGCAATGGCGCGATCTTGGCTCACCGCAACCTCCACCTCTTGGGTTCAGGCAATTCTCCTGCCTCAGCCTCCTGAGTAGCTGGGATTACAGGTACATGCCACCATGCCCAGCTAATTTTTTGTATTTTTAGTAGAGACGGGGTTTCACCATGTTGACCAGGATGGTCTCGATCTCTTGACCTCGTGATCCACCCGCCTCGGCCTCCCAAAGTGCTGGGATTACAGGCGTGAGCCACCGTGCCCGGCCTAATTTTTGTATTTTTAGTAGAGACAGGGTTTCAGCATGTTGGTCAGGCTGGTCTCAAACTCCTGACCTCAGGTAATCCACCTGCCTTGGCCTCCCAAAGTGCTTGAGCAGGCGTGAGCTACCGTGCCCAGCTGGTCCAGTTTTGTTTTGTTTTGTTTTTTAATATGGGTAAGACTTAAGATTCTTCTATTCCCCACATGGCCTGGCACTAACTAATTGAATGAGGGGCATCCAGAACAATATTTACCAAGAGGCAGAGCCCTATCCCAGTTTCACCCTGGCCCCCACCCTCTGACTTCCCTGTTATCGCTGAGATAGAGCCCCACAATACAGGGGCTGAGAGGCTGGCCTTTTTACTCAGAGCTTGGATTTCCCTTCTAATGGAGGAGTTTCCCTAAAATGGCTCCCAAGAACTGAGGGAAACTTATAGGACAGCTAGGGAAAATGTCCTAGTTTATTCATTTCTTGGTATCCCAAGATGTGACTCCTAAGCCCAGCAGGTTTCCTCTACCTATTTATTTTTCATTTCAAAAGCCTTCACTTCCTCCCCAACTTCTGTTTCTCATCTTTCCCCTAGGGAGAACAGTGGTCCCTACTTTTACCATCCTATATCAACACTTCCTGCCCTGGCATGGGCCCACTTAAAAGTGCCCAAGGCCCAGGCCAGGTTAATGGTTTTGGGGAAAACCGAAGGATCCGAACAGCATGGCCCAACCAGATCTCAGCCTACTCCTAGCCTTCCTGTCTCTGCAGGCAGCAGAAGAAATCATTCTACCTCCTTGCCGCAAGGCTACCTCTGACCTGAGGCTGCTCTCTTCCCCATGCTGGGAACTTTTGCCTTCCTGGCCCAGTCTGGGATGAAAATATGGGAGTTGGCTGGGCACGGTGGCTTGTGCCTGTAATTCCAGCACTTTGGAAGGCTGAGGTGGGTGGATCACTTGAGGTCAGGTATTTGAGACCAGCCTGGCAAACACAGTGAAACCCCCTCTCTAATAAAAATACAAAAATGAGCTGGAGGCCGTGCGAGGTGGCTCACGCCTATAATCCCAGCACTTTGGGAGGCCGAGGCTGGCAGATCACCTGAGGTCAGGAATTCGAGACCAGCCTGGCCAACATGGTGAACCCCTGTCTCTACTAAAATTTAAAAAAATTAGCCGGGTGTGCTGGCAAGTGCCAGTAATCCCAGATATTTGGGAGGCTGAGGCAGGAGAATCTCTCGAACCTGGGAGGTGGAAGTTGCAGTGAGTGAAGGTCGCACCACTGCACTCCAGCCTGGGTGATACAGAAAGACTCTGTCTCCAAAGGAAAAAAAAAAAAAGAAAAGAAAATATGGGAGTCTGTGGTAGATAAGAAAGAGACAAATAAATACTTACAGATGCATACTTTGCGTTAAGTGCTTTACATATGTCATTGCATTGAATCTCCACAACAACCCTGTGAAAGAGGTATCACTATTTTACAGATGAGGAAAGAGGTTCAGGGAAGTCACAGAATTTGCCCAAAATTATTAGACTAGTTAGTGGTGAGCTCGGGAATTTAACCCATGTGTTTTTTTTCCCCTCAAAACCCGTTTTTACCCAGTAAGTTGTATTCTCCAGGGAGTAGGGTTGGGGGTGGGGGTTAGGGAGTGGAGAACCTTCCTGGTTGACTCTTTTTCCAAGGGAAAGGGCTAGAAGTAGGTTCCTCCTGTCCTTGGTGGGTGCCCCATCTCCAAGGAAGAATAACTATGGGTGGGCAGCATCCACCCTATGGAATCCAAAAATGGATTCACTGTTGCCTCTCCCTCCTTTCTTTGTCTCTATCTGATGAGCTCCTGCGGCAGAGGCTGAGCAGGCAGGCTTAGGTTTGCTGTCTCCTTCAACAAGCCTCTTCCCATCTCCAAGCCTTTTGTTGTGCTAGTTATAAAATGAGAGGGTTGTCAGAGAGAAACGCTCTCTGAGGTCTCTTCTAGCTCTAACATTCAAGGATCATATTGATTGCATTGTACTGTAAGACCGCCTGATTCATTCATGGATGGAAACAAATTTCCTGTTGCCATAGGGAACAAGGACTTTTTGAAGTAGAAAAAGAGGCACTCAAGGAGGCAAGATAAATTGAAAGAGCATGGGCTTGCCAGACTTGGGTTAAAGAGTCAGCCAGACTTGGGTTAAAATCCTGTACACTGGGAAGGTCACTCACTTCTTTGAGCTTCTTTCATCATCTGGTAAGACAGGAACAACCACCCCTCCTTCTTGGAGTGAGGTAATGTATTTGGCGGTGCCATGAGAGGTGCTCAAGATCTTTTGTTTTGAGGGTAAGGGGTTAATCTCTTCCTCCCCAAATCCACCCCACTCTTTCACTAGTTCCCAAGATACTCTTCTCTCTCCCCAACCCTGATGGCCAGGCTGAGTGTTTTCTGCCAGGGTGTCTGCTTCGCAATGTGTCTGGCAGAGCTCCTATGTAGTGTGGAACAATTTGACCTGTCTCACAACCTTCTAAAAGTCCTTGTAGGGATGGTGCAACGTAGGCTGGACCAAGGCTTTAACACTCAGACTTTTGGGGGAACCAGCTGAAGGTTTTGGCCTCAGAGGCCCTCCACTAGCTTCACTGGCTCTGCTCCCTCATCCTGGCATCCAGCCTCCTAGACCATACCATCTGGCTAATGACAGTTCTTATGTCGCTTCTGGGTTCTATATCTCTCGGCCAACTGCCTCAGTAGTGCCATGACTACTTACTAGGTGGCCAGACTCAGCTCCTTGGAGAGCCTAAATCTCTCAGTTAACTACATGACTCACCTGGACTTGGGCAGCTTCTTGGGCTCCCCCTTGCTTTTGGATGAACCTGAGCAGCAAGTACATCCTGGAAACGGAGGCATAGGCCTTGGCTGGCTTGCCCCTGCTGTAGGAACTTGGTTTGGCCAGCAATTATCTTCACTGCATCTCTGCCTTTAGCCTCCCCAACCTGTGGCAGCACCCCTTGAGCCCCAATGCCCTGCAGTTATTTGCAGCTGAGGAGTGGGATGGGGCATACCAATTTCAGGTACGAGACCCGAGTCATAACTGGCTTCTGAGCACCTTCCTACTTCTCCCCACCCCAAACCATCTCTGACAGCTTCCCCTCTTTGACAACTACCTGATGTCTGTAGAACCAAATTCCCTATCTCCAGCTTGGGGGTTGTCGGTTGCTACTAAGAGGTGACTAGTTTCCACTGGGAGTAGCCATGACCTAACATCCAACCTGAGTGACATTATCTTGGCATATCCCGCTTGACCTAACTTGAAAATCAATGGTATCATTCTCAAGAGACTTCTTTGGTAGGAGTCCTGCCCTTTAGCACCTCAGCATGGTCTAGAACTGTTTCTGAAATGTGACAGCCCACTGCCCATGGCATCACCAGTTCCAAGGCCATTCCCTACTTCTCCATTGTCCTTCTGCCCCTGACATCTCTGGATTTTCAGGGAAGCTGATTCAGTGTGCTCCTGTCTGGTTTTTTGAGATTTTTCCCAGGCCAAAAGCTGTAGACTTGGGGGATAACAGATTGTATCTGTTTTGGGGGCATGGAGCTTAGGGAAAGAGCCCCTCCCTCAGAAGCACCACTGACCCCCTGCCGTAGCCTTCACTAGGACAGCCTTCCTAGTGAAGAATCTGAGCCTTTGAAGGAATGAGCTGGGGTCCTATATTTAGGAGTTTGCCTCTGCCACTCTCCACTGCCTGGATCTCTCTGGCAACATGAGGATGGCTTCTAACCCCAGGGACCTTTTGAGGCTTGCAGTCCTTTCAGAAGCTCTCTCTGTAGGCCAATGGGATGAAGAGCTCCCAGGCATGGCCTCTCTGCCTGCGGAAGCTCCATGTTTTGGATGGCTCTAATAAGCTGAGAAGCCTTCCTAAGGGCCTTGGCTGGTTCCCCCTGGCTACTCTGGGCCTCCACTACAATAGGCTGCAAGCCCTGGAAGGAGGGATCTTGAAAGTCATTCCTAGCCACCTCCCTAACTTAGCTATCTCTAGAAATCTTCTCCACTGCTGGATGCTTTGCTAAGGCCCAATGTGAGTGTGCCAGACTTGGAGGAAGGCCAGAGCATATATCTTGGCAGTAGTGGGTGAGCACAGTCCACCATGTGTGAGGCAGGGGGCCTTGGGCTACCTGGACTTTGCTGGTGGTGATTGGTCTGTTGGTCATCTGCTGTGGCCTGACCACCCGACTCAATAACAGCCATTGTTTGGCTGTTGGCCTGGAGTTCCACTGCAATAAGATCAGCCTTAGACTTGAGTAGGAAACTTGGGGGAGAAGATTGTCGATGGGATTCTTTTGCAAAGCATGGCCCCAAACCTCTTGGGCAGGGAACAAGAGAAGATAATTAGGGACTCTGTGCAGGAGGATGAACATAAGCAGGCCACAGGAGTTTCCTATATACAGAGATGTGCATACTTATCTCTGACAGCTGAAGTATGGATATCCATAGGACTTTAAAGGGGACATATTTGGGTCCTCAAGGCAACATGCAGCCAGAAAATAGAGATGCCTAGCCCCTCAGGACTACAAGAAACTTTTAGCAACATCTTCATGTCTTCCCTTATTGAGTGGTCATCCAGCCTCTGCTTAGACATCTCCCTTCCTCTTCAGGCAATCTGTTTTAGCCACAGACAACTCTGACTCCCAAGGCAGATTTCTTTTCCTTCTATTAAGTCCAGACATGCTTCCACTCTTGAGTTCCAGCTCTGCCCTCAGTGGCCATGTACAAATACACCTGTTCTCTTGGACTCTGATGGAACTCTGAAGACAAGAGGCCCACATTCCCTTGAGTCTTCTCCAGGCTAAACAACCCTAGTTCTCTCAATCAATCTTTATGATACTAAACTGTCACCACATGTAACTTCTCCGTGTCCCAGTTTCCTCACCTGTAAAATAGGGATTAAATCAGATAATCCACTCAAAAAGCTTTGAACAGTGTGTGATGTGTTACAAATACTCAATGAATGTTGTTGTTATTAAACTTCTATTTCTGGATTTGATCACTTAACTGAGTTCTTGAAGTCAAAAGGCTATACCTCATTAATTGGGATGCCCAGTGCTGAATCCAGTGTCTGGCATGCAGTAGGCACTTAGTTCATGTTGGTTTTGACACAGTGACATGGTCTCCAGTCCCTGCTCCATCCTACTAACACTCTGGACATACTCTAGTTTGTTCTTCTTAATGTATACAGCCCAGAACTCAATACTATCCGGTCATTTCAGGTTCAAGTATGTCACAACTATAAATCTCAGAATCTTGGATTAAGGGCAGACATTAAAAGTCATTTATCTGCTCCATCCAGTCCACCTTCATCCCTCAACTCCTCAATCTGATGCCAGAGATCCCAGCAAGTTGTCATCCAACTCATGACTATCCATCCCAGTGAGTCAAGTTCTGGGAGGATGGCAATTCTTGTGGAGGCTGGAGCCCTGAGACATCAAGACACAGCAGAAGGAGAGCTAGGAGGCTTGGTTTAGCATCCTGACTAAGGCTGACATTTGTGCTCTGGGCCATTCCTTTTTCTTTGTTTTTAAGTAAAAGTAGATTTTTTTAATTTGTGGGCTTGTTAAAGGGAAAAATGGGCATTTCTGTGTATGGGGATGTGCAGTGTGCAGTGATGAGACAGTGAGAGTAAGAGAGAGGAAAGAGAAGGGGGAGAGACCAAGAGTGAGAGTGGAGACACAGAGACAGAGACAGAGAAGTGGGAATGAAAGAGAAAGAGACTCTCAGAGACAGAACAGAGAGATGGAGATGGAGGAGAAAAAGACTGAGACAAACGCATGCCATAAAAGATGGAAAGAGTCAGAGAGAGAGAGAGGAGAAGAAAAGAGAGGGAGAGAGATGGAGGAAAAGAGAAAGAGAGAGAGAGAGAGAGAGAGAGAGAGAGAGAGAGAGAGAGAGAGAGAGAGAGATAGAATGAATGAACCAAGAAGTAGGCGTGAGATACAGGCTATCTGTGGAGCCCAGAGTACTTTCGTGCCTGAATGATGGTCCTGAAGCCAGCCATCTGGGGAAATCCAGAAATCAACAATGTCTATTTCCCAGTGGAAGAACTCCCAAAGCCAGATAATCAACTTATCAGTAGCCAACTTCTGATCTCCTTTCTGTTAGCTGCCCCCTGGATGTAATTCCCTCAGGTCTTGGTCAGTGGGCTGAGCATTACAGGGAGCACCCAGGCAGCTCTTTCTCCAGCCACCTGTGGCAGGAATATATATGCAGGCATCTCTGATGATGCTGGCCTGTGAGGGGTAGGCCACTCTTCTAGACCAGAAACCCATTGCCAAGATAATAAATGAGTTATTGCCTAAATTCCGGGGGAGCTTAGACTTGCTGCCACAAAATGTCCCAGCAGCCACCTGGTTTGGCCTAAGGCTTCCTGAGCTTTTATTCTCAAAGAACCTTTATTAAGCACCTGGGCAGGAGTGGAGGTGGGGTGAGCCCTGCAAAGAAGGATTTGAAGGCCAGGCCCACGCCCACAGAGGGGTACCAGAATGAAATAGCCAAAAGGCTGCCCAGGCATAAAAGACATGTGATTAACTGAGCAAACAGGTAACCAGTGCAGAAATGCACAATCAACAAACATCTACACAGTATACAAGAATAAGGATAAAGGCATACCTGAGAATAGAGAGTGAACACAACAGGCAGGGCAGAGCCAGTGAACCGGCCACTCCTCTAACTAATCAGGAAAGAGTTCAGATTGCTGAGCATGTCTGCCCTCTCTATAATTTGATTAAAATTGGTTTAGAAAGTTGTGCTATATTTCAAATGAGTGCTGTGCTTAAAATGTAATTGCATTTGGCCGCGTATTTGACATTCTTGAAATTAGAGCAGCTTGCATGCAGTAAGGAAATTTGTCCAGAATGGAATTTGATTTTTAAGCCAACACAAAGAAGAGCAGTTGTAATCTGAGCCTCTGATGGATAGTTCCTTTCCTTCAGGGCTGCCTCTCGGCTGACTCTCTTTGCACTTTCTGTTCATTCTGGAACTCTTCTCTGGCATTCAGCACTAGGGAAGCTTCTTGATCCGGGACTCCAGAAACCACATTTCTTGTGGCAGTCAGAGTTGGAGCCATCTTGATTTTCCCTGTCTAGGCCTCTTGTACACATCTGCCAGCCTCAGACTATATATGCCAGATTGGGGCAGTTAGGGACCTTGTCTTTGCCACCCAGGACTTCGGACCTTCTTCTGGGATCTGAAACTCCCAGAGCTGGTACTCTGTTCAGACTGGCTTGCTCTCCTTTGTTAGATCCCAAAAGAGCTGTCACATTGGCAAGCAGGCAGACAGCAGCTTTATCTAATCTTCTTCTGGTCTTACATTTGTTTCTTGGTGATGGCATGTAGAGGCCTCCAATTTGGTATCAGTCCAAGGGATAGGGCTGGCCTCTCTATCTCTCAACTTTCCTTAGTAAACATATGCTACCAGGCCAAAGGAGGGAAAGAAACACTTTTAGAGCATGTGCTCTGTGTCAAGTGCTTTCACAAATGCCTCATTAAATCCTCACAATACACCAAAGAGGTAGGTCTCGCTTTGTTTTTGCACAGGAAGAAATGGAGGCACAGAGCAGTGAAGCAACTTGCTCAAGGTCTCAATGCTAGAAAGTGGGCGAGCTAGAATTCCAACCTAATTGGATTGATTTTCAAAGCAAACTTTTCCCAGTTTAACACAGCCTCTCTGCAACAACTGTGGTTCCTACCAAGTAGAAGTCTGTCTGTCTGGGAGCAGAAACTATTAGGCCCTGTCAGTTCTCGGCCTGCCTTTGTGCCCAACTGGGGTTACCACCACCATTCTCACTATACCTGTGAAGGGTCAGCTGGCAGCTGTAGAGGCCTTTGCTCCTCTAAGTTCTTTTTTTTTTTTGAGGGTCTCACTCTGTCACTCAGGCTGGAGTGCAGTGGTATGATCACAGCTCACTGCAGCCTTGACCTTCTGCTCAAGTGGTCCTTCCACCTCAGCATCCTGTTTTCTTTTGAGGAGTCTCGCTCTGTCAACCAGGCTGGAGAGCAGTGGCATGATCTTAGCTTACTGCAACCTCTACCTCCCAGGGTCAAGCGATTCTCATGCCTCAGCCTTCCAAGTAGCTAGGATTACAGGCATCTGCCACCACACCTGGCTAATTTTTGTATTTTTAGTAAAGAAGGGGTTTCATCATGTTGGTCAGGCTGGTCTTGAACTTGTGACCTCAAGTAATCTGCCGGCCTCATCTTCACGAAGTGCTGGGATTATGGCCCACATGGCCTCACCTCACCCTCCTGAGTAGCTGAGACTATAGACGTGTGCCATCATGCTCTGCTAATTTTTCTATTTTTTGTAGAGAAGGGGTTTCACCATGTTGCCCATGTTGGTCTCGAACTCCTGTGCTCCAGCAATCTTCCCACCTCAGCCTCCCAAAGTGGTGTGATTACAGGCGTGAGCCACTGCACCTGGTCTGTTCCTCTAAGTTCTAATTGGCCCAAAGTTTGACCCAGCACAGAGGTATAATTTGACAGGCAGGCTGCTGAGATAGGTTTGTGAGTGCATCAATTTAGGCACTTCCAACAGAACATGTCCCTAAGGTGTGAAGTCCACCACCCCTCCACACGTTCAGAGCATAGTGTGAGAGGGATGATGTCCTGGAGGCTTGAACACAACTCTTCCTTCCCCTGGGGAGGCAGCTAGTTCTGAGAACCTTTCCCCTCTTTGGAATCCTTGGTGTTTACCACATCTGGCTCATAGGCCTGTGTGCCCAGGCTGTTTCATGACAGAATGTCCACTCTTGAAAGTAAGCACAGTTCCTTTTGGGAAGGTATTTGTGCTTCCATTATGAAAGAGGGCTTCTGTAGAATAAGCTGGGTTTTGCTCTCCAATGCTACTTCCCAGAGGTACCAAGGTAGTGGGGTAGGGTTTTCTATCAATGATTATAAACCCAGGCTTAAGTCTCTTTCTCTACTACCATTTTTCTTACTGGATGGACCTCTTATAATTCTTTTACA
Organism: Callithrix jacchus; assembly: GCF_049354715.1. Lineage (NCBI taxonomy): Eukaryota > Metazoa > Chordata > Mammalia > Primates > Cebidae > Callithrix > Callithrix jacchus. The sequence goes on along the minus strand of NC_133524.1, from coordinate 67,381,335 downwards.
GAGGTGAAAGTCTCTGTCCTCAAACTCGGGGTTTGTCCTGTAGTCTACCAGTGAAAAACAACTGCAGCAAACCTTCTGTTTAAAGTGTGTGTGTGTCCGGGTGCGGTGGCTCACACTTGTAATCTCAGCACTTTGGGAAGCCAAGGTGTGAGGTTTCCTTGAGCACAGAAGCAGCCTGGGCAATATAGCGAGACCCTGCCAATATTAAATAAACAAAAAAGTTAAGTTGGGTGCAGTAGTTCATGCCTGTAATCCCAGCACTTTGAGTGGCCGAGGGAGGTGGATCACTTGAGCCCAGGAGTTTGAGACCAGCCTGGGCAACATGGTGAAATCCCATCTCTACTAAAAATACAAAAATTAGCTGGGTGTGATGGCTTGCACCTGTAGTTCCAGCTAATTGGGAGGCTGAGGTAGGAGGATCACCTGAGCCTGGGTGGGAGTCAAGGCTGCAGTGATCATGACTCTGTCTCAAAAAAAAAAAAAAAAAAGCGTGTATGTAAGGTGGGAAGGCTCAAGATGGAGACACCCACTGTGAATTGTATTGAATGAAAAAAAGAGCCTTTTGTTTTGAAGGAAGAAATCTGAAGAAAATGCCAAGGAAGTCTTCACCTGGGGAAGGGGATGGGGTAGGTAATGAGATCTAGGGCCCAGGGAGTTCAGGGACATTAGAAGAGCAACTGGTTTATCCATTTCCTCCCTTCTCAGAACCCCTGGGCTTCCCTTACCTATTTATGCTAATCCTGTAGGCATGTGAGTTACCTGCCATTTACATAATGACTTAGATTCATGGACCAGCAGCGTTAGCCTCACCAGGTGTTTGTTACAAATGCAGACTCTTAGGATCCCAATCAGAATCAGATCCCAGGGTGATTCAATACACATGAAAGTTTGAGAAGCACTTGTTTAGGAGACCATGGACGTCTGCTCTGGAAACTTGGTCAAAGTTTCTGCGCCTCTGGATTACTTGCCCATGTTTGCTGCTTTGTCATCTCCTATTTGAAATCCTAAAGGGCCTATGGTTTGTTTCAAAGACAGCAAGAAATCAGGGAACCAGAGAAACGTATTCTACTTTGTAGGCAATCTGAGAGGGGAGAGGTGATGGTAGCGAGAAAGGAGAGACATGCGTGGACCTAACTGGGGCCTATGGGAGAATCAGAGTGCTACCCAACATCCATTTCCTAGTTATATTTAGATGTGAACTGGTTGCCAGATGTTAAAGCAGCCTGTTAAAGCCCAGGGCTAAGAAGCCAAGGGTTATGAAATGAAACCAGTTTGCTGAACACAAAACAGAGAACAAGCATTTTAGCTATAAAGTTTAACTGGATATTTAAATGTGCTCTACTATAAACTTGCCATACAACCTGAGCTTACACTCCTCCAATGACAGGAAACTCATTACCCAGTACCTCACAAGGTATCCATTCTGATTCATGGTCAATCAGTTCTGTTAGAAAGTTAAGTCATTGTATTGAGCTGAAATACGCCTCCCTGAAGTTTCTACCCACTTATGAATCCTAATTCTGTCCCTTGGGCACCACCCCTCACATCCCACCTGCTCTTGCCGCCTTATCTTAGACCTTCAGAGGTATACAACCCACACTGCATTGATGTGGTGAGTGCTTATAATTTTATGTTGCCTTGGCATCCATTTTGAATGCAGGTTTAGCTTTCTCGTGCCAGAGGCAGGTCTCATTCAGTCACCCATGACACAGTTTCCAGTTCTACACCATACTCAAATGGCTCAAGTAGGTGGCTGGATATAAAAACTTAGAGACATCTGCCAGGTGCAGGGGCTTACGCCTGTAATCCCAGCACTGTGGGAGGCTGAGGTGGGTGGATCACGAGGTCAAGAAATCAAGACCATCTTGGCCAACATGGTGAAACCTCGTCTTTACAAAAAATACAAAAATTAGCTGAGCGTGGTAGCACGTGCCTGTAGTCCCAGCTGCTTGGGAGGCTGAGGCAGGAGAATTGCTTGAACCCAGAAGGTGGAGGTTGCAGTGAGCTGAGATTGCACCACTGCACTCCAGTCTGGGAGACAGAGCGAGACTCTGTCTCAAAAACAAAAAACAAACAAAAAAAACCTTAGCGACATCTCTGGCGCAGGACCATTCAGACATTTGCCTGTGAAATTAAAAGTAACCCCCCCACACCCTATTCTCCGATATATGCTGCTGGTTTACATGCTCTTGTCCCTATCATGTGCTCCTTGACCTTGCATGTGTGTGTGTGCATGCAGCCTCCAGGGCATGCTGTGTACACCCCAGGGTGGGTAAGTGCTAATAAGAACTCTTAGACTTTCACACTGTAGTTGTGTCATTGAAGCCATTCCCATAATCTGACCCCTGACAGTGATGCTGCCTGCCGAAAGTGACCCATGCAAGTTGCTCCCTTGCTGATATTCTTTTGAGTGGGCCTCTAGTGGCTATGAGGAACAATAGCTACCAGCTAAATTGATTAAAAAAAAAAACAAAACTTGATAGTGTCCAAGCGCATAGGAAAAAAAAGAAAAGAAAAGAAAAAAAAAACTTGAAGTTCATTCAAAACACTTGAGTCTTTTCTTCTCCATGCTAAACAGCCCCAGCTCCTTCAACTGTTTCCCTTGAGACCTGGGCTCTAGCTTTCTCTCTAGCCTATCTGTGTCCCGCCTAACTGACACCCAAAAGGGGATTAAGTTGCAAAGGTGCAAAAGACACACCAAGAGGATAAGCAGCAGCCTGGCCCTGTGGCTGGTGATGGCTCCAAACGCTTGCCGGGGAGGCTTAGCTTAGAATCTATGGCTTTTAGTCAGATGGGCAATAAAGGATGTTAGTTCATTTGAGAGCACTTTTAGAACGTGGTGTTTCCCACCAGGGGCAAAACAAGGCAGGTTTTAAGGAATTGGCCATCCTTGCAGTACTGGTTCCCAAGCTACTCTTCTATAAAGTCTTTCTTGAATATATTAGCCTCTTTTAATAACCAGTATGTTCTCCATGTGAGGAGGGCCTAGCAGCAGTGTCATGTCCATCTCCCTGCCACTCTTACTTCGCCAGATGTAGTTCTTTACTGTGTGACACTTCACCTGTCAGTGACTGTCTTTACCAACCAGGGACACTAGTCAGACCAGTCATAAAGGAATACAACCCTCACTTTGCCACATTATCAGGTTTTACCACCTTTCTCCTCCTGAGCTGGTCACAAGACTTTCTGGGTGTTTTTCTTGAATCTACTTGAACATTCCATTGCCTAATCTACTTTTCAGGTCATTCCTTCAGTGGCCCTGAGCCCCACAACTATAGTGAATAATAAAAACAACACAACACTGATAGCTAATATTTCCTGAGTATTGAATGTTTATTATGTTTCCAGCACTTTACATGTATCAACTTATTTAATACTCATAACAACCTTATGAATTGAGTACTATCTATTATTAGCTCCACTTTCCAGATGAGAAAAAATTGAGGCACAGCGAGGTTAACTCACTTGCCAAAGGTTGCACAGGTAATAGTAGTACAGTATGCAGAATCTGGCTCCAGAGTCTACATGCTCAGCCACTGTCACCCTACAGGCAAAACTTCCTCAGTGTGGACCACAGATGACCTACGTTGGAATCATTTGAAGAACTTATTTAAAAAGTCCCATTTTCTGAGGAAACTCTCCCTCCATGCTCTGTCTTACAGGGTGAATCCATCTTTACTTCATCCTTTGTGGATCTCAGATGCCACTATGTCTCTTAAACTTAAGAGACATTGGAAGCACCTTTAGAGCTGGTTAAAGATGCATGCACCGGGACTCCACCTCCAGAGAATCCCATTCAGTAGGCCTGGGTTGGGATCTAGACATTTGCAATTGCTTTAACTGTGATAAACATTGAGCAATCCTCACTGCAGATTTTCTCCAGTTTTCTTTACCCACTCCTGGCCTCTTCATCGCTCAGCAAAGTCCTCAACAATCTACTTTACCTAATGTGTGTTTTCTCTGCACTCTACTGCACAGAACTCTTGGCTCTTCAGGTCTTAGGAGAGGCCACTCCCTTGGGCAAAGCTGTATGTACTTGGGTTCTTGATGCATCCCCTTCTGGCCTACTGAGAAAGGGATCAAGCACTTTCGCTTCCCTTTCCCTGGCTTCTCTCACTCAACCCCTGCCTATACAATAGAACAAAAACCAAACCTCCCTGCTTTCTGCATGAATTACTGTTCTTTTTTTTCTTTTTCCTTTTGAGATGGAGTCTTGCTCTTGTCGCCCAGGCTGGATGCAATGGCATGATCTAAGCTCACTGCAACCTCTGCCTCCCGGGTTCAAAAGATTTGGCCGGGCGCGGTGGCTCAAGCCTGTAATCCCAGCACTTTGGGAGGCCGAGGCGGGTGGATCATGAGGTCAAGAGGTCGAGACCATCCTGGTCAACATGGTGAAACCCCATCTCTACTAAAAAAACAAAAATTAGCTGGTCATGGTGGTGCGCACCTGTAGTCCCAGCTACTCAGGAGGCTGAGGCAGGAGAATTGCTTGAACCCAGAAGGTGGAGGTTGTGGTGAGCCAAGATCGTGCCATTGCACTCTCCAGTCTGGGTAACAACAGTGAAACTCCGTCTCAAAAAAAAAAAAAAAAAAAAGATTCTCCTGCCTCAGGCTGCCTAGTAGCTGGGATTACAGGCACCTGCCACCATACCGGCCTAGAGTATTACATTTGTCAATATATGTAAAGTACTAATAGCAATACTTGGCACTTGATAAGTGTTCACTAAAATAATTATTAACCATATACATCGTAGTTATTGTAGCTACTGTTATTCACAGTATCCAACCTAGTCTCTGTCACCATCCTAACATCCAACTCTGTTTGACTTTCCCCTCTTTTTTTGCTTTTACTATTATTTATTAAAATAGAAGTATAACACACATACAGAAGAGTGCCCATTTCGTAATGGTCCAACTCCACAAGTGTTCCCAAATGAATACACCTGCATTACCAGTGCTCAGATCCAGAAATAAAACATTTATGATTACCCCAGAAGCCTCTCCCCAACCCCCATCCTCATCCTCCCTTAGTCACATCCCTCTTTGTAAAAATTTATTTTAACATTTATAGTTTTTATATAATACTGAAAAACTTAGGAGGATGACAATGAATTTTATAGTAAATCACCTACTTGCTGGTATGGTTTTATTCTATAAGCTACTTTGCAGCTTCATTTTTCTAATAAGTCCTTAAAATATGAAGCTATTTTTAGGAAAACATTGAATTATGTATTTTAAATTTGAATAATTAGTTTGATCAATTGTCAGTGTTTTAAGGGAGATTTTAACTTTTCATCATGTTAGCCATTGTGTATGTGTATGTAGAAAGCATATTACATCACTGAAATGTTTAAAATTTTAATATGTAGTACAAGTCTGTCTGGGAAATCTTGATTCATTCAAAAAAATCACAGCCAATTGCTTTTCCATTAAAAAAGGGAAGGGATTTGCAATTTAAAATAATTTTTTTTCTTATTTACAGAAAGGCATTTTGTTTGCAGCAAAAACAATACAAAATCATTTAATGAGTCTCTTATACTATCTAGGAGTCTTTATACTGATTTGTTTTTACTGAAATACAATGTAAAAGAAAATGTAATGTATGCTCACAGCTGATAATCTGCAGAAATTAAATTCACCTATTACTCCACTGGGGAAAAAGCAAACCTCTGTTAATATTTGATGTCTAATCTTGCAGTGCTTATTCTATGCAAATGCAATTTTAAGAGTTACTCTCTTCCATCCTTTCTTTACTACACCCTCCCCACCTGGCTTTTGGGGGACTATCTTCAAAGATCACAGAGGCGAATACACCAAAGCTGAAAATTTGACCCGGCCCAAACTAAAAAACAAAAACAAAACAACAAAAAAGCCCGCAAAAGGTTCTTGAATTTCAAAGCTTCTGCTGCAGTTTCTTTGTGTCACTAGGGTTTAATATTTTTAGACAAAACATTGTAGTGCCCCTCAGGTCTCTCCACCAGTAGAAACAGAAAGAATGGAAACTGCTTTGCAAAATGATGTAAAACCCAAAATCCACCATGGGTCTGAATTCAGGAAAAAAACATAATTGCTTTTAAAATGTGGATTTAGACTTCATTATTTCTGAGAATCACTGCTTTCCTTGAAAGGGGTGGGATGTGTATACGATAAAGAGAGAGGCTATGAAATCTAGCCAAATACTTACTGGAGAAGTACAGGAAGAAGGATGCAGAGCTCATTACAGCCAGGCTGTCAGAGCCCTCCCTGCACTGTCCTGCTGAAGATCCTGTCTTACTGTTATCAAGTGAATCATTCTGAGTTTGCTGGATGACTATTGATACATGCTTGGCTTGCTACTAACTTTATTAATTTTAATTATATATATTTAAAATTTTAACCATATTTATATTTTAAGTAAACAATACATTCACACCCTGCTCCTTAGCCACTGAGTTTGTCTTCTTGTACTTTCATGCTTTCTTATCTTTTCTGGGATAGTATGTTCTCTCTCTCACACACACACACACACACACACACACATATTCACACACACACATTCTCTCACACACATATTCACACACACACAGTCTCTCTCACACACATATTCACACATACACACACACACACACCTCTTATTAGTTTAGCTCAGAGGTACAAAAAACCTTTAGTGTACAAAGGTCGTATACATGAAAAAGAATATACTCTATTTGATGGATGATTTAAGGGATTTTTGAAGGGGAAATGGACGATTTAAGGGACTTTTTGGGGTTGGGGGAAGGGTCTTGCTCTGTTGCCAAGGCTGGAGTGTGGTGGTGCAATCATGGTTCACTGCAGCCTCAACCTCTCAGGCTCAAGTGATCCTCCCACCTCAGCTCCGCAAATAGCTAGGACTACAGGCACATGCTGTTACACCTGGCTAATTTTTACATTTTTTGTAGAGATGGGATCTCACTGTTGCCCAGGCTGGTCTTGAACTCCTGGGCTCAAGCAATCATCCCCTATCAGACTCCCAATATGCTGGGATTACAGGCGTGAGCCACCATGTCTAGCTCTGATTTAAGAGATATTTAAGGGCCTAACTTTCAGTGAACCATTTGCAGAGTTAATTAGAAACCAGGGAATCACCAGGATCACCTCTGATCCTGGATTTACCCTTACTCTCCACATAAATGCTAATTCTATTCCTAGTGTTTACCACTTTGATCCCCTACTCACTCCCTGCTGCCACTGTCCCAGTCCAGGTCAGCATCATCTGTCGTTACTTAAAAGAGAAACTCAATTCATCTTCTTCCTTCAGTCTCTCCTTGCAATCCATTATTTCCCCCAAATGCCATCCAATGTGTCCTTCCTAAAGCATAGTTCTGATGTCTCATTCCTTCTGAAAATCAGTAACTTAATGGATTGCATTGTCCATATCATAACATTTTAAATCGTCAGTGAAGAAGAGTTTTTCCTGAAAGGGTGAGCAAGTTGCAGGAAAAACAGTATCTCTTATCTTAGGTATGGGGTGGTTGCTGAGTCAAGGCCCTACAGAAAAGGTAGCTCAAGATGTTGCTACGGGAGCTAGTCCTTAGGAGAAAAAACTGAGTACTCTGTGTACCCTCGGTAATGATTGAGGGCTAGAATATACCCTGAGTAACCCCTTCTTCGTTTCCAGGTGGCTGAGAAATCTAGAAAAAGTCACTTCCTGCACATAGATTCAGAACATTGGAAAACGTTCTTGTTGCTACCCATTTCCTTCCTCCTTTCAAACAAAATTCTTACTGGGATTTTCTAAGAACTGAACTCACCTGCAGTTCCAGGAAGGTCTTAATAGCCTCTTCCTAGGAACTGATTCAATTTGGTGATTTTCCAAGGTGGCTTCAAAGGGAGCAACCTGTAGCAATTGCAGCAGCCCTGATCTGAAGGTTAAGATGGACCAGTGTTCAAAAAAAAAAACAGTAAAGCAGCTGGGCACGGTGGCTAATGCCTGTAATCCCAGCACTTTGGGAGGCCAAAGCAGGTGGATCACCTGATGTCAGGAATTCGAGGCCAGCTTGGCCAACATGGTGAAACCCCATCTCTACTAAAAATGCAAAAATTACCCAGGTATGGTGATGGGTGCCTATAATCCCAGCTACTCAGGAGGCTGAAGTAAGAGAATTCCTTGAACCTGGGAGGCAGAGGCTGCAGAGAGCCAAGATCTTGCCACTGCACTCCAGCCTGGGCAACAGAGCAAGACCCAGTCTCAGAACAAACAAAAAAGCAACAAATCTCATGCACCCATTGAATCCTGAGTTTTCCTCTGATTGGATGGACCCAGGCCACCAGCTCATCTTGAACCAATCGCTGTGGCCAGGGAGAAGAGGCGTTTTGATTGGCAGGCCTGAATGGGGAGAACCCTGCTGAACCCCTTTCAATCTAAGAGGGTGGAAGAGAGATGGTGCTGAAGGAGGAATGGCTGCAAACAAACATCTCCAACACTGAACTGGGAAGGAAGTGGTGATTTATTTGGCTGGGAGCTGCGGCAGGCAGGGATGCCTTAACAACCGAGCTCTCTGACTGGAAAATCCTAGCCCCTTTTAAAGGCTTACAATTCTAGAAATTACATGTGAAAGGGTCTTGATCCATGAAGTAGGCATGGGGTACGTGACTTAGGTGGGGGTCTGATCATGTTTAAGTGAAAACAATGCCTTCTGGAAAGATTCCTCCATACCATGCCAGTGATCAATAGGAATGCCATCAATAGGAGTGCGATTAAGGGTGGTATCTGGTCTGCCAGCTTTTACCTCTCCCATTGAAATGCAATGTAGAAGGCTAGGGGGAAGTGATCTTAGAAACTTGAGAGGATTAAGGATCTCCTTCCTCAGTGCACCAAAAGATAAGTGGGGGCTGTTGCAGGAATTGTGAGCAATGGATGCTGGAAATGTGAACAACTGTTGTCTACATGTGTCTCGCAGACTGTCACCTTTGTGTATTTGCCAAGGAGTTCCCTCTGCCTGGAAAGCCCTTGCCTTCAGCATTGCCCACCTAAATCTAAGCTGGCTTTTCAAGTCTTCCCATTTTCCCTTGCTCTGCAATTCCTCCACCCCAAGCTGGCCCAGAGCATCCCCACTTCATTTCCTCATCTTCTTATTGGACCACAGCACTTACTGCTGGGCCTTGGGTTGGGGTCACTTGGATTTCTGTTGGTCTCATCTCTGAGGCTAGGCCTCCTTGGAGAGCACCAAGGCAGTCTTAACTGTTTTGGGGCCTTCCTGGGCTCCAGCCCAGCAAGCAGTGCCTGTCACTGGACATACTTGATATATTTTGTTTAACTGAATAGGCTACTTATAGTGAACAAGCTGTTTTCAAGCCCCCTCAAATATTTCAGAAGCACTATTTACACAGTTGAGAATTTGTTCCAGTCACTCTAGGCTATTCATTAGAATAGGTCCCTTAAGCGACTCTCCAAGTTGGGCTGAAGTAGCTGTTTTGCACTTAGGAAGGGGGATTGGAATCAGCATTGTAGTTGTGGTGTCTCCACCTCAGTCTGCTTCTTCAGCACAACAAAAGGAGTGTGTTCCCAAACTCAAGACTGATCAGGGCCTGGTTGGGGATTAACATTTAAGTGGTTCTAAGGCTGGATGTGGTGCCTCACGCCGGTAATCCCAGCACTTTGGGAGGCCGAGGCAGGTGGATCAGCTAAGGTCAAGAGTTTGAGACCAGCCTGGCCAACATGGTAAAACCGTGTCTCTACTAAAAATACAAATATTAGCTGGACATGATGGTGCCTGTAATCTTAGCTACACAGGAGGCTGAGGCAGGAGAATCTCTTGAACCCAGGAGGCAGAGGTTGCAGTGAGCCAAAATCCCGCCATTCTCTAGCCTGGGCAACAAGAGCAAGACTGCAAGACTCCATCTTAAAAATAAGACAAAACACAACACAACAACACAACACAACAAAACAAAACCAACATTTATGTGGTTCTAGAAAGAGGACTCAACTGGGCCAAAGCAAACCTCACTCAGCGTTCTCCACCTCCCAACCCAGCCTTCCCCATGCCCTAGGGCTGTCTGCTTCTCCTGTGGTTCACTCCTCACCTCCTTGCAAAAGAAATCTCTTTTGTTTTCTAAATTCTCAGGTGGGGTGGAAAGCTTCTAAGTTCCCATCAGGTGCTTGAACAGCCTGAAAACCTCTTTATGAGGTGGTATGTGGTGATTATCCAGCCTGGCTTACACACCTTCTTGTGAGATGGTCCTTTATATTTTTGAATACCTCTGATTATCAAAACATTCTTACACCAAACCACAACTGCTTTCCTATTGCTTCTGCTTTGTGTTGTGGAGTCATGCACAACATTGAGACAGATCTCAGTCGTGTGTGTGTGTGTGTGTGTGTGTGTGTGTGTGTGTAGAGGTGGGGGGGGAAGGCAGAGCTGCAAAGGCCTATAGAGATCAATCTAGGTCAATGGTGGTTAACAAAATTTCTTTTTTATTTTTTTTCAAGATATTCAGGAAAAATAAACATATTTAGGGGACACATTTTCCCTATTCATAGTGAAGATGGGACTTGATGTTTGGATAAATGCATATTTGCATGATTCCCTTAGGTTAAGACCAACTGAACCAAAAAGGAACCCAAACCAGAAAAGTAGATACATTCTATTATCGTCTGTCTTAAACTAGGTTCAGGCCACAGTAGCCTACCACAATCTCATTATCTCCATATGCAAAATAATGTAAACCAAATGAAAACTGAAGATACCAAGAGAAATACAAACGACACCCCCTCCCCCACCCCCACAAATGGCCAATTACCTAGGTTTTCTATCTGTTGCTCCAAGGGCTGGGTTCTCTTTTCTTTTCTTTCTTTCTTTTTTTTTTAAATCTAAATGAAATGATAGGCAATCTGTTTTTAGTTCTACTGGTGGTTATTTTTATGATGTTGAGCACCATGCCTATGCCTATAATTCTCAATATTTCAGCTTCAAAAGTGAAATTGTGTCTGATTCACCTTCTGAGAGTTGAGAAAATTGTCACCTTTACTTTATACCTCCTGATTTTTTATTCTTCAATTTTTGTCCCTATTTTAGATGAATTATTGTTGTTGTTTATGCTATATAGCTTTTATTTCAAGAATTATATCTGTCAAGAGTCTTATTTCAAAGGCCCAGGCCCAGTTTCACAAGTGAATGGATTATTTAAAGTTTCAAGGAACAGATAATCCCTATGCTATTTAAATTATTTCAGAACCAAAAAAAAAAAAAAAAAAAATGAAAGAAAGAAGGAAACCATGCAGTAAGGTCTTTTGGGCCAACTGACTGTGCCATGGACAAGATGGTAACCTCTGTGACCTGCATGTACACTCCAGATGAGTTCCTGGAACTAGAAAGTCTGAAGTAACTGGAAAACCACAAAAGGAGAAGAAATGACCAACCCTTGTGGTGCCTAATTAACTTTGAGACATTCTTCTATTGTTCCTTATTCCCACCTCAATTGATAAGGCAACTGGACTTTGTAACTGACCTTAGTCAACCTTGTGCCCCCAGACCCTATGACCCCCTTCCAGCTTGCAAAAACTGCCCTGAACTGTAACTTCTGTAAGTTTCCACTGCCTACCCCAAATCTATAAAACCAACTGCTAACCCACCACCTGCTGCTGAATCTCTTTTCAGACTCAGCCGGCCCACACCTGGGTGAGCAGCCATGTTGCTCACACAAATCCTGTTTGGGAGGTCTCTTCATTCAGAGTGTGCATTTAACATTTGGTGCCGAAACCCAGGATGAGGGAACTCCTATGGGAGACCAAACCCCTTGTCCCTGTTATCTTTGTGCTCCCTCCGTGAAGAGACCTACCTACAACCTAGGCTCATTAGACCAGCCTGCATATCCACTCACTATCCTCAGATCAGGTAAGTGGTTTGCCTCCACTCTTCTTTAGCCCTTCTCTCTGGCTGTCAATCTTCTTCTCCTTTCAGTTTCACTTTCCTCTCCCTTTCAGCCGAGACAAGAATGGCAGGACTTTCCATGAGGTTCATGACTGGAAAAACTCCTATGTAGGTCACGGAACTGGGAAGACAGTCTTTCCTCTGTGACTGATCATTGCAGAGATGCCTGCTCTGGTCACTCACTCACACTTGTAGGTGATGGATCAACATGGGGGATGCCCCCTTTGACCGAATCACCCCTGGTACAGACCAAGGTTTTAGTCTGGGACACCTGCTAAGCTGCTTGTTTGCACACTCACTTTCCTTGTCTCCAATGCTCTTCTTAAACTGTGGGCAATCTCCCGCCCTCCATTCATCCCTCTTCTCCCTTAGCCTGCATTCTGAAAAATCTCAAACCCCTCCAGCTCTCACCTGACCTAAAACCTAAGCATCTTATTTTCTTCTGCAATACCTCTTGGCCCCAATGTAAATTGACAATGGCTCTAAATTGCCAGAAAACGATACCTTCGATTTTTCTATCCTGCAGGATCTAGACAACTTTTGCCATAAAATGGGCAAATGGTCTGAAATTCCCTATGTCCAGGCATTTTTTTTACACTCAAATCCCTCCCTAATCTCTGCTCTCAAGGGCAGCCCATGCCAAATTTTCCTTCTCTTCCTTCCACCCACCCCTCCTGCCTCTGCCAGAGACCCAGAATCATCCTTGTCCATTGACCCTTCTGACCTTTCTTCTCCCCACTTGTCCAAACCAGACCCCAATCCAGGCCCTAACCTTCCCCCAGAGCCTCCCTCCTCTTCCTCTGCCCACAACCCACCTCCTTATGCCCTTCCTGTCTCCTCCCCACCTCATACCTAGTCTGGCTTACAGTTTAGTCCCTCGGCTAACTCCTCCACCCCTGTCCAACAACTTCTGCTTCAAGAGGTGGCTGGAACCAAAGTCATAGTTAGGGTGCACGTTCCTTTCTCTTTATCCAACTTTTCCCAAATTGGCCATCGGCTAGGCTCCTTTTCATCAGATCCTCTGATACTTAATCCAGTCCTATAATCTCACCTGAAGTGACTTAAATGTCATCCTTACTTCTACTCTCACCCCTGAAGCCCTGACATTAAAAAGCTACAGAAATTAGAATCTGGCCCTCAAACCTCACAACAGGAATTAATCAACCTCACCTTCAAGACGTTCAATAACAGGAAAGAAGCTGCCTGGCGGCAGCGCATCTCAGAACTACAAATGCTTGCCTCTGCTGTAAGACAAACCCCAGCCATACCACTAGCTCACAAAGACTTCAAAGTGCCCAGACTGCCGCGTCCAGCTTCCCCTCCTGGACCTTGCTTCAAGTGTTGAAAACCTGGCCACTAGGGCAAGAAATGCCCCAGCCTGGGATTCCTCCTAAGCCCTGTCCCATCTATGTGGAGCCCCCAATGGAAGTTGGACTGTCCAACTCATGTCACTGCTCCTTGGCTTGGTGGCTAAAGACTAATGCTGCCTAAACACCTCAGAAGCCCCCTTGACCATCACGTACACTGAGCTTTGGGTAACTCTTATGGTGGAGGGTAAGTCCATCCCCTTAATCACCTTGGGGCCACTCACCCCACGCTGCCTTCTTTTCAAGGACCTGTCTCCTTGGCCTCCATAACTGTAATGGGAATTGACGGCAAGGCCTCCAGGCCTCTCAAAACTCAAGTCTGGTGTCAATTAGGCCAGCACTCCTTTCTACATTCTCTCCTAATCATCCCCACTTGTCCAGTTCCCCTGTTAGGCCAAAATATCCTAGCAAAATTTTCTGCCTCCTTAACTATTCCTGGGCTACAGCCACATCTCATTGCCGCCCTCCTCCCAGAACCTGTACTTCCCTCAATAGGTCCCCTTATGTCCCCCTACCTTAACCCTAGAGTGTGGGACACCACCTCCCCATCCCTTGCTACCAGTCACTCACTCCTCATCATCCCCTTAAAACCTAACCACCCTTATCCCGTCCAGCACCAGTATCCCATTCCACAATAGGCTTTAAAAGGCCTAAGGCCTAAAGCCTGTTATTACCCATCTACTACAACATGGCCTTTTAATTCCTACAAACTCTCCTTACACTTCCCCTATCCTATCTGTCCAAAAACCAGACAAATTCTACAGACTAGTCAAAGACCTTCACTTCATCAGTCAGATTATACTTCCCATCCACTCGGTTGTACCAAACCCCTATACCCTCCTATCTTCCACATTCCCTTCCACAACTCACTACTCTGTTCTTGATATCAAAAATGCTTTTTTCTAAAGCCCAAATCTCTTCCCCATCTGTTACCTATCTAGATATAATCCTTCACCAGCATACACGCTCTCCCTGCCAACCTTATCCAGTTATTTTCCCAAACCCCAAACCCACCCACTAAACAACAGCTTCTCTCCTTCCTAGGCATTGTAGGATACTTTCGTCTCTGAATACCAGGTTTTGACCCTCTAACCAAACCACTTTATGAACGTACAGAAGGAAACTTAGCTGACACCATAGACCAAAAATCCTTCCCCCATTCTTCCTTCCATTCTCTAAAAAGACATTAGAGACTGCTCCTACTTTAGCACTCCCAACTCCTCTCAATCCTTCTCGCTCTACACAGCAGAAATAAAAGGCTGTACCATCGGAATTCTTATTCAGGAGCCAGGCCCACAGCCTGTAGCCTTTTTATCCAGACAACTTAACCTCACAGTCCTGGGCTGGCCCTCAGGCCTACGCACAGCAGCAGCTGCCGCCATGATACTCTTAGAATTCCTCAAAATCGCAGGCTATGCCCCACTTACCCTCCATAGCTCTCACAACCTCCAAAGTTTAGTTTCCTCTTCACACTTTACACACATACTTTCCACCCTTCACCTCCTCCAACTCTATTCACTATTCATTGAAACCCCCACAGTAACCATTGCTCTCGGTCCTGACTTCAACCCAGCCTCTCACTTAATACCTAACACAAATCCTGAACCCCCCATGACTGTATCTCCCTAATCCATATAGCATCCTCCTCATTTCCCCATATTTCTCTTTTTCCTATTCCAGACCCAGACCACACATGGTTTACTGATAGCAGTTCCTCCAAGCCCAGTCAGTTGGTACTGGCCAAAGCTGGGTATGCTTTTTTATCCCACTTGTCTGGTATCGAGGCTGCCACACTCCTCCCCTCCACCACTTCTCAGCAAGCTGAACTGATTGCCTTAACCCATGCTCTTACTCTTGCCAGAGGACTACATGTTAATATCCATACTGACTCTAAATATGCCTTCCACATCCTGCAACACCATGCTGCCATCTGGCAGAAAGAGATTTTCTTACCATACAGGGGTCTTTTATTATCATTGCCCCCTTAATAAAGGCCCTCCTTAAGGCCGCTGTTCTCCCAGCCAAGGCTGGAGTTATGCACTGCAGAGGACACAAAAAACCTGTCAGATTCTATTGCCCAAGGAAATGTCTTAGGTGACAAAACAGCCAAAGAAGCAGTGGACACCCCAGCATCTCCCACACAAGGCCAGTATTTTTCCTTCTTATCTATTTCCCCTACCTATTCTTCCTCCAAAAACTCACTTTACCAGTCGCTTTCTACACAAGGCAAATGGTTCTTACACTATGGGAAATTCCTCCTCCTGGCCTCATAAGCTCACTCTATCCTCTCATCCTTTCATAACCATTTCCATGTAGAACACAAGTCCCTGGCTCATCTTTTAAAACCCCTTATTTCTTTTCCACCATTGAAGTCCATCCTCAAAACAACCATATCTCAGTGTTCTGTCACTCTACTACTCCTCAGGGCTTTCTGAGGCACTGCCCACCCCCTGCCTTTTTGCTACACATCAGGCCTGCAAATTTTCCCCTACACAAGATCAGCGAATAGACTTCAAATTTTGCCTAGGTAGGCATTTACACTGGCTCTCCATCCTTGGCTGCCCTCCCCTTGTTCATCAGACTCCCCTCCAGACTCCTCTTCCTGCCTGCTTATACCTAGCCTTGATAATAAAAGTGAATGATTACCTCTCCTTCCACACAATTGCCTTATCAAACCCCACTACAGCCTTTAACAGCTGCAGCCCTTGCTGGTTCCCTTGGCATTTGGGTCCAATGCCCCAGCCCCTTCAACACACTTTCTCACCTTTTCAGTTTATACTTCCAGTTTAGTGTAAGCCAAGGGATTTTTCTTTTTTTTTTCTTACTAAGTTTTATTGTATGCTGCTGCCAAGTGTATATAAAACAATTACCCTTGTGAAATAGAAATTCATGAAAATTCAGAGAGGTAGATGTTAAGGACTGACAGAAATAGAAGTTTGTATATTATGGCACAAGTGTTACAGGGATAAGCTTTTGTACAGGCTTCAAATGGAGCTCTCTTGAATATTCCCTGGATCATAAGAAGTGGTTTGGGAAACCTTTGAAAGATTCATTTTACTACAAAAAGGAACAGACTTTCTGGGGTCTGAAAGGATTTGTACTTGAAGATACTCCAGTCAGCAGAGGATCATGTTGAGCATTCTGCAGACAGAATTGTTTCAAGTCTGCAGCTGCCTGGGAAACTTTTATGCGGTTGAGTCTGGCCTCCAACCGGAGCTGTTGAACCACTTTCTTCATAGCGGTGACGCTGGAGGAGCCAGACATGGTGTACTGGAGGGCCGGGCCGATTCCGGGCTTTTTCTTTTTTTTTTAATTGTACTTTGGGCTCTGGGGTACATGTGCACATCCTGCATCCTGCAGGATTGTTGCATAGGTACATACATGCCATGGTGATTTGCAGTGTCCATCCCTCCCTGCCCTGTCACCTACATCAGGCATTTCTCCCGGTGTTATTCATCCCCATCCTCCCCGCCCCCTGATGTCCCTCCCCTCCCCTTCCCTCCACCCCCTGCAACCTAGCCCAGTGAATGTTGTTCCCTTCCCTGTGCCCAAGTGTTCTAATTGTTCATCACTTGCCTATGAGTGAAAATGTGTGGTGTTTGGCTTTCTATTCTTGTGTCAGTTTGCTGAGAATGATGGTTTCTAGATTCATCCATGTCTCTACAGAGGACATGAACTAGTCATTTTTTATGGCTTCATAGTATTCCATAGTGTATATGTGCCACATTTTCTTTATCCAGTCTATTATTGATGGGCATTTGGGTTGGTTCCAGGTCTTTGCTATCGTAAACAGCGCCATTTTTTCCTCTGTGGTTCTTCTTCTTACATTTGCCTTCCTACCAACTGGACAGGCACTTGTACCCTAGTTTTCCTTACTCTCAAAATTCAGTTTGCCAATGGAGGTGAAACTCTCCCTGGTCCTGACATGACACAGTCAGAGCATTCCATTGATCCCCTTACTTATAGGGTTAGGAATTACTACTGCACTCGGCACAGGCATAGCAGGCCTTACCACTTCAACTGTTACCTTCTGTAGCCTCTCTAATGATTCCTCTGCTAGCATTGCAGAATTAACTCCATCACTACCCCTTCTTCTAGTAAATTCCCTAGCTGCAGCTGTCCTGCAAAACCACAGAGCTCTTGATTTACTGACTGCTGAAAAAGCAGGTCTTTGCCTATTCCTAAATGAAGAATGTTGTTTTTATGTAAACCAGTCTGGCCTCGCATATGATGCCATCAATAAATTAAAAGACAGAGCCCAAACACTCGCTAATCAGGCAAATGGTTATTCGGGACCTGGCTGGACTGGCTGGACACTATCTAACTGGGACTCATGGCTTCTTCCAATCCTTAGTCCTCTGTTATCTATCTTTCTCCTTCCCTTATTTGGACCCTGTGTTTTCTGATTAATCTCTCAATTCCTACAAAATCATATCCAAGGGATAACCAATCAGTCACTATGACAAATGCTCCTTCTAGCAACCCCACAGTATCACTCCTTGCCCCGAGATCTCCCAGCAGTCTAAATTCTTTCCCATTTTTAGGTTTCCCCGCCACCCCCAATCTCTCTCAAAGAAGCCCTGAGAAACATCACCCCTTTGTGCTGACCTTCCTAGTATTTCACTGCTCTCCACTCTTCATTTCTTTTTCCTTTATATTACTGATATTAAGACACAGGAATGTAAGGTCTTTTAGGCTGATGGTGCCATGGATGGCATGGTAACCTCTGTAACCTGCATATACACTCCAGATGAGTTCCTGGAACTAGAAAGTCTGAAGTAACTGGAAAACCACAAAGGAGAAGATATGACCAACCCCTGTAGCACCTAATTAACTTTGAGACATTCTTCCACTGTTCCTTATTCCTGCCTCAACTGATAAGGCAACTGGACTTTATAACTGACCTTGGTCAACCTTGTGACTCCAGACCCTATGACCCTCCTCCCAGCTTACAAAAACCATCCTGAACTATAACTTCTGTAACTTTCCACTGCCTACCCCAAACCCATAAAACCAACTCCTATCCCACTGCCCTCTGCTGATTCTCTTCTCAGACTCAGCATGCCTGCACCCAGGTGAATAAACAGCCATGTTGCTCACACAGAGCCTGTTTAGTTCGGGGGGGGGTCTCTTCATTCAGAGCACACATTTAACACATCCCAGTCAAAAAAAATATTTTTTTCTAGTGTTTAGGTAACACATAGATAACATTTTCTATTTTAAAATTTAGCAATATAATGGATAAATAAAATGTGGTACAAGCACACCATGGAATATCATTCAGCCTTATAAAAGAAGGAAATTCTCACACATGCCACAACAAGGATAAGGATTGAAAACATGATGGTAAGTAAAATAAGCCAGACACCAAAGGACAAACACTGTATGATTACACTTGTTTGAGGTACTCAGAGTAGTCAAATTCACAGAAATATAAAGTAGAATATTGGTTGATGGGATAAGGAGAGGGAGAGTGGGAACTTATGAATGGGTATGAAGTTTCAGTTTGGGAAGCTGAGAAAGTTCTGGAGACAAATGGTGCTGATGGTTGCAAATCAATATGAATGATTAGTGCCATTGAATGGTACACTTAAAAACAGCTAAAATAGTCGATTTTGTTATGTATATACCACCACAATACAAAAATTCAACTATATAGGTCAGGCACGGTGGCTCACGCTTGTAATCCAAGCACTTTGGGAGGCCGAGGTGGGCAGATCACCTGAGGTCAAGAGTTCAAGACCAGCCTGGTCAATATGGCAAAACCCCGTCTCTATTAAAAACACAAAAAATTATCCAGGCATGGAGGTGTGTGCCTGTAATCCCAGCTACTTGGGAGGCTGAGGCAAGATAATTGCTTGAATCCAGGAGGCAGAGGTTGTAGTGAGCTGAGATCGTGCCACTGCACTCCAGCCTGGGCAACAGAGCAGGACTCTGTCTCAAAAAAAAAAAAAATTCAGCTGTATAGAAGTACATGGTTTCAAAGTGAAAATTCACCATCTTCCTCCTTTCACTCACCCATTTTATTCCTCTCCAGTAATAATTCATATAGATATATCAAAATTTATTTAATTAGGCTTACTGAGCATATTAAGGAATGTCTAGATGTTTGTATTGACAAACAATGCTGTAATAAACATCCTAAAAATATAACTTTGTGTAATATTGTTCCCAGACCAAACTGAGGGTCAGGCTGCTATTTCTCATGGCCCAATAATGAGATGCAGATGAACTGGGGAGGATGAGAGTTTTTATTTCTGTAACTGGTCATAGGGAGAGGCCCTGGAAATTATCACCAGACCAACTCAAAATTAGAAAGTTTTCTAGAGCTTACACACCTTCTAAGCTATATGTCTATCTGTAAGTGTGCATTCACCTAAAGACATAAGTGATTAACTTCTTTTAATTTATAACTAAAGTCTGAGTCCTGAAGACCTTCCTCTGGAGCCTCAGTAAATTTACTTAATCTAAATGGGTCTAGGTGCTGCGGTGATTACCCTTATCTTGTCTCCTGCTAAATCATGGAGGTTTGGGAAGTTCCCTCAGACTTACAATAAACTTGTTTATGGAAGCCTGGGGAGTGTCTTCAGACCCCCAATACAATTATTTTAATCCTAAATGGGTTCTGTTAAGAATTCCTTCGTTATGGCTGGGCACAGTGGCTCATGCCTGTAATGCCAGCACTTTGGGAGGCCGAGGTGGGTGGATCAGCTGAGGTCAGGTGTTCGAGACCAGCCTGACCAATATGGTGAAACCTTCTCTCTACTAAAAATACAAAAATTAGCTGGGTATGGTGGCTGGCGCTTGGGAGGCTGAGAGAGGAGACTTGAACCCGGGAGGTGGAGGTAGCAGTGAGCCGAGATTGCGCCATTGCACTCTAGCCTGGGCAGAAAAAGAAAAAAAGAATTCCGTTGTTATTTTATCATGCTTTAAGACACAGGAAAGCCCTAGGCAAAACTTTTGGTGGGCTTTTGTTACAACCCAGCCTTTGTGTAAGGGCACTGGCTTTTAATATTTAACGTAAGCACTCAGTCAGTACGGAAACAGTTGTTATGGAGGCCTGTGTTAGTGAGACCTGGCCTGCCACAATATGTATATTCTCAATATACTGCGAAGTCAAAAGCTATGTGCATTTTATTTAGTAGGTTAGGTTTAAGTTATTTTTTATTTTTTGAGATGGAGTCTCACTCTGTTGCCAGGCTCGAGTGTAGTGGCGCGATCTCAGCTCACTGCAACCTCCACTTCCCGGGTTCAAGCAATTCTCCTGCCTCAGCCTCCCAAGTAGCTGGGACTGCAGGTGGGTGCCACCATGC
Source organism: Callithrix jacchus (assembly GCF_049354715.1). Classification (NCBI taxonomy): domain Eukaryota; kingdom Metazoa; phylum Chordata; class Mammalia; order Primates; family Cebidae; genus Callithrix; species Callithrix jacchus. The sequence continues at coordinate 67,360,767 of NC_133524.1, read as the reverse complement.
CTGGCTAATTTTTTTATTTTTGGTAGAGACGGGGTTTCACCATGTTGGCCAGGATGGTCTTGATTTCTCGACCTCGCGATCCACCCACCTCGGCTTCCCAAAGTGCTGGGATTACAGGCATGAGCCACTGCGCCTGGTCAGGTTTACATTGTTAATTCATGTAGATCAAAATGCCAGAAGTTCAAGATATTACACAGTGAAAAGCCCCCTCCCATCCTTTCCCCTAGGAACCTGTTTGCCCTCCTCAAAAGTGACCAGCTATCCTTTTAAATATATATTCTAGTCATGTGCAAGGGAAACTGCTAAAAATAAAATGATACTGGTTTATGCACTTTAAATTCGATAGCTATTGCCAAATGGCTCTCCAAAGGGATTGTGCCTATTATACACCATCCATCAGCAATATTTGAGAGTGCCTGTTTCTGCATTCCCTTGTCAATACAACATATGAGCAAACTTTACTTCTTTGCTAATCTGATTGATAAAACATGGTTTCTCATTTAATTTGTAATATTATGAGTAAAACCGATGTTTACTTAAGCTGGGTTACTTTGCCTGCCTCCCTCTTCAGCCTCTTTTCCACAACTCTTTCACAGCTACCCTTCAGCTAGGCTGAACAGGAGATACTGGTTCTTTCACTCCTTTCTATCTCTGCTTTGGTCATGTTCTCTGGGAACTCCTGCTGAGCCTGATCCAGCAAGTCGGATGCAGTGTCCTTCCTTCCTCTGTGCTTCCTCTCATCACAGCATTGGTCATGTTGCTTTCTGTCTATTTTTGTTTTCCTGTCTGCCACCTCTAGAAGGTGAGCACTGGAACTAGATCTTTTGTCTCTCTTAGCTATTACTTATCACTGTTATCTTCAGTAAATATGAAATGAATGGATGAATGGACAGCTGACAGTTTTATTTTATTTTTTTTTATTTTATTTTTTTTTTAAATTTTTTATTGGATTATAGGTTTTGGGGTACATGAGCAGAGCATGCAAGACAGTTGCGTAGGTACACACATGGCAGTGTGCTTTCTTTTCTTCTCCCCTTCACCCACATTTGGCATTTCTCCCCAGGCTATCCCTCCCCACCTCCCCCTCCCACTGGCCCTCCCCTTTTCCCCCCAATAGACCCCACTGTTTAGTACTCCCCTTTCTGTGTCCATGTGTTCTCATTTTTCATCACCCACCTATGAGTGAGAATATGCGGTGTTTCATTTTCTGTTCTTGTGTCAGTTTGCTGAGGATGATGTTCTCCAGATTCATCCATGTCCCTACAAACGACACAAACTCATCATTTCTGATTGCTGCATAATATTCCATGGTGTATATGTGCCACATTTTTCCAATCCAGTCTATTATCAATGGGCATTTGGGTTGATTCCAGGTCTTTGCTATTGTAAACAGTGCTGCAATGAACATTCGTGTACATGTGTCCTTATAGTAGAAGGATTTATAGTCTTTTGGATATATACCCAGTAATGGGATTGCTGGGTCAAATGGAATTTCTATTTCTAAGGCCTTGAGGAATCGCCACACTGTCTTCCACAATGGTTGAACTAATTTACACTCCCACCAACAGTGTAAAAGTGTTCCTTTTTCTCCACATCCTCTCCAGCATCTGTTGTCTCCAGATTTTTTAATGATCGCCATTCTAACTGGCGTGAGATGGTATCTCAATGTGGTTTTGATTTGCATCTCTCTGATGACCAGTGACGATGAGCATTTTTTCATATGATTGTTGGCCTCATATATGTCTTCTTTCGTAAAGTATCTGTTCATATCCTTTGCCCACTTTTGAATGGGCTTGTTTGTTTTTTTCCTGTAAATCTGTTTGAGTTCTTTGTGAATTCTGGATAGCAGCCCTTTGTCAGATGGGTAAACTGCAAAAATTTTTTCCCATTCTGTTGGTTGCCGATCTACTCTAGTGACTGTTTCTTTTGCCGTGCAGAAGCTGTGGAGTTTCATTAGGTCCCATTTGTCTATTTTGGCTTTTGTTGCCAATGCTTTTGGTGTTTTGTTCATGAAGTCCTTGCCTACTCCTATGTCCTGGATAGTTTTGCCTAGATTTTCTTCTAGGGTTTTTATGGTGCCAGGTCTTATGTTTAAGTCTTTAATCCATCTGGAGTTAATTTTAGTGTAAGGTGTCAGGAAGGGGTCCAATTTCTGCTTTCTGCACATGGCTAGCCAGTTTTCCCAACACCATTTGTTAAACATGGAATCCTTTCCCCATTGCTTGTTTTTGTCAGGTTTATCAAAGATTGTATAGTTGTATGTATGTTGTGTTGCCTCCGGTGCCTCTGTTTTGTTCCATTGGTCTATATCTCTGTTTTGGTACCAGTACCATGCTGTTTTGATTACTGTAGCCTTGTAGTATAGTTTGAAATCCAGTAGTGTGATGCCCCCCGCTGTGTTCTTTTTGCTTAGAATTGACTTGGCTATGCGGGCTCTCTTTTGGTTCCATATGAAGTTCATGGTGGTTTTTTCCAGTTCTGTGAAGAAAGTCAATGGTAGCTTGATGGGGATAGCGTTGATTCTGTAAATTACTTTGGGCAGTATAGCCATTTTCACGATATTAATTCTTCCTAACCATGAACATGGAATGTTTCTCCATCTGTTTGTGTCCTCTCTGATTTCGTTGAGCAGTGGTTTGTAGTTCTCCTTGAAGAGGTCTCTTACGTTCCTTGTGAGTTGTATTCCAAGGTATTTTATTCTTTTTGTAGCAATTGCGAATGGCAGTTCGCTCTTAATTTGGCTTTCTTTAAGTCTGTTATTGGTGTAGACGAATGCTTGTGATTTTTGCACATTGATTTTATATCCTGAGACTTTGCCAAAGTTGCTTATCAGTTTCAGGAGTTTTTGGGCTGAGGCAATGGGGTCTTCTAGGTATACTATCATGTCATCTGCAAATAGAGACAATTTGGCTTCCACCTTTCCTATTTGAATACCCTTTATTTCTTTTTCTTGCCTGATTGCTCTGGCTAGAACTTCCAGTACTATATTGAATAGAAGTGGTGAAAGAGGGCATCCTTGTCTAGTGCCAGATTTCAAAGGGAATGCTTCCAGTTTTTGCCCATTCAGTATGATATTGGCTGTTGGTTTGTCATAAATAGCTTTTATTACTTTGAGATACGTTCCATCGATACCGAGTTTATTGAGGGTTTTTAGCATAAAGGGCTGTTGAATTTTGTCAAATGCCTTCTCTGCATCAATTGAGATAATCATGTGGTTTTTGTTTTTGGTTCTGTTTATGTGGTGAATTACATTTATAGACTTGCGTATGTTGAACCAGCCTTGCATCCCCGGGATGAATCCTACTTGATCATGATGAATAAGTTTTTTGATTTGCTGTTGCAATCGGCTTGCCAATATTTTATTGAAGATTTTTGCATCTATGTTCATCATGGATATTGGCCTGAAGTTTTCTTTTCTTGTTGGGTCTCTGCCAGGTTTTGGTATCAGAATGATGTTGGTCTTAAATTGAAGTAAAAAAATAAAGCTATTCTGTATAAATGATTGAAAGAGACTCAACTTTTTATAGTATAAGAATGAAATATATATGGAAGGTGGCAATTCAAATCAGTGGTGAAATGGTGGGTTAGTCAATAGTGTTGAGCTAATTGGTTAACTGTCATAATTGAGGAAAATTACTTTATGTCCTTATCTTATACCCACGTAACTTCCAGGTGGATATGTTAAATATAGTTAAATATAAAGAGAAAGTATTAAAAAACTTAAATTATGCAGAAGTATTTATCCATTCTCAGGATAAGGAAGCCTTTTCTAAGCCTGACACCAAGACAGAAACCATAATGAAAAAGATTAATAGATTTCATTATACTTTTAAACTTATAAATATGCAAAAAGACAGAAACAAAACTGAAAGGCTAATTAAGGCACATGAAAAACTATTTCTTTTTTTTCAGACTGAGTCTTGCTCTGTTGCCAGGCTGGAGTGCAGTACTCGATCTCAGCTCACTGCAACCTCTGACTCCCTGGTTCAAGCAATTCTCCTTCCTCAGCCTCCCCAGTAGCTGGCACTAAAGGCTTGTGCCACCATGCCCAGCTAATTTTTTTATTTTTAGTAGAGATGGAGTTTCACCATGTTGGCCAGGGTGGTCTTGATCTCTTGACCTCATGATCCACCCGCCTTGGCCTCCCAAAGTGCTGGGATTCCAGGCATGAGTCACCGTGCCTAGCCAACTATTTTCTAAAATATCCAAAGGACAAGTGGTCAGATTCATTAACATGGAAGGTCCTATTAAAAATACATAAGAAGGCCAGGTGCGCTGGCTCATGCCTGTAATCCTAGCAATCTGGAGGCCAAGGTGGGTGGATCGCCTGAGCTCAGGAGTTCAAGACCAGCCTGGGCAACATGGTGAAACCCTGTCTGTACTAAAATACACAAAATTAGCCAGGTATGGCGGGGTGTGCCTGTAATACCAGCTACTGGAGAGGCTGAGACAGGAGAATTGCTCGAACCCGGGAGGCTGAGATTGCTGTGAGCTGAGATCATACCACTGCACTCCAGCCTGGGCCACAGAGTGAGACTCTGTCTCAAAAAAAAAAAAAGCAAAAAAAAAACAAAACAGAGTCAAAAACAAAACATAAGAAAAAGACAAACATTCATAGAAAACTAAGTGAAGTTCAGGAATAGGCAACAAAGTAAGAAATATTTGTTCCTAGAAAACCAAATACCATATGTTCTCACTTGTAAGTGGGAGCTAAACATTGGGCAAACAAGGATGTAGAGATGGGTACAATAGACACCTGGGACTACTATGGGGGAGGTGGAGGTGGAGGGGACAAGGGCTGAAAAACTACCTATTGGCTACTATGCTCATTACCTGGGTGACGGGATCATTTGTACTCCAAACCTCAGTGTCATGCAATATGCCCACATAACAAACCTGCACATGTACCTCCTGAATCTAAAATAAAAGTTGAAATTCAAAAAAAGAGAATACTTGTTCCTGCATGAATGAAACAAATGCATAGAGGAATATTCAGTCTCCCTAGTAATCAATGAAGCATCCATTAATACAACATTTTTCATCTAACAAATTAGCAACAATGACAATTTTCCATGTTGACAATTATGTGGGAAAATAACACTCTCATACCCTGGGAGTGTAAATTCATGCAGTCTTTCCCAGATTGCATTACGAGCCTCTCCTTTTTGACCTGAATTACTTCTTTAAATCTTATCAAAAAGAAATAATCAGAAATATAGACAAAGATTCAGCTGCAAGGATATTACAGTGGCATATTTATAGTGGTGAAGAATTGAAAGCAATCTAAACGTCCAACGATGAAATTGAATAAATAAATTATAGCACATTCATTGGCTAGAATGCAGACATTAAAATCATCGTATTGAAGACTGCTTAAGGACACGAGAAAGTGTTTATAATGTATTGTTAAGTTTAAAAGGCAATTTCGATAGAATGACACCAATATTATTTTTCAAAACATGTGAGTCTATTATATGTTTGTGTAGAAAAATCCTGAAAAAAAGAGCCTGACGGGTTCCTGCATGCAGGTCACCCTGTCCCTAGGGGGGCACTTTGGGTGAGCTCCAGTAGAAGCTCTGGTAGCAACAGCTGGGGCAGACAGCTGTGGGACAGTCTCTGATTCCACTGCAGGACCTGTGGGAAGAGGCCAAGTGGCCCCAAAAGTCACTGTAGACAAAATCAAGAAGTGGCTGCTGCCAGAGCTGATAATGTCATGTTTATGGGCTTCTAGATAATATTAACAGTATCTAACATTTATTGGGCACTTATTTACTGGACACTTTATATGCATTTTCTTTTCTTTTTCTTTTTTTTTTTTTGGTTGAGACAGAGTCTCGCTCTGTCACCCAGGCTGGAGTGCAGTGGTGCAATCTCAGCTCACAGCAACTTCTGCCTCCCTGGTTCAAGTGATTCTCCTGCCATAGCCTTCTAAGCAGCTGGATCTACAGGTGTATGCCACCATGCTTGGCTTATTTTTAGTATTTTTAGTAGAGACGGGGTTTCATCATGTTGGCCAAGCTGGTCTTGAACTCCTGGCCTTAAATAATCTGCCCACCTTTGCCTCCCAAATTGCTGGGATTACACGCGTGAGCAACCACGACTGGCTGCATTTTCATTTAATGTTCTTAACATCCTCAAGAGATATCTCTAAGACAAGTATTAATTGCCCTGTGTTACCCATGAGGAAACAAGCCCGGAAAGTTTAGGTGACTTATCCAGTGTCACAAAGCTAGGAAGTAGGTGAGCAAGTTAAGCATTAAACCCAGATAGATGTCTGACTCCAGAGCCTACATCTGCATACAGGAGGCATCTTATTTTTTATTGCTATGGCAAGAGGGGAGAGGGAATGATAATGAATAAATGAAAAACAGTAAGGAAATGAATGAAAGTTGCTTCTGGAATTCGATACTTCTGAGAACAGTACCCCATGGCTTTTATGAACTTGCCCAGAATAGTCACTGTCCTCAGTGACTGCAGCTACTGTTACAGAATGGAACAAACTGCAAATCCCTTGTGTCTTGCCAGATCCCACAGTGGAGGCCCTCTCTCTGTGTTCTGGGTATGGTTAGGATCTGGCCTGGGTTAACACTTTGCTCTCCTTACTGATGAAGGCAGACCCAGTGGGGGCAGCTGGGGACAGGCCTGGTGAGATCTTAAAGGTTCCCAAAATAGGAATAGCTATTTCTCTTGTATTCAGGGACAAGCCTGTAAAATGGGACTCTACCATCTTTGGTGCCATCTGTCACAGAATTTCTTGGGCAGTACCAGCCCCACCCCCTAGCATGGCTTACATTATCCAGGAGGTGCCCTTTTCAGCCACGTATGCCTCTTCCCCACTTAAGACCCCTGCCCAGCCTATGCCTCCTTTCCCAGCCAGTGCACCCTTCTGCAACTGTGCCCAATCCCCAGCCATTCCCCCAGACCCTGTGAACCCCTTGCCTAACAAGTGCCTCCTCCCCCAGCCAGGTACTCTCCTCTCTTCAAAAGCCAGGAATTCCTTTTTCATCCTATACCAACTTTATGCCAACTAGTCTCCCTTCAGCAATGAGTGTCCTTGTCACCAGCCTATTTCCCCTTCCGTGCCCAGGTGTACTTCCTTAACCCTGCTCCTCAGTCTAACTCCTTTCTAGAGCTGAGCCTCCTTTCTCAGGGAGTCCCTCTTCCCCACCAGATCCCCACCCTATGCTGCCTGCCCTTCTCTTATCAGGAACCCTGAAGCTGCCTGTTCCCTGAAACCTAGCCATGCCCACTTTCCCAGCCAGGCCCCTCACTTAGCCAGGCCCCCTTCATCCATTTATACCTTTCCTCCCAGCTAGGCCCCCTTCCCCAGCCAAGGGCACGTCTCCAGTCAGGTCCCCTTGCCCTGCTAGGCATGCTTTCCCTATGCCTACTGCTATGGCCCTCCCTAGTCAGGCCCCATTTCCCAGCCAGTACTGTTTTCTGCAGCATCCCTACCCAGACCCCTTGCCTTAGCTTGTCCCTCCCCAGCCTGTGGCCCCTGGACAGGTAGGCTCTCTTTGGCAACCAGGCAGCCTTCCCAAGCCTGAACTCCTGTCTCTAGTCTGTCCTGAACCATGAAGGAATTCTACTCCAGCCAGAACCCCTTCTCCTGCTAGGTCCCCTTCACCCAATATCCCTATCTTCAGGCAGGCTCCATGACCCAACTTTATTTTCCTTGCCCAGCCTATGTCCCTTCACCCAGGGCACCTTTCCCCAGCCAGAACCTCTTCCTCAAGCTGTGCCCTCTTTAGATTGGTCCCTTTCTTAGCCATCTGACCAGTCTGTGTGCACCTCTCTGCCCTCTAACCACTTACTGCTGGGTTCCCAGCCGGTGTCTTGGTGGGGCTTCCTCCCCATCCTGTACCCCCACTGGGTGCTCCTCCTTCCTTCCTCTTCCCAGGCTAGCTTCAACCCCAGCCAGAGCCCATTCCTAAACCTGAGACCCTGCTGACAGCCTCCTTAGTCAGTCTGCTCTTCCCCAGCCCAGGCCTCTTTTCTTTTCTTTCTTTTTTTTTTTTTTGAGACAAGAGTCTCACTCTGTTCCCAGGCTGGAGTGCAGTGGCATAATCTTGGCTCACTGCAACCTCTGCATCCCAGGTTCAAGTGATTCTCCTGCCTCAGCCTCCTGAGTAGCTGGGATTACAGGTGAGTACCACCATGCCTGGCTAACTTTTGTATTTTTAGTAGAGACGGGGTTTCAATATGTTGGTCAGGTTGGTCTTGAACTCCTGACCTTGTGATTTGCTCTCCTTGGCCTCCCAAAGTGCTGGGATTACAGGCATGAGCCACTGTGCCTGGCTGCCTCTTTTCAACTCTATGTCCCCTTCCCACAGCCAGGCACTGATCCCCAGCCTTTCCCCTTTTCAACGAGACCAGTTTTCCAAAGAGTTGCCCCTTTACTGGCCTTTCCCAGCCAGCATCTCCTTCCACAACTAGGCATCTTCTCTCAGCATTCCTTCACCTGCCCAGTTACCATGCAACCTTTCCCACCAGGATCCCTTCACCCATATGTGCCCCATGCTAAGCCAAGTCCACTTCCCCAGCTAGGAACCCTTTCTTAGCCTTGCCCCTCCCACAATCAGGCTCTCCTCACCCATTATGCTCTGTGCCCCAGTCTGTGCTCCTTTTCCCAGGCATGACTCCTTCTGCAGCCTTCGCCTTCCCAGGCTCCTTGTCCAGCCTATTGCGCCTCCCCTAGCCAGATCCCATTCTTATCCTGTGTCCCCCTCCTCAACTAAGCCCGTTTTCTCAATCACGTGTCCTTTCTCAGCCAGGTTCCTGTCAAGGGCAGAGGCCCTCATTCCCAGGCATGATCTCTTTCCCAGCAAGCCCTCTCTACCTGCTAGGCCCCCTCTCCCAGCCAGGCCCACTAACCCACCTATGATCCAATCTCTAGCCTGTGTCCTTCTCAGTATTCAAACCTCTTCCACCACCATGTTCCCTTTCCTAGTCTGTGCCTCCCTCCCCAGTCCCTTCCTCTGTCAGAGTCCCTCTCTAGTCAGGCAACCTTCCCCTGCCAGGGTATTTTTACCCCCACGATCCTCCCTGCCCTGCATCCATCCGTCTTTCTTGGCTTGTGCCAGACTCTCAGGCCTTTGCTCCCTTTACAAGATGGGCACATTCCCATGTCTGGGACCCTTCCTCAGCCTTACCCTCTCTGCTAATCTGTGTCCTTCTCCCTCAGTCTATGTACTTCTACCCAGCTTATGCCTGCTTTCCTGCTAGATCTCCTTCCCTGGTCCAGTATCTTCTCCAGCTGGGACTCCATTGGACAGCCCATGTCCCCTCCCCTGGCCAGGTGCTCTTCCCCAGCCTTTCCCCTCATTAACAGCCAGGGACATCTTTCTCATCCTTTGGCTCTTAACTCAACTGGGCCTCCTTCCCTTGACTGGCCAGTTCTTCAATAAGCAGCTCCCCACCCCCACTCACCCTATTATCCCCTTCTCAGCTAGGCTTTCTTCCCCACCCCGTGTCCCAGTCCACAGATAGATTCCCTTGCCCTGCCTTGTCCCCTTCCTCTGCCCATGCCTCCATAGCCTGTTCCCTCTTCCCCAAGATCTTCCTCCTTGCCCTGCCAAGGCCACTCCTATGCTTGGCCCCTTTGGCCACCTAAGCCTTCTCAGCCTGGTCACCTTTTCCAGCCAGTGTTCCCCGACACTTACTGCCAGGTCCCGCCTTCCCCCATCCCAGCCAGGCTTCATTCTCCTTCCATGATCTCTCCACACCATATAGCCCTTCTTCAGTGTGTATGTCCTCCACAGTGAGGCTCCCTTCCCTATCCAGGCCCAATTCCTCAATTCCCCTGGCCAGACAGGTTGCCTGAGTTACCTCATTCAATAGCCACAGACTCCTTCCTACCAGGGGTCTTCTCTCAGTGAGCTGCCCCTGGTCAACCTATTCCTACAGCCAGTGCCTCTTTCTTGGCCCAGCCCCCTTTCCTGCCCTTTTCTCCACCCACCTCCACCACTGCCAGGACCCCTTCCCTAGACTGTAGCCCAGTTCCCAATAAGCTTCTCTTCCCAAGCCAGGCCCCCTTTCTCTCCTTCTCCAGCCTGCCCCAGCTGGGCCACCTTCTCCCACCGCCCTTCACCAGCCCACGCCCCAGCCTCCAACCTGGACCCTTTCCCTTTGCAGCTCTGACCCTATACAGCCCACTGAAGTAGAGCACCTTTCCCATTTCTAGACCCTTTCACCAGCCTTTGCCCCTGTCCCCAGTTAGCAACCACCACCATGCCCCCCAACAGTCCTATGCTCCTTGACCCTCCAGGATTCCTTTGCTGAAGTAGATCCTGGGACATAAACTCTATATGTTAGTTACACAAAAAGAGAGAAGCAGGTATTTTTTAAACGATTTTTATTTTTGAATAAATTACATGCTTAAAAACTTTCAAAAACATGTATTTTATTTTAGAGCATTTGGAATGTAGAATTTCCAAAATTAATCTCGCCGAATTACAGAAAGCAAAGATTAAAAGTTTCATAAGTTGTTGACTGCAAATCATTTCACTTTTATATTATTTTGTAAAATTCAAGGATATAAACAAGTCTTAAATAACAAAAGTACATTGTTCACTTTTTTGTCTCGTGTCAGTTATTGATGTAACAAAATAGAGCAAAACTTTAATATTTTAAATAATCTTTTAAGCTATTTTTCTATCTTTAAGAAATAAGGAAATTTATTCCATTCATATCTTTCACACTTTATATACCAGTTGATATAACAAGGTGGATCAAGTACTTGAATAAAGTCATAGCCTTTTATATCCTAAGAATAAAGGAAACTTACTAGATTCAGATCTTCACCCATTACGGTAAGTAAATTACGCATCAATCTGTCTCTTTTTGCTTTATACCAGTTGTAAAGATAATGAAATGTATCAACTATTTGAATAAAGTCATGTCTCTTCCTATCTTTGATAAAAGAAATTTACTTTAGATCTTTCACATATTAGAGTAAACCTTATCTAGGCTCTCAGTTTATCTAAATTTACTTTCTCTAACAGATTTACCTTACATGTTTAACAAATGCTGTTATTTAGAATTAGCAAACATCTGAGCAACTAAAGTTAATTAGGAACCACACAAGTTTTGATGAAAAAACAAAAAGTAAAGCAGATCTCTTGTTCATAACTTGAGACATCTGATGAGTAGCCCAGCTTAAATAAAGAGCAAACCATGACAATCTTTTCAAGGCATTTCAATCACATAAACTCCAATTTTGTCTCAGTAATCCAAGATATTCATAGGAAAACCTGGAGACTCCCCGAGCTAGTCTACTAGATTTATTTTTCCCAGAACACGTGAAACTTAATAACTTAACATTTCCCTTTTTTTTTTTGAGACGGAGTCTCGCTCTGTCTTCCATGCTGGAGTGCAGTGGCATGATCTCGGCTCACTGCAATCTCCGCTTCTGGGGTTCAGGCGATTCTCCTGCCTCAGCCTCCCAAGTAGCTGGGATTACAGGTGCCTGCCACCACTCCTGGCTAATTGTTTATTTATTATCCTTTTTTTTCTTTTTCTTTTTCTTTTTTTTTGAGACAGAGTCTTGCTCTGTCTTCCATGCTGGAGTGCAGTGGCACGATCTTGGCTCACTGTAACCTCCGCCTGCCGAGTCAAGCGATTCTCCTGCCTCAGCCTCCCGAGCAGCTGGGATTACAGGCACCCGCCACCATGCCCGGCTAATTTTTGTATTTTTTGTAGAGACGGGGTTTTGCCATGTTGGCCAGGCTGGTGTCAAGCTCCTCACCTCGTGATCCGCCCTCCTCGGCCTCCCAAAGTGCTGGGATTACAGGCGTGAGCCACCGCGCCAGGCCAGCATTTCCATTTTTTATCCTAAGTTATACTCAACATGACCAATTCTTAGTCGGTGAGGGAGGTAAAGACCCTTAAGGGCAAGAAGAGGTTAAACTTATCAAACTTATGCTCCTCTGGTGGTACAATGCAGAGATTTCCCTCATATTGCTAGGGAATTTCCCTAGAATTTCATTTCCCACCTTGTGAATGCAGCAGGGTAGGAAAGTGGGGGCGGGGAGGGGTAGTTTTGAGTAAAAGGAAGGAAAAAACTCAGAGAAAAGCAAAGGGGGAAAATAAACTGAGCTTCCTGAGGAGATGTGGCGACGGTGATGCGGTTGGGCTTACTGGAGACGTGGGCGCGCCGCGCCCTTGGCGGCTTCGGCCTGGGCAGGCATCACGGAGTTGTAGTGCTCGCCAAGGAGGCAGGCATAGTGCAGGTAGACCAGGATGATCGGCTTCTTGGTGTACTCCTCCCCAATGACCAAGGTGGGCGAGTCGGCCTGTATCACCTCGATGGGGGTCTTCAGGACGTGCGACAGGGCCCTAAGCTCCAGCTGGCCTCCCCACGCCTTGCTGTTCACGATGTTGTCGCAGTAGATCAAGAAGTCGTCGGAGTCGAAGGAGTCGCCGGTCTCGGAGTTGCCAAAAAAGGGCAGAAACTCGTCGACGTGCTTCTGCATGTAGCTGGCGGTGCGGAGGCGCAGCGTCTCCACCGACATGTAGAACACCAGCTGGTCTTGAATGGCGCGATACATGCAGTGGCCGTCTGCTGGGATCTGTTTCATCACCAGACCCCTGGCCCCCAGGATGGCGGCGAGCTTCTCCTCCTCCTCACGCCGGAAGCCGGTCAGGTGCTCCATCTCGGCCTGCATGTTGCTCTCCTGGCGCTCTCTCTCCAGGACCTCCATTCTTTCACGCTTTCTCTGGGCTTTGCGGGAGCAGGGAGGCTCGTTTTCCAGATCCATCTTGGTCAGGTCTTCGATGATAGATTCAAAGCTCCTCTCATCCTGGAACTTCTCCAACTCTTGCCGGTGCCTCTGCACCATCTCGGCCTCCATGCGGGCCACATCTTGGAGTAACTGCTTTCTTTTCTTCTTGTCGGTCTTGGGGACCGAGTTTTTTAAGCTCTGGATCTGTTCTTGCAGCTCCTTCTTCTCGAGTTGGTGGCGGCGCAGTATGCGCTGCTGTTCACTGTGCGGATCATCCATGATGTTGAATGGCAAGCAGGAGTTGAAATTTGCTGGCAGTTCAAGTACAGAACAGACCAGAAGTCCTCAGCTTGTCCTAACGGTCACTCTCTTTCACCTCAGCCAGCTCTAACTGCCGCTTTTGGCTCACCTCAGTCTTGGCTTCCCCCGCCCCCATTCACATTCTTCTCTGCTATTGGTCACTTTGTCTCCATGGCCCCTCCTAGCACTAGGATTGGCTGTTGGGAGACTGGAACTACGTGCCCATTGGACCCCACAGCAAGCATTTTTGGCGGGATTCCAATACGGCCTTCCTGCAATGTGTGTGGCAGTTAGGCTTGCAGAGTCTATGACTGACAGCCCACTTCATTTCCAAGTCTGCACACAATGTATGCGCTAGCCAGGCCTGACAGCCGCATGACAGATACTATACCATCCGCTGAATGTGCTCTTACCCTGGACTTGGTATTGCCCCTACTGTTGAGGAAACAGTGTGGTTTTCTCCGGTCTTTCAGGTCCCTTCACAAGGGAACCCTTAATTTTTGTGCATCAGAACAAGGACATTTCCTTACATTCCTGCAAACACAGTCCTTTCAGTTAGCCCCTCGCCCCCTTTTTTTTGAGATGAAGTCCCGCTCTATCGCCAGTCTGGAGTGCAGTGGCAACCTCGGCTGACTGCAACCTCCGCCTCCCGGGTCCAAGTGATTCTCCAGCCTCAGTCTCCCGAGTAGCTGAGATTACAGGAGCCCGCCACCATGCCTGGCTAATTTTTGTATTTTTAGTAGAGACGGAGTTTTGCCATGTTGGCCAGGCTTGTCTTGAACTCCTGACCTCAGGTGATTCACTCACCTTGGCCTTCCAAAGTGCCTGGATCATAGGCATAAGCCACCATAAGCCACCATGTCCAGTGACAAGATTTTATTTAGCCATTTTGATAAGGGTAAAGTGTTACCTCATCGTGTGTGTGTGTGTGTGTGTGTGTGTGTGTGTTTGAGACAGAGTCTCACTCTGTCACCCAGGCTGGAATGCAGTGGCTCGATCTCGGCTCACTGTAATCTCCGCCTTGCAGCCCCACCTCACCAGCCCCGCATTCAAGAGATTCTCTTGCCTCAGCCTCCTGAGTAGCTGGGATTACAGGTGACTACCACCATGCCCGGCTAAGTTTTGTATTTTTACTAGAGACGGGGTTTCATCATCTTGACCAGGTTGGTCTTGAATCCTGACCTCGTGATCCACCTGCTTCAGCCTCCCAAAGTGCTGGGATTACAGGTGTGAGCCACTGTGCCTAGCCTGATTGTGGTTTTAATATGTAGTTCCCTAATGGCTAATGATGTTCATTTTTTTATGTGCTCATTTGCTATCTATGCCATATCCTTTTCAGTAAAATGTTTACGTCATTTTCTCTAATTTTTCTTTTTTAAGGGATGGAGTCTAGCTCTGTCACTGAGGCTGGAATGCAATAGCATGATCATGGCTCATTGCAGCCTCAAACTCTTGGCCTCAGGTGATTCTCCCACCTCAACCTCCTGAGTAGCTGGGACTACAAGCATGCACCACTGTGCTGGGCTAATTTTGAGATTTTTTTCTTTTTTTTTTTTTTTGCCAGATGCGGGGCTCAGGCCTGTAATCCCAGCACTTTGGGAGGCCAAGGTGGGAGGATCTCTTGAGGTCAGGAGTTCCAGACCAGCCTGGGCAACATGGTAAAACCCATCTCTGCTAAAAATTAGCTGGTTATGGTTGTGTGTGCTTTTAGTCACAAACTACTGCTGGGGGCTGAGGTAGAAGGATAGCTTGAGCCTGGGTTGCAGAGGTTATAGTGAGCCCAGATTGTGACACTGCACTCCAGCCTAGGCTCAAGTGATCCTTCACCTCTGCCTCCCAAAGTACTGGGATTACAGGTGTCAGACACCATGCTCAGCCCTTCATTTTCCTATTTTCTTTTTGTCTCTCACTCTCTTTCTGTCTCCCTCCCTCCTTCCCTTCCTCCCTCCTTCCCTCCCTCCCTTCCTTCCTTCCCTTCCTTCCTTTCTTTCTTTTCCTTTCTTTCCTTTCTTTTTTTTTCAGATGGGATGGAGTCTTGCTCTGTTGCCCAGGCTGGAGTGCAGTGGTATGATCTTGGCTCACTGCAGCCTCCACCTCCTGGGTTCAAGCAAGTCTCATGCCTCAGACTCCTGAGTAGATGGGACTCCAGGTGCCCAGCACCAAGCCTAGCTAATTTTTGTATTTTTAGTAGAGATGGGGTTTCACCATGTTGGCCAGGCTGGTCTTGAACTCCTGAGCTCAAGCAATCCTTCCGCCTTGGCTTCTCAAAATGCTGGGACTACAATGTGCACCATCATATCCAGCTAACTGTTTTCTTAATTTTTGTAGAAATGGGGGTCTCACTATGTTGCTCAGGCTAGTTTTGAACTCCTGGGCTCAAGGGATTTTCTCACCTCAGCCTCCCAAAGTGCTGGGATTACAGGTGTGAGCCACTGTGCCTGGCCAGGATTTTTGCAGGAATCGTGTTCAGGCTGTATATCGATTTGGGGAGAATTGACATCTTTACTATGTCGAGTCTTCCAGTTCGTGAACTCCTGGATGTGTATCTTCATTTATGTAGATCTTCATTGATTTCTTTCATTGACACTATATAATTTTTGGCACATAAATCCTGTGCATATTTTGTTAGATTTATACTTAAGCATTTCTCTTTTTTTGACTGATTGTAAATGGTATTGGATTTTTAGTGTTTACATGGTCATTGCTAGTATATAAAAATACGATTGACTTTTTTTGGTTTATCTTGTATTCTATGACCTTGCTTAACTTGTTTATTATTTCTAGGTTTTTTTTTCTCCTTGATTCCTTGTAATTTTCTGTGTAGACAATCATGTCATCTGAAAAGGGACAGTTTTATTCATCCTTTCCAGTAAGTATACCTTTTATTTCCTTTTCTTGCCTTATTGCACTGATTAGAACTTCCAGCTCTATGTTGGATAAGAGTGGTGAGGGCAGACATCCTTGTTCTGTTCTTGATCTTAGGAGAAAAGAATTTCATCTTTCACTGGTAAGTATGATATTAGCTGGGATTACAGGCACCTGCCACCATAACATTTTTGTAGATGTTATTTATCTAGTTGAGGTCTTTCCTCTCTATTCCTATTTTTATGAGAGTTTTTGACATGAATGGGTATTGAATGTTGTCAATGTTTTTCTGTATTGATATGCTAATATGATTTTTCTTCTATAACCTATTAAAATAATAGATTACAGTGATTGATTTTTTTTTTTTTTTTGAGACGGAGTTACGCTGTCATTACCCAGACTGGAGTCAATGGCACCATCTCGGCTCACTGCAACCTCTGCCTCCTGGGTTCAAGCAATTCTCCTGCCTCAGCCTCCTGAGTAGCTGGGACTACAGGCGTGTGCCACCATGCCCAGCAAATTTTTGTATTTTTAGTAGAGATGGGGTTTCACCATGTTGACCAGGATAGTCTAGATTTCTTGACCTCGTGATCCACCCGCCTCGGCTTCTCAAAGTGCTGATATTATAGGCGTGATTTTTTTTTTTTGAGATAGAGTTTCCCTCTTGTTTCCCAGGCTCGAGTGCAATGGTGCGATCTCTGCTCACCACAACTTTTGTCTCCCGGGTTCAAGTGATTCTCCTGCCTCAGCCTCCCGAATAGCTGAGATTACAGGCATGTACCACCACGCCCAGCTAATTTTGTATTTTTAGTAGAGACTGACCAACATGGTTTCTCCATGTTGGTCAGGCTGGTCTCGAACTCCTGACTTCAAGTGATCTGCCCATCTCAGCCTCTCAAAGTGCTGGGATTACAGGCGTGAGCCACCACACCTAGTGATTGATTTTTAAGTGTCAAGCTAGTCTTGCGTTTCTGAAATAAACCCCATTTGGTCATAGATTTTCCATTATTTTTATAAGTTGAGGAATTCTTTTGCTAACTTAAAAAATCTACATTCATGAGAGACATTGGTCTGCAGATTTCTTTTTTGGTACTGTTTTGTTTAATTTTAGTATCAGGGTGAGTACTAACTTTACAAGAAGAGAAGGGAAGTGTTCTCTCTTCTTCTATTTTTTGGAAAGAGATTGTGTAAAATCAGTAATAATTCTTCTTTAAACATTTGGTAGGATTCTCCAGTGAAACCATCAGGGCCAAGAAATCACTTTCTTGGGAGTTTTAAAATTAAAAAATAATTTTTCCTAATAGGACTAATCAAATTATGTATTCCATATTGAGTTAATTTTGGTAGCTTGTGCTTTTCGAGGAATTGGTCCGTTTCTTCTGAATAGTCAGATTTATGTGTATAGAGTTATTTGTAACATTCCATTTTTATTGTTTGGTGTTTGGAGTATCTATAGTGATATTCCCTACCCTATTGGTAATTTATGTTTTCTCTTTTGTTCTTTGTCAATCTTGCTAGAGATTTGTCAATTTTACCGATTTTTTCAAAGAACTAGCATACTGTCTTATTGATTTTTCCCCATTGATTTTCTGTTTGAAATTTCATTAATTTATGCTATTTATTATATTCTTCCTTCTGCTTGCTTTTGGTTTAGTTTGTTCTTTTTTTGCTAGGTTCTTGAGGTGGGAGCGTGGGTAACTGATTTCAGACTTTTTCTCTTTTTATAATGTGTGCACTTAGCTTCCTTCTCAGTACTACTTTAACTGGTTCTTCCATGTTTTGATATGTTTAGTTTTCTTTTTCTTTTTTCTTTTCTTTTCTTTCTTTCTTTCTTTTTTTTTTTTTGAGATGGGTGAGTCTCGCTCTGTCACCCAGGCTGGAATGCAGTGGCACGATCTCGGCTCACTGCAACCTCTGCCTTCCAGGTTCAAGCAATTCTCTGCCTCAGCCTCCTGAGTAGCTGGAATTACAGGCACTCACCACCACGCACGACTAATTTGTTGTATTTTTAGTAGAGATGGGGTTTCACTATCTTGGCCAGGCTGGTCTTGAATTCCTGACCTTGTGACCCACCGGCTTTGGGCTCCCAAAGTGCTGAGATTACAGGCATTAGCCACAGCACCTGGCCGATATGTTTAGTTTTTATTATCCTTCAGTTCAATGTTCTTTTTGGTTTTCCTTGGGACTTTTTGGCCCATGGATTATTTACAAGTGAGTTGTTATCTTCCAAGTGTTTGTAGGTTTTCCTGTTATCTATTAATCATTTCTACTTTGATTCTGATATGGTTTGGGTCTGCATCCCTGCCCAAATCTCATGTTGAATTGTATTCTCCTATGTTGGAGAGGGACCTGTGGGAGGTGATTGGATCATGGGGACAGATTTCTCATTAGTGGTTTAGTACCATCCCCTTGGTACTATGCTCGAGATTGTGAGTTCTTGTGAGATCTAGTTGTTCAAAATTGTGTGACATCTCTCCCAATCTCTCTCTTGCTCCTGCTTCCTCCATGATTGGAAGTGTACTAAGGTCTCCCCAAAAAGCAGAAGCTGCTATGTTTCCTGTACAGCCAGCAGAACCATGAGCCAATTAAACCTCTTTCCTCTTTTGCTTATAAATTACCCAGTCTCAGGTATTTCTTTCTTTCTTTTTTTTTTTGAGACAGAGTCTCGCTCTGTCACCCAGGCTGTAGTACAATGGCACGATCTTGGCTCACTGCCACCTCCGCCTCCTGGGTTCAAGTGGTTCTCCTGCCTCAGCCTCTAGTGGCTAATTTTTGTATTTTTGGTAGAGATAGGGTTTCGCCACATTGGCCAGCCTTGTCTCGAACTCCTGACAGCAAGTGATCCTCCCGCCTTGGCCTCCCAAAGTGCTGGGATTACAGGTGTGAGCCACTGCACCCATCAGTATTATTTTTTATAGCTATGCAAGAATAGCCTAACACAGATTCCTTTGTGGTTAGAGAACACATTTCTATATGATTTCAATTCATTTAAATTTGTCGAGGTTTGTTTCGTTTATGGCCCAGAATACGGCTTATCTTAATATATGTTCCATGGGCACTTTAAAAAATGTGTGTTTTGCTACTGTTGGGTGGAATGTTCTAAAAATGCTGTTTAGATCCCAGTGGTTCATTATGTTGTTGACTTCTTTTATATCTTGCTGATTTTCTGTCTAGTTCTAATGTTTATTGTTGAGAGAGTAGTTTTGAAGTCTCTGACTGTAATTGTAGCCTTTTCTATTTCTCCTTTCAGTTTTATCAGGTTTTGCTTTACATATTTTGCACCTCTGTTGCAAATCCTACACGTTTTAGGATCTCAGTATCTTCTTGGTACAGGCATCCTTTTATCATTATTGGAAGACTAGGCTCCCCACTCAGTCTTTGCTGGTAGGGATGGGGCTACAGTTGTTTTTTCTCTGGTTATTGCTGGCATAGAGAGATTATTGTCTAAAACTTTTCTGTCTTGCTAGTCTAATTCATTCCTAGTACTGTGGCTAGAGAAAACAGGATTTGATTGGGGCTCTTTTTGTCTGTGCCTGTTAGTGTATTTTTGGTTGCTGGCTTCTTTAACTTCAAGTCTAAGATACATGAAGCAAAAAGAAAATTCATGTCATTCTTCCCATCTGAAGACCCTATGTGGTCTGCTTTCTTTCGACCTTTTTGAGTCTTATGTTTGTTTTGTATATAACGTCCAAGGTTTTTAGTTGTAATAGCAAGAGGAATAAGGCAAAGGTTGTCTATTCCATCTTCTTCTGTCTTATTTTAAATAAATGCAACTATTTCACACTCTCCCTTACTGGCATTTGCATATTTCAAAGAAATTAAATACTGTGACTTAAAATGAATCAAAGCAATGATAATTTTAGAAAACCATCATGCTGATCCTGAAAGAGACATCTTTTGGACTTTGATAGTGTTATAGCAATGGTCATGTAGAGTCTGCTTGTTTGCTGCAATCAAGATTGCTTTTTCAGATTCTGCAGAAGGAATGACAGGTCCCTCTGAATGTCAAACCCCATTGCGTGGGTTTGTTTTTGTGGCCTGAAGTGCAGAAAAACCAGTGTTGCAAATGTTGAGCTTTCCTGTCTGTAGTTTGTGTTAAGGAAACCATAGTTATTATAATATCGAACGTGCCTTTTCCAGCTCTGCACTGAAGCCTACTCCCCCAACACACACTCTCCCATCTGGAGATTATGATCCAACTTCTGAAGCACAGGCCTTGCCTTTAAAAGTCACGTGTCTCCAGCAATGGATGAGCAGTCTGCTCTTCAAGCATCTCTCTATGAATATCATTTTTCACAAGTGAGCTTTTGTTAAGGATTAGAAGGCAGGGAGTTCAAGGTTAACTCTTTCAATAATAAGCACTAGGAATGGTGATAGGCCCATCTTGTTGATTAATGGTTATGCTTTACCAGTCAGTGAGGTGGGTGGAGAAGAGAATGGGTGCCTAACTTCCAGGGGGCTGTGATGATCAAATGTATGTGAAATGCAATGCTCATTGCCTTGCACCAAAGAAGCCAGTAATAAATGGCAGTTCCTCCCCTCTACCATACCCCAGTCCCTACCTCCCAACTCCTGTTCCCCATTCCGTATCCCCACATCCACCCTTTTGCCCTTATTTCTTCTCCACTTCACAGGTCACCAGAGATGGCAGTTTCCATAGTTATCAGCATCTTCATTAGTTCAGATTTTAATGAGCCCTAAGTTCCTGTCTGAATTGAGTTTCTAGCCTATATTAGAGGTAAGTTTCCAGTGAGCTCAAGAGCTGTTGAGAAATTGTCAAGCATAAGCCATTACAACCAAGTTGGCCTAACTAGACAGAATAGCACATGTTGTTCTTTGAATCTAAGCAGAGAGGATGTGAAGAAATCATCTCCTCTTGTCCTGGGATTACAGCTCCTGGGCATCTAGAGAATAACTGTCTTCCTAGCACTTGCCAATTAGGGATTATATCACTGGACTGTAGGTGTTGGAATGTGACTCAGGAGATACAGCAGATTGGGCAACAAGGAGCCAACCTCACTGGAGGCTTTTGAATAGATCACTGTGGATTTACTCTCTCCTCATCCTCCCACCTGTCCCTTAAGCTTCCTGCTCTGTTCAGGTCTGGTTTCTGTGCTGCCCCAACCTTGTTCCTGACCCTTCTCCTATGCCGACCTACTTTGCTCATTCATTCTATCAGTCATTCAGTCACCATTTATCAGCCCTGCAATGTTCCAGGCACTGTTCTAGGCACTTAAGATGTAACAGTGAACGAAACAGAAACCCCTAATCTCCAGGAGCATACAGCCAAGTAGGAGAAGACAGATTAAAAATAAACAACTACAGAACTACATACAAAATTGAAGCTGACCTTTGGAAGAGAGGTTCCTAATCTTGCTCTTGATTAGGGTTCTAGCCCCTTTTCTCCCTCTGTCCCTTCTCAGCAATGGTCTATGTACCAAGAGAAGCTTCTCCTGTTCCCTTTCCATGTCTGCTGAAGGATTGTATGAGCATTCCTGGAAGACTTTGACACTTGTTACCGTCACCAGTGGCATGAGGTTGGAGGTGAGTGTGAATATTTGGGGAAAAGTGGCCATGTGAAAGCTCCCCAATCCCAGGAGTCCTTTGGAAACAGGAAAGATACATGTTACCCACCAGAGCAGAGGACGGTAGCCATCTCCAGTCCTCCAAGTCAGAAAAGGCCTGCTATGACACCTTCATGCTGTCATGCTTGATTTTTTTTTTTTTTTTGCCTTTCATCACTAATGTCCTGCTTTGGTTTCTTAGTCAGGCCCCCATCCCCTGATCATTCTTAGTTTACTAAATGAAAGAAAGCGAGAACTGGCACTTGAGCCAGAATACATAAAATCATTGACCAGCAGGGTACCTCCCTTCAGAAGAGATGGATGGGCTGGCAGTGGGTGCTGGGCATGTAGGAAATATCCCTCAGCACAGTGGGGACTCTGCTGGAAGAATCTGAGTAAGACGTTAAGTGCAGGGGTTGGAGGCTAGCCTGATCTCTGGGGCAGCTGAGAAATTGAGGGTGACATTCAGACTTCGTGAACCACTGAATGGGGTCTGCTATCTGAATGTGCCAGACGAGGCCCAGCTGTGGCTGCCAACAGCTTTGACCACATGATCCTGGTCTGATTATAGGGTTGCCAGATTTAGCAAATAAAGATACAGAACCTGGTTCAATTTGAGTTTCAGATGAACAACAAATAATGTTTGAGTAGAAGTATGTCCCAAATATTGCATGGGACATACTTACAATCAAACATTGTTCATGGGTTATCTGAAATTCCAATTTAACTGGCATCCTATATTTTATCTGGCAACCATACCTGGGCAGAGTAAAAACTGCTATGCAAAGGAAGGATGACTGGCTTTATTTTTCATCTGTTTCCAGGGACCTAGAGAGTAGGACCAGTGGGGTTTGAGCCTGGCTCTGAGAGCATGAAGAAAGATTTCACTGGCAGGGGGCTCGATGAAAGCCATGGAAAGTCTTCCCCTGAGTAGCTTGGAATTATGAATGGAAAACTCCAAGAGCCCTTCTAGCTCTGACCATCTCTGAGCCTCAGAAAGTTCAGGAATGTTGTAAGGATAGAGTGGAGAGATGGTGGAGATGGATCAAGGACTGGAAGCTCCCACACAGTCTTGACCACTTCTCTGGTGTTAGGATGGGGGGATGCATGCAGATGCAGCAGCTAGGTACATGGCCTTCGCTCTGTGGACCAGAAGGCAGGGCTTCTAAAATGTCCCAAACATTCACACTGCCATGGCTTCTGCTTCAGAATTTCTGCCATTCTTTCTCCACAGTAACTCTGTTGGAGGGAAGCCCAGTCTGGGGCAGGTTCAGTTTAGCTCTGGGCCTTCACTCCTCAGTGCCCTACTCTATCCTTCCCACCCCTTCTCTCAATGGCACCAATGGTGGCAACGTAAGTTTGAACACCATTTCACCGTTCACAAAGTGATCAGCCATCTGTTACTTCTCTGCATTCTCCCATGTCTGAGAGTGACCATTCATTATTTTCTATTTAGAAGTGAGGTGACCAAGCCTCAGAGACTTGCCCAGTGCCATACGGGCCAGGCCTCCATCCACTCAGGCATTTTCATAACAATTGTCAGTGAGTGGCCTATGTTAGGGGCTGGGCGCGTGAGAACAGTCGGACCCAGAACCACTCAATTCCTGCCCCTGAGAGCTCTGAGACCAGGATGGGAGAGTGAGGCATCAGGGACAGTGGGGACAGGGGACAGATGTGTGAAAAGGTGGGGACAGCACAGTTCCGCAAGGCCAGGCTTGATATACATGAGGCCCGTCTCAGGAGTGGATCTGTGGAGGGAGTGAAGTGCCTCTCAGCTTCAGGCCTTCTTATTCTCTGGTAGGCAGGTCTTCCTCTTTTTTCAAGCCACTGATGTCTCCACTTGCTACCTTGGTGCTGGCCGCGGAATTGTCCTGGGGCTCCACGCACTTGGCCAACAGCCCAAACCCAGCTGTGCCAAGGTGGCTTCTCCTTGGCAGGGAAGTGCAGATCCTTCCCACAGGGCCTTACAGAATGTTCTGCCTCTGCTTCACCCCCTTACTCCAACCCTTCTGCCAGGTGGTGTTTTGTGAAATTCCATGTTCATGGAGAATCCAATTACTTATCTCCATCTCCACTGCCACCAATCTGGTATGAGGCACCGTTATCTCTCACAGGGGATTATTGTCATAGCCCCTCAAAGGTTTCCTCCTTCTTCCCTACCCTTTAGCAACTTAAGTCATTCTGGCTCTTCTCTGCTCAAGCCCTACAGAGAATCCCCGTTTCAGTCAGAGTAGGCCGAGTCCTTATGTTGGCCTATAAGGCCCTCCATCAGTAGGCCTTTACCAGGATCTCTGCCCACTGCCCTCTCACCTACTCAGTTCGTCTCACTCATGTGACTCAAGTCTTCTTGCTGCTCCTCATGATCTGCCTGGGACACCTTATTTCAGGGGCTGTGCCCTTACTGTTTCTTTTGCCTAGAACATTCTCAATCTAAATTGCCACATTGCTTACCTCCTCATCTCCTTCAAGGCTTTGCCCAAATGCTACTTTCTCAGTGTGGCCTTCCTTGATCACTCCTTTTAAAATTGTGAAGTCTGTTCTCCCTGCCTGATCCCTTCCCACCGCCCAGCACTCTGCATCCCTCTTACTCTGCTCAAATGTTTTTTTCCCCGTAGGTTTTATCACCTTAGAATGCACTATAGAATTAGTTAATTAATTAATTTCTATTGTTTGTCTTCCTCCACCAGAATATACACTTCACAAAAGCATGGTTTTTTTAGTTTGTTTTGCTGCCTAGAACAGTGTCTGGCATATATTATGTCCCCGTAATAATTACATGTTGCGTTAAGACACCCTTCTAGTCTTCCACCCTTCTGTGTATTTGGCCCATAGGACACATCTGGCTAAATATGGTATCTTTGACACTCACAAATCTCCCATCACACACAGACATATACTTGGAGATGCCACTTACTAATGTGCATATATAAACATGTGTTGACAGCTTGATACATATTTGCCTTTGTACATAATATACTCACAGGCAAAGAGCACATGTACACATGTATGTGCATGAATAAAATCACGTTTGTAGAATTTCTCTTTTTGTTTGAGACAGAGTCTGCCTCCCAGGTTCAAGTGATTCTCATGCCTCATCCTCCCAAGTAGCTGGGATTATAGGCACATGCCACCATGCCCAACTTATTTTTTGTATTTTTAGTAGAGATGGGGTGTTGCCATATTGGCCAGGCTGGTCTCGAACTCCTGGCCTCAAGTGGTCCACCCACCTCAGCCTCCCAAAGCGCTGGGATTACAACATCAAACCACTGCATTCAGCCTGTAAAATTTATTTCTTATTATGACCTTGAGGGAACTCTTTTTTGTGAAATTCTATTATAAAAAATTCAAACCTACAAAATAGTTGAAAGATGTGTACAGTGAACACCCACCACCTAGATTGTACAGATAATATTTTGCCATGTTTTATTTATTACATATTTACCCATCAATACATTCCTTTATCCATCCATCAATATATTTACATGCCTTTCAAAGTAAATTGCAGACATCAGCATTCTTTTTTTTGTTTTGTTTTTTTAGAGACAGGGCCTCACTCTGTCACCCAGGCTGGAGTTCAGTGGCATGGTCATAGCTCACTGTAATCTCTAATTCCTGGCCTCAAGTGATCCTCCTGCCTTGGCCTCCCAAAGTGCTGGGATTACACGTGTGAGCTACCATGCCCAGCATAGTATTCTTTACCACTAAACACTTCAGAATGAATGAGAGTTCAACATTTGTTCACTATTGCGGTAAAATCCACAGGCAGTGAAATATACAAATTTTAAGTGTATACTCACTGAGTAATGAGGTTTTGATCTGTGTAACTCAAAGTCCTATCAAGATAGAGAATGTCACTGTTACCCCTAAAGATTTCCATCATGCCCCTTCTTAGTGAATACCCCAGCACAGGTAACCACTGCTCTGATTTGTTTCACTGTAGATTGGTTTTGCCTATTCTAAAATTTCATGTGCACAGAATAATATGTCCTAACATTTGTTTCTTCATTCAATAACAGATTTATCCAGTACCTATGATAGCTCACAGACATACATGTGATGTCTCTTCAATGTGAGTAATAAGTTCTCCCAGACTGACCAAAAATCTGAAGGTATTTCTAAGGCCTGGCCTATGACCTCCTCCCCTCTGCCCTCCAATCATGTTGTCACTGAGACACCATAGACAGCTGGGCCTCGGAAACAGAAATGCAAGTCCTGTGCCCCATTTGAGCCCTGGGCTCCTTCCTGCCCATCATGCTCCACTATCCAGACTGGCCCTGGAGGCCTCTTGCCAGCTGTACACCCACACTTACTAACTTCCCACACCAGGGCTTCATCTACATTTCTCTAGCCAGGTGTTCAAGTAAGTGTCGCAATCTCAGTCCAGGCCATGGGTAAAAGTACCAGTGGGAGGGCAACTGGAAGGAACTGGACAAGAATAGGCGTTATATGGTCCTGTAATTCTGTGGAGGGGTGGCACAGGGGCGGAGACTAGGTAGGGGTTGGGGAAGAAAACATGAAGAGAGGAAACACGACAGACTCCTGAGCAATCAGGGCTGGGCAGCGGAACAGTGCTTACCTGGAGCCACCGGAACCCTGGGCACAATGCTCTTGCCCTCTAAGAAGGACCTCAAGACTGCTCTGGAGGTCTTTGCTGTTTTCCAGTGGGCCCTCAGTGCCTTTCTTATTGGTGAGTCTTCAGCCTTTGGTAGGGTGACCAATCATCCTGGCTTGCCTGAGACTGAAGGATTTTAGGGTTGCAGGATGTTCAATGGTCAAGCTAGGGTTTTTCCAGTGAAACCAGGAAGATGGTTACACCAGCCTCTGGCCTGACCCACTTGGCCATGATATCTGTGGGATCTGTGAGTGTCCTTTTGGGCATGTATGTGTGCATATGGGTGTGTGCCTATGCAGGGGTGTGTATATGAATGTGTGTGCACATGTGCTTTGCTGCAATGTGAGCCCTCTTGGGTCTACATTGGGGTGTAGAGGGCATGTTTTGGGAATATGAGGAGCAGTTCCACTGAGGCTAGCCAAGGAAAAGGGCTTAGCTGCAATCACAGGGACTCAAGAAAACCACCAGTGAGAGACAGTTGGGCCAGGTGGCAGACCAAGGCTCTGGAAACCTCATCCAGGGGAATTCAACCATTTATCCATCCATGTCTTCCAACATCTACACCACAAACACATTGTGACAGTCATTTCTATGCTGACCACTATGTTCTAAATGCTGAAACAAATCATTACTGTGGGAAGGGGTCCTGGAAAACATTACCGCCTTTCTACCGGTTCAGATGAGTACTGGCTGGAATCAGGGACATGAATTAAGTGACCTTGTAAGCTATCTGGGAATAAAGAATGCAGGTAGGCCCTGGTGCACAGAGCTGGCACAGAGGCATGCCAGTGAATAGGGAGGGCAGGCATTCCTTACCTCACCTCACCTGTTTTCAAATTCCAGGTCTACTACTTACTATCTGTGCAATTGTTAGCAAGGTATTTATCCTTTCTGGGTCTTATTTTCCTCATTTGCAAAGTGGGGGAATTTAGGATGTATTAATCAGGATGGTCTAGGTATGCCATGGTGATA
Source organism: Callithrix jacchus (assembly GCF_049354715.1). Classification (NCBI taxonomy): domain Eukaryota; kingdom Metazoa; phylum Chordata; class Mammalia; order Primates; family Cebidae; genus Callithrix; species Callithrix jacchus. Next base: position 67,333,732 of record NC_133524.1, on the reverse strand, counting down.
AATTTACCCTGTAATTTCAGTGGCTTAACCCAACAAATGTTTATTTCTTGTTCATGTTGAATGTCCAACATAGGTTGGTGGGAGTCACTGCTTACTGTGGACACTAATATTCAGGCTGATGGAGGCACCACCAAATTGTGTCACTGCAAAATGGGGCTTGAGGGATTACCGCAGTATGGGAGGGAAAGTGAATGGAGAACTCATCCGCAGTCCTTACTACCTCCACACAGAAGTGATAGGCAAGAAACCATGAACTGTCGCCTCATTTTGAACGTCCTTAATTGCTGATGAGATTGAACATCTTTTCATGTTTATCAGCAATTAGTATTTCTTTTTCTGTTAACTGCCCATTTATGGCCTCTGCCTGTTTTTCTCTTGAATTTGAGTTGACTCTTGAAGGACAAATAGGAAATAGGTGAAGAAAGGAAGAGCATTTGGGGCAGAGAGTGGGCAACATATGGAAAAGCCAGGATGTCAAAGGGCATATAATGTATTCAAGGAGCTGCCAGTGGTTAAGTGAGGTAGAGGGTGAGAAGTACAGAATTGGTGCTCAATATGTATTTACTGAATTACTGAATAAACAAACAAGAGAGGGAAGAAAGAAGAGACTGGAGAAACAGGCAGGGGACAGATTGTGTAAGGTTTTGTAAACCATAGAAAGGAGTTTGGACTTTTTATGAGGGCCATGTGGAGCCATAAGGGAGTTTGACACAGGATGATGGCGTCAGAGATTACTCTAGCTCTGTGAAGCAAACTGATTATAGGGAGATAGAAGTGAAATGGGGCAATGCCAAGTGGGAGGCTGTTGCAATAATTCAGATGGCAGTAGTTTGGACCAGGCCAGTAGTGATGGTGATGCAGATAAGAGGAAAGAAGAGGGGAGATTCAAGAAATTGGAGTAGAATTAATAGGATTTGAAGATGGGGGGCATGAGAAAAATGGAGGAAGCAAGACTGAGGGATCGGATCCCAGTGTGAGCTGGTGGGGAGAAGGGGCAAGTGGAGCAGAGAAGGGTTAAGGAGGAGAGTGGGTGAAAGGAGATGTATCCAGGGAGAAAATGGATTCAGAGGATTCTTAACTGGAGTTTGACTTTGGGGTATACAAACAGGTACAGAAAGGGCATGCAGAAGAGCTCTCGGTCTTGGCAGCAGATGTGGGCTGCAGGTGTTTGCCTCTTCCCCACTAGCTCACATAGGGTGACTGGGGCAATGGCCCTTCAGAGGCCTCTCCGCTCTTCAGTCTAGGAGTGCAATTGAATCCATTTGGACCCTAAAGGCCTTGAGAGAAGGCCCTCCCAATAAGTCAGGAAAATAGGGAGGATATTGGGATTTTAGTTCCCATCTTGCAGAGGAGAAACTGAGGTTCAGCAATGTCTTTGGTCACATACAATAAGTGGTAGATCCAAGATTCATCACATCACAGGGCACCCCACCTGAGGCCACACTTAAAAGATGTCACCAGCACTGCCTAAATTTGAGCAAAGCCTAAAGGAAACTGGCAGTGTCTTCTGGACTAGACCCATGCCTCTCTTTACTTCTTGAAGAAGTCAGTAGTGTCATATGGTGCTTATCAAAACCCTAAAACTGCTGGCCTTTGCTCCACTCTTAATTCTCTTCTCCAGAGGGAATGCTTTCCAACTTTGTGGGTTCTTTCTTCTGGGATTTACTTCCACATTTCGTTATTTGCTGATGTAACAATTTTAGACATTGTCTATTGACTTCCTAGTAGGGAAGATGAGAATTTGGCTGTATATACTATCACTAGAACTTCCTCTTCCCCATCCTCCCAAAATTGTTATACCACAGGTTTTGGTTAAATGCCTATGACTAGAAAATATGATTCATAATTGAGCTATTTAGTCACCAAGATTATGTTTCCTTTCCCGTGGAATTTCTTGTTTTCCCTGAAGTTAATAATTACCTAATTTTATTTTCTTTTTTTAATGTAATATTTTAAAATCAGTTTTTGAATCTAAATACTAAACATTTTACAGAAATAAAACTTTTTCCACTTAACATAAGGATTAAAAATATCTAATTCCAATCCTAGAAGTATCATAATTGCAATTTGACAAAATAATTTCAAAATTTATCTGGAAAAAGAAGCAGTTGAGACTGGAGAAGAGGCAGCACAGTTGTGAACGCTCCCTATTAAATGATGGGCAGAAAACCGTTACATAAAAAGCTTCACAGACTCTAGAATTCACAGATAAAATTATTGAGTACAGCTTGGGAGAGGGCTCACACCTGTAATCCTAGCACTTTGGGAGGCCAAGGCAGGCAGATCACCTGAGTTCAGGAGTTCGAGACTAGCCTGGCCAACATGGGGAAACCCCGTCTCTACTAAAGATACAAAAATTAGCCAGGTGTGGTGGTCCATGCCTGTGATCCTAGCTATTGGGAAGGTTGAGGCACAAGAACCACTTGAACCTGGGAGGCAGAGGTTGCAGTGAGCTTAGATTACAGCACTGTACTCCAACCTGGGCAACAGAGCAATAAAAAAATTATTGAGTACAATGGTCTTGAAACAGACATGCAAATTTAACATTTCATAGTAAAACATCCTAAAGCCATATAGGAGATGGGTTTCTTACCACAAAGTATTAAGAAAATCATTCAGAAAGAAAGTCTAGTTGTAGCCATACCATACACTGAAATGAATTGTAGTTAATTGCCTGGTTTTACATTTCTTTTGTTATCTATTAGAAATCTGTTATCACGAATTCATCTTCTGAATGTCTGCAGACATGTCAATCTCTCAGTATGGGCACACGTGGCAAGAATCTAAGTCCCCGCATCCTTTCATTTCCTTGAGAACATCGCTGCTGGAACTCAGCGTCTTCCTGTTACAATTTGGCCTTATGCACAGCTGTCACCTCCAGGGCCCTTGAGGCACCTTGGGTGCAAAATTTAAGAAGGTGCTCACTCTCAGGACTATACAAGTGATGGGCCACTACTTGCATGGCCTGAGAGTGAGTTTCTTGCTCAATGTTGTGTCCTGGGCACCTTGCTCACCTCTCTCTAACCCTGGCCCTGCTTGCTGCCTTCCTTCGTTGGGTCCTTTTTTTCCTGTATCCTATACCTTCCTCTTTCTTGGTATACTTCCTCATTTTGGTGAAGCACATTCTCCAGCAGTTTTCTGAGACAGGAATGTGGGAGACAAATTATCTGACGCTGTGTGTATCTGAAATTACCTTTATTCCACTTCTATACTTGATTAATAATTTGGCTGCATATATAATATCTTAGCTGTGCTAGTGTAAGTATTTGAGTCTAGAATCTGTTTGGTTCAATTTTTCAGGGAATAATCCTCCTATCATCCAGTTGTGTAGGGGAGGAGAGGGAGCCTGGGGTTCTAACTAATTCCTTTGCAGACTTTCAACCAATCCTCCAGTTTTTCTAGCCCTGTGCCTCATCCCTGCCTCTTGTGACACCTAATGCCTCCAAATTTTGAGTCTTTCCTAGATTCTCCAGTGCAAACAGGCTCACTTCTTGTAGGCATCCCCTTGCAGGTAACTAGATTTTAATTTTTTTTGTTCTAAGTCAGTTACCCCCTCCTCCATCTGCTTTCCTACACGCAAATGTCTTGTTGATATCTCTTATCTGCTGTTGGCATCTCATTAATTCTCTTTCTCCTTGTGTATCTGTATTAAAAAATTTTTTTTAATGATAATTTTCATGGAGCTCCAGCAAGAACTCAAGGCAAAAGCTTGTGTTCAACATGTGATGTTCAATTAGAAGTGTTCTGTCTGTTCTAACCTTTTATTGTCCCACTTTCCCAAACAATCTTACCTACAGCTGCCTTAAAAATTGAGTCCAGTAATAATTCTGAGTGTGGCTCCCTATAACTCATCTCTAGTAACTCTTCACAACTATGCTAACCTACAGTGTTCCTATCTTATTGCCCAGTAGCGTATTCTATTCCGGTTTGTATTTTTCTTTGTTTTCCATCTTGTGTGCTCCCAACCGGGCTAAAGGTAGGTCTTTGCTTTCCTTGCTATTCCCTTCACTGATGCCTCAGAGAGAAGATATGGAGAGGAGGATGTGAATTGGGGGAAAACTGTTCCAGGATTCCCCACCTCTGGTAGCCCACCACTGGTTCACTGCCATTGAAAACACTGCAGGCAGAGCCCAGTGCAGTGCTGGAGCAGGAAGGAGAGGGCTTACAGTGTGAAGCTCAGCTGGGGAGGAAGACACCTTGCCTTCTAGACCTGAATCAGGTTCCCAAGGCCAGATAGGAGAGGGGGCTGTAGACACGGGCAGGTGGGCCAGGTGCTGGGATGAAGAAGTGAGAGTGTTGAGTGGGCATGGGTGAGAGAGAGTGTGTGTGACCTTGGGGTGGACAGAACTCCAGAGAGAGGGTAAGTGCGAAGGACTGCTTGAAATTCATTAACTTTGGGCTGGGCTTCCTGCAGTAACAACTTTGATCGTTGTCAACCTCTACCTGGTGGTATTCACACAATACTGGCTTGTCACTGTGCTTATTCTCACCTGGCTGGCTTTTGACTGGAAGACCCCCGAGCGAGGTAAGGGTCCTCCTGGTGCTGTGATGGACATGTCACATGCTCTTTCCCCTTTTCTCATCACAATCCTGAGAGACTCTGGCCAATTCCCAGGCAACCCTTCAGCCTGTCCATTCCTGGGCTAGAGAGGCTGAGGGAAGGTGGTAGAAAGGCCCAGATCAGAACTGGAGTAGGTTAGGGAGGGGCAGCTAGTGAAGCAGAAGCTAGGCCTGTCCTAAATTGCCCTGATGTGCCCACCTCGGTTGCCACGTCAGAGGCCAGGAAACAGCATGGAGTGAGAGCACCCTGGGGCAGGCCCGCAGTGGGAATGGGCAAAGCTTGGCTGTATTGCCTCTGTTTTCAGGTGGCCGCCGGTTTAACTGTGTGAGGAACTGGTGCCTGTGGAAACACTACTGCGATTACTTCCCTCTCAAGGTCAGTAGCCCCAGGTCCCCACTCGGACCTGGGTCCAACTCTGACTTCAGTGCTAGCAGTTGGGTCAGGCTAGGGGTGGAGGGTGTCATTCACATTGAGGCTCTTGAGAATGACGCCCCCTGGAGTTGTACATTGGGCAACCTGCATGGCCAGCCCTAGCAGTCCTTTTCCTTTCAGGTCTGGCCAAAAGAGGAGTTCTCTACCCTGGGGATAGCCCTCCTGATTCTACTTTCTTCCACAGCTTCTGAAGACTCATGACATCTCCCCCAACCGCAACTACATCCTTGTCTGCCACCCTCATGGGATCTTGGCCCATACATGGTTTGGCCACTTTTCCTCAGAAGGCTCCGGCTTCTCGAAGACGTTTCCTGGCATCACCCCTTACATACTCACACTGGGAGCCTTTTTCTGGATGCCTTTCTTCAGAGACTATCTAATGGCTACAGGTGAGTTGGCTCCTAGGACACAAAGCCAAAGAAAAAATGACTCCCCAAGGGAGAAGTATAGGGGGATGCATGACAGCAAGGCGAGCTTCTGATCCCCTCTGGTCTGAAACAGTTATCATAGGCTCACCTGCCTGATGTGAGGCTCCTTGCGCTCCCCCTCCTTTGAAGCAGTAGGGAGGAAATGTAGGGGTTTGGGAAGTGGCCAATGGCTGTTTGGCTTTTTCTATCCCCCAGGGGCCTGCTCTGTGAGTGAATCCTCCATGGACTTTCTGCTGACTCATAAAGGCACAGGCAACATGCTCGTTGTGGTGGTTGGTGGCCTGGCTGAGTGCAGATACAGCCTGCCAGGCTCTTCCACCCTGTTCTTGAAGAACCGGTCTGGCTTTGTGCGCATAGCACTTCAGCATGGGTAAGGGCAGCTCCAGTCCAGGCTGGGGGAGGGAATCCAAAAGTGTAGCAGGGAAAGAAGAGGGGGTTTTGAGGAAAGGACATCCACAGAGAGAGGAGGAAGTATACAATACATTCTTATTAACTATGGTCATCAGAAAGACAATTTTTATTTGTTAATTAAAAAATAAATAATTAAAAGAAAAAAGGGAGGAGGAAGGCTGCTTCTGGGTTGACGAGCTTGAGCCAGATCCTGGAGGCATTTCTGCTGAAGCAGAAAGGGCAAAGTGCCAGCCCTAAGTCTGTTGTCTCTCACAACAGCCTCTCATCTGGGCTGGTCCCTCTATACAAGGGGACTGGCAACAATCCTGTCTGAGAGAGAGCCAAGCTTAGTTTGTATGTCAAAACTGTCATAACCGTTGGGTCTTACCTTCTAGTGTTTCAGACCCAGGGATTCCCAGGAGGGTCTGGGCTTGCCTCCTCCTTTAGCTTACTGCTGCTTTGCCCCCACAGGCAGCCAGAGGTAGGCCGTGGAGCCTCCACACTCAACTTGGACCTAGGCACATCTGGGATGGGGTCTGGGAAGCCTGTAGTCAGACTTAGGGATCACGGGCCATCAGTGTTTCTGGCATTCAACAAGGTCCCTACCTTTTTGGGCTTTATGGGACATATTTTTGCTCTGCAGGGTGGCTCTAATACCTACGTATGCGTTTGGAGAGACAGACCTCTATGATCAGCACATTTTCACTCCTGGGGGCTTTGTCAACCGCTTCCAGATGTGGTTCCGGAGTATGGTACACGTCTACCCTTGTGCTTTCTACGGTCGTGGCTTCACCAAGAACTCTCGGGGCCTTTTGCCCTATGCACTGCCTGTAACCACCATCGGTGAGTGGGCCTTTTTGCTGGCAGCCTCAGTCTAGGACACGGGATCCAGCTCTAAGGCTGAACCTCAGCCCTGACTCAGAGGCAGGGAGCTGGCTAGGATGAGTGGCAGCTTTGAGGTGAGGATGGGGAGAGCCTGGGCTTGAGACCTGGGGTCCATTCTGAGGAATGAGGTATTCTGATGCTTTTCTCTTTTCCTTCACTGTCTCACCTGGCAGTCGGGGAGCCTCTACAAATGCCCAAGATTGAGAATCCAAGCCGGGAGATTGTGGCTAAATATCATGCACTTTATATTGAAGCCTTATGTAAACTGTTCGACCAGCATAAGACCAAGTTTGGCTTCTCAGAGACCCAGGAGCTGGCGATAATTTGACACACATCCCCAGCAGCCTTCAGCCTGGTGGGAAGGTATGGACCCAGTGAGAACAGGAGAACAAAAGTCACCTGTGGGGCCCCCGCTCCTGATTTGACCAGTCCTGGCTGTTCATTTGCTTGTTTCCTGCACTCCTTTTCCCACTTCATTTCTTTTTCCTTCCAGCTCTTCTCTGCCCTTTTCTTGCAGCTACAGGAGAGATAGTCCCAAGAAACAGGGAAGAGCCTAGGGCAGAGGTGCCCAGAAGGCACTTTGGCACCAGCATTGAGGGAAACAACGGACAAAATAAAAATCCCATCTTCTGATATGCCGTCTGCACCAACCACTCTGTTTTGAGGGATCTGGGATCCCTGTGCATGTCTCTCTTTCTCTAGGTCTCAAACAGCCCCATCTCCTGGCATTAAGACTCCTGTAGGACTGGGGCCTTGAGAGCCTGTGGGCTTGGAGTTCAAGCTCCACCAATTTCAAGCCATGTGACTTTGGGGCAATCAGTCACCTCTGAGCCTCCTTTCTTCATCTATAAAATGAGACTAACAATCTGTCCACTGCCTACCTCAAAGGCTTTTGGGAAGTTCAAACAATATAGGATGTGATTGAACTTTGTAAACTGGAGAGCTACACCAAGCATTTTCTTCTCCAATCATTTTACCCATTTCCTGTCCCTGAAAAAACAATGCCCTAAATACCCTTTGCTACCTACTAGCCCACACTCAGTTTCCACCTCATAAAGCTGTAACAGAATAGGTTGGGCTCAGGCCTAATTTTCTCTGATGTTCCCTCAGCAACTTGCCTATACTTGCCTGGCCCTGTAATTCTGCCCTTTATTTGAGAATCAGCCAGTCTGCTCAGGATGGAAATGAGGCGCCTGGCTTTTAGCAGCCATAAAGAACTCTCCTTCTGAATGGCAAGTCTCTGACTCTTGGTCCAATGGCTGTTGCATTGACAGGTTCAAAATTTGGCTCACAGACCCATCATTCCATCCCTCTCATGTGGGTGCCATTTGGTCCAATGATTTACCTGCATTACATTCATCAATTTGGTCTACAACATCCTGTGTGTTTATTGCAGTATGAGCTGCTGCCTCTGCCCTGGGTGCCTGCCTCATGTAATGATTTGTATACAGTGGGCAAAGACATGCTTCTGCTTTTCTGCTGTCTTTGTTACTTGTTGTGCCAGAAATTACATTTTCCCTGAGCTTCCATAAGGTGTTTTTAAACAGTCTGCAGCTTTCCTGTGACTGGTTTCCTTACAAAAAAAAAAAACCTCTAAGGTGGCCAGAGGACCAGCCTGGGCTCCAACACCCAGCCCATGTACACCTGGCCATTGCAGATTTGTTGCAGCCTACTGTGTGCACATTGCTCCACCTATATGATGGTGGTGGGTGGGGGGCGAGGGATCAAAGGCTGCTGGGGTTGTGAAAAGTGCCAGAGCTCTCTTGAGCTACATGTTCTTGAGCTACTATCTGGTCTTCTTCCCGTGAGTCTCTTCCTTATTGATTTTAGCTCAGGATGGATGAAGGGGGAAATAGGCAAATACTGCTTTTCCACGTAACGGTAGACAAGCAGCCTCGGCTGGGAAGGAATCAGACCAGTCTGACAAAGTTACTAGTTGGGTGACCCTGGGTGAGCTTCTTCAATTCTTTAAGTGTTGGTTTCCTCATCTGCAAAATGAGGAGCTGGAGGCTGGGTCTACCCAAGCTATTTGGGGCCCAGGCCTGAAGTATCTTTTGTAGACGCCACATTCTTAAGCTGAGAGTGACTCAGTTCTGTGTTTCGCTGCCCCAGGACAATGTTCCTTTTGGCAGGACATCTAGCCTACCAGTCATGTGGTCACAGAAGGCAAGGCAAGCTTGTCTAACCTGTAGCCTACAGGCCGCATGCAGCCCAGGATGGCTTTGAATGGGGCCCAACACGAATTCATAAACTTTCTTAAAACATTATGAGAATTTTTTGTGATTTTTTTTTAGGCTCATCAGCTATTGTGTTAGTATATTTTACGTGTGGCTCAAGACATTTCTTCTTCTTCCAATGTGGCCCAGGGAAGCCAAAAGATTGCACACCCTGACCTAAGGTAATGCAGATGCAGGAGTGTGGTCTGGGACATGGAGAGGATGTGGGATGTTCCAACAGGAAATTCAGACCATCTTCCTTCTGTCGCCACCTCTGAAATGGGTGTCTTGGTCCTTCCCCTAGCTCATGTGTGGCATCATTTGCAAAGAAGCCCCTAACATGTAGGAAATGTTCGCAGTGATTTCAAGAACAGACGGGGAAAGCGCTTTATTTGCAAAGAATAAACCATTAATTTACACAAACTTACATCCCAGTTTATATACATTATATATAGTTTATATACACAGTATCTCACACTGGATGCTGACCCCCAAAAGCAGCATTGGGCCTGCTCCAGGCCATTCTCACAACAAAGCCCACCCCCCAATCCCAGCTGGAGGAATAAAGAAATGACACACTGAAAGTCCTCCTGGAGAATCCTGAAATTAATTAAAAGACAAAATCAGCTTTGTTCTTTGTGCTCACAGGGCCTAGGGGAGCCTCCAGGTAGGGATGGGTCCTGAGGCAGCATTACAGTAGCCTAAGGACTTGCTGGTACCGGGCCAGTCTCTGCTTTCCAGTCTAGAGGCTGGAGCTGGGAGAATGCCTTGGGAGGAGGAAGAGCTGCAGCTGCTCTCTCCCTGCCTGGCCAGGCTCCTGAATGGGGCCAAGCACTTCCAGCCTGGAGTCTGTGGGTAGAAGAAAGAAGACAGCTGTGTAGGACAGGAACTGCTCTACCTCCTCACTCTGCTGAGTCTGGAGGTTGGGGCTTGCTCACCACTTGGGGTAGGTCATCTTCCCTCTCTGGGCCTCAGTTTCTGCATAAGTAACATAGGGTGGAATGTAGGTTGGGCTAGATTCCCTCTAAGGGCCTTTTTAGCTCTACATTTCTCTGAATCTATTTGCATCCACAGGAAGTTACATAAACACACACACTCATAAATGGATTAAAGTCTTCGTTTACCTCCAGGGTTCCTAGCTCTTTCCTGTTCAGCAAAAGAAATTTGGCTCAGGATGGATGAAGGGGGAAATAGGCAAATACTACTTTTCTAGGTAACCAGTAGTGAAGCAGTCTCTGCCAGCTGTCTTCTGTGCCAGCTTGGCTGTTGAAGCCCAAGTAGCTGGCAGAGACTCCTGCCATGCAATTCTCCTTCAGACCTCTGTCATCTGCTTGCCCACAAATGTCCTCATCCCATTCTCCATGCTAGCCTGGGTCCTCTGGCAAACTCACACCAGCATAATTCCAAACTGCACATTTATTTCCACATTCTCTCATCTGTAAATTGCTTCGTCACTTTGCCAGTGACTTAGCAGCAATAGGGCTCCCCAGCTACCTATTGCTTCCCTCATCATCCCTTGCTCTCTAGAGTTCCTTTGGAAGGTTCAGAAAGAATCAAGAGTCCAGTGAAAATCCTATTTCCTTTGTCATCCCCTCCATGTCTGGAGCACAACTAGGAAGACTTTTCCTTCTCTCTCCTCACACCCTTCTGGCCTCAGAACCGGTCCTCTTTTAGGTCTTCCCTCCATCTTTGAGAGACCCTGGTAGTATCAAAATCTCAAAGGTATGGAGGAAAGAGATAAGGAGTCACACTAGTAGTTGTGGGAAGGGGGCTGGCTCCTGTAAGCTGTCTGTAGGGTAATGAAAGGAGAACCTTTCCCACAGCAGGGGCTCCACACACGATGGTTGGGTGGTTCCTTGGATGGGTGAAAGAACATAAAGGCCACCAGTTCTGTGGGTCCCAGAGGTGTGCTACTTCAACATGGTGCCAGGAAGATTCTTCTGAACATAAGAGCTCTAAGGATGATGGCTGTTTCCCAAAGAAATGTCTCACTCTTTTTTCCACAGAGCCCCTGGCAGCCAAGAGGACAGGTATTACCACTGAGGAATAAAAATTGGCATCTCTGGGTTTCTCCCTAGAACCCTCAAGAATTTCAGTTCCAAATTACCACTTTTATTCATTCTCTCTAGACCTCAAATTCCATACAATGCTGTGGTGTAATGGAACAGCTGTGGAGTCAGACCTGGCTGAAGCCCCAGGTCTGTGACTTAAATTGGTCAATGCACTTAACTCCTCTGAGCCTCATCTAAACAATGATGTTTGTCATATTATCAGCCTTGCCTTCTTCAAAGATTATAAAAGATAAATTATTTTCCAAACATGGAGAGGTTCTTGTGGGTTCCTGCTACAACTGCAGACTGTCCAAGGCACTTTATAGGAGTTAGGGCCAGATACATGCCTGGAGTTCACCTCACCTTGGGCTGCAAGGCTGTCGTTAGCAACCAGACAATGGAGGCCTAGTCCATCTCCTTTCACCCTGACCCTTGAAGGTCCAAGCAGTGTGGTTGCTTAGAAAGGGAAGGCACAGCTGAGAAATAAGTATCTGCTGTTCTTGGTGGATTTCAGCTGCCTGAAGGAACTTATTCCCCATCTCCTGAAAAGGAAACACATTTCAGGAGCAAGAGGAGCAGACTGTACAAGGCTGGCCTTCCTAGGTTTGGGCTGGACCTAGCACCCAGAAGCCAGGCTGAGCCCAGGCAGTTTGTAGTAAGGCCCATGACGGTCTATCATATGATCCAGTGGGAAGCTTGGGGTTTAGGGGAAGGTGCATTTGGACCTGAACTAGGGAGCAGATCCCTGCCCAGTGCCTAGATACTGGCTTCTCCTGAGCCTGGCTTCAAGGGAGCAGCATGAGCAATCTGCAGTGACCATGCTCTGCTGTGGCTTTTTGAAGCCAGAGTGAAGAAAGATTGGGTCAGTATGGCATCAGCTGCTGGTCTTTCAGGTAAAGTCTGGCCTAATGTTCACTTGGGTTGCAGCAAACTTGAACAAAATCCCTCTGTCCTATCCTCACCTCTTGCCCTATCTGGGCCAGGTAAAAAGGCTCTACCTTGCTAATGCCCAGGAGCAGTCTATGGTTTGGGAATTTAGAAGGCTGTGGTGAGGGCTACCTGCTAAGAGTCACAAATATTAGAACTTGAAGGGACTTCTGGAGGTCATCCAGTCCAACCCTTTGTCCCCAGACAGAATTCGATTAGGATTGGATGAAAAACATTTGTACTGCTTAATAAATGGAAAATTCTTTTTGTGCCCAGGTAAACTAAAGAATATCCCAGACTCGCATGAGCACAGATCCCAGGTTAGTCACCTGTCTCAGACAGAGGTAGGCTCTGTGGAGAAAGAAGACATGAGTTCTAGTTGAGCTGGGAATGGGGACAACTGGAAGGGGACCCCAGGGAGTTTTCTGAGTGTGGAGCACAGCTGTAAACAAAATGAGAGACATGTGACCCATGTACAGATTCAGGTTCTTATGCAGGCAGGTTTGTGTCCATTCCCCGTGACTATTATAAGGCAGAGCGAACTTCCCCTTCCCAAAGCCCAGCAAGCTGCCACAATGTGGGTGTCAGCTGGAGTGGGAAGACCCTCCTGCAGGCCACAGTGCAGAGCAGAAAGAACATTCCCACTGCCAAGGATGCTCTCTTGGCAGGTTTCTCTCGTGGTCTCTGCTAAAAGCACCTGCCTTTCCCTCCCTGGCCTTCTTAGGCTGCAATGCTCCCTTCCCACTCTGCCCCTGCCACCACCCTACCCAAGAGAGGAGCAGCAGCCCCCTTGGGGTCAGATGTCCACCCCCAGAGTCTGGAGTGCACTTTTGCTTTCTCTGACCTGCTGCTCTGGATCCTCATTTTAGTGCAACGAACAATAGATCTGATCACAGGGACCTCGGGGTTGAAGAGTCATGCCGTAAGTCTGTCAACATGGAACCAAAGAAGAAGGTTCTGCTTCATGTAAACCCTGGGGCTCCATCCACTGTCCTGTTAAGTCAAGATCATTCTGGAAAGTCAAGCAGGATTTGTCACCCTGGAGTCACTAGGGAATAAATAGCACTGGGGCATTTCTCTCTGCGGCTGCAACACAAATATACCTCACTCCACAGCAGCACTTGGAGGTTCTGAGAGTCCTGGCTCCCAGACCCAGGGAAGGGGCATGGACAGAGGCAAAATGGGGGGAATCTAAGATGCAGGGGCTTCACCCAGCCTGATGGCCCCAAAGAAGGTGGTGTGCTTGCTCATGTTGATGGAGATGTCAGCATGCACCATCTTCACGGCGATCTTCTGCCGGGCCTTAAGGAGGCAGACGCCTGCGGTATAGCAAGTGTTGTAGTTGGTCTTGCCCGTCTCGATGCTGCGTGTGCACTGCAGGAAGGGCTTCTCATCCACCACCACCTCATAGCTGGCAAAGTCAGTGAAGTTGATGTAGTATACCTGAGTGAGAGGCAACAAGAAGGGATTGGGGAAGAGAGGAAAAAGAGGGTGGGGGACCCTCCCTGTGGTGAATTGACAGAACCTTCTCAGATGAGCTGCCAGCATACCCCATGGATGGGGCAGAGCCAAGTGAAGGCATGCTAGCTAGCCAACAGGAAAGGCAGGGTGATGGGCTGATGCATTGTCTTTCCCTTAGTCCATGGGGCTCAGCTGGCTGAGCAAAGCTTTCTTACAACAGCACACCTGTCATAAACTCTGTGAGGCTAAGAACCATGCCCTATTTGCAGTTTTGCCATGCCCTGTCCTGCTCCACCCCCACCCCGCCTCAGCCCTGACATGAAGCAGAGCACTCTGCATATAGCAGGTGTGGACACAGTGCCATAGACACAAACTGACTTCCACTCTTGAGCCCCACGGACTATTTGTAGAGAAACTTAGAAGTGACTGATTCCCCAGAGAAGGCACATAACAGCTTGCAATTTCTTCAGCTCCTTAACAGAAGCTTATTCATCTTGTACCACCCCTCCCCTGCACCTGGACTCCCCTCACTGATTCACAGTGCCCCTTGGGCCTCCCATTTTATGATTGAGGAAACAGGTCTAGAGAGATGGAGAGCTAGCAACTGCAAACAAGACAAAGAATTTGGAAAAACTCAGGCCCCTAACTTTGTGGCCCGAAGAAAACACTAACTTACGCGCAGTGGCCTAATGCCATGGGGATTTTCCCAGCCTGCATGGGCCACTCCCAATTCTCTCCTAGGTTGAAGAAATTATTTTTTTCATCCTTCACTACCCTTGTCCATTATACCTTACCCCAAGCTTTGATACCCGCCTTGCTGCACCACGTGGAGCTTAGCTCATAGGACATCGGGTTATGCCCATGTGCCCCATGGGTGTTGGGACCCTCAGATATCACCATAAATCATTTTATGAAAGGTCACTCCCTCCATTGGCTCTTTGGGTAGGAACAGCATATTTGGGTGCCATATATGGGTCAGGACCCAAGCTACACTGGGGTGCTCAGTGTGCCTAGCAAATGCTTGTTAGCCCACCTTCTCTGGCCGCTCTCATGTGACACCCATCTGTTGGCTCCATAGTCCTTCTGTCCACTTGTCTGCTTGCTGCCCACCCCACAAAAATCCCAACCTCATGGCTCATCTTCCTCTATCTCCAAGGAGCCACCCCCATGGAGGCAAACAATGGGGGAATGGAAGTAGATGGACACTGGGAGACTTGGGGAGAGGGCCAGGGCAGGAAGAGGACAAAAGCAGAGGGAGAAAGGGCTGGGAGAATGACAGCAAGAAGGAGGCAAGAATAGAGGAATAGAACGATAGGGAAATAAATGGGAGAAAGAGGAAGGAAAGACAGTCAGAAATCTTTTTGAGGTGGAAAGTCTGCAGGATTACTATTCATTATAATGCCCGTGCCAGCGGTGTTGAGGGGAGAGGTTCTCAGTAACCCTGAAACTGACTTTCAAAGAATATGTTGAGACCAAGTTCAAGTTTGGCAATGGAACCAAACAGCTCAGAGGGTAAACAGGGGCCTGAGGTCCTGCAGGAGGGAATCAGATGGTAGGGTGTGGCAAGGGCCTTTTTCACAGTTTTTCAGTAATATTTAGCTAGGGAAAAACAAAACAAAACAAAACAAAATGAAACGAAACGAAACGAAACAAAACAAGCAGGCCCCCTCTCTCTTTCCTCCTTTCAACTCTCTCCCAGTGCGGTCCCCCCACACCCTTGTCCAAAGCCGGAAGCTAGCCATTGGATGGTCTTGTCTGGCTCCACAGTGCCCCTATGTGGCCTGCACCGGATCTGCATTCTGGATATAAGAAGAGTTAGGCCTAAGACCGTACTCACTTCTACCTGACTATAGATGAAGTAGGTGCCGTCCACCAGTACCTCCAGCTCCCCGCTGCGGGGATGTAGCTTAAACACCTTCGGGTTCATAGTGATGCGAGACCAGTCATTAAGCACTCCACCTGAAAGATCTCAGTATGAGAGAAGTGCAGTCACTCAGTACATGTCAGAATAATCGAGGCAAAAGAAAATAAATACCAAGGAGTTCACAAACCCCGCCCCTATCCCAATGCAACCAGGGTAGCTTAGAAGGCCACGCTTTAAGAAGAGTATTTGAAAGCAGAGAAGCTGTTCTGTTTGTAAAGCAGCTGCGAGGCCTGCCTCAGGGCTCCTGGGCTCTGCCTGTCTGTCTTTATCCTTCCTTTCCTGACCTTTGCATCTGGAGGTGTCTTTAACTAATACCTTCTAGGTGGAATTTGCTGGAGGAGGAGAAGGATGAGAGTGGGCATGTTGCCCTATTTTCTTTGTTGTTATGGGGCCTGCACAGGCAAAATTCAGACACTGAGTGGCAGGCTAGGTCTTATTATTCAATTTTACTTTCCCAGCCTGAGCTTCCAAATTCTTCTCCTGTCTCATAGGTTGATGGGTTTTCTCTTTCTCCTTAAGAAATTCTTTTTTATGGTTCTTCCACACCCGCAGCTTTCTGGAAAGCCTCCCTGGGTCCCTAGGAAACCACTCAGCCCACTGTCTACCTGGAGAACCTTAGGGATTAGGGATGATTGAGACTCCATGGCAACTGGGGCTACTGACCACCAGTACCAGGGCCCCATAGGTGAGAGCGATCCTTGTGGGAGTGAAGGATAGACTGGCAGGCTGCAATGGAGCCAGCCAGGAGGATAGGAGCTGAGGCACACTTGGCAAAGGATCTGTCTCAGCCCCACCTCAGTCATGGGGCAGTCACACTTCTTTGGACAGCAGAAGCCAGCACGTGAGGGTGGAGGAAAAGCTTCTCTTTCCATCCTGCAGAAAGAGGAATGTTCCTTCCCACCATGAGGGGGGGGGGACATCAAAGCCCAGAGAGCCGTTTTCCCTCTAAGCCATCCATCCTACACCAAGAAATTATATTTTATAAGGCCAGTTTCAGTGGGCCTGCCTCTCTGAGGGGTGAGGAAACAGGCTTTCTAGAAAAGGTGTCCATCTTTCCTTGAGGTGGTAAGTAGATGGGCTAGGAGTTAGGAAGAGCTGCCCTGGCTCTGTCCTATCAGTGGAGCACTCTGCATGATATCCTCCAACCCCTGATCACATCACTTCTTTTTTTTTTTTTTGAGATGGGAGTCTCGCTTGCTCTGTTGCCCAGGCTGGAGTGTAATGGCGTGAACTCTGCTTACTGCAACCTCCACCTACTGGGTTCAAGTGATTCTCCTGCCTCAGCTTCCCGAGCAGCTGGGATTACAGGTGTGTGCCACTATGCCCAGCTAAATTTCATATTTTTTGTGGAGATAGGGTTTCACCATGTTGGCCAGGCTGGTGTCAAACTCTTGGCCTCAAGTGATACACCTGCCTTGGCCTCCCAAAGTGCTGGGATTACAGGCATAAGCCACCACATCCCACCCCCATCACTTCTTCTGGTAGGACTAAAGGTCAGCACAGACTACTTCTGGGGATTGACCCAGAGGGGCTGAAAACAATCTTCTTATGTGGCAGTGGGAGCAAAATCAGTGGCTGCTGGTACAGAATAAGCACTATCCACTCAGATACCTAAACAAGTCTATTTTGTCCTGTCTCTGGCCTCCCTGGACAGGTGGGGATCATGGCCCACTCAGGGCTTTGGGGTCTCCAGAAGGACCAATTGGGTTTTGATGCCGTTCTGTTCCTATTTACACTTCTGAGGCTATTACAGTCAGGCATCCAAGTGGCAGTCAGGGAAGTAGCTAAATATAGCCATTAAGGAAACTCAGCACAGCCAGTTCAGGACTGACTGAGTTCTTAGAAACTGTCCTCATGTAGCTGGTTTTTTAACCTTCCTTTACTGTTTCTGTACTCACAACCTCTCCCTTCCACTCCAAGCTCTGTAAGCATCTGGCATCTTGGCTAGCTTGCTGCTTCCCAAGGCTCCCGGGGGTTCACGCAATTTAGGCTTTGTGCACTCTGGGGACTGGACATTATTCGGCTGTTATTTCATGAATGTTCATGTCTCTTTGGGGGAAGAAAGATGAACTTAATCATTCAGTGGAGTGTACATACACATCACTGAAGTAGCATAGGGGAAAGGAAAGAGAAAGATGTGGTTTTGAATCCTGGCTCCTAAACTAACTTGACTATGGAATATTGGGACAGTTAATAACCTCTATGACTTTATAAAAAGAAGCTAATACCTACACCTCATAGGGTGGTTGTAAGGACTGAATGAAATTAAAGATAAAGAAACCATGTTGAATACTCTATCATACAAATATGAGGCAGCATGATTTATTATGGTATTATTCAGTCTCTCTGGGACTCTGTTTCCCCATCTTTTAAATGCAGGGATTACAATAAATCAGTGTTTCTGAACCCCATTAAACACATCATCCGTTTTGATAGACACTAGTGTCTTATACTCCCTGGAGATTCTAACATGCCCCACTTTCCCTCAGAGAAGCAGCCTGTCTGTCCATCTGTGTAGATCCATCAGGAAAGAACTTAATTTTATATAGTTTTACTTTCTATAATTTGTATTGTGAAAATATTAATCAAACTACACATATCTCCATGGTGGCTCTTATATAACCTCCATACCCTGAGAATGCCTGGGCTAGGTGATGTCTCAAGTCCCATTCAGCTCCATAATCAGTGATTCTAAATGCAATTTGGGTGTAGGAACTGGTCTTGATGCCGCAATTGCTCAGGACAGCCAGTAGAGGGAATGGTGGAGCAAAGAATGCCTTCCTATGCCAAGGGTACTTCAGGGGCCTGTGAGGAACTAGGCTGGGTGATTATTTGGAGGCTGGGTATGAGGGAGGGGAGAAGCTCCTCTTTGGGAGAGAGAGAGAGAGCCTATTTTGATTCTTACCATTCTTGACTTGAATTGCTGACCCCTGGCCCTGTAGATGCACCACAGCTGGCTGACGGGATGAGAAGGATAGAGAGTAGTCACTATGAATAATGGCTGCTTGCTCAGCCACCAGTCCCATGTTTCCATCCTGGTTTCTAGTCTTCTGCTGTAATCCAATTCTGATCCCTCTCCCCTGTCTTGGGATGTTAGTGACTACATTTCTACTAGAGGGTAATGTGATTTTGTAGCTCTACCGCTTCCTAGTTATGTGACCACAACCAAATGTAATGCCTCTGAGCCTCATTTCCCTAACTGTAAAATGGGGATCATAAGAATGTCTGGCCTCTCTCACAGGGATATCTGAAGATCAAATGAGGTGATGGATATAAAATTGCCCTGCAAGCCATCAACACTGTGCAGCTGTGTAGATTTAGCATAGTAACCACACAGCTGTAGTGAGGGAGGCTGAGATGAGACAAGGCAAGGCAGCAGAACCTGCCAATAGAGACACATTAGGAAGCTCAAAGACTGGGAGGAGCTCTTCAGGCCATTAAGGCAGAAGCCCAGGCTAGGCTGGGCCTGGAGCTGGTTGGCTGTTTTTCAAGGACGCACTCTTCAACTCTTCAGCTCCAGATCCCAGGTGGTCTGAGAGCCGACAAGGTGTCTGGGGTGGTTGGGGAGTTGGAGGCCCAGGTAAATAGGTCTGACTGACAGCTTATTTCAGCCGACTACTAGGCCTGGCTATGGTGACCCTGGGGTCTCCTGTGGAATGAGGAAAAATGGTCCTGGCAAGACACCCCTTTCCTTAGCTAAAAACATGCCCTGAGGCAAAGCTTTTCTATTCATAGAGGTGGGAGGGGGCTGTGAGTGAAAACCCTCAGAATCTCCAGGGCGTCCTCATGAAATAAAGCCTCAGGAAATCTAATCAGAAGCTAATTTAAAGGTAGCTCTAGCCTGCGGCTTTCTGTCCTACCCAAGAAGAGAGCAATCCCCAGCCAACCTGGTTTTCTCGAGTTCCAGCTTTATCAGCAGTACCTGCAAAATAGGACAGGCCAATCAGAGGGCATGATCCTTTGACTTCCTTTTCCCCTCACCTGAGCAGCTAGTGGCGGTGAGCCCTGCTCCCTGCAGCCACTCCTGTCTGAACATTATTCTCCAGGGCTTAGAGCTGAAGGAAGAGTCAGAGTGCAATGCAGAGCCCTTGTTTGGGACAGGACACCCCTTCTTTTCCTGTCCCTGATCTTCATCTTCAGTGGGTTTAGTACCCAGCAGGGAAACTTCTGGGTAGTGTCTGTGGCCAATATTAGCCCAAGGCAAGCCCCACTGGGCACCCATGGAGAACAATGAGAGGGTATTCCTGGCACTGTGTGACCCTGACCTTTGCTTCCTATTAATTTTCGTATAGAGCCCACTGCTATTTGCAAGTATCTTGTTTCTTGTTGTCTTCATCCTCTAGGAGATAAACTCTATGAGAACAGGGACCATGTGTCAATATATCTCTTTGTATACAGAAAGTGCTCAATATTTATGGAATGATTGGATGAAAAAAAATCTCTAACTCCATCTCTTGTGGCCATGGTAACACTGCTTAGCCCTATGTGAGGTACAAGTTAAAGAATCTGAGCCCTGCTGCAGTATTCTTGCCTCTGGAGAAATCAGCTGTAAGGGTCCATTTCTTTAAAGCCCCAAGATATGGGGGAAGGGGGTGGAGAGGAGAGAAAAATAACAACTGACATAAGCCCAGGCAGTCTGACTCTTGTCAACTCCAATTAGGCAGGTTTGGATCTGCATTCATACCTTTTTGATGCTCTTCAGCGCTCAAGGAGAAAGATGCAAAGGGATGAAATGGCATTTGAATGGGAAGTATGGTAGGGTAAGGATCTAGTGCAAGAAGCACTTGGTTCCTGGACAGGACAGCCTTGGTGCCTGGGTTTGCTTCATCCACAGCTTGAGTGACTCTTAAGTTTCCAACTTCTTGACCATTAGTGACTACTTGCTATGGGGAAAACACTTCAGACTTAATATGATGAAACTATCCTATGGCTTGTCATTTTGTTCGGTCCCCAAGTTTCCACTCCATAGCCTATTTCTATGCAAACATCAGCATGCGGAGCTACATGCTGGAAATCAGGAAAGATTAAATCCATTCCCCACCAGAACACCAGTGAACCACCAGGGCCTCTGTCTCTGGCTCATATGAGTTTTACTGGTCCACTACAGGGAAGCCAAGAGTCAGGGAGGGCTTGTGACAGACGGGTTGAGATGGGTCAAGAACAGGTGGCCTGGCCTTGGCAGGTTGGTAGATACAAGAAGCTAGAGCAAGCCAGTCCCTACTGGCTTGTCCAATTCTTAGTTTTACACTGAGCTAGGAGACCTGCATCCCTTATTGCACACCAGCCCCATCTCCACCTTTTGAAACTGCTTTCAGGATCACCCACTCCTGTTCTCTTAAAGTACTTGTAAAGTACCTAGTGGGGTGGAGAGACAGGGGAACTCACCAGAAGGTCCCTGGAGGCCAGGGGGTCCTTGAGGACCAGGAGGACCTGGAGGACCAGGTGGTCCCATAACAGTTGTTCCTGGAATTCCAGGAATCCCTGGAATTCCTGGGGGTCCCTGGGGTCCTGGAGGTCCTGGGGGTCCTGGAGGGCCATTGGGTCCAGGAGGCCCTGCCTTCTTTCCTGAAAAATAGGATTCAGTGTTACATTTGTAGTTATTTCCTGTCATGAATGTACTGTCAGGAGTTCTACAGACTTCTGAGGACACAGTCTGCTCTCTGGGAGTCCCTGCTAAAGAGTTGGATACTTTTATCACACATCTCTGTCTCTCTCTCTCTGCCCATCTTGTGTTTTCTCTCCCCTCCCCTCACCCCCTTTTGTGAATATGCATTTACAAAGCTAGGTTTGAGCATATAGAAATAAGCGGCCCTCCAGGAGATCAGTCTGTATCTGTGGGGAAACAGACACAGTCATGGGATAGTAGAAGTGCTGCCTTAGTGGTAGGGACCAAATGCTGAAGAGGTCAGGAAAGGTTTCAAAAAGGAGGTTACATTTCAGCTGAGTCCAAAGGATGAGAAGTACCAAGTGATCAGACCTATGGGTCACTTTGTGGTTCTTTTTAGAATTGGGCTATTATTGAAGAATGTGGAGCTTTTATGTTTACTGCCCAGTTTGGTGGACTTGATGTCGATAACAAGAGGAAGCTGCACAGCCTGGCCTTAGGAACAGTGTCACCTCCAGGAAGGTTCCTCTAGGAGTCAGGATGTACAGGAAATGGGAGTTAGGAGAGGGGCAGTGCTAGTTGGGAATGAGGAATGGGAAGGAGTTCTGGGGATAGGGGAATGGAGAAGGAGGAAGAGAAGCACAGAAAGAGACGGGGTGGGGGAAGAGAGAGATACTGAGAAACAGGAAAGAAGGGGAGGCAGAGAGTAGAGAGAGCTGAGGAGGTAGCAGGTTGCACTTTCTCAGCTGACCTCTGTAAACTATTTTCAAAGATCTCTGGGAAAGGAAATTCTGCAAACTCCATAGTAACATGTTCCAATGTTTATCACCCCCTCACTGCTCACTGTTAAGAAGTTCTTTAGTATATTTAACTGACGTCCCTCTTGTGGCAGTTTAAGCTCTAATTCTATTCTTTGTGTATACAGAGAAGAATATACATATACATAACAATCCTCATATATGCAAAGAAATTAAGTTACCCATCAACCCCGATTTCTATAGGCTAAATAATCCAGCTTCCCACAGTCTTTCCTCAGAAGTCCTATTTTCAAATGTATTATTAATCATGCCCACCAACTCCTCCCTCTTTCCTCCTTGCTATCCTTCTAGAACAATCTCAACCCTCTTATTTCATATTCCAGTCCTTTCAACATTCCCGCCAGGATGTAGTTATGTTAAATGAGTCGCAACTGTGGTCTTGAACCAAAACTTCCAGCTCCTCCTGTTGATTTCCTCTGCTCTGTGCAGTCCCACTCAAAGACTGCAGGTGAGCACAGGTAGGTGTCTTTTTCTTTCCTTCACCACCTTCTCACAATTTTATGGAAAGTTTCAGGAATGGAAGCCTGTTTCCAGACTTCATCACGATGTCTTCACCTGAGGTAGTTTCTTAGTTTGAAATACAACCTTCTCTAGTTTCACTTAAAAATCTTCTTACTGACTCTGACTTCCTGCTCCCTGGACCCTTAGGCAGGAGGATCCTGTCCTGGTTTATCATGCCCTCTTTTAAGAAGAATGCCTCATGGCCAAGAAACCAAATCCTCATGGCAGTGCTACTCAAGAGGCCAGTTGTCCATGTCAAACCACATCTGCATTTGGAAAGAAACAATGGGGTCATCGTGGAGCCTCTTCCTCAGAGAGGAAAGAAAGGAAGGCCCAGAGAACATCTCTCTCAGAAGAGTTCCTGTAGCATTAAAGACCTAGAGGCATGAACTTTAGAGGTTTCTCTGCACTTAGCAGTGAAAGATTGGATCTGCCTCATTTCTAGATCTAGCCAATTTCAAGATGCTGAACAGGAAAACCATCTCCCTTCAGATTTGGGCAGCTTCCAAATCAGGCTTATTCAGAGCCCAAGTTTCAATTCCAGCTAGTGTAGTGGAAAGAACACAGAATCTGTACTCAGGAGATAAGGATGAAAGCCCTAGCTCTGCCATAGACACACTTTGGGCAAATCCCTTCCTCTCCTTGAGCCTTAGTTTCTACATCTGTGAAACAAAGAGCTTGGCCTCAGTGATTTCTCTTTCTCATGAGACTGAGTTTCCATAAAAAGGACTGATTTACTCCTTGCAGTCAGGAAGCTTCCTTACCCTGGTTGTAAGGTTTCTTTCTCCCTCCTTATTTCCTAGGTGGCATAGACAGAGGTTGGTGCATATTAGGCTGTCGTGTGTCCCAGTATTTCCAAGCCTAACAGTGATTTTCAAGCTAGAGGGTGTTCCGTGGTAGCACAAACTTCAGCTTCAAGAATGTGAGTCTCCTGTAATTGCTAACGTAATTTTGGAAGAATTACAGCCAGAAACTCCTGCAGTCCAAGAGCCTAATGGTTGCAGTGAAAACAGAGAATGTTCACTTAAGAAAATGTTAGGAGGCATTTGAGAAAAAAATTCCTGCTTTATTTAGTTTTGCAGCTGGTCCTCTGCTTCTCTGCAACAAGGTTTAGGCAAGTGTGCTTCTCATGCTTGCATACTTATATGAAGTTGGGCCCAGAGAAGGGAATGCACAAAATGATCCCTGGACCAAGAGGATAACTTCAGAGGATTGACTCCCTTCTCTGGATTTCCTTACTTTAACAGAGCACCTCATGATACAAAAGTGCAGAGACATTTGTACTTAGAAACTTACCCTATGTAGTGTTAGATGAAAGAATATACACATTCCTTTCAAAGCTAAACTTCATCAAAGGAGTATTTCCTTAACCTTTTAGCTAAGTCCAAAATGAAAGAACAACCAAAAGTGAGTGAATGAGAGAGAGAGAGAGAGAGAGAGAGACAGAGAGAGAGAGAGTGAGTTGTGGAAGGAAGAATTCCATTAAAGGGTAAAAATTAAGTGAACAATTCAATTTACCTCTTCAGGCATGTGCCTATTCACTGTGTCTAAGGAAATCCATATTAAATGGCTTCCAAATAACTTTAGCCAAAGTAAATGTTTAAGGCCTATGTGTACTCTCTTCTCAATAATGTCCTGTACACAAGGTAGCAGTGCCAGGCAATGATCTGAGTTATAATATCTGTTTTAAAGGGATGTGACAAGACTTAAGAACTATATGCTTGACACTTTGGGAGGCTGAGGCAGGTGGATCACGAGGTCAAGAGATCGAGACCATCCTGGTCAACATGATGAAACCCCGTCTCTACTAAAAAATACAAAAAATTAGCTGGGCACGGTGGTGCGTGCCTGTAATCCCAGCTACTCAGGAGGCTGAGGCAGGAGAATTGCCTGAACCCAGGAGGCGGAGTGAGCTGAGATCGCGCCATTGCACTCCAGCCTGGGTAACAAGAGGGAAACTCCATCTCAAAAATAAAAAAAAGGACTATATGCTTGAAAATCAAATCTACTTTCTTAAGAGACAGAATATCTTGGTGGTAAGTGCCCAGAGAGAAAGGTTTCCGCAATGACTCCAGCTCCCTGGCTGTTTTTCAACCTTGCTCAATTCAGGCCCTCAGGAGGCCAGGCCATTCCTCAGCTTCTTTACAAAGGGCACGCAAGTTTTCCATGTGGACTATGATACCTCAAGGCACCAGAGTACCCTAGTGTTCAAACAAGTGGCAGACTGGAGCTGAAGCCAGTCTTTTTGACCTAGTGTGAGGTTGACAATCCATTCTATAAAGCTCCATAAATCTTATCACACAGAATAATTTCACTTAAAGCATTGTAATGAAAAATCATTAGTTTTACTCTGTCTTCCTCCCAGGTCAGAAACAAATAGGTACTTTAGCTAACTTCATAATTGGTTCTTTAAGTCCTAAGGAGTAGACCATATTGCCTGGCCCTGTCTTTGGAGGCTGTTCTGTCTTTGGATTTACTCTCCTCCTTTAGTAAGTGAGCACTTTCACAAGCCTTAGAGCTGGTTTCGTTGCAAGTACACTAGGGACTTAATGACTCAACAATGGTACAATGGAAGCTGCTTTGAAAAGACTAAATAGTAATACTCCAAAATAGTTTTTTCATTACAGAGAAAATGATATAGAATCCTCAAAGCAAGAAATACCTTCCCTTACTCTTTGGGAAATCAACAGGAAAGCTTTAAGTCCAAGAAATAGGGTGCTGACATCTTTTGATAGGTAGCATATCTAGTTCCTACATGGTGACTCAGGATTTCATTCATACCTGATCAATGATTTGATAAAGGAGGGAAAAAAAGGATAAAAGCGGGTGCCCATAATCCCAGCTACTTGGGAGCCTGAGGCAAGAGAATTGCTTGAACCCTGGAGGCGGAGGTATCAGTGAGCCAAGATTGCATCATTGCAGTCCAGTCTGGGCAACAAGAGCAAAACTCCATCTCAAAGAAAAAAAAAAAAGGAAAAAAAGAAAAAAAAGATAAAAGAAGGACAGGGAGAAGAGTAAGGAAGAATGAAAAAAGAGATGAATCATCACTGAAGAATGATTTCTTGTTCTTCAGAGAATACAATACTCAAGAAGATCACTTATGATTGAATAAAATAATAGATGATGCTGAAAGAATGTAATACAAAAATCGTATTCTTAATTTTTTTTCTTATAATAGAAAAGACATGACAAGACACCAATTTTATTAAGTCAGGAACTTAACTTACCTTTTTTCTTGTTTTTAACTGGACCTATAAGAAAAAGAAAATAGATAATTAAGTTGTTGGAAATTAACAGAAAATGTTTATTTTCTAAGACAATCACTAGGAGGGATCCCCAAGACACTGCAAATTTGAGGGATTCTCACAGCCAAGGGTCAGGCTTTTGGCAACAATCCAACTATCAAACCTCCTCAGTCTGTCTTCTGACTCTTGAGGCCACAAAAGTTTCAAGGAAGATTCTTCCCTAGGGAGAAAAATCTTTCTACCTCAGTCTTTGGGGTGAGGGAATGGGTACTTCTCCATAGAGATGAAATGCCCACAAATGCACAACTCAACAACCTTAGGACGGCATTCCACTAATTCTGCAAGTCCTGAGGTTGAAGAGTCATGCATTCAGGTGAGGATCTGATATGAAGTCTCATGTGTTGAACCTGGAAGGAACAAAGGGTCATTTTCATGGAAAGAGCAGAGCAGCAGTTTGATTAACTTTTAAGTCACTTCCTTATTATGATTTAATTTGTTACTTATTAAAAGTTTGACCATAAGATACTTGTGAGGGCCACATGCATTCCCATTGTAATTTACCATAAGTTAATGGACACTTTAAAAGACATCTCAACCATTTCATTGACAGTGGAATCACAAGCACTTCCTTGAGAATTACTTCTAAGGAAATTAATTCTAATCAATTGTGAGCACTCAGAAAACCCAACGTGTTTCTAATATAGTTAGGTGACCACAACTCTCCAGATATACACAGTTTAGGTCTCTCCCAGACCATCATTTTTTCCCCCTTCTATTCTCTTCATTCTGTATACAGATTTGACTTTAATTTTTAGATACAGGTATTTACAATCTGTTCCAAACTGCCACGAAGACACAGTTATACATTAAACCACTGTCAGTGCCCTCAAGAGCTTACAAATCAACACCAAGCATTTCAGTATTATTTTATAGTTTATAAAACATATTTCCATCTATCATCTCATTTGATACTTGCAACAAACCTGGAATGATCTCTAACTATAAGAGCAGGCCCTATTAGAGATCAGTAAGTCTCTAACCTGGAGGGCTGCCAGAGTGGCCATCAGAGCTTTCACAGGTTGTTTGAAAAACCAGCGTCTGTGTAGACTTTTCTGGTAAAGTAATTTCATGTGCAATGGTAGATATTGTAATGTCCAGCAGATGTTTTAGATTGGAGCAACATGCCGTGCTTAAGGTCATGAGTCTCTGTTCTCTTTTCCTTCTCTCTTCCCCCTTCCTCTCCTCCCAGTTCTTTGTCTTCTTTCTTTGTTATCCATCCTTTATGCATTTTTTAAAAAAAGCATTGTGAGTTCTTGAGAATGTGTTTGGAAGTTCTGGGAAGAGAGCACAACTGCACAGACACTAATGATAAGAGGCAGCAACTCAACCTGAGAAACACTTTTTGTTTTTTAAAACACCAAAGCTGTTTGGGGAAAGATTTATACAGAAAGGGCTCAGCCCCATCAGCCAGCCAGCCACCATAGCCTAGGAGAATAGTAGGAAGACAGCCATTATAGCCACTCTACCCTCTTTGTAAAGGTTTGCTAGCCCAGACCAAGTTTTTGACCATTTCAGCTGGTTAAGGGTAAGCACTGTTATATCAGACTTCAAAGCAGGCTTTGACGAAATCAGACCATCACCAGCCGACCAGTCCTTACTAAGCATGTGTATGGAAGGCAGTAAATAATGAAACACAACTCACAACTCTATCTTCAAGAACTGACAGTTGAATAAGGAAATACAAAAGATGAGAAGGTGGCTTCAGAATTATACTGGCCACTTAACGGGAACAAAAAGCTTCCTGGAGAAGGTCTGACCTAAATCCACATGTGAAAAGAGAGAAAGGGAAATTTTTGAACCTTTTTAAGCTTCTATTATTTTTATACAAGACATACTTATTCCTTACACATACACAAATGCATGCATACATACATATATACATAAAAAAGAGGAGCAAAAGGAAAAAGAACTTATTAAAGTGCCCAAATAACCACTACTAACATTTTATGCACATCTAGAAATCTTCTATGTGTATAAATATGTATTTTTACAAAATGGGATGGGATTAAAAATGTCATTTTATAACCTTTTTATGTCAATAACTACATTTTTTACATTGCAATTTTTAATATGGATGCAACACTGTTTAATCATCTTTGATACATATTTATATTTGGTCTAGTTTTTCACTATTATAAACAGTGCTGTAGTTAATGTTTTTACATATACACATTTTTATACACTTGTACAAAGGTTTTTAAAGGATGTGTCATTAGAAGTGACACTGTTGGGTCAAAGGGTGTGAAAAGCTTTCCTTACATGTAGTTAAACCTAACAATCTTTTCGTTTATGGTTACTGCCATCAGTGTCATGCTTACTGAGGCCTTCCCTAATGTGATATTATAGGTAACTCTTTACATTTTTCTAGTTCTTTTAAGGTTTCGTTTTTATTTTTAAATCTACAATTAATCTGGTATAGATTTTGGCATATAGTTTAAGATAAAGAGTTAACTAAAATTTTTATATTTTTTCCTAAAATGGCCATGACATGAAGAGTACTGAGAGAAACAGGGCTCAAAGTCTTTTTTTAAACTTTTAGTTTCAGGGGTACACGTGCAGGTTGGTCCTATAGATAAATTGTGTGTCACAGGGGTTTGGTGTATATATTATTTCATCACCCAGGTAATAAACATAGTACCCAATAAGTAGTTTTTTGATCTTCACCCTCCTCCCACCCTCCACTTACAAGTAGGCCCTGGTGTCTGTTGTTCCTCTCTTTGTGTTCATATGTATTCAATGTGTATTTACCACTTATAAGTGAGAAGATACAGCATTTGGTTTTCTATTCCTGGATTAGTTTGCTTGTGATTACAGCCTCCAGCTCCATCCATGTTGCTGCAAAGGACATAATCTCATTCTTTTTATGGCTGCATAGTATTCCATGACATGTATGTACATTTTCTTTATCCAGTCTACTGCTGATGGTCATTCAGGTTGATTCCACATCTTTGCTATTGTGAAGAGTGCTGCCATGAACATACATGTGCATGTGTCTTTATGGTAGAACAATTTATATTCCTTTGTGTATATACCCAATAATGAGATTGCTGAGTTGCATGGCAATTCTGCTTTTCTTTCTTTGAGAAATCACCATACTGCTTTCCACAATGGCTGGACACTTCCATCAGAAGTTTGTAAGTGTTCCCTTTTCTCCACAACCTCGCCAGCATCTCTTATTTTTTGATTTTTTAATAATAGCCATTCTGACTGGTGTGAGATGGTATCTCATTTAGTTTTGATTCATATTTCCCTAATGATAAGTGATGCTGAGCATTTTTTCATATGCTTACTGCTCATGTATATGTCTTCTTTTGAAAAGTGTCTGTTCACGTCCTTTGCCCACTCTTTAGTGGGGTTGCTTGTTTTTTGCTTGTACATTTAAGTTTCTTATAGATACTGGATATTATACCTTTGTCAGATACATTGTTTGCAAATATTTTCTCCATTCTTTGGGTTGTCTATTCACTTTGTTGATAGTTTCTTTTGCTGTTTTTCTGTGCAGGAGCTCTTTAGTTTAATTAGGTCCCATTTGTCAATTTTTGTTTTTGTTGCAGTTGCTTTTTGTGTCTCTGTCATAAAATCTTTGCCAGGACCTATGTCTAGAATTGTAGTTCCTAGATTTTCTTCAAGGGTTTTTATAGTTTTGGGTTTTAAATTTAAGTCTTTAATCCATTTGGAGTTAATTTTTGTATATGGTGCAAAGAAGGGGCCCAGTTTCAATTATCTGCATATGGCTAGCCAGCTATCCCAGCACCAATTATTGAATAGGAAATCCTTTCCAGATTGCTTGTTTCTGTTAATTTTGTCAAAGATCAGATGGTCATAGCTGCGTGAAATTCTTTCTGGGCTCCCTATTCTGTTCCATTGCTCTATCTGTTTTCATACCAGAAGCATGCTGTTTGGGCATTATAGCTTTATAGTATAGTTTCAAGTCAGGTAACATGATGCCTTCAGCTTTGTTCTACTTGCTTTGGATTGCCTTGGCTATTCAGGCTCTTTTTTGGTTCCATATGAATTTTAAAATATTTTTTTCTAGTTCTGTGAAGAACATCATTGGTAGTTTGATAAGAATAGCATTGAATCTGTAAATTGCTTTTGATATATATGGCCATTTTGACAATATTGATTCTTCTGATCCATAAACATAAAATAGTTTTCCATTTGTTTGTGTCATCTCTATATTTCTTTGAGCAGTGTTTTGTTATTCTCATTGTAGAGGTCTTTCATCCCTGGGTTAGCTGTATTCCTAGGTATTTTGTTCATTTTATGGCTATTGCGAATGGGACTGCATTCTTGCTTTGGTTCTCAGCTTGGATGTTGTTGGTGCGTAGAAATGCTACTAATTTTTGCACATTGATTTTATATCCTGAAACTTTGCTGGAGTTGTTTATCAGATCAAGGAGCTTTTGGGCAGAGACTATGGGTGTTTTCTAGGTAGAAATCATAGGAAAAACAGGAATAGAAGATGTCGTGGATGCCTTTTATTTGTTTTTCTTGCTTGAGGGCTCTGGCTAGGAGTTTTAGTACTGTGTTGAATAGGAGTGGTGAGAGAGGGCATCCTTGTCCTGTTCTGGTTCTTAAGGAGAATGCTTCCAGCTTTTTCCTATTCAGTATGATGTTGGCTGCGGGTTTGTCATAACTGGCTATTAATATTTTAAAGTATGTTCCTTCAGTGCCTAGTTCGTTGAGGATTTTTAACATGAAGTGGTGCTGTATTTTCTTGAAAGTCTTTTCTGCATCTATTGAGATGATCATGTGATTGTTGTTTTTAGTTTTGTTTATGTGGTGAATAATTCTTATTGATTTACATATGTTGAATCAATCTTACATTCCAGGGATACAGCTTACTTGATTGTGGTGGATTAGCTTTTCTGAGGTGCTGCTAGATTCAGTTTGCTAGTATTGTGTTGAAGATTTTTGCTTTTATACTCATCAAGGATACTGCCCTGAAGTTTTCTTTTTTTGTTGTGTCTCTGCCAGGTTTTGGTACCAGGATGATGTCGGCTTCAGAGTGAGTTGGGGGAAGCCTCTCCTCCTCAACTTTTTGGAATAGGTTTAGTAGGAAAGGTACCAGCTCTTTTTTGTACGTCTGATAGAATTTGGTCGTGAATCTACCTGGTCCTGAGCTTTTTTGTTGTTGTTGTTAGCAGGCCATTTTTTACTGATTCAATTTTGGAGCTCATTATTGGTCTGTTCAGGGATTAAATTTCTTCCTGACTCAGTCTTAGGAGATTGTATATTTCCAGGAATTTATCAATTTCTTCTAGGTTTTCTAGTTTGTGTGCATAGAGGTGTTTGTAATAGTCTCTGATTTCTTTCTTTTTTTTTTTTAATTTTTTATTGGATTATAGGTTTTGGGGTACATGAGCAGAGCATGCAAGACAGTTGCGTAGGTACACACATGGCAGTGTGCTTTGCTTTTCTTCTCCCCTTCACCCACATTTGGCATTTCTCCCCAGGCTATCCCTCCCCACCTCCCCCTCCCACTGGCCCTCCCCTTTTCCCCCCAATAGACCCCAGTGTTTAGTACTCCCCTCCCTGTGTCCATGGGTTCTCATTTTTCATCACCCACCTATGAGTGAGAATATGCGGTGTTTCATTTTCTGTTCTTGTGTCAGTTTGCTGAGGATGATGTTTTCCAGATTCATCCATGTCCCTACAAACGACACGAACTCATCATTTCTGATTGCTGCATAATATTCCATGGTGTATATGTGCCACATTTTTCCAATCCAGTCTATTATCAATGGGCATTTGGGTTGATTCCAGGTCTTTGCTATTGTAAACAGTGCTGCAATGAACATTCGTGTACATGTGTCCTTATAGTAGAACGATTTATAGTCTTTTGGATATATACCCAGTAATGGGATTGCTGGGTCAAATGGAATTTCTATTTCTAAGGCCTTGAGGAATCGCCACACTGTCTTCCACAATGGTTGAACTAATTTACACTCCCACCAACAGTGTAAAAGTGTTCCTTTTTCTCCACATCCTCTCCAGCATCTGTTGTCTCCAGATTTTTTAATGATCGCCATTCTAACTGGCGTGAGATGGTATCTCAGTGTGGTTTTGATTTGCATCTCTCTGATGACCAGTGACGACGAGCATTTTTTCATATGATTGTTGGCCTCATATATGTCTTCTTTCGTAAAGTATCTGTTCATATCCTTTGCCCACTTTTGAATGGGCTTGTTTGTTTTTTTCCTGTAAATCTGCTTGAGTTGTTTGTAAATTCTGGATATCAGCCCTTTGTCAGATGGGTAGACTGCGAAAATTTTTTCCCATTCTGTTGGTTGCCGATCCACTCTAGTGACTGTTTCTTTTGCCGTGCAGAAGCTGTGGAGTTTCATTAGGTCCCATTTGTCTATTTTGGCTTTTGTTGCCAATGCTCTTGGTGTTTTGTTCATGAAGTCCTTGCCTACTCCTATGTCCTGGATAGTTTTGCCTAGATTTCCTTCTAGGGTTTTTATGGTGCCAGGTCTTATGTTTAAGTCTTTAATCCATCTGGAGTTAATTTTAGTGTAAGGTGTCAGGAAGGGGTCCAGTTTCTGCTTTCTGCACATGGCTAGCCAGTTTTCCCAACACCATTTGTTAAACATGGAATCCTTGCCCCATTGCTTGTTTTTGTCAGGTTTATCAAAGATTGTATAGTTGTATGTACGTTGTGTTGCCTCCGGTGCCTCTGTTTTGTTCCATTGGTCTATATCTCTGTTTTGGTACCAGTACCATGCTGTTTTGATTACTGTAGCCTTGTAGTATAGTTTGAAATCCGGTAGTGTGATGCCCCCTGCTGTGTTC
Organism: Callithrix jacchus; assembly: GCF_049354715.1. NCBI lineage: Eukaryota > Metazoa > Chordata > Mammalia > Primates > Cebidae > Callithrix > Callithrix jacchus. The sequence continues at coordinate 67,301,430 of NC_133524.1, read as the reverse complement.
TTTTTGCTTAGAATTGACTTGGCTATGCGGGCTCTCTTTTGGTTCCATATGAAGTTCATGGTGGTTTTTTCCAGTTCTGTGAAGAAAGTCAATGGTAGCTTGATGGGGATAGCGTTGATTCTGTAAATTACTTTGGGCAGTATAGCCATTTTCACGATATTAATTCTTCCTAACCATGAACATGGAATGTTTCTCCATCTGTTTGTGTCCTCTCTGATTTCGTTGAGCAGTGGTTTGTAGTTCTCCTTGAAGAGGTCCCTTACGTTCCTTGTGAGTTGTATTCCAAGGTATTTTATTCTTTTTGTAGCAATTGCGAATGGCAGTTCGCTCTTGATTTGGCTTTCTTTAAGTCTGTTATTGGTGTAGACGAATGCTTGTGATTTTTGCACATTGATTTTATATCCTGAGACTTTGCTGAAGTTGTTTATCAGTTTCAGGAGTTTTTGGGCTGAGGCGATGGGGTCTTCTAGGTATACTATCATGTCGTCTGCAAATAGAGACAATTTGGCTTCCACCTTTCCTATTTGAATACCCTTTATTTCTTTTTCTTGCCTGATTGCTCTGGCTAGAACTTCCAATACTATATTGAATAGGAGTGGTGAGAGAGGGCATCCTTGTCTAGTGCCAGATTTCAAAGGGAATGCTTCCAGTTTTTGCCCATTCAGTATGATATTGGCTGTTGGTTTGTCATAAATAGCTTTTATTACTTTGAGATACGTTCCATCGATACCGAGTTTATTGAGGGTTTTTAGCATAAAGGGCTGTTGAATTTTGTCAAATGCCTTCTCTGCGTCAATTGAGATAATTATGTGGTTTTTGTTTTTGGTTCTGTTTATGTGGTGAATTACGTTGATAGACTTGCGTATGTTGAACCAGCCTTGCATCCCTGGGATGAATCCTACTTGATCATGATGAATAAGTTTTTTGATTTGCTGTTGCAATCGGCTTGCCAATATTTTATTGAAGATTTTTGCATCTATGTTCATCATGGATATTGGCCTGAAGTTTTCTTTTCTCGTTGGGTCTCTGCCGGGTTTTGGTATCAGGATGATGTTGGTCTCATAAAATGATTTGGGAAGGATTCCCTCTTTTTGGATTGTTTGAAATAGTTTTAGAAGGAATGGTACCAGCTCCTCCTTGTGTGTCTGGTAGAATTCGGCTGTGAACCCATCTGGACCTGGGCTTTTTTTGTGAGGTAGGCTCTTAATTGCTGCCTCAACTTCAGACCTTGTTATTGGTCTATTCATAGTTTCAGCTTCCTCCTGGTTTAGGCTTGGGAGGACACAGGAGTCCAGGAATTTATCCATTTCTTCCAGGTTTACTAGTTTATGTGCATAGAGTTGTTTGTAATATTCTCTGATGATGGTTTGAATTTCTGTGGAATCTGTGGTGATTTCCCCTTTATCATTTTTTATTGCATCTATTTGGTTGTTCTCTCTTTTATTTTTAATCAATCTGGCTAGTGGTCTGTCTATTTTGTTGATCTTTTCAAAAAACCAGCTCTTGGATTTATTGATTTTTTGAAGGGTTTTTCGTGTCTCAATCTCCTTCAGCTCAGCTCTGATCTTAGTAATTTCTTGTCTTCTGCTGGGTTTTGAGTTTTTTTGATCTTGCTCCTCTAGCTCTTTCAATTTTGACGATAGGGTGTCAATTTTGGATCTCTCCATTCTCCTCATATGGGCACTTATTGCTATATACTTTCCTCTAGAGACTGCTTTAAATGTGTCCCAGAGGTTCTGGCACGTTGTGTCTTCGTTCTCATTGGTTTCGAAGAACTTCTTTATTTCTGCCTTCATTTCGTTGTTTACCCAGTCAACATTCAAGAGCCAGTTGTTCAGTTTCCATGAAGCTGTGCGGTTCTGGGTCGGTTTCTGAATTCTGAGTTCTAACTTGATTGCACTATGGTCTGAGAGGCTGTTTGTTATGATTTCAGTTGTTTTGCATTTGCTGAGGAGTGCTTTACTTCCAATTATGTGGTCAATTTTAGAGTAGGTGTGATGTGGTGCTGAGAAGAATGTGTATTCTGTGGATTTGGGGTGGAGAGTTCTGTAAATGTCCACCAGGTTTGCTTGCCCCAGGTCTGAGTTCAAGCCCTGGGTATCCTTGTTGATTTTCTGTCTGGTTGATCTGTCTAGTATTGACAGTGGAGTGTTAAAGTCTCCCACTATTATTGTGTGGGAGTCTAAGTCCTTCTGTAAGTCATTAAGAACTTGCCTTATGTATCTGGGTGCTCCTGTGTTGGGTCCATATATGTTTAGGATCGTTAGCTCTTCTTGTTGTATCGATCCTTTTACCATTATGTAATGGCCTTCTTTGTCTCTTTTGATCTTTGTTGCTTTAAAGTCTATTTTATCAGAGATGAGAATTGCAACTCCTGCTTTTTTTTGCTTTCCATTAGCTTGGTAAATCTTCCTCCATCCCTTTATTTTGAGCCTTTGTGTATCCTTGCATGTGAGATGGGTTTCCTGGATACAGCACACTGATGGGTTTTGGATTTTTATCCAATTTGCCAGTCTGTGTCTTTTGATTGGTGCATTTAGTCCATTTACATTTAGGGTTAATATTGTTATGTGTGAATTTGATACTGCCATTTTGATTCTAAGTGGCTGTTTTGCCTGTTAGTTGTTGTAGATTCTTCATTATGTTGAAGCTCTTTTGCATTCAGTGTGATTTTGAAATGGCTGGTACTGATTGATCCTTTCTATGTGTAGTGCCTCTTTTAGGAGCTCTTGTAAAGCAGGCCTGGTGGTGACAAAATCTCTGAGTACTTGCTTGTTCGCAAAGGATTTTATTCTTCCTTCACTTCTGAAGCTCAGTTTGGCTGGATATGAAATTCTGGGTTGAAAGTTCTTTTCTTTAAGAATGTTGAATATTGGCCCCCACTCTCTTCTGGCTTGTAGTGTTTCTGCCGAGAGATCTGCTGTGAGTCTGATGGGCTTCCCTTTGTGGGTGACCCGACCTTTCTCTCTGGCTGCCCTTAGTATTCTCTCCTTTATTTCAACCCTGTTGAATCTGACGATTATGTGCCTTGGGGTTGCTCTTCTTGCAGAATATCTTTGTGGTGTTCTCTGTATTTCCTGCAATTGAGTGTTGGCTTGTCTTGCTAGGTGGGGGAAATTTTCCTGGATGATGTCCTGAAGAGTATTTTCCAGCTGGGATTCATTCTCTTCGTCCCCTTCTGGTACACCTATCAAACGTAGGTTAGGTCTTTTCACATAGTCCCACATTTCTTGGAGACTTTGTTCATTCCTTTTTGTGCTTTTTTCTCTGATCTTGGTTTCTCGTTTTATTTCATTGAGTTGGTCTTCGACTTCAGATATTCTTTCTTCTGCTTGGTCAATTCGGCTATTGAAACTTGCGTTTGCTTTGCGAAGTTCTCGTATTGTGTTTTTCAGCTCCTTTAATTCATTCATATTCCTCTCTAAGGTATCCATTCTTGTTATCATTTCCTCGAATCTTTTTTCAAATCTTTTTTCAAGGTTCTTAGTTTCTTTGCATTGATTTAATACATGATCTTTTAGCTCACAAAAGTTTCTCATTATCCATCTTCTGAAGTCTAATTCCGTCATTTCGTCACAGTCATTCTCCGTCCAGCTTTGTTCCCTTGCTGGTGAGGAGTTTTGGTCCTTTCTAGGAGGCGATGTGTTCTGGTTTCGGGTGTTTTCCTCCTTTTTGCGCTGGTTTCTTCCCATCTTTGTGGATTTGTCCGCTGGTCGTCTGCGTAGTTGCTGACTTTTCGTTTGGGTCTCTGAGTGGACACCCAGAATGTTGATGATGAAGTATTTCTGTTGCTTGGTTTTCCTTCTACCAGTCTAGCCCCTTCGCTGTACGACTGTTGAGGTCCGCTCCAGACCCTGCTTGTCTGGGGTGCACCTCTAGTAGCCGTGGCACAGCGAGGGATGCTACCAGTTTCTTTTTCTGCTCTCTTTGTCCCAGGATGATGCCTGCCTAATGACAGTCTTTTGGATATAGAGGGGTCAGGGAGCTGCTTGAGGAGACAGTTTGTACTTTATAGGGGTTTAATTGCTGAGCTGTGCACTCTGTTGTTCATTCAGGGCTGTTAGGCTGCTATGTTTGATTCTGCTGCAACACAGCTCATTAAACAACCCTTTTTTTTTTCTCAAATGCTCTGTGTTGAGGGGTTTGGGCTTTATTTTTGGATGTCTGATCAGGTGTCCTGCCCAGCTCAAAGGCAGACTAGCCACTGTTTGGCTGCCGAGGCTCCGCCCTGCTGTTGTGTGATTCGCGCTGTTCCTGCTGGCTCTGCTGTGGTCTCCGCCACGCCCTGCGGCGGAGTCTCTTCGTTGTAGCGTGTTGCCTCAGCAACGGCAGGCTGCGTCAGCAGTGGGCGTGTATCTCAGTTGGGGCGGGTTGCCTCGGCAACGGCTGGCTGCCTCAGCAGTGGGCGTGTATATCAGTTGGGGCAGGTTGCCTCCGTAGTGGTGGACGCCCCTCCCCCACAGAGCGTCTCGGACCGTCTGCCCGGGATAGTTTGAAATCGCGGTTTTGTTCGTCCCACTGGGTATCCCAAGCGATCTGTCCCTGCAATCCCCTGGGCTGGGCTACTGTGCAAGTCTCGTTCAGTCTCGAGTCCAGCCCTCTCAAGTCTCAGGTTGCCGGTTCAACAAGGCACCCGGACAAGCGCGCCCTGTGGGGATTGCTGGGTAGGGCCGGCCGCCGCCGCCCCGGCTGCCGGCTTCGCCAGGCAGACCTACTGCCTGGCGTCCCGTGTCTTTTTATACTTGGGAGTTTCCCCGTTCTGTGGGCAACAAAGATCAGTCTGGAAATGCAGCACTGACTCACCATTTGCGAATTCAACGCGGGCTCCAATCCTGGGTTGTTCTCACAGCGCCATCTTGAGTCCCCCTCCCTCTTTCTTTTTTTTTTTGCATTTCTGTTGTATTGATGGTGATGTTCCTTTTGTCATTTCTGATTGTGTTTATTTTGATCTTCTCTTTTTTCTTTATTACTCTAGCTAGTAGTTCGTCTATCTTATTTATTTTTTCAAAAATCCAACTATGGTTTGTTGATCTTTTGTATGTTTTTTCACATCTCAAATACATTCAGTTCAGCTCTGATTTTGGTTATTTCTTGTCCTCTGCTAGTATGGGGTTGATTTGCTCTTGTTTTTCTAGTTCTTCAAAGTGTGATGTTAGGATGTTAGGTTGTTAATCTGAGATCTTTCCCATTCTTTGATGTGGGCATTTAGTACTTAATAGTGCTTTAGCAGTGCCCGAGAGATTCTGGTAAGTTTTATCTTCATTTTCGTTAGTTTCAAATAATTTCTTGATTTCTGCTTAATTTCATTATTTTCCCAGAAGTTATTCAGGAGCAGGTTGTTTATTTCCATGTAATTGTATGGTTTTGAATGATCTTCTTGGTATTGATTTCTATTTTTATTGTGCTGTGGTTTGAGAGCGTGGTTGGTATGATTTCTGTTTTTTTTTTTTTTAATTTGCTGAGAATTGTTTTATGGCCAATTGTGTGGTCAATTTTAGAGTATATGCTATGTGCAGATAAGAAGAATGTATATTTTGGGTTTTTTTTAAATTGGTAGAGAATTCTGTAGATTTCTGTTAGGTCCATTTGGTCAACTATCAAATTCAGGTCCCAAATATCTATGTTAGTTTTCTGCCTCAATTATCTTTCTAATACTGTCAGCAGGGTGTTGGAGTCTCCCACTATTACTGTATGGTTATCTAAATCTCTTTGTAGGTCTCTCAGAGCTTGTTTTCTGAATGTGGGTGCTCCTGTTTGGGGTGCATATATATTTAGGATAGCTAGGTCTTCTTGTTGAATTGAACCATTTACCATTATGTAATGCCCTTTGTCTTTTTTGATTGTTGTTAGTTTAAAGGCTGTTTTGTCTGAAGTAAAAATAGCAACCCCTCTTTTTGTAAATTTTTTAATTTTAGTTTTAATTTTTGGTTTTCCATTTGCTTGGTAGATTTTCTCCATCCCTTTACTTTGAGCCTATGAGTGTCACTATATGTAAGATGGGTATCTTGAAGAAAGCAGTTGGGTCTTGCTTCTTTATCCAGCTAGCTACTATGTGTCATTTAATTAGGGCATTTATCCCATTTACATTTAAGGGTAATATTGATATGTGCAAATTTAATCTCATCATTGTTAGCTGGTTATTATGTAGACTTGATTGTGTAGTTGCTTTATAGTGTCCATAGTCTATATACCTAACTGTGCTTTTGTGGTAGCCAGTAATGGTCTTTCATTTCCATATTTACCACTCCCTTAAGGGCCCCTTATAAAGTCTGGTGGTAATGAATTTTCTTGACTGAAAAGGATCTTATTTTTCCTTTGCTTATGAAGCTTAGTTTGGCTGGACATGAACTTCTTGGTTGGAGTTTCCTTTTTTTCTTTTGTTTAGATGGAGTCTTGCTGTGGTGCCCAGGCTGGAGTGCAGTGGTGCAATCTTGGCTCACTGCAACCTTTGCCTCCCCGGTTCAAGCAATTCTCCTGCCTCAGCCTCCTGAGTAGCTGAGACTACAGGCATGCACCATCACACCTGGATAATTTTTCTATTTTTAACAGAGATGGGGTTTTGCCATGTTGACCAGGTTGGTGCCTGGCCGGAGTTTCTTTTCTTTAAGAATGCTGAATGTAGGCCCCCAATCTATTCTGATTTGTAGGGTTTCTGCTGAAAGGTCCGCTGTTAACCTGATGGGGTTCCCTTTGTATGTAGCCTGTCCCTTCTCTCTACCTGCCTGTACTACTTGTTCTTTCATGTTGACCTTGGAGAATGTGATGACTATGTGTCTTGGGGATGGTTGTCTTGTACAGTATGTCATAGGGGTTTTCTGCATTTCCGGGCTTTGAATGTTGGCCTCTCTAGCGAGATTGGGGAAATTTTCATGGATGATATCCTTAAGTACGTCAGAGCAGCTGTGGTATGCTGCAGGTGTGAGTAAAGCACTCAGAATCTTTGTTCTTTTCCCAGTCAGAGAGCAGCAAGGGCAGTATCAGTACAGTGGCAGTGGCAGAAGGGCTTTCAGTTGTCTCTGGGAGCTCCACCCCAGAGAAATGCAGAGCCGCTGCCAATGAGAATGTTCAGCCAGGGGGTGGGACAGTTGCACTATGGGCCTGAGCTGGGTATCCTGCTTGGTAAAGAGCAGGGGGTCAGAGGATCACCAGGAAGAGATACTGGGCTTCTTTCCATATGGCAACTGTGGTGTGGTGAAGGTATGAGTAAAGCCCTTAGGTTCTTTGTTTCTTCCTCAGTCTCAGGGCAGCAAGGGCAGACCCACTGCCGTGGCAGTGGCAGAGGGGCTGTCGGTTTCCTCTGAAGCTCCATCCCAGGGAAACACAGGGACACTACCAGTGGGAATGTTCAGTTAGGGTTGGGGCAGCTGCTCTGAGATCCCAAGTTGGGGGCCCTATCTGGTGAAGTGTAGGGGGTAAGGGCTTACAGGGAAGAGCCACTGGGCTCCTCTCCCTATGGTTGCTGCAGTGTGCTGGAGGTGCCAGTGACACAACCAGGCCCTTTGTTCCTTTCCCAGCCCATGGGGAGTAAGGGCAGTACCATTACAGCTGCAACGAGAGAGGGGCTGTAGGTTGTCTCTGGGATTTTTTTTGCCCAGAGAAATGCAGACCCACCACTGATGAGTGTTCAGTCAGGGCAGGGTGGTTGTGCTAGGGGCCCAGGTGGAGAGGCTTTGCCCAGTGAGGAGTAACAAGGTCAGAGACCTGCGTGGAAAACAGTCTGGCTGCTTTTCTATAAGGCATCTGCACTGTGCTAGAGGTCCATGATAGTCCTTAATCACCTTGCTCCCTCCTGAGCCTGAGGGCATTAGAGGAGGGAGCCGTGGAGCAACGAAAGTGGTAGGCCTGCCTGCTTCCACTGGGAGCTCTGTCTCAGGGAAGTGCAGAGCTGCTACTGGCCCAGGAACCCAGATAGGGGTAGTGTAGCTGGAGTCTCAGGTTGGGAGGCCTTGCTCAGTGAGGAATAGCAGGGACACAGACACATGTAATAAACAGTCTGGGCACTTTTCCATCAGGCAGCTATGCTGGACTGAGAGGTTCACAAAGTCTTCTTCCACTATATTTTGGGTCATAGAAGGGCTCTCAGAGAGCTCCTGCTTAGTGGACATTTGGCGTATCCCTTGGAAAAAAACAAGGATGTAAAAGTATACACAAGATTGTCATTAGATCTTATCACATTTCCCATAGTGCTAATAAGCACATTATCTCAGCAGTATAGGAGTTTCTTCTTGTTCTAAGATAGCTCACCATGACCAGTAAACAATTCTTATTAGTTTCAACATGGACCTCTAAGATTTGGCTGTGTCTCTACCATGCCCACTGCTTTCGCTTGAGGCCATTATAGTTATAGCTTCTAAAGAGAAAATGTCAGTGAGCTAGAGCTATCCCATATGAGACATGAGCATCTTGACTCATAGCAAAGCAGTAATCTCTGATGAGTTCTATGATCTTTTAGATTTATCTATTTGTTTTCTCTACATGCTTCAGGACCTTATTCATACCTATTCATGGCACTACCACTATTACATATCTGTTTCTAGTGTAATAAGCTACATTTCTATATCATTCCAGTGTAACCATATGCTTTTTTAGACAAAACCCACCTGCATCAGAGGGGGACATATAACTACGCAGTACTGGGGACTGCTTTGATAGGAGTAAAATTGGGATTGAACAAATTTTGATCAACATGGGCAGGTAGTTTGCCTATCTGACACTAAGGAAAGGGGATCTTGTGATGGAATCAGGGCCATGGAGGCCAGCAGCAGGTCTAGTCAAATTCTAGTGCTGACTCAACCACAAAATGACCATAGGGCAAGTGACTTTTCTTCTGGTTCTCCAAATGCTAAATTAGGGGACACGACATACTTGTCTCTATTCAAAGCCCAGGGTTCTGATGAGGATCAATAATATAAAATAGCAAGCTAGAATCTTATGTCCAGTGAAACTGTCCTTCAAAAATTCAGGAGAAATAAAGACTTCCTTGGACAAACAAAAATGAAGGAATTTGCTGTTAGTAGATATGGCTTGCAAGAAATGTTAACAGAAGTTCTTCAGAGAGGGAAAATGATATAGGTCAGAAATTTAGATCTACATAAAGAAAGCAAGCAAGCACATTAGAGCAAATAAATGAAGGTAAAATAAAGCATTTTATTTGTTCTTAATATATTTACTAGATAACAGTTTGTTCAAAATAATAACCAGCCTGGTCAACATGGTGAAACCCTGTCTCTACCAAAAATACAAAAATTGGCTGGTATGGTAGCTCATGCCTATAATCCCACTACTTGGGAGGCTGAGGCAGGAGAATCACTTTAACCCAGGAGGTTGAGGTTGCAGTAAGCTGAGACTGTGCCACTACACTCCAGCCTGGGAGACAGAGCAAGACCCTGTCTCCAAAAAAAAAAAAAAGCAAAAATGCTTTCTGTGATTGTAGCATGTGGATATGTGAAACAAATGACAGCAGTATTTTAAGGGATAGGAAGGAAGGATTGGGATTACTCTGCTGTAATATCTTTGCACTACCTGCGAAGTAGCATAGTGTTATTTCAAAATGGACTTGTATTAGCTGTAAATGTATATATCAAACTGTAGGGTAACCACGAAATTTTTCTTTAAACAAAGTGTAATTGATATGCTAAGAGGAGAGAAAATGGAAAATACTTAATTAAAATCAGAGAAGACAGAAATAGTGGAAGCAAAAAAAAAAAAAAAAAAAAAAAGAAAAGAAAAATGGTAATGAATAGAAAATAATTACAAATATGGTTAATATAGTTTGGCTGTGTCCTCAACCCGAATCTCATTTTGAATTGTAGCTCCCATAATTCCCACATGTTGTGGGAGGGACCTGGTGGAGATAATCAAATCACGGGGGTAGTTTCCTTCACACTGTTCTTATGGTAGTGAATAAGTCTCATGAGATCTTATGGTTTTATAAGGGGAAACCCCTTTTGCTTGGCTCTCATTCTCTCTTGTCTGCCACCATGTAACACATGCCATTCACCTTCTACCATGATTGCGAGGCCTCCTCAGCCATGTGGAACTGTGAGTCCATTAAACCTTTTTTTCTTTATAAATTACCCAGTTTTGGGCATGTTTTTTATCAGCAATGTGAAAACAGACTAATACAATGATAGATATTAATCCAACTATATCAATAATTAAATTAAATGTGAATGCTCTGAACACACCAGTTAAAAGACAAAGACTATCAGAGTGAATGAAGAAATACGACCTAATAATATGTTGTCTATAAAAAATCCACTTTAAACATAAAGACACAGGTAGATTAAAGTGTAGGGATGGAGAAAGATATATCATGCTAACACTAATTAAAAGAAGGATGGTATAGCTGTATTAATTTCAGATAAAGCCGACTTCAGAGCAAGGAAAATGATCAGGGATAAAGAAGGATGTTACATTATAATAAGAAGAGTCAATACTCCAGGAAAACATAACAATCTTTAATGTAAGTGTACTTAATACAGAGCATCAAAATATATAGGGCAAAAACTGATATAACTGCAAGGAGAAATAGGTGAATCTATTATTAGTTGGAGACTTCAACATGTCCTCAGTAATTGCCAGATTTTGCAGGCAGAAAATCAGTGACAATATAGTTTAGCCAAATAGTACCATCAATCAACTAGATCTAATTGACATTTATAAAATACTTAATCTAACAATAGCAGGATACACATTCTTCTCAGATTCACATGGAACATTGAACAAGACATACCATATTCTATTCCATAAAACACACCTTAAAAATTCAAAATAGATACCATACAAAGTATGCCTTTATGTCACAATGGAATTAAACTAAAAATTAATAACAAGATAGCTGGAAAAATCCCAAACTATTTGGTGATTTTAAAGCACACTTCTAGGCCAGGTGCGGTGGCTCATGTCTGCAACCCCAGCCTTTTGGGAGGCTGAGGCAGGCAGATCACCTGAGGTCAGGAGTTCGAGACCAGCCTGGCCAACATGGTGAAACCTCATCTCTACTAGAAATACAAAAATTAGCTGGGCATGGTGGTGCATGTCTGTTATCCCAGCTACTCTGGAGGCTGAGACAGGAGAATCACTTGAACCTGGGAGGTGGAGGTTGCAGTGAGCCAAGACTGAGCCACTACAGTCCGTCCATGGATATAGACTCCATATCAACAAAACAAACAAAACAAAAATCCACCCTTTTTAGTAACACATGGGTCAAAGGAAAAGTCTCAAGGGAAATTTAAAAATATTTTGATCAAGATGACAATTAAAATGAAACCTATCAAAATTTGTGGGATGCAGCAAAAGCAGTGCTGAGGGGAAATTTATAGTGTTGAATACATATATTAGAATAGGAGAAAGATATAAAATCAATATCTAAGCTTCTACCTTAAGAAACTAGAAGTAAAGAACAAATTAAATACAAAGTAAGCAGAAGAAAAGAAATAATAAAAATAAGAGCAAAAATAAATGAAAGTAAAAACAGGAATACAATAGAGAAAAATCAATGAAATTGAAACCTGGTTCTTCGAGGAGATCAAAAAAATTGACAAATTCTTACCAAGAAAGAGTGAGAAGACACAAATTACTAATATCAGAAATGAAAGAGGGCCACCATCACTACTGATCCCATGGACATTAAAAGAACAATAAAATAATATTATGAATAACTCTATGCCCACAAATTCAATTAATTAGGTAAAATGGGATAATTCTTTAAAAGACACAATCTACCAGAATGCACACAAGGAGAAATAGGTAATCTGTGTAGGCCTACATGCATTAAAGAAATTGAATTGACAATTCATAACCTTCCAAAAGGCAAAGCACCAGGTCCTAATGGTTTCACTGGTGAATTTAATCAAATATTGAAAGATGAAATCATAATAATCCTCTACAGTCTGTTTCAGAAAATAAAATCAGAGGCACTACCTGGGAGATGAGATCATCTATACCCCAAACCTCAGCATTGTGCAATATACCCATATAGCAAACCTGCACATGTAACCTCAAATCTAAAATAAAAGTTTTAATTATATAAAAAAGGAAATAGAAGCAGGGGGAACACTCCTTACCTCATTCTATGAGGGCAGCATAACCCTAATATCCCAAACAGACAAAGTCACTACAAGAAAGGAAAACTACAGACTGCTATCTCTCTTGAATATAGATGCAAAAATCCTCAATAAAATATTGGCCAATTAAAGCCAACAATGTATTAAAATAATTATATACCACAACCAAATGGGATTTATTCCCGGTATGCAAGGCTGGTTAACCATTCAAAAATCAATTATTTTAATCCCATCACTCATCAAAAGTTTAAAGAAGAATCATATGATCCTGTCAATAGATCCAAAAAAGGATTTTTGACAAAAATCCAACATCTCTTCATGATAAAAACTCTCAGCAAATTAGAAATCAAAGGGCACTTCCACAATTTAATAGAGAATATCTACAACGTTCAGAATATTTATGATCCTGGAATCATTGGACATTCATATACCATACAGCTAATTTAATGGTGAGGAACTAGATGCTTTCTCTTTAAGACTGGGAACCAGGCAAAGATGTTCCCATTCATCACTCCTACTGAACATAATACTGGAAATGCCATCTAATGCAATAGGCAAGAACAGGAAATAAGAGGCATTAAGATTGAGAAGTAAGAGATAAAAATGTCTTTATTCACAGAATACACAATTGTCTATGTGAAAATCCCAAGGAACCAACAAAAATCTTCTAGAACTAAGTAGCAATTATAATAAGGTTGCAGGATACACACGTAATATCTAAAAATCAATTGCTTTCCTACATACCAGCAATGACAAACTGGAATTTAGAAATTAAAAACAAATATTATTTATATTAACACAATATATAGAGAAATACTTAGGTATAAATCTAATAAAATATGAATACCTATATGAGGAAAACAACAAAACTCTGATAGAAAAAAAGATCTAAATGAATAAACACCTTAACAATATTGAGTCTTCCTATCCATTAACATTGATCAATGTCATTTTTTCCCAACTTTGTCTATAGATTCAATGCAATCCCAATTAAGATCTGTACTAGTCCATTTTCACAGTGCTATGCCGATATACCCAAGACTGGGTAATTTATAAAGAAAAGAGGTGAGGGGGAGGACTCAAGATGGTGCAGTGAGAACAACCCAGGATTGAAGCTCTCGGTGAATGCGCAGAGAGGGTGAGTCAGGGCCGCATTTCCACACGGATCTTTGTTGCCCACAGAATGGGGAAATTCCCAGGTATAAAAGAGACGCAAGACACCAGGCAGAGGTTTTGGCTGATGCAGCTGGCAGCCAGTGCGGCTGGCAGCCGGCGCTGTAGCGCAGTGGTGCTACACAGCGCTCCGCACAAAGTGCACTGGTCTGGGTGCCCTGTTGAACCGGCAATCTGAGACTTGAGAGGGTTGAACTTGAGACTGAATGGGACTTGGACAGTGAGCCAGCCCAGGAGATTCCAGGAAAACAGCGTTTGGGGTAGCGCAGTGGGACAAACAAAACGGAGATTCCAAATGCTCCCGGTGGAGAGGTTCCCTTAGGGCACAGCTGAACCCAGTACGGTGCAGCTTCGTGGGGAGGGTCGACTGCCATTACCGAGGCAATCTGCCCCTACTGAGGTACATGCCCATTGCTGATGCAGCCTGCTGTCACCGAGGCAACCCACTAAAACAGAGAGACTCTGTCGCAGGGCGTAGCCTGTGGCAGCAGGGTGGAGACCACAGCAGAAGGGCAGAGCCTGCAGCAACAGGGCAAACCTCACACCAGCAGGGTGGAGCCTCGGCAGGCAAATAGTGACTAGACTGCCTCCTAGCTGGGCAGGACAGCACAACAAACACTCACAAAGAAAGCCCGAACCCCCCGGAGACAGAGCATCTGAGAAAAAAAGTTTTTTTTTAATGAGTTCTGTTGCAGCAGAATTAAACGTAGCAGCCTAACAGCCCTGAATGAACAACAGAGCTCACAGCTCAGCACTTGAGCTCCTATAAAGTACAGACTATCTCCTCAAGCAGCTCCCTGACCCCTCTATATCCAGAAGACTGACATTTGGCAGGCATCATTCTGGGACAAAGATAGCAGAAAAAGAAACTCGTAGCATCCCTCACTGTTCCGCAGCTGCTATAGGTGCACCCCAGACAAGCAGGACCTGGAGTGGTCCTCAGCAGTCGTACAGTGAAGGGGCTAGACTGGTAGAAGGAAAACCAAGCAACAGAAATACTTCATCATCAACAATCTGGGAGTCCACTCAGAGACCCAATTGAAAAGTCAGCAACTACTCAGATGACAGGTGGATAAATCCACAAAGATGGTAAGAAACCAGCGCAAAAAGGAGGAAAACACCCGAAACCAGAACACCTCGCCTCCTACAAAGGACCAAAACTCCTCACCAGCAAGGGAACAAAAATGGACAGAGAATGACTGTGACAAAATGACGGAATTAGACTTCAGAAGGTGGATAATGAGAAACTTTTGTGAGCGAAAAGAACATGTTTTAAATCAATGCAAAGAAACCAAGAACCTTGAAAAAAGATTTGAAAAAAGATTCGAGGAAATCATAACAAGAATGGATACCTTAGAGAGGAATATGAAAGAATTAAAGGAGCTGAAAAACACAATACGAGAACTTCACAAAGCATGCACAAGTTTCAACAGCCGAATTGACCAAGCAGAAGAAAGAATATCAGAAGTCGAAGATCAACTCAATGAAATAAAACGAGAAACCAAGATCAGAGAAAAAAGCACAAAAAGGAATGAACAAAGTCTCCAAGAAATGTGGGACTATGTGAAGAGACCTAACCTACATTTGATAGGCGTACCAGAATGTGACGAAGAGAATGAATCCAAGCTGGAAAATACTCTTCAGGACATTATCCAGGAAAATTTCCCCCACCTAGCAAGACAGGCCAACACTCTATTCCAGGAAATACAGAGAACACCACAAAGATATTCTGCAAGAAGAGCAACCCCAAGGCACATAATCATCAGATTCAACAAGGTTGAAATAAAGGAGAAAATACTAAGGCAGCCAGAGTGAAAGGTCGGGTCACCCACAAAGGGAAGCCCATCAGACTCACAGCAGATCTCTCGGCAGAAACACTACAAGCCAGAAGAGATTGGGGGCCAATATTCAACATCCTTAAAGAAAAGAACTTTCAACCCAGAATTTCATATCCAGCCAAACTGAGCTTAAGAGGCGAAGGAAAAATAAAATCCTTTGCGAACAAGCAAGTACTCAGAGATTTTGTCACGACCAGGCCTGCTTTACAAGAGCTCCTGAAAGAGGCACTACACATAGAAAGGAACAACCAGTACCAGCCATTCCAAAATTACACTAAATGCTAAAGAGCATCAACATAATGAAGAATCTACAACAACTAATGGGCAAAACAGCCGGCTAGCATCAAAATGGCAGTATCAAATTCACACATAGCAATATTAACCCTAAATGTAAATGGCTAATTGCACCAATCAAAAGACACAGACTGGCAAATTGGATAAAAAGCCAAAACCCATCAATGTGCTGTATCCAGGAAACCCATCTCACATGCAAGGATACACAAAGGCTCAAAATAAAGGGATGGAGGAAGATTTGCCAAGCAACTGGAGAGCAAAAAAAAGCAGGAGTTGCAATTCTCATCTCTGATAAAATAGACTTTAAAGCAACAAAGATCAAAAGAGACAAAGAAGGCCATTACATAATGGTAAAAGGATCGATACAACAAGAAGAGCTAACGATCCTAAACATATATGGACCCAATACAGGAGCACCCAGATACATAAGGCAAGTTCTTAATGATTTACAAAGAGACTTAGACTCCCACACAATAATAGTGGGAGACTTTAACACTCCACTGTCAATATTAGACAGATCAACCAGACAGAAAATCAACAAAGATATCTAGGGCTTGAACTCAGACCTGGAGCAAGCAAACCTGATAGACATTTATAGAACTCTCCACCCCAAATCCACAGAATATACATTCTTCTCAGCACCACATCACACCTACTCTAAAATGGACCACATAATTGGAAGTAAAGCACTCCTCAGCAAATGCAAAACAACTGAAATCATAACAAACAGTCTCTCAGACCATAGTGCAATCAAGTTAGAACTCAGAATTCAGAAACCAACCCAGAACCGCACAGCTTCATGGAAACTGAACAACTGGCTCTTGAATGTTGACTGGGTAAACAATGAAATGAAGGCAGAAATAAAGAAGTTCTTCAAAACCAATGAGAACGAAGACACAACATGCCAGAATCTCTGGGACACATTTAAAGCAGTCTCTAGAGGAAAATATATAGCAATAAGTGCCCATATGAGGAGAATGGAGAGATCCAAAATGGACACCCTATCGTCAAAATTGAAAGAGCTAGAGGAGCAAGATCAAAAAAAACTCAAAACCCAGCAGAAGACAAGAAATAACTAAGATCAGAGCTGAACTGAAGGAGATAGAGACACGAAAAACCCTTCATAAAATCAATAAATCCAAGAGCTGGTTTTTTGAAAAGATCAACAAAATAGACAGACCACTAGCCAGATTGATTAGAAAGAAAAGAGAGAACAACCAAATAGATGCAATAAAAAATGATAAAGGGGAAATCACCACAGATTCCACAGAAATTCAAACCATCATCAGAGAATATTACAGACAACTCTATGCACATAAACTAGTAAACCTGGAAGAAATGGATAAATTCCTGGACTCCTGTGTCCTCCCAAGCCTAAATCAGGAGGAAGCTGAAACTACGAATAGACCGATAACAAGGTCAGAAGTCGAGGCAGCAATTAAGAGCCTACCACACAAAAAAAGCCCAGGTCCAGATGGGTTCACAGCCGAATTCTACCAGACACACAAAGAGGAGCTGGTACCATTCCTTCTGAAACTATTCCAAATAATCCAAAAAGAGGGAATCCTTCCCAAATCATTTTATGAGACCACTATCATCCTGATACCAAAACCCGGCAGAGACCCAACAAGAAAAGAAAACTTCAGGCCAATATCCATGATGAACATAGATGCAAAAATCTTCAATAAACTATTGGCAAGCCGATTGCAACAGCAAATCAAAAAACTTATCCATCATGATAAAGTAGGATTCATCCTGGGGATGCAAGGCTGGTTCAACATACGCAAGTCAATACACGTAATTCACCACATAAACAGAACCAAAAACAAAAACCACATGATTATCTCAATTGACGCAGAGAAGGCATTCGACAAAATTCAACAGCCCTTTATGCTAAAAACCCTCGATAAACTCGGTATCAATGGACCGTATCTCAAAGTAATAAAAGCTATTTACGACAAACCAACAGCCAATATGATACTGAATGGGCAAACACTGGAAGCATTCCCTTTGAAATCTGGCACTACACAAGGATGCCCTCTTTCACCACTCCTATTCAATATAGTACTGGAAGTTCTAGCCAGAGCAATCAGGCAAGAAAAAGGAATAAAGGGTATTCAAATAGGAAAGGTGGAAGCCAAATTGTCTCTATTTGCAGATGACATGATAGTATACCTAGAAGACCCCATCGCCTCAGCCCAAAAACTCCTGAAACTGATAAGCAACTTCAGCAAAGTCTCAGGATATAAAATCAATGTGCAAAAATCACAAGCATTCGTCTACACCAATAACAGACTTAAAGAAAGCCAAATCAAGAACGAACTGCCATTCACAATTGCTACAAAAAGAATAAAATACCTTGGAGTACAACTCACAAGGAACGTAAGGGACCTCTTCAAGGAAAACTACAAACCACTGCTCAACGAAATAAGAGAGGACACAAACAGATGGAGAAACATTCCATGTTCATGGTTAGGAAGAATTAATATAGTGAAAATGGCTATACTGCCCAAAGTAATTTACAGAATCAATGCTATACCCATCAAGCTACCATTGACTTTCTTCACAGAACCGGAAAAAACCACCATGAACTTCATATGCAACCAAAAGAGAGCCCGCATAGCCAAGTCAATTCTAAGCAAAAAGAACACAGCGGGGGGCATCACACTACCGGATTTCAAACTATACTACAAGGCTACAGTCATCAAAACAGCATGGTACTGGTACCAAAACAGAGATATAGACCAATGGAACAAAACAGAGGCATTGGAGGCAACACAACATACCTACAACCATACAATCTTTGATAAACCTGACAAAAACAAGCAATGGGGAAAGGATTCCCTGTTTAACAAATGGTGTTGGGAAAACTGGCTAGCCATGTGCAGAAAGCAGAAACTGGACCCCTTCCTGACACCTTACACTAAAATTAACTCCAGATGGATTAAAGACTTAAACATAAGACCTGCACCATAAAAACCCTAGAAGGAAATCTAGGCAAAACCATCCAGGACATAGGAGTAAGCAAGGACTTCATGAACATAACACCAAAAGCATTGGCAACAAAAGCCAAAATAGACAAATGGGACCTAATCAAACTCCACAGCTTCTGCACGGCAAAAGAAACAGTCACTAGAGCGAATCGGCAACCAACAGAATGGAAAAAAATTTTTGCAGTTTACCCATCTGACAAAGGGCTGATATCCAGAATTTACAAAGAACTCAAACAGATTTACAAGACAAAAAACAAACAAGCCCATTCAAAAATGGGCAAAGGATATTAACAGACACTTTACGAAAGAAGACATATATGAGGCCAACAATCATATGAAAAAATGCTCATCGTCACTGGTCATCAGAGAGATGCAAATCAAAACCACATTGAGATACCATCTCACACCAGTTAGAATGGCGATCATTAAAAAATCTGGAGACAACAGATGCTGGAGAGGATGTGGAGAAAAAGGAACACTTTTACACTGTTGGTGGGAGTGTAAATTAGTTCAACCATTGTGGAAGACAGTGTGGCGATTCCTCAAGGCCTTAGAAATAGAAATTCCATTTGACCCAGCAATCCCATTACTGGGTATATATCCAAAGGACTATAAATCGTTCTACTATAAGGACACATGCACACGAATGTTCATTGCAGCACTGTTTACAATAGCAAAGACCTGGAATCAACCCAAATGCCCATTGATGATAGACTGGATTGGGAAAATGTGGCACATATACACCATGGAATATTATGCAGCAATAGAAATGATGAGTTTGTGTCGTTTGTAGGGACATGGATGAATCTGGAGAACATCATTCTCAGCAAACTGACTCAAGAACAGAAAATGAAATATCGCATATTCTCACTCATAGGCAGGTGATGAAAAATGAGAACACATGGACACAGGGAGGCGAGTACTAAACACTGGGGTCTATTGGAGGGAAAAGGGGAGGGCCAGCAGGAGGGGGAGCTGGGGAGGGATAGCCTGGGGAGAAATGCCAAATGTGGGTGAAGGGGAGAAAGGAAGCAAAACACACTGCCATGTGTGTACCTATGCAACTGTCTTGCATGTTCTGCACATGTACCCCAAAACCTAAAATGCAATAAAAAATTAAAAAAACAAAAAGAGGTTTAATTGACTCACAGTTCCACATGGCTGGGGAGGTCTCAAGAAACTTACAATTACGGCAGAAGGCAAAAGAGGCACGTCTTAGGTGGAGGCACGTGAAAGAAGTGTCAAGGAAAGGGGGAAAAGCCCCTCATGAAACCATCCGATCTCATGAGAACTCACTCACCATCACCAGAACAGCATGGGGGTAACTGCCTCCATGATTCAATTACCTCCCATCAAATCCCTCCACGACATGAGTGAATTATGGGAACTACAATTTAAGATGAGATTTAGGTGGGGACACAGCCAAACCATATCGAGATCTCAGCAAGTTGCTTTGTAGGTATCGGTAAACGGATTCTAACGTTTATATGGAAAGGCAAAGGACTCAGAACAGCCAACACAATATTGAAGAATAATAACAAAGTTGATGACACTACTTGATTCAAGACTTACTATAAAGCTACAGTAATCAAGATAGGGTGGTATTTGTGAAATACCACCAATTAATGGAACAGAAATAGACTCACACAAATATAGTCAATAAATTTTTGACAAAGGAACAAAGACACTCTAATGGAGAAGGGATAGCTTTTTTTTTTTTTAACAAATGGTGCTGTAATAAGTGGACATTTATACAAAAAAATCTAGACAACTTTGACAAAAATTAACTCAAAATGGATCCAAATGCGAAACACAAAACCATAAAACTCTTACAAGACAACACAGGAGAAATCTAGATGACCTTGGGCTTGACAACGAGTTTTTAGATAGAACACCAAAAGTACAATCCATTAAAGAAAAATATTTGATAAATTGGACTTCATTAAAATGAAAAAGTTCTGACAGATACTGCTAAGTGAATCAAGAGACAAGCCACAGACTAGGAGAAAATATTTGTAAAACATATATCTGATAAAGGACTTTTATCCAAAATATATAAAGAACTCTAATAACAACAATAAGAAAACAGTTAAAACAATGAGACAGCACCAAATACCTCTTAGAAGGGCTAAAATTCAAAATACTGACAACACTAAATGCTTGAGAGAATATGGAACAAAAAGCACTCTTACTTATTGCAAGTGCGAATGCAAAAATGATACAGCCACTTTGGCCTGACTTTTGGATGTCATGTTGGTGGTTTCCTATAAAGCTACACATGGTCTTACCACATGACCCAGAAATTGTGCTCCTAGGTGTTTACTTACCCAAATGTGTTGAAAACTTATATCCACACAAAAACCTTCATGCAAATGGTTTATAGCAGCTTTATTCATCATTGCCCCAAATTGGAAGCAACTAAGATGTCATTTAATAGGTAAATGGTTAAACAAACTGTGGACATCCATATAATGGAACATTATTAAGCAATAAAAAGAAATAAGCTATCAAGCCAGAAAAAGACACAGAGGAACCTTAAATGCACATTGCTAAGTGAAAGAAGCCAGTCTGAAAATGCTACATACTGTATAATTCCAAACATATGGCAGTCTGGAAAAGGAAAAACTACAGAGATAGTAAAAAGATCAGGGCCGGGTGCAGTGGCTCAAGCCGGTAATCCCAGCACTTTGGGAGGCCGAGGCGGGTGGATCACGAGGTCAAGAGATGGAGACCATCCTGGTCAACATGGTGAAACCCCGTCTCTACTAAAAATACAAAAAATTAGCTGGGCACGGTGGCGCATGACTGTAATCCCAGCTACTCAGGAGGCTGAGGCAGGAGAATTGCCTGAACCCAGGAGGCAGAGTTTGCAGTGAGCCAAGATCACGCCATTGCACTCCAGCCTGGGTAACAAGAGTGAAACTCCGTCTCAAAAAAAAAAAAAAAGATCAGTGGTTGCCAAGGGTGGGAAGAAAGGGAGTATACAGGAACTCTCTATTTCTGTTAAATTTTCCTATATACAAAAACCATTCTAAAAATAGTCTGTATTTATAAAAACAAATTTATAAAATATCCACTAGTTTAAAAGCAACACTGCACTGTATGTAGTACAACATGAATCTCCAAGCCCTGGCTCTACATCCACCACACCTTTCACATACCTCTTGTCTCTTACCTTTCTTTATGCCATTCCCTCTGCCTGCAGTGCCCTTCTCTAGTCTCACTTTCTCTCAGTGTCTACATATCCTTTAAAACTTTACAACACAGACACCAGTTCTCCTGTGTTCCATTAACACACTGTTGCACTTACCAAATTACAATTTTCTGATACATAATCATTTTACTTACTACATCGTTAACTCCTTGAGGGCAAGGGCTATGAATTACTCATCTCTGTATCTCCAGTTCCTAAAGAATTTCTTTTATAGTAGCTGTTCAATAAAAATGTTTGTTGAATGAACAAATGAATCATGAAGAAAGTGGTAAACCTGGGAAGTAAACAAAGATTTTTCTGACTCCAAGCTCATTGTAGCCTTCATTGAATCACAGTCATGCTAAGCTTAAAGTATTAACAGTAATAGTTTCAAAAAACTGTCCATTTGTAAAATGGGCATAATTCTATCAATTTATAGTTACTTTATGGCCTAAATAAATGAAAGTCATGTGCATAGAGTAGGTCATAAATTTTAATTTAATTTTATTTGTTCTCTGGTTATACAGGTAGTAGGCTCCCAACTTTCCCCCGTGTTTTTTCTGGGGCATAGTCTTGCTCTGTGGCTCAGGCTGAAGTGCAGTGGCACAATCATGGACCATTGCAGGCTTAACTTCCTGGGCTCATGCAGTCCTCCTGCCTCAGTCTCTCAAGTAGCTAGGACTACAGGTATGCAGCACCATACTGAGCTAGTTTTTAAAAATTATTTTTGTAGCAATGGGGTCTCACTATGTTGCCCAGGCTGGTCTCAAACTCCTGGCCTCAAGCAATCCTCCCTCGTTGGCCTCCCTGGGATTACCAGTATTAGTCACTGCTCCTGGCCCAGGCTTCTAACTTTCATGCTTTTCTCCCTTTTTGTTGAGAACAATACCAGAGAACTGGGTATTATCAACATTTCTTCAGTACCAGTTAGGAAAGGAATAAAGAGAAGGCAGTGGCTAGCAACCGGGGAGGTAGAGGAATGAACATTTTATTCAAGAAAAAGAAAATCATTCTTTAATACAGTTTGTATCTTCAAAACTTGGCATCTTAAGAGTTTATTTGATTTTCTGTCTTACACTATTAGAATTGTAAACAGAGGATATGCACAAATACGTGTGGCAAGCTCAATATACACGAAGAAGATGGAAGCCATTAGCTTCAAAGAAGAGTGAGAATTTGGAATGAGAACCATATGGAATGCCCATATTCAGAACCCAGATTACAGTTTAAACATCTGCTCTAAGCATGACAAAAAGGTAAGAAAAGGTAGGGGTCTGCAAGTTGATTCTCATTCATCCCATCCATCCCAATCCCAAGTATTTCTTATGTGAGATGGCTTACATTCCTTATCCAAGGATTTCCTTTCTAGCCCTTGCAGCAGGGGCCCATCTCTGTGGCTTCAGGCTCCACAAACTTAAGTTATGATCAGCTGTGAAACTTCTCTGGCTCAGTTCTGGCTTAGTTTTGGAAAGACTAAAAAATATTACTGTGTTTAAGGCAAATCTAAAAGAGTCCCACCAACTGCTGACATTTCAGAAGCATAATGGCCCCTCAAAGTTTCATGAGGTATTGTTTCTTCATGTTACCAAAGATGTTTCCAAATTCATAAGCATGCATCTTTGCTAAGTAAGTATTTTGCAACACTTAGTCTTTGGTTGCTTTAGTTGTTAGAATGGAAAAAGCCGGCCTAAGGGCAACAGTTTCTGAAGATAATCAGAAAGATGAATGGGAGGTCGTGCAGTGTTTTTCACACTACGTTCTAGAGAGCACCAGGGTGACATCAATGAATGTTATTGGAAATGGGGCTCCTTGGTCAAAAAAAGTTTGGGAAATACATGGTTAAGGAGAAATAGATTTCTTCATTGAAGACTTCTCATATCCTTTAATATACTACTTGGAGATATGACTCAACAAAAGGGGGATATGAAATGCAGCACTTCCCAAACTTATTTGATCATAGACACTTTTTAAAGAAATACCTATCTCTTTTTGACTTAATGTTCTGGGTTGTACTGTTTGGGAAATACTGGGGTTCTGGAAAGGGCATGAGCTTTGTTAACTTTTCAGAACTCAGTTTGAATTCTAGTTTTATAATAAATAATCTTCAATAGCTTGTAACCTTGGGCAGGTTACTTGACCTCTCAACGAGTTTTTTCATTTATGAAAATTGGGATGATAGTATCTGCCTGAAAAGGGATGTCAGGAGAATTGAATGAGAATTTACAGTACTTAACATAAGGGCTGGCACACATAGGCACTCAATAAATACCAGCTATAATAATCACATTCATTTTCTATCACCATCATTATCAAGCCACATACCTACCTGACAGGGCTAACCAAACAGCTTCAAAATTGGTCTGGAACTCAACTGGCTATATTTCTGACTGCTTTGGGAACTGAGTGTAGGGAGAAGAAAACTGGAGTAGTTGTCCAAAGATATAGCTCTATGACTTATTTGCTGTCTGACCTTGGGCGAATCACTTCACCTGTCTGCATTTCTCTCTCCTCCTGCCAAATATAGGTATGGACTAGGCGACCTCTTACTCCAAAATTTTATGAACCTCAGATCTAAAATGCTATATAAGAGATTTATAAATTTATTGTTGAAGAAATCTGTCATACAGGTTAAATCCAATTATAAAGGACAGTCCTGTATAACAAAGCTATTTTTGTGTTCCAGCAGATGGCTGGCAGAAATAGTGCTTTGCCAATCTGGTTACAATGAACTCCATATAGTGAATAATTCTGTATAACAATTGCTTTCTCTGGTCCTTGACCCCATAATTGTCACTCTTTAACATTGCTCTAATCAGCCAAAGAACTTGATTATGTGCTGTTTTCATTATCAACACAGAGAGGGGAGCTGAGTTAAGCTAATCTACTGAATTTCTAGCTGAGATGTTCATGTCCAATTCCATTATCTTACAGTTGAGGAAACAGGACAAGAGATGTTAAGTAACTTTTTAAGAGTCACACAGCTAGTAAGTGGCAGAGCTTTGAATGGGAGTTTGGAGTAAATGATTCATCATCTGCAAACTTAGAGATTTCACTGCAAACTCCTTCACCCAGACTATATTAAAATGTTTAATAAAACCAGAAACAGCTACTATAGAAACTCTACTGTTTATGCTTCCCAAGGTAGCAAGATGTGCATTTATCACTCACCTTTATCCCTGCATTCAAGCCCTCTTCATAGGATGGCCCCTCTAATTCCATGGTTCATGGTGACATAACTTAGAGCATAATAAGCTTTGCTGCAGAATGTCAGAGATTTTTTGAAAGTCTAAATAAATTACACCCATTGATCCCTTTAGATATATGCACAGTTCCTTCCACAAAGGACTCTGATTAGTCATGTATTGTTTTTCATTATGAAATCATGTTGCCTTTGAAAAAAAAACAAAACTAGATTAACACAGATAGAAACCTTAACACTATGAATATCAAAAGTTACTCTTCAGGCCCCTACTTTTCTTTATCTATACACTCTTTCATGAGTACATTTTGTTCCAGGACTTCAACCCTTACGGAGAACGATACAGCCCGTATCTCCAATACCACTGTGACATTGCCACTTGAATGCATTCCTGTTACCGGGAACTCACATGCCTCAGATTGAATTTATCTTCTTAGTGGTTCTCAAATCTGTCTATATATTGTAATCACCTGGAGAGTTTCAAAAACTCTCAATGCTTGGAACCCAGCACTAGGAATTCTGATGCATTTGGTGTGGTTTCAGGCCTGGGCATGAGAATTTTTCAAGGCTTCCCAGGTGAGTCTAATGTGTGACCAAGGTTGAGAACCACTACTCTAGGACAAGCTCTGAGCACCATTTCTGTAAATGGTAGTACCATTCTCCTTCACTTGAGCTCAACAGAAGCCTGAGAGTAAGAATATCCCAGAGTATTCCATCTCTAGCTCCTGGGATTAATAAGATAATAGAAGCAAAAACAACTTTGGAAAGTATGAAGTACTAAGCAAATGCAAGGAATTATTTTAAGTAGTATGCACATGAATCAAGTGGATTGCTTTAGTAGTTGAGATGTGTTAAATCACCAAACATAGTAAAGGTTACACTGGCAATTTATCATCTAATCTTTTTGTTCAGCAGAACTTAGGAGTCAGAAGGGAATCCACTTTTGGGACATGTCATAAATCATCAGAGCTACCCTGTCTTACTGTGGGCAGGTTAACCCCTTCAATGGGCTGAAGGAGCCCAAATGGCTGGCATCAATGTGCTGCTCCCAGAAGCACGTGATGACAGCCATTTGGCTGGCTCTTCTTCACTGGGGAGGAGTGCTGCCACAGCAGCTGGCCCGCCAAACCACAAACAGTGATTACATCAAGAACCACACATAATGCAACATGGCACTAGACTGGGTCCCAGAACAATTCAAGATAGCTAGCTATTGTGCTATTGTGCATGTTGTGTCTCTTTAATCAGGAATGGAGCTTATCTTGAGTCATATTGGATTCTTCTCATGGGACAAACTAAGGATTTCTGATGTTCAGTTTGTTTGTACTCCAGTCATTTACATTAGTGCCTGCCCTAGATGGAGGTACTGCTCAGTACTTTGATTTTGAAAGAGCCAATCCAATTTTTTTTTCCCCAAGAAAGGTATACTACCTGGATTCTTCTGAGATTATCCTTCAACATGGTAAGTATTTATCTTGCCTTTAATGTTTTCAGTATTGTCATCACCTTCTTCATAAAGTCAGTGTCTGTCTTGGTAGCTATGTGTTCCTTTCCAGGGAAATTGAACACATAATTGAAAGCCACTCTTGGAAAAGACATGGTCTTTGAAGTCACAGAACTGCATTCAAGCCCAGCTCCATCACTTACTAAGTGCTGTAGGACATTAAGCAAACTGCTTCATCTCTTTGAGGGCATTCCCATTTATAAGATGGGGATACTATTACTTACCTTACAGAGTTGTTATGGAATTTATATAAGATAACATGAGCAGCAAGTATAAGATATTCTCTAGGTACTCAATAAAGACAAATTCATCTTTTTGCAAAATTCTATAGCCATATAAACTTCATTTGTCCCAAACTCAAGCAAACAGAAATCTCAATTAACTAAACCTATCCAATATAAATAGGTATTCACAATAATGATCTCAAGACACAGCAAGATTCTGAAATGGCCTTGAAGGAGTTAACTGCCTGTAGAAAGTTCTTTTTCAGTCAGTTCCTTCAATTATATTCAACTTATAAATGTTGTTTGAATACAGGATATACTAGTATTGTATCTTTAATACAAACAAATAAGACCTGGCCACCTTGGTGATTGCTATTTATAATATCTTTTTAATCCATTCTCTTGGGTTTTCTAGCTATAGAACAACATCTGTAAATAATGGTAGTTTGTATAATTCCCCAATAGTTATATTGCTTATTTCAATTTCTTGCCCCATTACATTGGTAAGAACTTCGAGAATAATGTTGAACATCAGCAGTTATAATGAGTATCTTTGTCTTATTCCCAATTCTAGCAGAAATGCTTCTAATATATTACCATTAAGGACTATGCTGTTTATTAGGCCAAGATATTCTTTATCATATTAGAGAATGTCCTTTTATTCCTAGTTTACTAAGAATGATCAGAAAAGAGGGTTAAATTTTTATTAAATACCTTTGTAGCATCTGAGGTAATAAAATTATTTATATCCTTTGAGTTGATGATGTAATATGATATTAAGATATTTTCTATTATTGAATAATCTTTGCATTCCTAGGACAAGCCCTACTTGGTCATGACACATTATACTTTAAATATATTACATGGTTTCATTTGCTAGTAGTTACCTAAGATTTTTATGTGAGCTATCTTTAGTTTCCTTTCTGGTGCTGTTTTGGAAGGGTTTGTTATCGAGGTTATACCAATTTTATAAAATGAACTGAGATAAATTATTTCTCTTTCTATGCTTTATAACAGTTTATGGAACATGGGAACTGTTCGTTCTGTAATATCTCGATTTGGGCCTAATTCCCTTTTTCTTTTCTTTTCTTTTTCTTTTTTTGAGATGGAGTCTTGCTCTTATAGCCCAGGCTGGAGTGCAATGGTGCAATCTTGGCCTCACTGCAATCTCTGCCTTCCGGATTCAAGTGATTCTCCTGCCTCAGACTCTCAAGTAACTGGGATTACAGGTGCCCACCACCACGCCTGGCTAAATTTTTTGTATTTTTAGTAGAGATAGGGTTTCACCATGTTGACCAGGCTGGTTTTGAGCTCCTGACCTCAAGTCATCTGCCCTGCTTGGCCTCCCAAAGTGCTGGGATTACAGGCATGAGCCACAGCACCCAACCCTAACTCCCTTCTTCTAGGATATCACTGGGTGGTTTTTTTTCTCCCTGGTAGAAAAATATGTCCAGTAACCTTCATTAGAAATAATATGGTTATTGCTAGTGTGTAACACTACCCGAAACTGGGAAGTAAAAGAGGTTTAATGGACTTACAGTTCTATGTGTCTGGGAGGCCTCACAATCATGGTGGAAGGTGAAAGACACATCTCACATGGTGGCAGACAAGAGAAAGAATGAGAGTCAAGTGAAACATGTTCCCCTTATCAAACCATCAGATCTTGTGAGACTTATTTACTACCATGAGAACAGTAGGGGGGAACTGCCCCCATGATTCAATTATTTTCCACCAGGTCCCTCCTACAACATGTGGGAATTATGGGAGTACAATTCAAGATGAGATCTAGATGGGTATACAAAGCCAAACCATATCATTCTGCCCTGATCCCTCCCAAATCTCATGTCCTCACATTTGAAAACCAATTATGCCTTCCCAATAGTCCCCTAAAGTCTTAACTCATTTCAGCATTAACTCAAAAGTTCACAGTCCAAAGTTTCATTAGAGACAAGGCAAGTCCAGCAAGTCCCATCTGCCTATGAGCCTGTAAAACTAAAAACAAGTTAGTTACTTCCTAAATACAATGGGGGTACGGTACAGGCATCAGGTAAATACAGCTATTCCAAATGCGAGGAACTGGACAAAACGAAGGGGCTACAGGTCTGAAATCCAGCAGGGTGGTCAAATCTTAAAGCTCCAAAATGATCTCCTTTGACTCCATGTCTCATACCCAGCTGATGCAAGAGGTGGGTTCCTATCGTCTTAGGCAGCTCCACCCCTGTGGCTTTGCAGGATACTCCCTCCCAGCTGCCTTCACGGGCTGGTGTTGAGTGTCTGTGGCTTTTCCAGATGTATGGTGCAAGTTGTCAGTGAATCTACCATTCTCGGGTTTGGAAGATGGTGGCCCTCCTCTCACAGCTCCATTAAGCAGTGCCCCAGTAGGGACTCTGTGTGGGGGCTCTGATCCCACTTTTCCCTTCTGCACTGCCCTAGCAGAGGTTCTCCATGAGGACCCTGCCCCTGCAGCAAACTTCTGCCTGGGTATACAGGCATTTCCATACATCTTATGAAATCTAGGTGGAGGTACCTAAACCCCAATTCTTGACTTCTGTGTACTACATGGGCTCAACACCAAGTGGAAGCTGCCATGGCTTGGGCTTGCACCCTCTGAAGCCATGTCCCGAGCTCTATGTTGGCTCCTTTTAACCACTGCTAGAGCAGCTGGGACACAGGGTACCAAGTCCCTAGGCTGCACACAGCACAGGGACCCTGAGCCTAGCCCATGAAACCACTTTTTCCTTTTAGGCCTCAAGGCCTGTGATGTGAGGGGCTGCTGTGAAGACCTCTGACTTGTCCTGAAGAGGTTTTCCCCATTGTCTTGGGGATTAACATTCAGCCTCTTGTTACTTATGCAAATATCTGCAGCTGGCTTGAATTTCTCCTCAGAAAATAGGAGTTTCTTTTCTAACCCATTGTCAGGCTGCAAATTCTCCAAATTTTTATGCCTCATTTCCCTTTTAAAACCAAATGCCTTTAACAACATGCAAGTCACCTCTTCAGTACTTTGCTGCTTAGACATTTCTTCTGCCAGACACCCTAAATCATCTCTCACAAGTTCAAAGTTCCACAGATCTCTAGGGCAGGGGCAAAATGCTGCCAGTCTCTTTGCTAAAACATAACAAGAATTACCTTTGAGCCAGTTCCCAACAAGTTCCTCATCTCTATCTGAGACCACCTCCATCTGGAACTTATTATTCATATCACTCTCAGCATTTTTGTCAAAGCCTTTCAACAAATCTCTAGGAAGTTCCAAACCTCCCCATATTTTCCTGTCTTCTTCTGAACCCTCCAAACTGTTCCAACCTCTGCCTATTACCTGGTTCCAAAGTGGCTTCCATTTTTTTAGGTATCCATTTTTTCAGTAACACTCCACTCTACTGGTACCAATTTACTGTATTAGTCCATTTTCTGCTGCTGATAAAGACATAGCGGAGACTAGGAAGCAAAAGAGGTTTAATGGACTTATAGGCACACATGGCTGGAGAGGCCTCACAGTCAGGCTGGAAGGTAAAAGGCACATCTCATATGACAGCAAACGAGAAAGAATGAGAGCCAAGTGAAACATATTTCCCCTTATAAAACCATCAGATCTCCTGAGACTTATTCACTATCACGAGAACAGTATGGGGGAAACTGCCCCCATGATCAATTATCTCCCACTGGGTCCCTCCCGCAACATGTGGTAATTATGGGAGTACAATTCAAGATGAGATTTGGGTGGGTATACAGAGGCAAACCATATCAGGCTTTATGGTGGGGATGAAATTTAAAGAGTTATTTGGAGGGGGACTTGTTGCTGGCCAAGGTGACTTATGTGGGAGTTGGGAAAGGAAATATAATTTCAGTATTTACCACCAACAATTAATATTTATAGAATTATTGGCATATCTTAATTTTTAATGCATAGCTGTAACTGAAATGGACCTCTTATGGGGATATAGTGGTTAAATTTACAAATTGCCGGTACCAAACTCAGATGGTAACTAGCTTACTATATTTCCTTGTTTATGGATCTTGTTTATGGAAAGGTCTTTGTCCTCCATGTTTAAGAAATTAGCTCTTTGCACCTTGTTTAGTGATCGCCTTCTGCATAGACAGAAACAGAAGTGAGGAACATACTAGAACACATGGGCTGTGCCTGAAAGCCCTGATGATAGGATGTCAGACAGTACAGGATGCCATTCATCTTGATTATTTCTAATAATTTGAGAAGTCAGTGTTCAGGAACTGCCCTACATGTACTTTTCTAAAGGAACAGGAATAGCCCGGAAAGCCCATCCTCTTTAGCAAGTTTGGATTGGCTTCACACTGCATTCTTCTAATTGGTTTACTCTTTTCCTCTACTCTTCTCTTCTCTAGCAATGTTCCCACTTGCCTAATTCGCTGGAGCATCTGGGTCAGTAACTTTCCTTGGGCACTTTGGTTTATTTCCTCTAAGTTCCAGGGCTATTATAAAAAGGGTTGTTGAAATCTAGGCTGTGATTCAGTGGGGTCTGATACAGAGCCTAGATTTAGCATCTGGAAAATCCCAAGTTTCACCCATCTGTACAAACAACTGGATGGAAGGGACTGTGGTCTGTGAGGACTCCGTTCCTTCTGGCCTAGTGGTTGCCCCTTTTGGAAGTAAGGAGTGAGGTTAACAACAACAACAAAAAACTCAAAAACAAAACAAAACAAAAACAGCAACAAACTAATTTGCTTTTTTATAGAAATTTATTAAAAAGTTAAACACATTATTTAAGAAAACTATTTTTAAACAAAGCCCTCCCCACCCATTAGCCCAACAGTCTACTGCTGGCTCTTCCCATTCCAAGGAATGAGGTCATGCTTTATGGGAGACATCTGCTTCTGAGGATATTACTGCCCTGAGCACAGAACATGACTTCATTAGAGGGAACAGTGGACCAGAGAGATTCAACAGGAGACCTGCATATGTGACAGTAAAAGGAAAAACAGCCAATTGAGATTCTCATCAAGTCTCTATCCTTCAGGATAGATGGAAGACCTGGTGACTTCACTGTCATATGATTTCCTTTTACTTTCAAATTATGAGCTATATATGAAAACTTCCAGAAAACTGTAACTCATGGCAACACCACCTGTATTTGTAAATAGAGAATTTGTCTTCTCTCAAGGGATTGGATGGATTACATTTTGGGAAGAGACCAGGTGTTTGAAACTTTGGGGTGGCTACCAAATGCACACCCAGGGCAGAGTAAGCTCTGTCTCAAGGAAGCATTGTTTCAAATGGTGTTGCAGATGTATACAATGTCATTTTCAGTTCTGAAAAGCAAATTCAGAACATTAGCAGGGATTTTGGCTTTCCAGGAAGATGATTTCCACAGCAGTTTTATAGGATTTTGACATATGTTGTTTATAACCTTAATTTTTAAAATGAGCAAGTCCAATAAATCTGTTACCTACTAACCAAGTTCTCATCTAGTTGCATCTGTTCCTGTTTTATTTGATACTGTAAAGAAATTTCAATAGACAGCTAAATATTTTGGTGTTATTCATAGTCTTCTGCTCCTATTGACTAAGACTTTTCAAAGAAAACTCTTAAAATCACTACCATTTTAAATGGCAATAATTGCTGGTTTAATTTACTAGGCTTTGCTTCTAAGGACTCATGATGCAGCTGCAATCACAGAAGTGGAAGGGAATGTTAAGGTATCATGTGGCTGGGTCCTCTTTGACCTAGGAGGGATAGGAGTTTGGAACATTAGGGAAGGCTGGCTTATAACCTCTTACTGTAAGCTGCTTTAACCTTGAATTCCACTCAGGGTCAAGAAATTCTTTTTTGTATATATGGTACTAAGTGTTTTAGGCAAAGTATGTTTTCTATCTGGCTGTTTTTAAAGAATTGCCTGGAAAGATTTTTAAAAGTACAGATTTCTGGACCTCATCTCAGATCTATTAATAAAATCTGAGGGTAGAGCCAGGAAATCTGTATTTACAAAGCAAGTCCTAGGTGATTCTTACGAATTTGAGAACAATGGCATTAGGGTTGCTGCATCAGGGTCATCTAGCAGGGTGCTGTTGGTATAGATGTGAAAAGAACAGAAATTATTATAGAGAATGGCAGATGAGTAAGAACAGTGCCACCTCCATTTGCACATTATTTTACAAAGCAAAGATCCAATTGTTATTTTATTTAATACTCACAATAACTCTGTGTTAGTGTCCATTTTACAGAGAAGAAACCTGAAGCTCAAGGAAGAAAAGATCATTTGTCTAGGATTCCAGTAAGCAGAGTTAGGACTCAAACTTACATTATCTGATACCATATCTCTTGCTTTTGCCACTTACTACAACTTCTTCATAACAGTCTTAGGGAGCAATGAGCATTGAGTTCAAAGGAGGAAAAAAACAATAGTTTAATAAGAAGTCAATATCCAGTTGTGATAATATGGTAAAATAATACAAGGGCTGATATTACATCAGCATTACATTTGGTTCCTTTGATATATGAAATCTATTCCTGTGCAAAAATGTTAACAGGAATAAGTGATTTAGCCCTTCCTTAACCACCCCTTGTTTACTTTTTCCTCCCCCATGCTACCTAGAGCTTAGCAGGAAAGTCTCTGACAACCAAATTATGTACCTCAAGTTGAGGAAGCATGAGATAGAGATATAAATAAACTAGAAGAGGATGAGAGAGCAAGCAGGAGTTCATCTTAGAGTGATGTTTTGCACTAGTCAGGAGTGCAAACAAGTAAAGCCATCATTTAGAGAATACTTGGTCATTCAATGCATTGTCATACTTGTAACACATACTCTGTTCCTAATGGGCAAGTCATATCTTCCTCAGTTCAGGGCTGTGAGCATTCCTTGGAAGCAGTGTAGTAGAGTGACAAAACCAAGCTCTTTTGAATCAGAAAGACCTGAATTTAAGCTCTGTCCATCCTGTGTGGTCTAGGCAACTTAACCTTTCAAAGTTTTAGTATTCTTACCTGTAAGATGGGAATAACATCCTTTCTTTCTCAAAGTTGTTGTGAAGGATAAATAAAATGACCATGGTGGTAAATTGACCAGCAGTATCTGATACATCATAGGTACTTAATCAATGTTAACAGGTACTTAATCAGTGTTAATCTCTACCCCTGATCCTCAAAGTTCCTTTATTAGATGAAAGTTGGTTTAAGGTTAAGGTTTTATTTGGGGTACCTGTAATAAAAAGTTTCCCATTTTAAACTCAATATTGTACTTAACCTTCATTTTGAGGGGTTATTTTTATTTCTTTTTTTGTTTTTAAGGCTTTTTGGGGGAGTTTATTTTTAAACTTCAGAGCCAACCTAGACATATATGGAAATGTGAAACATGATTGAAGTGACATCATAAATGGGGAAAGAAAGGACTCTTCAATGAATGGTGTTGGGGCAATTGGCTATCCATATTAGAAAATGCAGAATAACATTCCTTTATAAGACCATACAGAAAAACAAGTTACAGACACAGACTAAAGGCCTAAATTGGAGAAAAAACATTTTTAAAGTATTTGAAGAAAATATTGAAGAATATTTTTATGACTTTAGTGTAGGGAAAGATTTCATAAAGAAGATACAAAAGCAAACTTATAGGAAAAGAGCTGAATAATGTTGACTACATCAATACAAGTTATGGTGAAAATGTGAAAAAAATAAAATATCTCATGCATTTTTTGGCAAGAGTATAGACTGGTACAATTTTAAAGAACAATTTGGCAATATTTGATAAAGTTCATGCTGTATATCCTGGGACCTAGTTATGTCACTCTGGATATAGACCCAAATAAACTCCCCCATATGTGCACAAGGAGACATGTATGAGAACATTTACTTCAGCATTGTTTGTAATAGAAATGGAAACTTCATCGTCCACCAACAGGAGAATGAATAAATAACTTGTGGCATATTCACATAACAGCAAATTCTATCGTATTTAAAATGAATAAACTGTACATGTATGTTTACCAAAGTGAGTGGATCTCCAAAACATGATATTCTGTGAAAAAAGCACATTGAAGAAACATAAAGACAATAGGATGCCACTTATTACAATTGAAAATATATGTAAGTCTGGCTACTGGTTCTGGAACAAGATGCCTTCTCCCTTGTAAGTACAACTAAATACCCTGGAAATAATCCAACAGACAATCACAAAGCTTTGAAAAGTGGAAAGGAAAAAGTGGACTAGCTAGGGACATCACAACTTGAGGAACTACATGGGAGTGAGTTCCCCGGGTTCTCTCTCTATCTCTCATAGATCCCAGACTGGGTGCTAGGGAGGCCTGCAACCTGGAATCACCAACAGGCACAGACAAATATGGGAAAAACGCCTGCTGTCTCTGGCCAAAGGACTGTAAAAGGAAAGCCCAACAAGGACTTAGCAGGTAAACTTTTACCCAGTGGCAGGGGACCCAATCTTCTTAAAGTAACTATTAATACAACAGTGGAACCTGAGTAGGCCAACCCATCCTCTGCCCCACACCAGTGAGTGGCAGGCAGGACACTTCTCTTGCACCAGCAGTGCCAGCTTGCCAGGTGTTTCCCAACTCTCTCCCCAGACCCATTGGCTCCTAACACTTTACCTAGCAACAGAAGATCATCCAGGTCAGGTGTCTGCCACCAGACCTTTACCCAATGGCAGAAGGCAACCCAAGCCTGGTACCTCCTGGCCCTCCAATGAATGGCAGTAAATGAGCCAGGCTAGGGGATTTCCGAACGTCCACCTAGTGACGAAGACTCATACAGAATCTGAATCTGCTGTTCCTCTACCTAGCAATAGAAGGGAGCCCAATTAGGTAATTTCTTCCTCTGCAGGCACTAGCGGAGATGGAGTGGAAAGCTCTGGGTGGCTGGAGAATAGTCAAGAGAAGACCTTCTCTGTCCTGCAGGTCTAGTATTCCTGACCTTCCAGTGGTAAAACTGGATGGCCCATGGAAGCACCTTCTAGTCCCATGGGTAGCACAAGTAGGAGTCAAGCAGGAGCTCAAGTAGAGCCAGAGCGTGAAGCAGACCAGGACAGCAGCATTGCAAGGGCTTAGAAAATGAAATAGTCACTGGAATTATAGCCCACAAAAGTAGGCCAGAACTGACACACTATACTTAAAAAGTGCTAAAATAGAAGATGTAAGTAGGGTCAAAAATATCCTAACATAATATTAAAAATGTCCAGAATACAATAAAAAATCACTTATCATAATAAGAACCAGGATGAATAATGTGAATGAAAAAAGAAAATCAACTGATATAATACAGGGATGAATCAGATTTTTGAGCTATTTGACAGAAGTTTTAAAACAGACAACAAAAACTGCTTCAATAATTATGAATTCCCTTGAAACTAATGAATAAATAGAAAACAAAAAATACAAGTTATAAAAAATAAAAATGGAAATTATATAACTAAAATTTAAAATGACCAAAATAAACAAACTTGCTAAATGGGCTCAAGTATAAAGTGGAGGTGATAAAATATAGAAACAACAAAGTCAAAGACAGATGAATATAGTTTACTCAATCTGAAGAACAGAGAAAATGGACTGACCATTGGGACCAAGGAGCAACAGGGTAAAAAGTTCTCCAGGTTTTCTTTTCCTCATAAATCCCAGACTTGGAAATGAAGAAGCCATCAACCTAGAAATGCCAACAAGAGCAGACAGAAAAAAAAGCCCTAACAAAATCCTGCTCTCTTGAGCCAAAAGACCAAAAAAGGAGCAACCCAGCATGAGAGAAAACTTTTAGATAATATCCTTTTTACTCTAGCCGAACACTACAGAAAAAAACTCTGTGGCCCCACCCCATTCACACAAACAACCAACAAAGGCCAAGTGGAGAGCCTAGAACTCTACCTTCATGAGGGTGTAACAAGTACCCTGCTGATGTGGTATCAGATAAGACCAAGAAGAGAGGTGGGACTTTCATCCCCCCTGGCAGATAACCAGACTCTGGCAGCTGGAATTGGTCTAGTTACTGTTAGCTGGTTATAGGTCGCTGGCATTCCTACTCCAAGCTAGCAGTAATGAGAAGCTTTTTCTCCTTCAGGTGTCAGAGGAGATCAAGTGTGGGACCTACACTTCTACTTCTACCAGGCAGTAATGAGGTGGCAACCCCCCATGCCTGCTAGAGCAGTGTCACAAAAAGCTTTAATTAAAGCAGGTTCAAATAGATTGAGAACATTAAAACAAAATAGAAAAATGTTAAGGTTTCAATAAAAAGTTACCCATCAAACCAAGAATCAAGAATATCTCAAACTGAATTAAAAAAGAGACAATTAGTAGAAGCCAACACCGAGATGACAGAGATGATAGAATTATATGACAAATATTTTTAAAGTAGCCATCATAAGAATGCTTCAATGAATAACTATGAACACATACACAAAATAAAAAAAGTAGAAAGCCTAACCTCTTTCTCTCTCCCCTCCTTTTAGACACTGATGGCATGAATACTGGATCTTTTGTTATTATCCCACAGGTTCCCTGAGACTCTGATAATTTTTCCTGTTGTTCAGACTGAGCAAATTCTATTGATCTGTCCTCAAGTTTATGGATTCTGTCTTCTGTTATCTCCACTCTACTATTGAGCTCATTGGCCAACTTTTAAAATTGCGGTTATTGTAATTTTCAGTTCTATAATTTTTATTGGCTTATTTTTATGACTTCTATTTCTTTGCTGAGATTATATATATATGTTTCAGGAGAATTTGCAATTGCTTGTTAGATAATTTTTTTAATGGACTTTACTATGGATGTTTTATAATTGTCAGATAAAATCTGATTCATCTTGGTGTTGGTGTCCATTGATTGTCTTTTCTGATTAGTGAGTTTCAATTTTAATCTTGAAATTTTGGATACTATTATATATGATGAAACTGTGGATTCTATTTAATCTTCTTTTTAAAGCAGGAAACTCCTATGTAAGGTATAATGTGAGGGCCAAGTATGTACAGCTTCCTGCTATGTCCTGCTGACATGACCCTGGCAACAAAGTGGGGCATTGACTCATACTTTCCTGTTGCAAATGGATGGAGTGAAAGTGGGGCAATGACTGAGAAGGCTTCTGGCTTTTGTTATCTCTGAATGCAGGTGTAAGCTCAGTTTGCTGCCAGGCCCTACTGGCATCAGGGGATGAAATGGGGAGAAGCAGATTGCCAGTTAGCTTTACCTTTCATTATCTTGTTAGGACCCACTGATGCTGATTGGAGGTGGTGGTTCAGTTCCTCACTGGGCCTTGCTGACACCAGGGCAGTGGGAATAGGAGTGCTGACTAGCCTTGCTTCACACTGCCTCTTTCAGTCTCATTGCTGTTAGGTGGGTGTGTAGGTTCAGCTTTCCACTGGGCCTCCCTAACACTAGGGGCTGAGGGAAAAGTAGCGTCCTTTTTTTTAAATTTTATTTTTAATTAAAAAATTGTTTTTGAGATGGAGTCTCACTCTTTCGCCCAGTGGTCGAATCTCAGCTCACTGCAACCTCCACCTCCTGGGTACAAGCAATTCTCCTGCCTCAGCCTCCTGAGTAGCTGGGATTATAGGCACCTGCCACCATGCTCGGCTAATTTTTATATTTTTAATAGAGACAGGGTTTCGCCATGTTGGCTAGGCTGGTCTCAAACTCCTGACTTCAGGTGATCTGCCCACCTTGGTCTCCCAAAGTGCTGGGGTTACAGGCATGAGCCATTGCGCCTGGCCCTTACTAGTCTTTAAAAAAAACTTATTTTTAATTTTTGTGGGTACATAGTACATATATATATTTATGGGGTACATGAGATACTTTGATACAGGCATACAATGTGAAACAATTATGTCATGGAACATGGCATATCCATCCCCTCAGTCATTTATCCTTTGTGTTACAATCTACTTATGCTCTTTTGGTTACTTTCAAATGTACAGTTAAATTATTATTGACTATAGTCCCTCTGTTGTATGATTAAATACTAGGTCTTATTGTTTCTAACTATGTTTTGTACCCATTAACCACCCCCACTCTCCCCTCAGCCCTCCACTATCCTTCCCAGCCTCTGGTAACCAACCTTCTACTCTCTATCTCCATTAGTTTAACTATTTTGATTTTCAGCTCCCACAAATAAGTGAGGACATGTGAAGTTTGTCTTTCTGCGCCTGACTTATTTCACTTAACATAATGAGCTTACTAGTTTTGACATGCAGGCCCTTGTTCGGTCTTTTTGATGCTAGGTAGGGGTGGAAGCTCAACCTCTTACCCCCATTTGGCCTCATTGACATGAGATGGGGGTGAAGTCTAGTGGCAACTAGCCCTACCTTATACTGAGTCAATTCTCTTTGCTGCTTGGTGGGTGTGGTGGCTTAGGTTGCCATTGGACTGGGTTGGCATTATTCTGGCAGGAGAATAGGAGCACCATCTGCTTCTGACAGATGGGGGAGAGACGATGAGCTGTCTGCTCAGTCCTGCCAACAATGCCCTGGTAGTGGATTAAGAGCAAGCTGTCTGCTTTTGTTGGGGGAAGAAATGGAATAGAAGCTTAACTTCTGGTAGGTCCCATTGAAACCATAGGCTGGTGGGGAGGGTAAAACTTTTTCCGTTATTGTTAGGCTGGAGTAGGAAAAGTATGTTCAAAAAGATTTTTGCTGTAAAGTGACCCTTTCACTCTCTCTCTTTTTTTTTTTTTTTTTTTGATACAGGAAACAGGCTTTTCTTAAAGCATTTTTTTTGTCTGTGCTTAGTGGTAGTTATGAATTGGAGGCTTCTGCAGTGCCTGTCTGGGATATGTGAGAGGCAAAAAGGAAACCCAGGGAGCCCACTACTGGTTCTTCAACTTCCAAGGTGGTCTTCATTTTTCTTTCCACTACTCAGTCTTGTTTGTTGTGTTATATCCAGAGTGTTTTAGTTGTAAGAGGGAGGACATAGAAGGAATGGGGTTTCTCCATCTTGGTGGAATTGAAAGTCCTCTGTTTTATTTTTAAGAAAAAAAAATCAACAGGACACACACTATCTTCAAAAGTGAATTTCTGGATATCTAAGGTGATTTCTGACAGTAGCAGTGATTTAAGGAATAAACCATAGTGAAACAGAGTCTAAAGAAACTTGAAGAGACGGAGGTTTAGTAGGTTTATGGAAAGGCATGCAAGGTGCCTTTCTCAACTTCACTCAAAATGTGTGGAATGTTAAACTAATGACTCTTGGTATGGTCCAAGTTCTCTTTCTATGCAATGGTCCTTTGTAGGTTTCTAAAGCTCTTTGTGTTTCTTGGGAGAAAGATGTAAGTGGCA
Organism: Callithrix jacchus; assembly: GCF_049354715.1. Lineage (NCBI taxonomy): Eukaryota > Metazoa > Chordata > Mammalia > Primates > Cebidae > Callithrix > Callithrix jacchus. The sequence continues at coordinate 67,261,714 of NC_133524.1, read as the reverse complement.
GGGAAACTTTATTCCTTGTGCCTAAAACAAGATTTGCCATTCACAGTTACTGTAAAGTAAAAGTAAGACTAGTGGGCGTAGGGTACCCTGGAGGTTGCAATAGCAGCTGCTCTAAGTCTCAAAAGTAACGGCAGCAACATTTTCCCCACACTAACACTTTCAACTCTAAATATTAGTGACTTTTACTTGTTGGAATCCTTAGTGTAAAGTATATAATTTTAAATTCATGGTTTCAGGAGAGAGGCCCCATATCTCCACTTGACAACTCCTGTCTTAGATGCCATTTTCTGGTCCTTAAATGCTCCCCTCCTCTCTCCTCAAATAGCTATGCTTCAGATGCTGCTGCATTACTAGCACCAGGCTGATCATAACACCGGATACTACAAGGAAAAAAAGCAAGTATCTGATCATTCTAAGTCAATTGGAGGTAAAAGAACTTTGGAGTAAAAAAGATTTTGGTTCAGTGTCTGCATCTGCCACTCACTCGTTGTGTGGCTTTGGGCAAAGTACCCAATCTTTCTGAGCCATAGTTTGCTTGTCTATAAAATGAGAATAATAACACCAACTATATGGGATTGTTATGAGAATTCAATGACCTAAAGCACATAAAGTGAGGGCACAAAGTTGGTATTTAATAAGTCAGAAAAAGCTTCTACAGAATGTGACTGACTTCTAACAATTATGTCTGTATTCAACTAATGTTTCTCCCACTTGACCATGTAATGGCTGTTTCCTGCTTCTTGCATGATTAAATTTAACCCCTTTACTTATGTATGTTACAGCTTATGGGCCAAAGAGCCATCATTTACTTGGAAAAGAAAAAGAATAATATCATCATCTCATCTTGATATTATAATTACTTACGATCACTAGTCCCCAGAGTAGAAGCCCAAGATGGTCAAAGAGAGAAAAAAAAAAACTTAAAAAATTTTGCAATGCAAACTAAACATTTCCTGCTCATTTCTATTCTACAGTACACGGTTGTTTCTATGGTACAAGATTACTTTTGTGGTGTAGGAGTGGAGAAATAGTACCCAAACTTTCAGTCATACTATAGTGATACTGTATGCCATTGGCAATAATGTCCAAGGTCCTATCCTATTGACATAAAAGGATCTAGTGGTAAAGAGAGATGTACCCCACTGAGACAGCAGTTTGGGGTGGGTCTCTGTCTTATGCCTTTACTAAGATTCTAAATTTTCACTTTAAAAATTTATTTTAAGTTTTTCTACTAAGAGACAGCAAAGTGAGCACATGTCCCAAACCCTAGTGGAATGCTTGTGGCTAGAAAAAGCTTCCAGTCAAGTAGCTCTACAGAAAGCCCAGCCTGCCCAAGGCTCAGGCAAGAAAAGGTCAACACAAACACTTTAAAGTTGAGATCAGGTCTGGAAGCATCAAAAAGACAAAATGAACACCTGCACAGAGGGGCAAAATAGACAAGGAAAGTTTTATTTTGTTCTTATCTTTCTACATTACCTGTAACTCTGCTCAAATTATTTAACATATCAGAGGTTGTTATTCGTGTCTATATGTAAAATGAGAATAACTTCCACTTCATGTGCAGGGATGATGTGAGGATTAGAGTGCCTACCACAGTGCCTGGAATATAGCAGGAATGTAATCAATGATAGTTTTTTAGAACATAGCTTGAGATCTTTATTACAGCACTTGGATTGTTTAGTCTAGAATAAGTAAATCAGATATGTTAAATAGTTTTTATGAAATAACTTTAACTGCTCAAAATTAATATAATTTCATGGCCGAGAGGAATCTTAGAGATCATCTAACATTTTTTTAAATGTAAAAATATTGTTCTGGCACATTTTTATACTAATCAGCTCTGACGAATTCTTTTGCTCTTTATTCTCTAAGCTATTCGGAAAAAGTACAGGTTGCTAGGGCCTAACAGCTGACATCATAGCTAAGTATTACAGAATGCTTACTATAGTAGATCTCCATAGGCAAAATGCAGTCAGTTATTGGAGAGATTGTATATAAGTTAGTTAGATGTTAAGGCAAAGACATTCAAATATGATATAGTCTCACTCCATTTCTGCCAACTGTAAGACGGGAAGGAAGTCTTTACAGAAGGGGGAGGGAGAAGGAATATTGACTCCTTGTCACCCAGATTAGACTAGCCCATTCTGCAGAGAGTCAAATATGAGAGAAACTAAGATGGCAAAGCTAGGCAGACTACTGTGGTCAAAGAAGCTATGGAGACCTGAAATCATAGTGAAATCACAGAGCCACTTGAGTTGTGACTGATATAAAAATCTCAGTAAAAAATATACCCTGGCCTTTTCTAAGTTTTCTCAGTTAAAAAAAAAGACTCTGGACTTTTCTAAGTTATAACAGAAATACTAATAGAAAATAGAAACACTAAAAAATGAGAAATATAAGTGACAAAATAAAAAATAGATGAATTGGACTTTATCAAAATTAAAAACTCTGTGCTGCAAATGAAACAAGAAAGTGAAAAGGCTATCCACAGAATGAAAGAACATATTGGCAAAGTATATGTTTTATAAGTGATGGAATCCAGCATATATAAAGAACTTAATAAGAGACAAATAATCCACTTGAAGACTAGGCAAAAGATCCAAATAGACATTTCTCTACAGACAATATATGAATGGCCAACAAGCACATGAGAAGATGCTTGACATAATCAGTCATCAGGGAAATGTAAATGAAAAATGAGATACCACTTCACACCCACTATGATATAATCAAAAAGATAAATAGTAACAAGTGTTGATTAGACTATAAAGAAATTAGAACTCTTATCCGCTACTGGTGGGATTGTAAAAAGATGTGGCTCCTTTGGAAAACAGTCTGGTATTTCCTCAAAAGGTTGAATACAGAGTTAACATTTGGCCCAGCAATTCCACTTGTAGGTGCATACCTAAGATAAATGATAACATATTTCCATAAAAATGTTGTACATAAATGTTCACAGTAGCATTATTCATAATATCTCAAAGCAGGAACAACCTGTGTCCATCAACTGATGAGTGGATAAAATATAGTATATCTATAAATGGAATATTATTCATCCACAAAAAGGAATGAAGTACTGATATATGGTATAACATGGATGAACCTTGACTTATATGTGCAGTGAAATAAGCCAGACACAAAAGGACAAATATTGTATGATTCTATTTATCTGAGGGAACTAGAATAGTTAGTCATAGATACAGAAAGTACGATACAGGTGACCAGAGGCTCAGGGGAGGGGGGCATGGAAAGTTATTGTTTGATGGACACAGAGTTTCTTTTTGGATGGATGAAAAAGTTCTGGAAATGGATAGTGGCAATGGTTGCACGATATTATGAATGTACTCAATGCTACTAAATTGTATACTTAAAAATGGTTAAAATGGTAAATTTTATGTTATGTAGAATTTACCATGATAAAAAGGAATGAAGTATTAATATATGTTACAACATGGATTAACCTTGAAAAAATTATGCTAAGAGAAAGAAGCCAGATACAAAATACCATGTAGCGTATGAGTCCATTGATATGAAATGTCCAGAATAGGCAAATTTATTGAGATAGAAAGTAGATTGCTGGTTGCCTATGACTGGGAGAGGGAATGGGGGAATTGAGGGATAATGGCTAAAGTTTTTCTTTTTGAGACGATGAAATTAGAATGAATTGTGGTGATGATTGCACAAGTCTGAGAACATTCTTTTTTTTGTCAGTAATATAATAACTTTTATTCTTTTAAGTCAATATTTCCCAAATTTTAGTTATTTGCAAACCATTTTCACAATGTGCTATAGTTCTACTCTTTATTTTTTTTTATTATACTTTAAGTTCTGGGGTACATGTGCAGATCGTGCAGGTTTGTTACATAGGTATACATGTGCCATGGTGATGGTTTGCTGCATCCATCGCCCCATCATCTACATTAGGTATTTCTCCTAATGCTATCCCTCCACAATCCCCCCACCCACTGCTATTCCTGGCCCGGTGTGTGATGTTCCCCTCCCTGCGTCCACGTGTTCTCATTGTTCAACACCCACTTATAAGTGAGAACATGTGGTATTTGATTTTTTTGTTCTTGTGTCAGTTTGCTGAGAATGATGGTTTCCAGTTTCATCCATGTCCCTGCAAAGGACATGAACCCATCCTTTTTTATGGCTGCATAGTATTCCATGGTGTATATGTGCCACATTTTCTTTATCCAGTCTATCATTGATGGACATTTGTGTTGATTCCAAGTCTTTGCTATTATGAACAGTGCCACAGTAAACATACATGTGCATGTGTCTTTATAATAGAATGATTTACAATCCTTTGGGTATAGACACAGTAATGGGATTGCTGGGTCAAATAGTATTTCTAGTTCTAGATCCTCGAGGAATCACCCTACTGTCTTCCATAATGGTTGAATTAATTACACTCCTACCAACAGTGTAAAAGCATTCCTTTTTCTCCACATCCTCTCCAGCATCTGCTGTCTTCTGACTTTTTAATGATCGCCATTCTAACTGGTGTGAGGTGGTATCTCAATGTGGTTTTGATTTGGATTTCCCTAATGACCAGTGATGATGAGCATTTTTTCATATGTTTGTTGGCTGCAGAAATGTCTTCTTTTGAAAAGTGTCTGTTCACATCCTTTGCCCACTTTTTAATAGGGTTTTTTTTTTCTTGTAAATTTAAGTTCTCTGTAGATTCTGGATATTAGTCCTTTATCAGATGGGTAGATTGCAAAAATTTTCCCATTCTGTTGGTTGCCAGTTCACTCTATTGATAGTTTCTTCTGCTGTGCAGAAGCTCTTAAGTTTAATTATATCCCATTTGTCTATTTTGGCTTTTGTTGCTGTTGCTTTTGGTGTTTTAGTCATGAAGTCCTTGCCCATGCCTATGTCCTGAACGGTATTGCCTGGGTTTTTTTCTAGAGTTTTTATGGTGTTAGGCCTAATGTTTAAATCTTTAATCCATCTAGAGTTAATTTTTGTATAAGGTGTAAGTAAGGGATCCAGTTTCAGCATTTTGCATATAGACAACTCTGAGAACATTCTAAAAATCACTGAATTGTATATGTGAAATGGGTGAAATGTATGATATGTGAATTATATCTCAAGAAGGCTGCTTTTTCTTTTCTTTTTGAGACAGAGTCTTGTTCTGTCACCCAGGATGGAGTTCATTGGTGCAACCTTAGCTCACTGCAACCTCCACCTCCCGGTTCAAGCAATTCTTGTGCCTCAGACACCCAAATAGCTGGTATTACAGATGCATACAACCACACCCGGCTAATTTTTTTGTTGTGTTGATTTGTAGAGATGGGGTTTCACCATGTTGGCCGGGCTGGTCTTGGACTCCTGGACTCAGCAATCCTCCCAACTTGGGCTCCCAAACTGCTGGGATTACAGGCGTGCCTCACTGGGCTGGGCCTGTTTAGTTATTTTAATAAAACATTGCCTTAATTTTTTAAAAGATAAAAGTGAGCTATTTTTTTCAAATAAAACACATCTGTGTCTAAAAGTTGGCATTTTTGATACTGACAAAGGCCAAAGGACCTTGTGGCCATATCCTCAAAGTACAAGGGATGCTAACAGGAAATGAATGGTCTTCTTGAATGTTGAAACTGCAAGTGTAATGGCATCCCACATATTTATATGGTGTTTAACTTATAAAACACTTTCTGAAATATTTCTGATGCACTGATCTTGTCAATACCCTTGTGAGGTTATCAGAATCAGTGTTAGGTCATCTCCTTCCTCTGTCCAAGAAACTGAGCATGTAAGTCTCACAGCTAGTTAGTGATTGAACTAGATCTGAATTCCAGATATATTTCCAACTGAATGCTCTGTCTAATCTACTGTTTTGTTTAATAAATAAGACCACACAGTACTTCAAAACAGGACACATTTTAATATAGCAAAAGTAAACTAAAAATGTGAAAAATACATATATGGGCCATTAATATCCAAAACTCTTCCATGCTGTTCCTTTGTGTTTCTACCCCCAATGTATCTTTTTGTGATCTTTGAAGAAATGTACTGTTATGTGAACTTAATGGTTTTTAAATGAAAGCATGAATTGCATAAAACAAACTTAGGCAGGGTTTGGGGCAAATGGGTTCTAGGTAATAATTATGTTAATAAGTATTTTCTGACCATGTAGATTTATATTACTTTGGAATTAGACCTAGACATGGTCTCTCACCTCAAGGAACTGCCAATCTAAGAGAAGGCCGAAGTAAGACAAATGAACATGTGACCAAGAAAGAAACGGACAAATACATTAGAATTGTGAAGTCAAGGGGGTTAGGTTAGAAGAAAAATGATAATGGACTTTAGAGTAGAACAATGGCTGAGAACAATGACTTAAAAAGAGTTTTAGAAAAGCCTTCCATTGGAATGCCTAGTTCAAGCCTGCCATTTCTCTGAAAAGAGTGGAAAGGGATTCTAATCAGCCTAGAAGCAAGAGAGTATTTATTTTTCTCTCACAGATCTCAACCAGTGCATGGACTGGGATAATATAGAATATGATTTAGAAATTCCTTGGTGTGTTTCCTAAGAATATGATGTTGAATCACACACCAGGGCCTGAGGGGTGGGGGCCTAGGGGAGGAATAGCAGGGGATGGGGGGATTGGGGAGGGATAGCATTAGGAGAAATACCTAATGTAGATGACAGGGCGATGGATGCAGCAAACCACCACCATGGCATGTGTATACCTATGTAACAATCCTGCACAATCTGTACATGTACCCCAGAACTTCAAGTATAATAAATAAATTTTTAAAAAAGAATATGATATTGATTGAGGGATACATTTCATTGAATGGAAAAGAAGGAAAAATGTCAAAGTGTTTGATGGCCGTTTCAAGCAATGTATCCAAAATCTTTGAACTTGCCAATCAGTAATGTGAACAAAGAAAATAACTTCTGTAATTTCCATGGCCCTTAGTCCAAGGCTTGAAAAAAATAGTTATTTCAATATTCATGATTTTTATAGGGCCTCAGGCAATTTGAAAAGAACAGTTTCAAGATCTATCCCATAATCAAAATCTGACTTTTGGACTCCTTTTTCACCCCCCTCACAGCTACCTCCATTAAACTTCTTCCTAAGAACAGAGAGAAATCTACAGAGAAATAGATCCATCTTGTTTTCTCCAAATCATTACAGTCCCATCAGAAGACTGCTTCATACCCACTGAGAGAAATGATCAGGTACTTTGTTGGAAATCAATACACTGAAATAGTGATTGTTAGTTCCAGTTTTACAATATCCCTTTGGGTCTCTGATTTTTTCCCCAAGGGGTATTAGGAAATTCTCAAAACACTAATTTTAGTTCACTTCAGCTTTTAATATAAACATATGCCAAATGGCACTTTTTTGAGGTGAGGGGAGGAGATTTGGCCAGGAAAAGAAATCCAAACTCCAGCTAACGATAGAGGACTGTAACTTTAGAAGTGGGAACCACTGCTTTAGTTCTCTGCTTGGCACAAACATTGAGTCATGACCTTCCATTGCCTCTCTGGTATCAGAAAAAATGAGAAAGAATAGGGATAACTTTGATGTTCACATTCTAATACTTTAAAAACACATATAACTAGAAAATCTTCTTAATTCTTAACTGTGCCTATATCTGGGAGCTAAGATTGTGATGTTACATTCCTTCTGTCATATCATAAATTTCTCTGATACTTAATTTTGTTTTAAAAGGAGCATGTATTACTTTTGTATTTATTAAAACTTTCAATTAAGGTTTCAGAAGCCCCAAAATAAAATAAATTAGAATTATCAAACCTAAAAAGACAAACTAAATAGCTTTAAGCCTGAAAACAGCTGGCTATACACATAAAGAGCAGTGCTATATAATTCTTTCTTTTCTTTTTTTTTTTTTTTGTTTTGAGACGGAGTTTTGCTCTTGTTACCCAGGCTGGAGTGCAATGGCGCGATCTTGGCTCACCGCAACCTCCGCCTCCTGGGTTCAGGCAATTCTCCTGCCTCATCCTTCTGAGTAGCTGAGTGCTATGTAATTCTTATACCACCATGACACTTTTCTATGTCTGATAGAAACATAATGTGAGTCACAAATGTAAGCCACATAGGTAATCAAAAATTTTCTATTAACCGTATTAAAAAAGTAAAGACAATTAGGTAAAATTAATTTTTAATATATTGTATTTAACCCAATAAATTAAAAATATTTTAATTTCAGCATGTAATCAATATATATATATATAAATGAGATTTTTACATTGCTTTTTTGGTACTAAGTCTTTGAAATCTATTAGGAAATCAACTTTACATTTATAGCACATTCACATTGGTCTATGTGTAGCCTACCTTTGTTTATATAGGTTTTTAAAAATTTCAACTTTTATTTTAGATTCAGGGATTAGATATGCAGGTTTGTTATATGGGTATATTGTGTGATCCTGAAGTTTGTAGTAAAATTGATCCCATCAGCAGGTAGTGAGCATAGTACCCAAAAGGTAGTTTTTCAACCCTTGCCCTCCCCTCCTTCCTTCACTTGTAGTCCCCAGTGTCTACTATTGCCATCATTATGTCCACATGTACCCAATGTTTACCACCCACCTATAAGTGAGAACATGTGGTATTTGGTTTTCTGTTTCTGTGTTACTTCGCTTAGGATAATGACCTCAGCTGTATCCATGTACCTGTAAAGGCCATGATTTTATCCATTTTTTATAGCTGCATTATATTCCATGGTATATATGAACCACATTTTCTTTATCCAATCTGCCATTGATGTGCACCTACATTGATTCCATGTCTTTGCTATTGTGAAGGGTGCTGCTATGAACATATGAGTGCATACATCTTTTTGGTAGAATGGTTAATTTTCTTTGGGTATATACCCAGTAATGAGATTGTTGGGTCAAATGGGAGTTCTGTTTTTAGTTCTTTGAGAAATCTCCAAACTGCTTTCCATAGTGGTTGAACTAATTTACATTCCCACCAACAGTGTATAAGTGTTCCCTTTTCTCCACAACCTCACTAGCATCTGTTATTTTTTGACTTTTTAATAAAAGTCATTCTGACTGGTGTGCAATGGCATCTCATTGTGGTTTTGATTTGCATTTCTCTATGATTTGTCACGTTGAGCATTTTTTTGTGTTTGTTGGCCACCTGCTATCTTCTTTTGAGAAGTGTCTGTTCATATCTTTTGTCCATTTTTAAATGGAGTTACTTTCTTTTTGCTTGTTCAATTGCTTAAGTTCCTTATAGATTCTGGATACCAGACCTTGGTCTGCATAGTTTGCAAATATTTTCTCCCATTCCGTAGGTTGTTTGTTTACTCTCTTGATAATTTATTTTGCTGTGCAGAAGCTCTTTAGTTTAATTCGGTCTCACTTATTAATTTTTGCTTTTGCTACATTGTTTTTGAGAACTTAGTCATACATTCTTTCCCAAGGCTGATGTTCAGAATGGTGTTTTCTTGGTTTTTGTTTAGGAATCTTATTGTCTGAGATCTTATATTTAAGTCTTTAATCCATCCTGAGTTAATTTTTGTATATGGTGATAGGTAGGTGTCCAGTTTCATTCTTCTGCATATTTCATTCTTCTGGACAGTCAGTTATCCCAGCACCATTATTGAATAGTGACTCCTTTCTCCACTGCTTGTTTTTGTATTTATTTAGTTTTAATAAAATAATGTAATAAGTGCTTGTAAAACAGCCACATAAAACAAAAGCTAGGACTTCGTCAAAAACTTACATTCAACCATATACTTCCTTCTCACTCTCATCACCCCACAACTTACCCACTCAAATAGTCTTTATCCTGAATCCTGTGTTCATTCATTCCCTCAATTTCCTTTTCATATAATTATATCACATTTATATATATTCCTAGCATAAATATATATTCCTAGCATAAATAAATAAATATACATACACATATATATTTAAAGTTAGTTGTTTGTGACTTACAAAGGTTATTATGCTAAATTTAATATTTTAGGACTTGTTTTTTTTTCAGTATTAAATAATTAGGTTTGTCTTTATTGCAGGTCCGAGATGACTTGCTTCTTAAATACATTTAATACAAACATTGTTTTTTGTTGTTGTTGGCAAATTCAACATAGGGGATTTACTTTTTATAAGCTTAACATTATATTGGTAAGATTCACTCATATTTATGTGTTGCTCACTCATATTCATAAGTGTTAATTGGTTTGGCTGCTAATATTTCATTGTATGAATATATCATAATTTATCCATAAACTATTCTGTTGATGGCATTTGGGTTGTTAGATTTTGCCACTGTATAAGTCTCCTGTTGTATATATGGAAGAGTTTTTTTGAGAAAGACCTAGGAACTCACAATTTTCACTCAATTAGGACAACTAATTAGTGAATGACGGAGAAGGCAATGCAAGTTAGAGAGAGTTCCAATATGGATCAGAACCAGTAGGAGGAGCAATGGGTAAGGAGTGGAGTTGCTTGTGAAGGCCCAAGAAACATTGTAAATGGCAGTTGGTCCTAGTTTTACAATCTTTGTTTGCTCTACTGGACTGGACCACATGGTGTTAGACTTTGAAACAGTAGCAGTAGGTATAGGTGGGCCCTACTGCTAAAAGTTCCCATACAAATTCTGAGAATGCCAACATATCTGAGGTTGTAATTCAACCATCTAGGGAACTCAGGTCTTGTCTTCCCACAAGACTCTTGTCTTGTTTTTGGTGGTAAGTCCCTTTCCTCTGCATTCTCTAAGCTGTTTTTCTGCACTGGGCTATGCATGGGTATATACTGGAGGTATTGCAAAGGCAAGAGAAGAGCTTGACTTTTGGTGTTCATAAAAGCATTTTCTGGGGGTGGGGGAAAGATTGAAAACTCTAAAAGGAGTAAGGAGTATCCTGTTTTCCTGCCTCAGACTGCAAGCAAGTTCATAATTATGACCACAGCAAGAACAACCTGTAGGAGTTAGGGATTAGCATAGCTAATTCTAACGGAAAAAAATGTGAATCTGGGACAGTTAATTGGATCAACTATAAGAGAATGATTTTGAAGGAAAAGGGGCTGAGGTATTTAGGTAAGGTAAGGAAGGAGACAAAGCAATAGGTAGTTAAGGCCTAACCTAAGGGCATGGCATTGAGAGAAAGGAAAATTACATAGATGCATAATGGGATATAGAACTCAGATTTGCCCAGGGCTTTACATTTTAAAAATTGTTTGTTTAATCACCTTAAACTTCATGTGAAACCAAAAGAGAGCCTGCATAGCCAAGATAATCCTAAGCAAAAAGAACAAAGCTGGAGGTGTCATGCTACCTGACTTCAAACTATACTACAAGGCTACAGTAATCAAAACAGTATGGTACTGGTACCAAAACAGATATAGACCAATGGAACAGAACAGAGGCCTCAGAGGCAATGCCACACATCTACAACCATCTGATCTTTGACAAACCTCACAAAAACAAGCAATGGGGAAAGCATTTCCTGTTTAATAAATGGCGGTGGGAAAACTGGCTAGCCATGTGCAGAAAGCAAAAACTTGACCCCTTCCTGACACCTTACACTAAAATTAACTCCACATGGATTAAAGACTTAAACATAAGACCTAACACCATAGAAACCCTAGAAGAAAACCTAGGCAAAACCATTCAGGACATAGGCATAGGCAAGGACTTCATGACTAAGACACCAAAATCATCAGCAACAAAAGCCATAATAGATAAATGGGACCTAATTAAACTCCAGAGCTTCTGTACAGCAAAAGAAACAATCATTAGAGTGAACCAGCAACCAACAAAATGGGAAAAATTTTTGCAATCTATCCATCTGAGAAAGGGCTAATATCCAGAATCTACAACGAACTAAAACAGATTTACAAGAAACAAACAAACAAACAAACCCATTCAAAAGTGGGTGAAGGTTATGAACAGACACTTTTCAAAAGAAGACATATATGAGACCAACAAACATATGAAAAAATGCTCATCATCACTGGTCATTAGAGAAATGCAAATCAAAACCACATTGAGATACCACCTCATGCCAGTTAGAATGGCTATCATTAAAAAATCTGGAGACAACAGATGCTGGAGAGGATGTGGAGAATTAAGAATATTTTTACAATGTTGTTGGGAGTGTAAATTAGTTCAATCATTGTGGAAGACAGTGTGGTGCTTCCTCAAGGACCTAGAAATAGAAATTCCATTTGGCCCAGCAATCCCATTACTGGATATATACCCAAAGGATTATAAATCATTCTATTATAAAGACACATGCATACGTGTGTTCACTGTGGCACTGCTTACAGTAGCAAAAACCTGAAACCAACCCAAATGCCCATCGATGATAGACTGGACAAGGAAAATGTGGCACATATACACCATGGAATACTATGCAGCCATAAAAAACAATAAGTTCATGTCCTTTGTAGGGACATGGATGAATCTGAAACCATAATTCTCAGCAAACTGACACAAGAACAGAAAATCAAACACTGCATGTTCTCACTTATAGGTGGGTGTTGAACAACGAGAACAGATGGACCCAGGGAGAGGAGCATCACACACTGGGGTCTGTTTGGGGGGGAATAGGGGAAGGACAGTGCAGGGTAGGGATGTTGGGGAAGGATAACATGGAGAGAAATGCCAGATATAGGTGATGAGGGGGTGGAGTGTAGGCAGCAAACCACATTGCCATGTATGTACCTATGCAACGATCCTGCATATTCTGCGCATGTACCCCAGAACCTAAAGTATAATAAAAATAAAATAAAATAATTGTTTTTTCAAATAACACTGTATTTGATTCCCATATCTACCCAGTGATATATTACTGTGATTGCTATTTTATAGGAACTGAGACTGAGAGATCGAGAAGCATGTTCAAAGTTTCGTAATAAATAAGTGGCAGGCTTACAACTAGAACCCAGGTCCTTAAATGAGAAACCAAAGTCCATTTTACTGTCCCAGTGACTGACAACTGTGGTATTGAAGTGTATTGCAAACATTTTGTTACTAATGAAGTCCTGAATGTCACTAATAATTTACTTAAATAAAAACTGGAACAAATGTTAATGTTATTTCTATAATAGCATCATTCGTATTTACATTCTGATAGGTTTTCTTGAGCAGGAAAAAAAGGGGGGGCCTAGTTATAGCCATGGTGCTAGAAAAATCTACAGAACCCTTGGGGCCCCAGGGAGGGTGTTCTGCATGTGAATGTTATCTAAGGTCTGTATTGTGCCAATAAGTGGTGAAGAGTGCCACACTATACCTTAGCAATCAGAAAAATCATAAAATTTGGGAGACGAAGGGGAGATAATAAATATGTGATCATAAATTACAATGTAATTTTGTTTCTTATGTTTAAATGTGAAAATGGAACAATATGTATATTACAATATGTATATTACACAGTGTAGCCCTTTGAAAAAGTCATTCGTGCACAATATCATTACTATGGTATAGGAATAGAACTAGAAAGGGCTTTAAGGCTGTTCCCTCGTGAACAAATATTTATAACAACTTCTTCCCTTGATTTCTCAATAAGTTACCAATTTTTTGCCATTATATGTAACTCCTTGTGGCTTCATAGACTTCTGCATTGTCTACTAACCATCTTTTAAACTCTTTCAAATATAGTTTTCTTTCACGAAAGAAGGGTATGCTTTAGCATTGGGCCTGCAGAATGTTTTCTTTCAATCTACAAATATTTATTAACTACTTAACTGGTTGTTTGCATTATGCTACTTGCCACATTGAGAGAGAAGGAATCTCTAACCTCTTTTGGCTTGTGATGTAGCTGTGAAGATGCAAGAAGCACACGAAAAAGACCTAGAAAATGTAAGTATCTTAAGCATGGACATGGAAGAATGTAAACCAAGAAGATGAGCTCTCTGGATAGAGGTTTATCAAGGCCTCTTAAAGGTTATGAAGTCTACAGCTGGATCTTGGAAGAATGAATAAAAATCACAAGTGAGGCAGTAAAAAGACAGTCAAAGAGGGGGACTGGCTTGAGTAAAACAAGAGGCTGTAACTAGGAATGTCTGGTGGAAAAGATATGATTACTTACTTTGTTGCTATGGTTGCCACCCCATGGCAATGTTGCATGTTATACTAGGCATAACTAGGTCTTTGGTTTTCTTATGGTCTCTTATTTCTTCGACATTCCCAAACCAATAAACTGTTTCAAATCATTTTTCTGTATTCAAATTTTATGATAAATAATACTTCACATTTGTACATCACTTTACAGTTTGCATAGCATTTGCACAGACATTTCATTTGATCCTTATAGTAATCAGTGAAATGACATGGAGGCAGACTAGCTACAAATTAGAGAACCAGTGAATGAGGGAGCTTAGGATTTCAACCCAGATCAGGTTCAGTCCATTCTTCAACATTTACTTGTACAGTTTTGATCAATAATTTATATTCATAAATAATATTGTTAAGGTCCTATAGATTCTGATATATATCTGGCATCACGAATTATTAAACTATGTCCTGAGTCATTTTTATGTTTAGCATATTTGATTGTTATTCAATTCTTTGAAAATCCACATGAAATATTTTAGAATACATTACAAAATCTTTCAGACGGCTTCTATAGAGTTGGCTTGAACACTATACCTCAGATTTCTTTCTAATCACGACGCCATATAGTCCTCACCGAATAGAGTTATGCACAGTTTAACACCTTGCTTCCTTAGCTCCATATAAGGAGTTCAGCAGAAATAAGTTTTCTGGGTAATTAAGGTCTACTTAATTAACAGCAAACTTTGAAACCTGACAGAAATCTTTGTAAAATGTTTTGCGATTCCCTTGTCTTATCATGCTAGATACAGTTGTCTGTTGAGGACTAAGAATCACCATGAAGATCCCGTTCCAGACCATATAGTGAGATGTTCAGTATATAGGGAAGTTTGGACCCTTACGTTAATGGTCCCAATGTTGAGCAGCACTTTATGTTTTTCTAAGTGTTTTAGCATTTATTACCCTTTTTCGTCATTACAATCCTGTGAGATAAGCAGGATAACTTCTTTTCAACTACAAAATAGCTAAGAGATTGAAGTGCTTGAAAAAAAAGCATTCTCATTCATTCAACCTATAACCTGATAAATAAATGGATTAGTACTATTCTAATTTTATAGTTGATACTAATAATTACCAATTATTGAGCACCTGTTATGTGCCTGCACTGGTTCAGGCATTTTACTTTATCTCTAATCTTTATAATAGCTTATCAAAGGAAGTGACTTGGCCAAGGCCACAAAGCTAAAAGTAGTAGAGCTAGAATTTGTGTGATTTTTAAATCCTATGCTCTTTCCTTACTCCAAGCTGTCTCAGAGAGAAGCTAAGGGTTAGAAACTTGATATCAACTGAATTTTTTCTTTTTATTTTGAGACAGGTCCTCAGTCTATTGCCCAAGCTGGAGTGCAGTGGTACAGTTATAGCTCACTGCAGCCTCAAACTCCTGGGCTCAAGTGGTCCTCCTTCCTCAGCCTCTCAAGTAGCTGAGACTACAGGTGTGTACCACCCAGTCTGGCTAATTTTTTAAAATTTTTTTGAGATGAGGTCTTGCTATGTTCCCAGGCTGGCCTCAAGTTCCTGGCCTCAGGAGATCCTCCTGCCTTGGTCTCCCAGACTACTGAGATTACAGGTATGAGCCACCACACCTGGCCTTGTACTTTTTTCTTTCTGATGTGTATATTTCATCCATGTACTAGGAGCTTTACTGCACTAAATTTGGGCCTTGCTTCTGGTAGCTTCTGGATTTTGCATACTATGCTACAGGGTGGGAAGAACAAATTAGACTTAAAATGCTGAAATGAAACTTGAAAGTAACCTCTGAGAAAAATATTTGTACCACAAATATGCCTTTCTCCTTTAAATAGGTTATAATGGAAACTTACGTTTTTAGAGTTTTGGAGATATGTATAAAAATAACATACTATAAAAACCAATAACTTTATGACTCATGAAAAAAGCTTTTTGTGTAATCTGAAATATAAAATTCCATTTTTTGGAAGTATACAATTCATACTTTGTAATCTGATCATTTCAATACAGTTTATTTTTTAAAGAGATGAAATACATCTAAAATTCAAGCAGAGAATTAAATTGCTGTATTTATAATAACTGAACATCCTCTCAGGAGATACTGTGAAGCTATCATGAGAAACACATTCTTTTTCCATTTCCTTTTAAGGAAATCATATTTCTAAACAGATTAGGATCGAAACATAGCAAATTACCAAGTCAATCTTCTTCCTGCTCTTCTGGCACAATGTAAGATAATGAGGTGCTGAATTTCATCTACACAGATGACACTACTAACTTTTTGGCAGCAGTCCAGGCCTACGACTTGTTTTGCTACAGGGAGAATAGATCCATACAAAGACCCCTTCTTTCCAGTATACCATGTGACAAATAGCATAGGTTGATTAGACCTCTGGCTTGCAGTATATAGAATTCAGCATGACTAGACACTAAACAAGTGACCATAGAGCTAGGTCCATTAAAGGAGCTATGTACTGGAAGCAGTGGTAAAATTCAGCCAAGATTCATAAGCCTACAGCAAAGTGTCTTGGGTATTTCACCATTTCAAAAACAGCTCTCTCTACATTTGTGAACATGTTAATTACATAAAACCTATGTTCTCTAAGTCGTCTAAGAGTCCTATGCAAGGAAGAAAGTAGGATCAATCATTGCTTGTAAATTACATCAAGGGACTAAATGTATTTTGCTACCTTGCACCAGATATTGGTATAGTAGATCAGAGAAATTAAAACTGTTAACAGTGTTAAGAACTGTTATACATGGCTTACGTTTTGTATTTATATCAAGGAAGGATTGTGTTCCTTGCTAACATTTATTTCTGTGTATGGAGGCTAGAGGAGAGAAGTAGTGAGTTAGGGAAGATGCCAAGATAATTTGGGATTGAAAGGCCCCTTATTAAGTACCTGAATGGGCATTTGAAGGCCCCCTTAGGCTGTTTTGGCCTCTTGACACATTTTCTCTGCCCAACAGTTTTGGCTTTCCCTCAGCACTTATTCCAAGCCTCGTGCCAAAAGGGAAACAGTAAACCTGAGGGATTGGTTAGCTCTGTACTTGCTGTTCCCTTTGTTAGAAATGGGTTGTCTACCTTTCTTCATCAAAGTCCAATTCACCCAAAACATAATTGTCCCCTGATTCATCATATATACATACCTAGTATGTGCCGGCCATTGTGCACTTCTCCTCAAAGATATATTTAATGTATTTGGTTGACCATTCTGTGGTTCCCTCCTCTATGCTCCCATTGCAATCTTACCATACGTCCATATGAGTACTTATCTATCACCTTTTTGAATTAGTTATAAGATTTTCTCTTTTCTGAAGGCTATGGGCTTCCAGAGCTTAAAAAACCCCATATTTTATGCATCTTTGTGTCCCTGGGTGTAATATAACACAGTGTCTTCCCCATAATAGATGCTTAATGAATCTCTAGCTATTACTCTATTCTCCTCCTCTCTTTTGTTTATATTTGCTATTTTCTAATACCTCATCTGGTTTCATCATGAACCCTTCTGCCCCAACTATTGTACTAAAACTGCTCTCACCAACATTGCCAACAACATCTTTCTTACTGAAGTCAATGGATGGATAAGGCACCCTCTTTCCACTGGGCTTGTTGAATTGGTAAGAGGTAAGCCTAGAGCTTCTAGTAGCTATTTCTGTCACCTCATAGCAAGAAGCTACATAAAGAATGAGGCCAATACAAAGGAAAGCAGAGCTAAGAAAGTCCTGATGATATCATTTAAGCCCCAAGGTTAAGCTATGTTTTAAGCCAGCTTCAGCAAGGACTTTGCAGTTAAATGAGCCAATAAATCCTCCCCTCCTTCTTTTTGGAAATCTTAAGCCAATTTAGGCCAGCTATCTGTCACTTTTAACTGAGAGAGTCCTAATGTAGCTAATTATCTCCATATCTATATTTTCAGCCCAGCTAACTCTCTTGAGCTTCAGATGCATATCTCAGACTGCTTACAGGGTTCTCCCTCTTGAATTTCCCACCAGTATCTGAAACTCAACCTGTCCAAAACCACACATCTTCTCCCCCGATCATTATCTCAGTGAATAGTATAGTACCTTGCCAGAAACCTGGGTGGCTTCCTTGACTCTTCTTTTTCTCCCTTCAATGAAATCACCAAGTCTTAATTTTTCTATCTATGAACTCAATCTATTTACTTCTGTCATTATTGCTGCTACTCTAATTCAGCCACCATCATTCCTTTTGTGTATCATTACAGCAATCTCCTGCCATCTTTGACTTCATCATGCCCTCTCCAGTCCATTTTTTTCTCTGCACTTTAACCACTTTTAAATTGTATTCTTATAAATTATTTTATACATGTTACTGTAACAAATCAAACTACATAAAGAACTACATTAAGAACCACTTAATAGTTATTCCCTTCCCATCCAACTTTCTTCCACCCAAGGAAATCGATATTCACTGTTTGATACTTCCCCTCCCACATCTGTATATGTATATATATATATATATATATACACACACACACACACACCCATATATATATTTACAAAATATTTTTATATGTTTATATATAAAATAAAAAATACATATTACAATCCTTATGAAAATGGGATCATATTATACACATACTCTGAAACTTGCATTTTTAAAAAATTTATTATACTTTAAGTTCTGAGGTACATGTGCAGATCATGCGGGTTTGTTACATAGGTATACCCGTGCCATGGTGATGGTTTGCTGCATCCATCGCCCCATCATCTACATTAGGTATTTCTCCTAATGCTATCCTTCCCCAATCTCTCCATCCACTGCTATTCCTCCCCTAGCTCCCCACCCCCCAGGCCCCGGTGCATGATGTTCCCCTTTCTGTGTCCATGTGTTCTCATTGTTCAGCATCCACTTATGAGTGAGAACATGTGATGTTTGGTTTTCCGTTCTTGTATCAGTTTTCTGACAATGATGGTTTGATCCATGTCCCTGTGAAGGACATGAACTCATCCTTTTTATGGCTACATAGTATTCCATGGTGTATATGTCCCACATTTTCTTTATCCAGTCTATCATTGATGGGCATTTGGGTTGATTCCAAGTCTTTGCTATTGTGAACAGTGCTGCAATAAACACATGTGTGCATGTATCCTTATAATAGAATGATTTATAATCCTTTGGGTATATACCCAGTAATGGGATTGCTGGGTCAAATGGTATTTCTATTTCTAGGTCCTTGAGGAATTACCACACTGTCTTCCAGAATGGTTGAACTAATTTATACTCCTATCAATAGTGTAAAAGCATTCCTTTTTCTCCACATCCTCTGCCGGCATCTGTTGTCTCCTGATTTTTTAATGATCGCCTTTCTTACTGGTGTGAGACGATATCTCAATGTGGTTTTGGTTTGCATTTCTCTAATGGCCAGTGACAATAAGCTTTTTTTCATATGTTTGTTAGCTGCATAAATGTCTTCTTTTGAAAAGTGTCTGTTCATATCCTTTGCCCACTTTTTGATGGGGTTGTTTGTTTTTTTTCTTGTAAATTCGTTTAAGTTCTCTGTAGATTCTGGATATTAGCCCTTTATCAGATGGGTAGATGGCAAAATTTTTTTCCCATTCTGTTGGTTGCCAGTTCACTCTATTGATAGTTTGCTTTGCTGTGCAGAAGCTCTTAAGTTTAATTATATCCCATTTGGCTATTTTGGCTTTTGTTGCTGTTGCTTTTGGTATTTTGGTCATGAAGTCCTTGTCCATGCCTATGTCCTGAATGGTACTGCCTAGGTTTTCTTCTAGAGTTTTTATGGTATTAGGTCTCATGTTTAAATCTTTAATCCATCTAGAGTTAATTTTTGTGTAAAGTGTAAGGAAGGGATCCAGTTTCAGCTTTCTACATATGGCTAGTCAGTTTTCCCACCCCTATTTATTAAACAGGGAATCCTTTCCCCATTGCTTGTTTTTGTCAGGTTTGTCAAAGATCAAATGCTTGTAGTTGTGTGGTATTCTTTCTGAGGCCTCTATTTTGTTCCATTGATCTGTATTGCTATTTTGGTACCAGTACCATGGTGTTTTTATTACAGTAGCCTTGTAATATAGTTTGAAGTCAGGTAGCGTGATGCTTCCAGCTTTGAAAGTTCCATTTTTAAACCTAGCAATAGAACATGGCTACTTCAGATCCCTATATAGAAATTTAACTCATTCTTTTTAGTAGAAATAATACTACTATTATTCTATTGAATAATAATATGCATAATGTTCAATAGTATGGCTATGTCAGTTTATTTAACCATTTTCTTATTCACAGATGTTAGAGTTATCCTTCCTTTTGCCAATAAAACAGTGATATAATTAATACCCTTTTATTTATTACCTATACACTAGAATTCTCATTTTTGTACAATAGATTTCCAATATAGTGAATGCTGGATGAAAGGTCTCCTAATGTTTAATTTTACTGGAGAGATTAAGATCCAAAATGGTTATAAAAATTTACATTTCTTCCAGAAATATATGAGCTTTTCCATCTCCTAATTATAATAGGATGTTAATGCATTACAAAATTGTTGCTAATGTATTTAGGTAATGAGTAGAAAATGGCATATTATACCCATTTTATTTATTGTAGTTTTCTAGTTTTTATTTTTTTGAAACATGACATTTCACTGTCAGTCAGACTGGGGTGCAGAGGCTCAATCATAGCTCACTGAAACCTGGAAATCCTGGGCTCAAGCAATCCTCCCACCTTAGACTTCCATGTAGCTGGGACTACAGGTGCATGCCACAACACTTTGCTAATTAAAAAAATTTTTAATTTGTAGAGATGCAGTCTCACTATGTTGTCCAGACTGGTTTCAAACTCCTGGCCTCAAGCCATCCTCCAACCTTGGCCTCCCAAAGTACTGAGATTATAGGCATGAACCATAGTGCCCAGATTATTTTTAAAATTAAATTTTATCTGTTTATTTTAAATTGGTAGAACATGCACATGTTCAACTAGTTAATTCCCTCCTCACCGCAGCACCAAACACTCAGTTTTCTTCCTCAGAGCAACCATGATGACCATTAACAGATTTATCATAATTTATTTAATGAATTCCCAAATAATGGACATGTACTGAATGAATGAGTTTTTTTTTAAAGGAAGCTGTAGTAGTTCCTTATCTTTGAGACTGAAGAGGCCTTACAGGTCAAGGAGTAGAATCTAGAGTAAGGCAGGGTTGTGTAAGTAATACACTACAGAGCCAACAGGTGCCTTCTGACCACACATCTATATCTGTCTGTGATGTTTTGAGGAGCCATACGGAAAAGAGCTAGCAGTTCACCACTCAGCCAACAGATTAACCTTCTTAGCCTTCACTTCATGAAAGCTTTTACATACTCTTAATCCTTTTTGAGCCTTCTCAGGGATGCTAATGAAAAGGCTCATTGACTATCCAAATTGAAACCCTGAGTATTTAATCATCTAGACATCATCTGATTGGCTAAAACTGGCCTCGCTATTATCATTATATTATAGAAGTCAGGAATAGTTAGTGACAAGTTATATCAGAGTTGGAAGGAAACAATTCAACCATCTATTCTAGTAGTTCAACATCTTGTTCTTACCCTAATTCATCTGAAGGATATGATACACTCTCATCAGTAATAGTACCTTCCTCAGTATAGCTTTCTTAATGGGGTGTAGAGTGGTCAGAATTCCCAGGAGTATGCATGCTTCAAAAATACTCCTTATATGCTTTTGAATCTCTTACACTCCAGTTGAGAATCACTGATTCTAGTTTAACCCTTTAGAAGAAACTAAGATCAGAGAAGTGAAGTAATACTTTCCCAAGGTCATCCTGCTACTATAACTACTAATGGCAGAGCTGGAATTAGAATCTAGATCTCCTGGCTTAGAGTTCACAAATTTCCCTAATATTGAGGAAAAAAATAACTAGAAGGAATTTTTGAGAGAGAGAGTAGACAGGAAGGACCTTTAGAGAATATCAGGTCAGGTAGGCCTGTCACCTCCTTTAGGCAAGTGAGCTATTCCTCAAAGATGTCTTACCTTTATAAGCATTATTGTAGTGGGGTAGGGGGTGGGGAGGGCACGTTCACATTATACCTTTCCTAATTCTGCATTGCTTATATTTTTTATGATGTATGTTTTATTTTTGTAATTTAAAAAACTCCACAAATATTTTAAGCATCTTAATGTTTAACCTCTACACCCAGTTAAATTTAGGCCTTACATACTAAGTACAGGAGTTTGGTAGCTATACCAATTACAGAACCTGGTACAATGTCTTACAAGTAGTTGGTATTCTAAAAATGCTTGTTATCCAAGTGTTAGTGGTGATGGCCTGTTGAGATCATTTACTGCAGGGCTAGTTCCATCAATGAAAATACAGCTTTAAAGGATATTTTGGAGTATGAGCAAGCTAAGATATTTTAGCTTACTTAATGTCTTATTTGATATAAAGCCACTCTCCGGAGTGTTCTGCTGTGGGCACTTAAGCTGTTGGTATCCACTACCAGCAGGCAACCTTGGGGATTCTACAGCCGAAATCAACATTCCTCTTCAAGTCCACACACATGGTAAGCCTTCTAAAGCTTTAATTTTATCTTGTGAACAAGCCCCTGAAACTCTATCAGCTCTCAAAGTGATTTTACTCTCTCATTTAAAATCCACAGTGATGGCTCACAGAAAGCAATAAATGCAAGAGCAATACTAAAATGAGGGCAATTCTTAATTCTAGCTAACATTTGTACAGGAAAAAAGTCTGTTTTCTTTGACATCATAGCCTCTCATGTTTATCTGTATCAATTTAATAGTAGCTATGCCCCATTCCATTATTATTTTTAAAAAATGAAGTACAAAGGATATATTTCAATCTTGTTTTTCCCTCTGCTCTTTGATAATAGTAGAAAAGAACGTTAAGTTTTTTGATATGTCCAAAAGTAAACTACAAAGAAGAAAAATTTCTAAGAGATACTAACAAAAAGGGATACATATATACAGCCAGCCAGCCAGAATGAGATAATGCCACAGAGCAATGTGCAGATGTAATCATTTGCTATGATGAGTTAGGCCATAGTGTGAGGCTTGGAGTTGTCTTCCTATGCACTTGGATAGCATGAGTGAGAATGAAAAAGGGCAATTTGGCTGAAAGAGAGCATTTTTGAAGAAATTATAATTGTTGTCCATAAATTATGGAATGTGAGTGCCCCAAATGCCTGGCAGACCATACTAGTATGTTCATATTCCAGAAAGAGCACAGTAATAGCAATTAATAATTTTTGAAGTATTTTTGCAGGCCAGGTGTGGTGGCTCATGGCTGTAATCGCAGCACTTTGGGAGGCTGAGCCGTGCGGATCCCTTGAGGTCAGGAGTCTGAGATCAGCCTGGCCAACAAGGTGAAACCCTGTCTCTACTAAAATATGATAATTAGCTGCGTGTGGTGGTGGGTGCCTGTAACCCCAGCTACTTGGGAATCTGAGGCAGGAGAATTGCTTGAACCCAGGAGGCAGAGATTGCAGTGAGCTGAGATCACATCACTGCACTCCAGCTTGGGTGACAGAGTGAGACTCACTTTGAAAAATAAAATAAAATAAAATGAGGTACTTTTGCAGACATTAACATTTTTGATAAATACAGCAATTCTATGACGTTAGCAGGGCTAATTATCCCTATTTTATAGACAAGAAAACTGAAGCTTAGAGGTATGTGACTTCTCCAAGATCACATGGCTGGTAAGGTGGCAGTGACATTGAGATTGGAATCAAGAAATTGCAACTCAGTCCAGTACCTTTTCTGTTACACCATGCTGCATTTTTATTCTCTTACCAGGACAGAAACATGAAAGGCAGGTGGGTGTGGAGAGATATTAAAATTTTTATTAACTCCTGAAAATGCTCTAATAGGAAGAGAACAGATATTTTTACAACAATATTTGTGAAACGTGGAAACTACCTCTTTGGGAATTCTGGATTCATTTTACCTGATTCTGAGACCTCATGACCTCCTGAATACATTCTACATTTCATTCTAACTAGAAAATAAAGTTCTGTGGATTTCTGGAGGGCTATGCAAGAGATGATCAAAAAGCCACTTGGAGCTATTATTACTTCAGAAACACATCGGAAAGACTCAGCAGGAAATCCTGGCACAGATTTCTAGAACTGTTGTGACTCAACACCCACAATAAAGGTATCATACTTTCTTTGCAGAACAACAACAACCAAAGGCCTGAAATAATTAGTACAAATAAACTTAAATGATCTGAAATACTTCTGGCCAACTCAAGACAGTGAATTCAAGGAAGAGATATAGTAAAGAAAATGAAATTCACTTCTTTCCTAAGAGTTGAAACTAACCCTGTGTTTGCGCCTCCTGCTTAGCTAGTCAGTGCCTTCATTTATAAAGTAATTTGAATGAGAAACTGAAATGAACCTAGTCATTCTTGAAAGGTGAGTCAAAAAGATTGAATATACCCTGGATATTGTCACTGACTTTCTTTTTAAAAGGCAAGATAGGCCGGGCACGGTGGCTCACACTTGTAGTCCCAACACTTTGGAAGGCCGAGGTGGGTGGATCACGAGGTCAAGAGATTGAGATCATCCTGGCCAACATGGTGAAACTCCGTGTCTACTAAAAATACAAAAATTAACTGGGCGTGGTGGTATGCGCCTATAGTCCCAGCTACCCCAGAGGCTGAGGCAGAAGAATTGCTTGAACCAGGGAGGCAGAGGTTGCAGTGAGCCGAGATGGCGCCACTGTACTCCTATTTGGGCAACAGAGAGATTCTGTCTCAAAAAAAAAAAAGAAAGTCAAGATAGACTATGCATATGCTATGCCTCTAATCGACTAGTTTAATAGTCTGATGAAAGAGGAAAATAGGCTTCTGCAGTCTGATTTATCCTTGGTGAACCTATGCAGGCTCCTAAGGATCACCATATCCCTTTCTTTTCCAAGAGTTAATGAACCATTTTAAAAAATTTTTTTCTCCCACAGGGATTTGTGGAGATCATTAAGCTTAATATCTTAGAAAGAAAATCTAGGCCACGTGTGGTGTGGTGGCTCGTGCCTGTAATGAGGCTAGAAGTCTGAGACCAGCCTGGCCAACATAGTGAAACCCCGTCTTTACTAAAAATACAAAAATTAGCTGGGTGTGCACCTGTAAAAAACATTTGTTAAATGATGAATGACCAAACAAATGAAGTGGGGTCTAGACTTTTTTTTTGTTGTTGTTGACAGAGTCTCACTCTGTTGCCCAGGCTGAAGTGCAGTGGCACGATGTTGGCTTGCTGCAACCTCTGCCTCTTGGGCTCAAGCGATTCTTCTACCTCAGCCTCCTGAGTAGCTGGGACTACAGGTGTGTGCCACCATGTCCTGCTAATTCTTTTTTGTATTCTTGGTAGAGATAGGGTTTCACCATGTTGCC
The DNA here is from genome assembly GCF_049354715.1 of Callithrix jacchus. NCBI lineage: Eukaryota > Metazoa > Chordata > Mammalia > Primates > Cebidae > Callithrix > Callithrix jacchus. Next base: position 67,236,313 of record NC_133524.1, on the reverse strand, counting down.
CAGGCTGGTCACAAACTTCTGCCATGTTCTTAGTCATTCAAGGTAAATGACTTGTTCTTTGACACTTGTGAGGCAAACCTGAGTTTAGATGGCTAAATTTTTATTATATCCAATTAATTTGTGAACTTAGAATCAACACGTGATAAGATTTTTTAAAAAATCTCTTGGCATAGATTTTTTTTGGCCTTAACTTACCCCACTATGATTTACCTATCCCATCCTACCTCTTACTCTGTTCAGAGCAGTTCACGGACTGACTCACTTCTTCAATAAGAAGTCCTTTATTTGTACAAAAGAGAGTCATCTCATTGTCATGATACATAGTGATGTATAGTGTAGACTTATATATCCACTTGGCCTCTAATAGGTATCTCAAATTTAACAAGCCTAACTAAACTCTTTCCCCATATTCCTCTACACTGCTTCTCCTCCTTTTTTCCCCATCTCAGAAATGGCAATTCTACTTGTTTAGTTCCTTAAGTCCAAAACCCTGGGATCATCGATGCCTTTTCTCTGTCTGTCATACCCCTTATCTAATTAATCTGAAAATCCTTCAGCCATTCCTTCAAAGTCTCTCTAGAATCTGACCACTTCTCCCCACCCACACTGCTTCCATCCTGGTCTAAGCCACCATCATCTCTTGCCTGGATTATTGTAACACTCTCCTAAAGATTCTTCCTGCTTGTATCTTTTCTTCCTGCACCTATTTTCAATACAGCAGCCAGAGGAATGCTGTTAAAACATATATCAGATCCAATCATTCCTCTGCTCAAAATCCTCCAGTGGTCTCCCATCTCATGCAGAATAAAAGCCAGAGTCCTTACCTTGGCCAACAAGGCTCTAGATTGGATTTTGCTTTCTGACCTCATCTCCTTCCCTTTTCCTCTTCTCACTCTGCTCCCAGCCACACTGATATTTCTGGAACACACCAAACATTCTTCTGCTTCAGAGCCTTTGAATTTTTTGTTTCTTTTCTCCCTAGACATTCTCATAGCTCATACTTCACTTCATTAAGGTCTCTTCCCAAATGTTCCCTTATCAGAGATATCTTCCTTGATCACCTTACAGCATTCCCCATCACTCTGTCTCCCTGTTGCTCTGCTGTATTTTTCTTCAAACCACTTATCAAATTTAACCAACTTTATTTATTGTCTGTCTCTTTATGCTGGAAGTAAATCACTTTGAGGGAAGCAGGAAATATATTGAGGGTCTATTAGGTGCCAAGTTCATTTCTAGGTAGTGGGGATATAAAAGCAAAAAAAAAAAAAGCAAGTATCTTTATTGAATTTTTATTCAAGTATTATATAAACTGTTGTATTTAGTAAATATTTGATGAGTGTATTGAATAAATTTAGTATATGCTCAGCAGAGTAACAAGAATGGTTCAACAGAAAAGGAGATTTGGATTAACTTATCACTCTGTAACTCATTGGAGCACCAAAATGGTTCTATAGACCGCTGGGTGAAAGGTTGGAAATCTAATGAAATTTGAGAGGACCCCAGGCATTCTATACTTGTAACTCTAAGGGGCTCTTGGATTCCTCCAAGCTATACTGATTAAAGAAAAATGCATGGATTGCTGAGAAACTTGGCATTGGCACCAAAAGACTAGAGTCTAGTGACTGACTAGAGTATCAGATCAGGAAGGAAGTAGACAAGAAGTGCTAAAAATTAATAAGAGAGGATTTGACCTTGACCAGAGAGAAAACTGTTTTGTATCAGGACAGAATGAACGTTGTAAGGAAGATCAGTATCAGAGATGTTGGTAGCCAGATTTGGATAAAGTAGTTTTGGGGAAGGGAAGAAATAATCTTCTTTAAGAGAAAACTTGGGAGGTTAGATGAAGAGGCAAACCTTAGAAGTCATTAGACTTTCCACTTGGAGAGAGAAGGAAGACCATGTCCACTATTGAAGGTGATATTGCTCTTATCTCTTGTCTCCTCTCTTCCTTAGCAACCAGGGATTATAAAAAGTTTGATGGTAGTGGGAGTAGCCTCAGGGAAAAAGCCAAAGGTGGAGAGACATGCATCAGAGGGTGAGATGATTAGGAGAAGAAAGGGACCATGTTTCTCAGCTTCCTGCTTCCACATAGCCAGAAGACTTCTAGGAAACTGGCTACAAGTACTAGGTGAATAATACTTCATGGACTGCATTTCTTAGGCTTGAATTGGTCATCAATTGTAGAGAATGGCCCCACTGGTCCAGTTCTGCATCCAAAGGCTCAATGCTGCTGCCACCTCCACTGACTAGAAAACCCTATCTTATTGCTCTGCCTCTTTTTTTTTTTTTTTTTTTAAATATTATTATGGGTTCCTTGTTCTGAGCTCTTTCTCAGATTTCAACCAGTTCTACTTTTTCTTACCCCTACTGACAAAGTCCTGGCTCCATATCTTTAATAGCTCCCACCTTCTAAAACTGCTTCCATCATTGGCCCTTACTTACATCAACCAATGTGAGTTTAAAAATATCATTTTCATTTTTTTTTGAGATGGAGTTTTGCTCTTGCTGCCCAGGCTGGAGTGCAGTAGTGTCATCTTGGCTCACTGCAACCTCTGCCTCTGGGTTCAAGCAATTCTCCTGCCTCAGCCTCTCAAGTAGCTGGGATTACAAGCATGCACCACCATACCCGGCTAATTTTGTGTTTTTAGTAGAGACAGGGTTTCTCCATGTTGGTCAGGCTGGTCTCGAACTCCCGACCTCAGGTAATCCACCTGCCTCAGCCTCCCAAAGTGCTGGGAATACAGGCATGAGCCACCACGCCAGGCCTCATTTTCATCTTAATAAATTCATGTTGCTTTGTAATCCTCGAGACACATATTTTTGGGATATGTAGCCAGACACATGCTGTCTTTGAATCCAGATGCCTTTGTAGCTGCCCAGAGATATGTATTTTACAAACTCCTGTGCCCAAAGGGGTGGCATTATGTCAGTTGACAGAGTGATGCTGAAATATCAGAGCAATTCAAAGACCCTGCCCAGAAGTTAGCTTAGCATTTTGTCATGCCCCACAGAATGCATTGCTAGTTAACTCAAAGCTATTACACTCAGAACAGGGATAGTTTCCATTGATACATCATTGCCTAGCTGAAGGGGCAGTCAACATCATAAACTCACATAACAAATACCAATAATGTTCCAGAGACTAGGCTAGATTCTGGGGGTATACAAAGAGAAATGAATCTCTGCCCTCAAGAAACCTATAAACTAGTTCTAGAAGCTCTAGTTCAGATTTGGGCATGGTAGTGGATACAAACATTGATAAAGTTATCATTGGAATTAACACATCATGTTTAAGTGCTAGCAGGGTATAACACTGTCAATTCCAAGAATAGGACCAAATCCTCTTGGTGACCTTAATAGATGTGGGGCATCTCTGGGAGAGATGACGTCCTTACAGAGGGTGTTCTTGAGAGATACAAATGCTACCATGGCTCTCAGACATACTGAGAAAGGACTGAAGGTATCTGGAGTTGGAGGAGGGAGGTTCCTTGTATAGTTAGTTCTATGTTAAAGGATTGATTGGTAGGTTAGGCTGCAGAAATAGTCTATGAACTTGGGTCTGTGTACAATATATAAGATGATGAGGCACTACTGAGTTTTGCTCTTGCTGCCCAGGCTAGAGCAAATCATCATTTATTTTTTTTGAGATGGAGTCTCGCTCTGTCACCCAGGCTGGAGTGCCGTGGCACAATCTCAGCTCACTGCAACCTCCACCTCCTGGGTTCAAGTGATTCTCCTGCCTCAGATTCCCAAACAGCTGGGACTACAGGCGCTTGCCTCCCCGCCTGGCTAATTATTTTTTAATTTTAGTAGAGACAGGGTTTCACCATGTTCGCCAAGCTGGTTTTGAACTCCTGACCTCAAGTGATCTGCCTGCCTCAGCCTCCTAAAATACTAGGATTACAGGTATGAGCCACTGCGCCCTGCTGAGAAGGTAGTTCTTAAAAGAATACTTTTGCTAACATATATCTCAGAAGTGATAAAGGATCACCCAAGTAGACTTACCATCTGCTCCTTCATTGCTTTTGCTTCTTTTATTGCGGTGAACATGCCTACTTTCTTCTTCAGAGTATGGCTTTTCATCAGGGAAGAAGAAATTCAATAGGGCCATCTGTAAAAATAATAAGTAGATTAGTCAAAGTTGACCCCAGTCAGTCATAGCCAATATAAAAACTAGCTTTCCATAGACAGTCCACCTGTACCCTACCTTAAGTTTGATGTGTCTAAACCCTGAGCCCATCCTCCCCTCCACTGTACAAATCATTTTATTTTTGATACAATTATCTTTCCAATCATGCAGGCATGAAATTTTGGTTAATTTCTGAATCCCATTTCTTCTGCCCTGAATATCTAATAAGTAATCCATCAGGTCCCATTTCTTTATATATTTCTGGGGTTCACAGAGCCCAGCCACAAATTTCTAACTACTGCGAATACTGATGATGCCCACTCAGAATTTCAGTTGAACAGAAAACTGAACAGGAAACCTTGAGCCACATAGTGGCTCATGCCTGTAATCCCAGCACTTTGGGTGGCCAAGGTGGGTGGATCACCTGAGGTCTGGCGTTCGAAACCAGCCTGACTAACATGGTGAAACTCTATGTCTACTAAAAATACAAAATTAGCCAGGTGTGGTGGCGGGTGCCTGTAATCCCAGCTACTTGGGAGGCTGAGGCAGGAGAATCACCTGAATCCATGAGGTGGAGGTTGCAGTGAGCCAAGACTGCACTACTGTACTCCAGCCTGGGAAACAAGAGCAAAACTCTATCTCAAAAAAAAAAAAAAAAAAAAAAAAAAAAAAGAAAACCTTGAGTTACTACTCCCTATTGCACTTCATTATTATACATCCATGATTTTGCCAGATTCCTATTTATGATATAATTTTGGTTTGTTCCCAAAATGCTGTACATCCAATACTGAGGTACCATTTATGTCAATGCTCTTCTGGGAGTTAGTCATGACAAAGCACACAATTACTTTCTCCCCTTCCTAGATTTCTATAGCACTTGGGGTCTATAAGACTAATTTTGGTACTTGGTCCTCTACATCTTATAATGATCTCTCATAGTAATATAATACGTTTCATATGTGAATGGGTCTGGCTTTACTAATAATCATAGCTTAAATATATACTTGCTGAATAAAATTATAATCTTTTAGCATTAGGGCTTTATTGTGGTAACACCACATGCTTGAGGTAAACAGTAAACACAATAGTAGGATTCAGTGACTCTAATGCCAAGTTTGCCACTTACTAGCTGTGTAACCTTAAACAATTTACCTAAGCTTTAGTTTACTGATCTGTAAATAGGGATAATAATAGTATTCTGCTCACAAAACAGTTGTAGAGTTAGAATAGTACTTAGCATGTAGTATGCACTTAATAAATGTTTGCTATTACTATTATTGACTTAATCTTCAAAATAGAATGGTTAGATAGTTTGGGATCTAAAAATAATAAAAAGTCTGCATTTTCATTCTATTACCAGTTCAAAAAATAAACAATTCCAGAGTCCTCTTGTCTGCTCCATCTCTGATTAAGTGGAAAAAAATGGGATGGACCCAAGAAAGCCCTAACATTCTATACAAACTTTCTTCAAAATTCTGTGATTTACTCAATATCCTTAAGGTGTAGGATTAGTGTCTTGAAGGATACATTAATGTATTAAATATAAAATTAGTAAATCAATGTGCAGATTAATTTCTATCTTGTCAACAGGATTTCATTTCAAGATAAACTGCTGTTTTTGTCAAAAATGGTTGAATATCAATCAACAATTTCACATCATTCAACTGAATAGTATTTTTTAGTTACTTGATTGGAATGTAAAAACGCATTTTCTCATACAATCAACATAATAAAGTCTGGCTAATTTTTCTCAGAAGCCCACAGAAAGTTATTTAACTCACAACATAAATAAGCTAATGTACTAATAATAGTATAAAACTAAACTGCTGTTTATAATAGAATCTCAATCATTTGCAACTCTACAAGTCATTTCGGATAGAAGAGTTTTCTTGATAACTTTGAGTGCTGAAACTTACTTCAGCTATGCAGCCATAGAAAAGAATGAGATCATGTCCTTTGTGGGTACATGGATGGAGCTGGAGGTCATTATCCTTAGCAAATGAATGCAGGAACAGAAAACCAAAATATGGCATGTTTTCACTTATAAGTGGGAGCTAAGTGATGGGAACACATGGATACATGGTACGGGCAACACATACTGGGGCCTACTGGAGGGTAGAAGTTGGGAGGAGGGAGAGGATCAGGAAAAATAACAAATGGATACTAGGCTTAATACCTGGCTGATGAAATAATCTGTATAACAAATGCCCAGTATACACATTTACCTATGTAAGAAACTTGCACATCCTGCACATGTACCCCTGAACTTAAAAGCTGAAAAACAAAAAAACCCCAGTAATAACAATATTTACTTCAGTGTTTGTGAATATTAAAGTATATGATAGGGCCTAATATAATGCAATAAAAAAGAAATTAGTTTATGATATATGATTTAATTCAGGGCTTACTGAATATGTGAGGACTACTATTTGCCTGTAAATTAAACTGAAAGTGGACAAGTCTTCTTGGAGAAGGTGCTACCTCTGTGAATCCTAAAGGATGTCAAGGATTTAGTGATAAATGGAAAATGAAAAAGGAATTCCAGGAAAAGGAAGCACTGTGTTAAAAGGTTCAGAGGAAAAAGAAAGAATAACAATTTTTGGAACTACAAGTAGCTTAGAATAAGTGGTAGGAGGTGAGAAGGAATGGTGAGAAATAAGCCAAGTAGTATTAAATAAGAGCCAGATCATGTTAAGGAATTTAGTCTTAGATCTTGCAGCAGGGGGATCTTCTGAATGAGTTTTCCCTTTTGAAATTTTTGTACCTTATAAAAATTTGAGATATAATTTACATACAATAAAATGCACAATTTGTAAGCAAACTGGTCTAAGAGATTTGACAAATGCACACACTTTTGTAACCACCACCCAAATCAAGATAAATCAAGATTTCTATCACCTCCTAAATTTTCCCTTGGGCCCCTTCCAGTCATTCTGCAGTGCCCCCGACCCTGAGACAACTACTATTCTGATTTCTATCACAGTAGCTTAGTTTTTACTGTTCTAGACTAGAATCATCCATTATAATTTTTCATATGTATGAATGAATAGGAATTTTCATTCAACATAATGTCAGTGAGATTCATCCATGCTGTTGGATGTATCACCAGTTCATTCCTTTTTAGTGCTGAGTGGTAGTATTTCAGTGTATGGCTCTATCACATTTTTCTATGAATTCTGCCATTGATGGACATTTGTGTTGTTTCTAGTTTGGGGCCATTATAAATAAAGCTAATATGAACATTAATGTACAAGTCTTTGTGTAGACCTATGCTTTCATGTTTCTTGGTTAAACACCTAGGAGTAGAACCTCTGGGTTATATGATATTTGTTGTAAGAAAATGCCAAACTATTTTCCAGAGTGACTAACATTTTAATTGCTTACCAACAATGTATGAGTCCCACTGCTCTGCATCTGCACCAACACTTGGTAGTGTCAGTATTTTTAATCAATCCACCATTCTGGTAGATATGAAGTACAGTTTCATTGTGATTGGTTTTTGAGTGCTTAAACTTCTTTTTAATGTTATTTCATCTTTTACCTTACTGTCAACTATCAGATTTCACTTGACCTACCTGTAGCATCTTTCCCAGTCCCTTCAGATTTGCTGCTTATAATCTGCTATAGGCTTGACATTTAGTTAAAACTAATTAAACTCATGTACAGATAGAATAAAAGGGCAATGATTGTGGTTTTGAATGGCTTTTCCAATAAGTCAGACACATATTCTCTAGTGGCTTAGAAGCCATTTGTTTACCACTTGATTTCTGGCTGTGGTCTAGATAGGTGAATTTGTCATATACCCAAGTTCTACATGGGTAGGTTATTAAGCATAATTCTATTTCTAGGAAAAGAGATTTTTGAAATGCAAATGAAGAACCTCCCTGCTATTACCAATTACAATTCCAGAGATTCCCTCATACTTGTTCCCTCATACTTGTTGTTCCCTCATGGGCTCAGCTCCTGTGGGAGTTCTGCCAGGGGCTCTAGCACCTTCCAGTGTCCTAGTGGTGGCAGTAGGAAAAGGGCTCATGTATTAACTATTCTAAGGGTCTAATAGGAGCTTGTGAGAACTCAAGCCCCCAGAAGAGGAGGGTTGAGGGAGAAACAAACTTCTGCAGACAGCAGAAACAGCTCCACCATCCATGAGTAGTAAGAGTAGTTCAAAGTCCCTCAAGAGAGGTTGTTGATGAATGTGGGACATTCATAAGTTAAGTGTTCATTAGAAGAGAACTGCCTGCCTGTATATGAAAATGCCTTGAACATAGTTATATGGTTTGGCTCTGTCCCCACTCAAATTTCATCTTGAATTCTCATGTGTTGTGGGAGGGACCCTATGGAAGGCAACTGAATCATAGGGACAATTCTTTCCCTACAGTTCTCATGATAGTGAATAAGTCTTATGAAATCTGACGGTTTTATAAACAGGAATTCACCTGCACAAGCTCTCTCTCTTTGCCTGCTGCCATCCATGCAAAACGTGACTTGCTCCTCCTTGCCTTCTGCCATGATTGTGAGGCTTCCCCAGTCATGTGGAACTGTAAGTCCAGTTAAACCTCTTTCTTTTGTAAATTGCCCAGTCTCAGTTATGTCTTTACCAGCAGCATGAAAATGGACTAATACACATAGTTTCTATTTGTTCAACAAAAATCAGAAGAAAATAACACAAAAACACTGTTTAAAATGAGAGATTCCCTATCCCTTTTTTGTATCTCAGAGGTAGAAGGGAAAACTATACTCTGTATAATGGTAAAGACAAAAATCAGTGTCTGCTCATACAAAATGTCTGGAATTCTAGCTTGAGTTTTGCATTCATTAGCATAGTCTCCAGAGGCAAGTTGCAGGATATGAACAAAACAGCCTTCTCTTTTAGAATATTGTTTTCCTACTACACAAGGGAGGAGGCATCAGGAATGTTGGCCACAGTCAGGCATTTTGCTCAAGGAGAAAAAAATTGAATTCTCTACACTTTATTAAGTGATTATACCCTTGTTTCTTATGGTAAAATTACATAGTAAACAGCACCTGCAGATTACAGGGCTATCAGCTGAAAACAATTTGTTAACAGTGAGACATGGGGGATACACCCATTATTGCTAGTGACTCTCCAGACACTGCTACAAACATATTTTTAATATATCTAAACCCACAAAATTATTTTTTGTACCATGACATAGAATAAATTTAATTCATTTTCTATTTCATGGCTAATGTCCTTGATTGTACTAGATAATTCATAGAAAATCACTCATAAATCTCTTTAGGGAAGGGGTCATACATCCATTTTTGTATACCTAGTGCCTAGTCCTGGGCCTGGCACATAATAGACCCTAATAAATCTCACTCTGTTGAAAGAACAATTACATTGTCTTTGTTCAAGTTGTTATAATAAAATACCTGAAATTCGGTATCTTATAAAGAAGATAAATTTATTTTCTCACAGTTCTGGGGCTAGAAATTCCAAGATCAAGGGCCAACAGGTTTATGAAGTGAGGGCCGCTCTCTGCTTCCAAGATGGCATCTTGTTGTTGCATCCTCTAGAGGAGAGGAACACTGTGTACTCACATGATAGAAGGGAGAAGGGAGAGAGAGCTGAATAGTGCATGAAGCCTCTTTTAAGAAGCTTAATCCTATTCACAAGGTAGGAGCCCTAATGGCCTAATCATCTCTAATGGCCTCACCTCTTAATACCACCATATTGGCAACACCTACATTTTGGAAGGGACAAACTTAAACCAGAGAGTGGACTATCTATCACCAATCCATTCCTTAAAGCCAAAATTTTTTTGACTCTAGTTGGGCTTAGTTTTTGGGATCCATCATGGAGAGGTACACTAAGGATTCAATACACTACTGGCAGGAATCAAATCAAAGGGATCCTAAGAATGAGAGACCCTATAGGTCAGTGGTTCTCAAATTTCAGTGTACATCATAATCACTAAGCAAGAGTGTCAAAATGCAGAATCCCAGGCCTTCCCCTTCCCAAATTTAGAGTCAGTCTGAGGTGGGACCCTAGAATCTGACTTTTCAACTTGCTCACTAGGGGATTCTGATGCACCCAATCCTTGAACTAAACTTTGAGAAACACTGTATTTTTCATTTATCAACCAGTTAATTACCTTTAGATTAAAGAAGCAAAGTCCTCTTTTTTCTTCTGGGTAAAATAAGGGTCTTGTATAGTTAGTGTTCTTTCACCTTTTATTCTATCATTCCCAGAGCTAATCTATTTATGAAATTGGTACTTCATGTCCCTCAAGAGGAGGCAGGTACATACCAGGCTCTTTAAAATCAGCAAATCACCTATTATTTTTCAAAATGATTTCTCTTTCAATGTTGTTGAATATAAAATCTATTTTTCTTATTGCAACCACTGCCATCACCATCATCATCCATGAACAATCAGCTGGGACCTTCAAATAAATTAAACCATTCATGCCCTGAAACATTCAACAAAATCTTTAAGTGATTTCAATATAGCAAGATATGAGCATCCTGGCACCAATGAGTGAAACAGAGTTCCTTCATTGGTACATATCCATGATGGATATGTCATAGATATAAAATAAATACAAAAGATGGCATTGAATGCACTTTTAATCATAAGAACCCTTAACTCGACATGCCGTGATTGTCAACAAAAGGTTTGGAGAAGGTCGTTCAGGGTGGTGTTGTCTGAACAAACATTGAGTACTTACCATATGGAAGGCACTGAACTAGAAACTATTTTTAATATACATAGACACACAACATAAAAACAATCTTGTGTATTTTTGGAGCAGTGATAGCACTACATAATAGAAGGTAGTAAAGTTTCAAAAACAGTGTGGCAAGAACAGAAACATAGTATGTGCTGGTTGCTGAACAGAGTGTGCCAACTCCTGGGAGTGAGCAAATGAGGACATTCAACACTGGTCACAGCATCCCATGGGAGCTGTCACCAGTGGGGTGGGGGTGGAGGTGGTAGCAATCAGGCCAAATGCCAAATGAAGCTAGCATCTTGGACATTTCTGATATGAGTGCCAGGGATTACCATGTCTTGTAGATATGTCAGAGGATGACTGAAATTGTGGAGTAAGACTAAGCGTGGAAGCTAAACACGACCAACATTTTTTCATCACATAGAACTAGAAGCAGTCACTGAATTCTGCTTCCTAGGCAGTTTGACTTAAACATTACTGCCCCAAAATGCAAGTAACTACAAAGCAGAAAGGAAAATAAGAAAAGTATTTTTACTTGGGAAGATTATCATGGAATGGCACCAGTGTGAAATTGTACTACAGACCAGTTCAATCTCTGGCTTTTCTTAGATCCCATTTTGGGGCAGAACAGATCCCCTAACATTTATCAAATAATGCTTTATATATCTTAATAATATTTTTTCTTCCCTCATAGGTAGTAAGCTCCCCAATGGCAAGTATATTTGTGGGTCCAGAACCAGTGTGGACTTGTCCTCTGGACAGGATGAAATCTACTTAAGGTATGCATCAAAGAACAAGATGAGTTATTAGAAACACAAAACTATTAATGCATAGGGGGAAAATTGACCCCTACCCTGACCTTTTGTTTTCTAGGTTCAGCTTGATTCCTAACATCCAGAACAGAGCTGAAAAACTAAAACCTTACTGAATTGTTCCTCATTAATGGAAATTATAAGTTGGGTTAAGCTTTTGTATTACTTTGAAATTTACACCCAGCACAGACGTCACATCTACCTTGTTGAACTGTTTTACTGTGTGTCAGACTCATGCTTAATGTAAAATGGCAAGAGGGGATGACTATTACCAAGATTCTGGAAGTCAGCTGGTCTATTAGCATTAAATCACTGTTCCTTGCTGACATGTGTAGAGATGAAATGGCAGAAGGAAACCCAAGTATCTTTGGTATGGTGGCTTTATGGCATAACCCCAAGCAGGGGTGGCATAAGAAATACTCTAAAGGATGTATTAAAGCATAGTTTCAAATGACATTAACATAGCTGTGGGTGGCTGGGGAAAACAGCAGCAGAGACCAGCTTGGAATGCAACAATATGGAATTTAGAAACTCTTTTTGAGCAAATGCTTTCAGCTGACCACAAGTCAAACAGAAATACAGACAGTAACAGGCTTTACAAGTAGCAGCTGCAGACACAAATCAAAAAACGGTTTGTATGTATGTCATATAGAAAGGACTTTTGGTTGAAGATTTAGTCTTTGCTCCCCATGAGAGTGGATGAGAACAGTAGTGACATCTTTGAATAAAAGGAAGGGCAACAATATATACTGGATGACACTGCCTTCCCTTGGGAGTGTGTGCTTATTTATTTTGTAATACCTCATACTTCTAAAGTGAAAAGTGCTTTGGCACATAAAGAGAAAAATATACTCTTCCACTTGTAGTACCTGAAAATCACTAAAGGCTATCATTTGTGAGTAGCTCACAAATTAGATGAGCTCTGGATTAAGAAACATTAGCTCAAACACAACCTCTTAATTATGAATTGTTAAATGGCTCTTGAACATTTGATAATGATGTTGCAGTTTATCTTTATGAAGCTGGACTAGCACAAGTTAGAGTAGCATCATGACTAAATTGAGATTGCCTGTTCAATACATTTAAGCTAGGATTTTTTTCTCCTTGTCCAAAATTCCACTATTAATAGTACTCTATGAAATCCATTCTGCTCCCAAATGGAGACTTAAACCACATAAACTACCTCTAAGCAACATCTGACTACAACATTCAAGATAAATATGAAGGAAGGATAAAAGCGAGGTAGTTGAAAAGCTGAGCAGAGGGATCCAGGATGGCCGAATAGGAACAGCTCTGGAGTGTAGTCCCTAGTGAGAACAATGTAGAGAGTGAGTGACCACCACATTTCCAAGTGAGTTATTACTGCCCAGAGACTAGGAGACTCCTTGGCTGAAAAGCACCATGAATTTCCAGCATGGCTGTTTCAGCTGGTGCAGTGGGTCTCTGCACAAAAACTCACACAAAGCTGGGTGGCCATTTCAACTGGCACCTGGAACACCTGGGAGACAGAGCCACCCATTCAACTGAAAAAAAGGAGGCTGAAACAGGGAGCCAGGTGATCTGGCTCCATGGGTCCCACTCCAACAAAGACCAACAATCTGAAACACTCTGGATTGAGAGTTTCACAGCAAGTGCAGCTGGACCCAGGATGGTGCAGCTCTGTTGGGGGAAGGGCGTCTGCCATTACCAAGGCAGTCCACCACTACCGAGGCAGTCCACCATTACTGAGGCAATCAGCCATTACTGAGGCAGTCCACAATTACAGAGGCAGTCCACCATTAATGAGGCAAACCACCATTACCGAGGCAGTTCTAACTATATCTCTATAAATAAAACTGAAAGGAAGTTCACACAGCAGCTGGGCAGAGCCCATGGCAGCTCAGCAACAACTCTGCTGGCAGACTGTGACTAGGATACCTGCTTGCTGGGCAGGGCATGTCTGAAAAAAGGCAGCAGAATGACAGGAACTTATAAATAAAGCCCCACCTTCCCAGGACAGAGCACCTGGGAAAAAAGGCAGATATGAATTCCTGCAGCAGACTTAAACATAAGTCCAGCAGGTCTGAATGGAACAACAGAGCTCACAGCTCAGCATTTGAGCTCCTATAAGGGACAGACTGTCATATCAAGCAGCTTGCTGACCCCTGTATATCCAAAGAGACACCTCATAAAGAAGAGCTCAGGCTGATATCTGGTGGGTATCCTTCTGGGACAAAGATAACAGAAGAAGAAACTGGCAGAAACCCTGACTGTTCTGCAGCTGCCACAGGTGATCCCCAGGCAAGCAGGGTCTGGAGTGGACCTCCAGCAGTCCTACAGCAGAAGGGCCTGACTGTTAGAAGGAAAACTAAAAAACAGGAAGAAATAACTTTATCAGCAACAAAAAGGACATCCACTCAGAGACCCCATCTGAAAGTCACCAATCACAAAGACCACAGGTAGACAAATCCATCAAGATGGGAAGAAACAAGTGCAAAAAGGATGAAAACACCCAAAACCAGAATGCCTCTCCTCCTCCAAGGGATCACAACTCCTCACCAGCAAGGGAACAAAACTTGATGGAGAATGAATCTGATGAATTGACAGAAACGGGCTTCAGAAGGTGGGTAATAACAAACTTCTCTGGGCTAAAAGAACATGTTCTAACCCAATGCAAAGAAACTAAGAACCTTTAAAAAAGATTTGACGAAATGCTAATGAGAATAAACAGCTTAGAGAGAAATATAAACGAATTGATGGAGCTGAAAAACACAACGTGAGAACTTCATGAAGCATACACAAGTTTCAATACCTGAATTGACCAAGCAGAAGAAAGGATATCAGAGGGCGAAGATCAACTCAATGAAATAAAACTAGAAGTCAAGATTAGAGTGAAAAGAAATCAACAAAGCCTCCAAGAAATATGGGATTATGTGAAAAGACATAATCTAGGATTGATAAGTGCACCTGAATGTGACAGAGAGACTGATTCCAAGCTGGAAAATACTCTTCAGGATATTATCCAGGAAAACTTCCCCAACCTAGCAAGGCAGGCCAACATTCAAGTCCAGGAAATACAGAGAACATCGCAAAGGTATTCCTCAAGAAGAGCAACACCAAGGCATATAATTGTCAGATCCACCAGGGTTGAAATGAAGGAAAAAATGCTAAGGGCAGCCAGAGAGAAAGGTCAGGTTACCTACAAAGGGAAGCCCATCAGAATCACAGTGAATCTCTCAGCAAAAACCCTACAAGCCAGAAGTGAGTGGGGGCCAATATTCAACATACTTAAAGAAAAGAACTTTCAACCTAGAATTTCATATCCAGCCAAACTAAGTTTCATAAGTGAAGGAGAAATAATATCCTTTGTGAACAAGCAATTGCTGAGAGATTGCGTCACCACCAGGCGAGCTTTACAAGAGCTTTTGAAAGAAGCACTAAACATAGAAAGGAACAACCAGTACCAGCCACTCCAAAAATGTACCAAATAGTAAAGAGCATTGACACAATGAAGAAACTGCATCAACTAATGGGCAAAACAACCAGCTAGCATCAAAATGGCAGGATCAAATTAACACATAACAATATTAATCTTAAATATAACTGTGCTAAATGCCCCAATCAAAAGACACAGACTGGCAAATTGGATAAAAAGTCAAAACCCATTGGTGTGCTGTATCGAGGAAACCCATCTCACATGTAAGGACACACATAGGCTCAAAATAAAGGGATGGAGGAGGATTTACCAAGCAAATGGAGAGCAAAAAAAGAAAGTAAGAAAAGAAAAAAAAAAAGCAGGTGCTGCAATCCTAGTCTCTGATAAAATAGACTTTAAAACAACAAAAATCAAAAGAGATAAAGAAGGACATTACATAATGGTAAAAGAATCAATGCCACAAGAAGAGCTAATGATCCTAAATATATACTCACCCAATACAGGAACACCCAGATAAATAAAGCACGTTCTTAATGACCTACGAAGAGACTTAGACTCCCAAACAATAATAGTGGGAGACTTTAACACTCCACTGTCAATATTAGAGAGATCAACAAGAGAGACAACTAACAAGGATATCCAGGACTTGAACTCAGACCTGGAACAAGCAAATCTAATTCACATCTACAGAACTCTCCACCCCAAATCCACAGAATATACATTCTTCTCAGCACCACATCACACCTACTCTAAAATTGACCACATAATTGGAAGTAAATCACTGCTCTGCAAATGCAAAAGAAAGGAAATTATAATAAACAGTCTCTCAGACCACAGTGCAATCAAATTAGAACTCAGGATTAAGAAACTAACTCAGAACCGCTCAACTTCATGGAAACTGAACAAGTGGCTCTTGAATAGTGACTGGATAGACAATGAAATGAAGGCAGAAATAAAAATGTTCTTCAAAACCAATGAAAACGAAGGTGCAATGTACCAGAATCTCTGGGACACATTTGAAGCAGTGACTAGAGGAAAATATATAGCAATAAATGCCCATGTGAGAAGCAAGGAAAGATCTAAAATCAACACTCTATTATCAAAATGGAAAGAGTTAGAGTAGCAAGATCAAAAAAAACCTCAAAAGCTAGCAGAAGACAAGAAACTAAGATCAGAGCAGAACTGAAGGAGACAGAGACACAAAAAACCCTTCAAAAAATCAATAAATCTAGGAGCCGATTTTCTGAAAAGATCAACAAAATAGATAGACCTCTAGCCAGATTAATAAAAAAGAAAAGAGAGAAGAATCAAATAGATGCAATAAAAAACTATGAAGGGGATATCACCACAGATTCCACAGAAATTCAAACCATCATCAGAAATTATTACAAACAACTCTATGCACATAAACCAGTAAGCCTGGAAGAAATGGATAAATTCCTTGACACTTGCACTCTCCCAAGCCTAAACCAGGAAGAAGTTGAAACCCTGAATAGACCAATAACAAGGGCTGAAGTTGAGGCAGCAATTAATAGCTTACCAACCAAAAAAAAGCCCAGGTCCAGATGGGTTCACAGCTGAATCCTACCAGACACGCAAAGAGGAGCTGGTACCACTCCTTCTGAAACTATTCCAAACAATCCAAAAAGAGGGAATTCTTCCCAAATTATTTTATGAGACCAACATCATCCTGATACCAAAACCTGGCAGAAACTCCACAAGAAAAGACAATTTCAGGACAATATCTGTGATGAACGTAGATGCAAAAATCTTCAGTAAAATACTGACAAACCGATTGCAACAGCACATCAAAAAGCTTATCCATCACGATCAAGTAGGCTTCATCCTGGGGATGCAAGGGTGGTTCAACATATGCAAGTCTATAAACATAACCCACCACATAAACAGAACCAAAGACAAAAACCACTCTCAATAAACTAGGTATCGACGGAATGCATCTCAAAATAATAAAAAGCTATTTATTACAAATGCACAGTGAATATCATACTGAATGGGCAAAAACTGGAAGCATTCCCTTTGAAATCTGGCACTAGACAAGGATGCTCTCTCTCACCACTCCTATTCAATATAGTATTGGAAGTTCTAGCCAGAGTTATTAGGCAAGAAAAAGAAATAAAGCGTATTCAATTAGGAAAGGAGGAAGTCAAATTGTCTCTGTATGCAGATGATGTGATTGTATATTTAGAAGACCCCATCATCTCAGCCCCAAATCTCCTTAAGCCGATAAGCAACTTTAGGAAAGTCTGAGGATACAAAATCAATGTGCAGAAATCACAAGCATTCCTATACACCAATAACAGACTTAAAGAGAGCTAAATCAAGAATGAACTGCCATTCGCAATTGGTACAAAGAGAATAAAATACCTAGGAACACAACTATCAAAGGATGTAAAGGACCTCTTCAAGGAGAACTACAAACCACTGCTCAATGAAATAAGAGAGGACATAGACAGATGGAGAAACACTCCATGCTCGTGGTTAGGAAGAATCAATATTGTGAAAATGGCCATACTGCCCAAAGTAATTTATAGATTCAATGCTATCCTCATCACTCTATCAATGACCTTCTTCACAGAACTGGAAAAAACCACCTTAAATTTCATATGGAACCAAAAGAGAGCCCACATAGCCAAATCAGTCCTAAGCAAAAAGAACAAAGCTGGAGGTATCATGCTACCTGACTTCAAACTATACTACAAGGCTACAGTAATCAAAACAGCATGGTACTGGTAGCAAAACAGAGATATAGACCAATGGAATAGAACAGAGGTCTCAGAGGCAACACCACACATTTACAACCATCTGATCTTTGACAAACCTCACAAAAACAAGAAATGGGGCAGGATTCCTTGTTTAATAAATGGTGTTAGGAAAACTGGCTAGCCATGTGCAGAAAGCAGAAACTGGACTCCTTCCTGACACCTTACACTAAAATTAACTCCAGATGAATTAAAGACTTAATCATAAGACCTAGCATCATAAAAACCCCAGAAGAAAACCTAGGCATAAACATTCAGGAAATAGGCATAGGCAAGGACTTAATGACTAAAACACCAAAAGCATTGACAACAAAAGCCAAAATAGACAAATAGGATCTAATTAAACTCCACAGCTTCTGTACAGCAAAAGAAACAATCATTACAGTGAACCAGTAACCAACAGAATGGGTAAAATTTTTACAGTCTACCCATCTGACAAAGGGCTAATATCCAGAATCTACAAAGAACTAAAACAGATTTACAAGAAACAATAAACAAACCCATTCAAAAGTGGGCAAAGAATGTGAACAGACACTTTTCAAAAGAAGACATACATGAGGCCAAGAAACATATGAATAAATGCTCATCATCACTGGTCATTAGAGAAATGCAAATCAAAACCACATTGAGATTTCATCTCATGCCAGTTAGAATGGCTATCATTAAAAAATCTGGAGACAGCAGATGCTGGAGAGGATGTGGAGAAATAGGGACACTTTTACACTGTTGGTAGGAGTGTAAATTAGTTCAACCATTGTGGAAGACAGTGTGGCAATTCCTCAAGGACCTAGAAATAGAAATTCCATTTGACCCAGCAATCCCATTACTGGGTATACATGCAAAGGATTATAAATTGTTCTACTAAAACCAAAGGATTAGAAATCATTCTATTATAAAGACACATGAGACATATATGTTCACTGCAGCACTGTTTACTGGACCCAACCTAAATGCCCATCGATGATAAACTGGACAAGGAAAATGTGGCACATATACACCATGGAATGCTATGCAGCCATAAAAAACGATGAGTTCATGTCCTTTGTAGGGACATGGATGAATCTGGAAACCATCATTCTCAGCAAACTGACACAAGAACGGAAAATCAAACACCACATGTTCTCACTCATAGGTGGGTGTTGAGCAAGGAGAACACATGGATACAGGGAGGGGAGCATCACACACTGGGGAATAGGGAAGGGGCAGTAGAGGGTACGGAGGTTGGGGAGGGATAACATGGAGAGAAATGCCAGATATAGGTGACG
The DNA here is from genome assembly GCF_049354715.1 of Callithrix jacchus. Taxonomy (NCBI): domain Eukaryota; kingdom Metazoa; phylum Chordata; class Mammalia; order Primates; family Cebidae; genus Callithrix; species Callithrix jacchus. Next base: position 67,217,214 of record NC_133524.1, on the reverse strand, counting down.
GGGGGATGGAGGCAGCAAACCACATTGCCATGTATGTACCTGTGCAACAATCCTGCATGTTCTGCACATGTACCACAGATCCTATAGTGCAATAAAAAAAAAGCAAGGTAGTTAGTGAAAAAAGAGTTGCAACAGTCAGAATTTAGGGAAGGGGAATAGGATACAAGTAAGAAGCAAGTTAATAAACAGAAGACTGTCGATTCTGAGAAGGCAAAAATATTCCAAATATTATCAAAAAATTACATAGTGGGAAAAATTTTAAGGAAAGATGAGTGATATTCAGTTGAAATTGATATTGAAATACATCATAGACTAGAGTTCAACTGTTGTAACTAGGGCTCAGATAATGAAAAAAAGACTAGAAACAATGATCCAAATAAACCCATGGGCTTGAGTAGATAACAAAGATATGAATGCAGATACGTGGCCAGTGGACCATCAATCCAGGACTGGGTCACAGGAATGTGAGTACAGAAAGTGAGCTAAAAATGCCTGAAACAAATCTGAGGATTGGGAAAAACAGTAAAGGTCCTTGGACACATACTGAGGATTTTAAACACTACAACACTAGAATCAGCAAGGGCATAAAAGGACTGGCAAGAAAACTGTGAGACCAGCAAGACCACCATGAGATTAGACAAATCCAAAGCTTCAGTGTTGTTCTTAACTTGGCATTTTAGTGCCTCATGTGTCCAAGAGTGTCCAGGGCCTACCTTAAGGTAAATACAAAATAATTAATTATGTGACATAACGGCAGACCAATACTATTTCAGTGGCTGTAAAACTGAGAGACAAATATCTTGAGAGAGTTTTTTTCAATATGGCTACTGACTGAAATTCAGCATTAGGGTTTGTCTATGTAAATGGAATTTTCTTGGAGGAAAATTCCTGACTCATGCTTATGACCATGAAAGTGAGTGAAAAAAGTATGCTGAGTGTTGTCTCACGAATATTTTGCATATTATCTCAATGGAGCTACCTACTCAAAAAGAAATTAGAATAAAACATAAACAAATGAAATGAAGTATAGCAAAATACCCTATTCATTAGAGTCAATTTTTTGCATATCCATTGTTTGATTGTTAGTATTAGTGACTAAAGTTATCTTTCCATGGAGCAATGGAGAATTAGATTTCATTGCTTTATACTAATCTCTTTCACAGAGCTTTAACTCTAATGAATCCTCTGATTTCTATAAATGGATAAACAACGTAGATTTGTCCAGTTCATAGCTAATTGCTAATTACAAATATTTTCCAAAAAATCCACAGAAACCATATAAACGTTAAAATTTAACAAGTGTATAGTCATCTGGATCAAGGTAACTGACTAACCAAACGATTTTAGCTCCTCTCTCTCTCAAGATCCCATTAAAATGACATTAAGCAAACAGAGGTGGAGAAGGTGGAGCAAGATGGCCAAATGAAAGCTTTCAGTGATATCCCCCATTGCCAGAACACCAAATTGAACAAATATCCATACAAAAAAGCACCTTAATAGGAACCAAAAATCAGATAAGTGATCATAGTACCTAGTTTTAACACCATATTAAGGAAAGAGGCACTGAAGAGGGTAGGAAAGATAGTCTTAATCCACCTATGCCACCTCTCACCCACTCCCCAACAGTGGCCATGTAGCACAGACAGAATCTGTGCACTTTGGGGAGGGAAAACACAGTGATTGTGACTTTGCATTGGAACTCAGTGCTGCCCTGTCACAGCGGAAAGCAACCTGGGGCAGAACTCAGGTGGCAACCACAGAAGGAGCATTAGACCAGCCCTAGCCAGCAGAGATTCATCCATCCCAGTGGTTGGAACCCGAGTTCTGGTGAGCCCGAACACTGCAGGCTAAAGTGCTCTGCGGTTCTAAATAAACTTGAAAGGCAGTCTAGGTCACAAGGACAGCAATTCCTGAGCAAGTGCTGTGCTGGGTTTGGAGACAGTGGCTTGAGATGCATGCAATCTAGTGATATATCAGCTGGGGTGGCCAAGGTAGTGCTTGCATCACCCCTCCGTCAACTACAAGCAGTGCAGGTCACAGCTCCAAGAGAGACTCCGTCCATCTTCTTGAGAAGAGGAGAGGAGAGAATAAAGAGGACTTTGTCTTGCAACTTGGATACCAGCTCAGCCACAGAATAGGGTACCAGGCAGAGTTCTAAGGCTCCCATTCCAGGCCCTGGCTCCTGGATGGCATTTCTAAACAGCCTGGCTCAGAAGGGAACCTGCTGCCTTGAAGCGAAGGATCCAGTCCTGATAGAATCCATCACCTGCTGACCGAAGAGCTTTTGACTCCTGAAAAAGCAGCATTGATAACCAGGCAGTACTTGCCACAGGCCTTGTATGAGATTCAGCTGTGCTGGCTTCAGGTGTGACCCAGTACATTCCCAACTGTGGTTGCTATGAGGAGAGAATTCTCTTGCTTGACAAAAGGAGAGGGAAGAGTAAAAGGGACTTTGTTTTATGGCTTAGGTCCCACATTCTAGGCCTTGGCTCTTGAATGGCTTTTCTGGACATGTCCTGGGCCAGAGGGGAGCCAACTGCCCTGAGGAAAGAGTCCCAGGCCTGGCAGCATTCACCACAAGCTGATTAAAGATCTCTTGGGCCTTGAGTGAACACTGGCAATAGCTAGGCAGTACTTGCCATGGGCCTGAGTCTCTCCACAGGGAGAGACTCTTCTGCTTGAGGAAAAGGGAGAGACTCTTTTGCTTGAGGAAAAAGGAAGGAAGAGTGGGAAGGATTTTGTCTTGTTCTTTGGTTGTCAGCTTAGCCACAGTATAATAGAGCACCGAGTATGTTCCTAAGCTTCCTGACTACATGCCCAGGCTCCTGGATGGCATCTTTAGACCTGCCTGGGCCCAGGAAGACTTTCGCCCTGAAGGGAATGTCATAAGCCTGGCTATATTTGCCATCTGCTGATTATAGAGCCCACTTTCACCACTGTTATCCAAGATAGTACTGGAAATTCTAGGTAGAGTAATTAGACGAGAGAAAGATATAAAGAGCATCCAAATTGGAAAGGAAGAAGTTGAATTATCTTTATTTGCAGATGAAATGGTCTTATATATGGAAAAACTAAAAATTCCACCAAAAAAATTATTCGAATTGATAAACAAGTTCAATAAAGTTGCAGGATAAAACAATAAACATAGCATTTCTATATATCAATAGCAAACAATTTGAAAAAGAAATTAAGAAAGTAATCCCATTTACAATGGCCACAAAAAAAATAAAATACCTAGGAATAAACTGAACCAAAGAAGTGAAAGATCTCTAAAATGAAAAATATAAAACATTGAAGTAAGAAATTGAAAAATGGAAAAGATATTTCATGTTCATGGATTAGAAGAATCGATATTATTAAATACTCATAGTACCCCAAGCTATCCATGGATTCAATGCAATCCCTATCAAAATATCAATGACATGGATAACTTAGAGAGGAATATGAATGAATTAAAGGAGCTGAAAAACACAATACGAGAACTTCGCGAAGCAAACACAAGTTTCAATAGCCGAATTGACCAAGCAGAAGAAAGAATATCTGAAGTCGAAGACCAACTCAATGAAATAAAACGAGAAACCAAGATCAGAGAAAAAAGCGCAAAAAGGAATGAACAAAGTCTCCAAGAAATGTGGGACTATGTGAAAAGACCTAATCTACGTTTGATAGGTGTACCAGAAGGGGACGAAGAGAATGAATCCAAGCTGGAAAATCCAGGAAAATTTCCCCCACCTAGCAAGACAGACAAACACTCAATTGCAGGAAATACAGAGAACACCACAAAGATATTCCGCAAGAAGAGCAACCCCAAGGCACATAATCGTCAGATTCAACAGGGTTGAAATAAAGGAGAGAATACTAAGGGCAGCCAGAGAGAAAGGTCGGGTCACCCACAAAGGGAAGCCCATCAGACTCACAGCAGATCTCTCGGCAGAAACACTACAAGCCAGAAGAGAGTGGGGGCCAATATTCAACATTCTTAAAGAAAAGAACTTTCAACCCAGAATTTCATATCCAGCCAAACTGAGCTTCAGAAGTGAAGGAAAACTAAATTCCTTTGCGAACAAGCAAGTACTCAGAGATTTTGTCACCACCAGGCCTGCTTTACAAGAGCTCCTAAAAGAGGCACTACACATAGAAAGAATCAACCAGTACCAGCCATTCCAAAATCACACTGAATGCTAAAGAGCTTCAACGTAATGAAGAATCTACAACAACTAACAGGCAAAACAGCCACTTAGCATCAAAATGGCAGTATCAAATTCACACATAACAATATTAACCCTAAATGTAAATGGACTAAATGCACCAATCAAAAGACACAGACTGGAAAATTGGATAAAAATCCATAACCCATCAGTGTGCTGTATCCAGGAAACCCATCTCACATGCAAGGATACACAAAGGCTCAAGATAAAGGGATGGAGGAAGATTTACCAAGCTAATGGAAAGCAAAAAAAAGCAGGAGTTGCAATTCTCATCTCCGATAAAATAGACTTTAAAGCAACAAAGATCAAAAGAGACAAAGAAGGCCATTACATAATGGTAAAAGGATCAATACAACAAGAAGAGCTAACGATCCTAAACATATATGGACCCAATGCAGGAGCACCCAGATATATAAGGCAAGTTCTTAATGACTTACAAAAGGACTTAGACTCCCACACAATAATAGTGGGAGACTTTAACACTCCACTGTCAATACTAGACAGATCAACCAGACAGAAAATCAACAAGGATATCCAGGGCTTGAACTCAGACCTGGAGCAAGCAAACCTGATAGACATTTACAGAACTCTCCACCCCAAATCCACAGAATACACATTCTTCTCAGCACCACATCACACCTACTCTAAAATGGACCACATAATTGGAAGTAAAGCACTGCTCAACAAATGCAAAACAACTGAAATCATAACAAACAGCCTCTCAGACCATAGTGCAATCAAGTTAGAACTCAGAATTCAGAAACCAACCCAGAACTGCACAGCTTCATGGAAACTGAACAACTGGCTCTTGAATGTTGACTGGGTAAACAACGAAATGAAGGCAGAAATAAAGCAGTTCTTCGAAACCAATGAGAACGAAGACACAACGTGCCAGAACCTCTGGGACACATTTAAAGCAGTCTCTAGAGGAAAGTATATAGCAATAAGTGCCCATATGAGGAGAATGGAGAGATCCAAAATTGACACCCTATCGTCAAAATTGAAAGAGCTAGAGGAGCAAGATCAAAAAAACTCAAAACCCAGCAGAAGACAAGAAATAACTAAGATCAGAGCTGAGCTGAAGGAGATTGAGACACGAAAAACCCTTCAAAAAATCAATAAATCCAAGAGCTGGTTTTTTGAAAAGATCAACAAAATAGACAGAACACTAGCCAGATTGATTAAAAATAAAAGAGAGAACAACCAAATAGATGCAATAAAAAATGATAAAGGGGAAATCACCACAGATTCCACAGAAATTCAAACCATCATCAGAGATTATTACAAACAACTCTATGCACATAAACTAGTAAACCTGGAAGAAATGGATAAATTCCTGGACTCCTGCATCCTCCCAAGCCTAAACCAGGAGGAAGCTGAAACTATGAATAGACCAATAACAAGGTCTGAAGTTGAGGCAGCAATTAAGAGCCTACCACACAAAAAAAGCCCAGGTCCAGACGGGTTCACAGCCGAATTCTACCAGACACACAAGGAGGAGCTGGTACCATTCCTTCTAAAACTATTTCAAACAATCCAAAAAGAGGGAATCCTTCCCAAATCATTTTATGAGACCAACATCATCCTGATACCAAAACCCGGCAGAGACCCAACGAGAAAAGAAAACTTCAGGCCAATATCCATGATGAACATAGATGCAAAAATCTTCAATAAAATATTGGCAAGCCGATTGCAACAGCAAATCAAAAAACTTATTCATCATGATCAAGTAGGATTCATCCCAGGGATGCAAGGCTGGTTCAACATACGCAAGTCTATCAACGTAATTCACCACATAAACAGAACCAAAAACAAAAACCACATGATTATCTCAATTGACGCAGAGAAGGCATTTGACAAAATTCAACAGCCCTTTATGCTAAAAACCCTCAATAAACTCGGTATCGATGGAACATATCTCAAAGTAATAAAAGCTATTAATGACAAACCAACAGCCAATATCATACTAAATAGGCAAAAACTGGAAGCATTCCCTTTGAAATCCGGCACTAGACAAGGATGCCCTCTTTCACCGCTCCTATTCAATATAGTACTGGAAGTTCTAGCCAGAGCAATCAGGCAAGAAAAAGAAATAAAGGGTATTCAAATAGGAAAGGTGGAAGCCAAATTGTCTCTATTTGCAGATGACATGATAGTATACCTAGAAGACCCCATTGCCTCAGCCCAAAAACTCCTGAAACTGATAAGCAACTTCAGCAAAGTCTCAGGATATAAAATCAATGTGCAAAAATCACAAGCATTCGTCTACACCAATAACAGACTTAAAGAAAGCCAAATCAAGAGCGAACTGCCATTCGCAATTGCTACAAAAAGAATAAAATACCTTGGAATACAACTTACAAGGAACGTAAGAGACCTCTTCAAGGAGAACTACAAACCACTGCTCAACGAAATCAGAGAGGACACAAACAGATGGAGAAACATTCCATGTTCATGGTTAGGAAGAATTAATATCATGAAAATGGCTATACTGCCCAAAGTAATTTACAGAATCAACGCTATCCCCATCAAGCTACCATTGACTTTCTTCACAGAACTGGAAAAAACCACCGTGAACTTCATATGGAACCAAAAGAGAGCCCGCATAGCCAAGTCAATTCTAAGCAAAAAGAACACAGTGGGGGGCATCACACTACCGGATTTCAAACTATACTACAAGGCTACAGTAATCAAAACAGCATGGTACTGGTACCAAAACAGAGATATAGACCAATGGAACAAAACAGAGGCACCAAAGGCAACACAACATACATAGAACTATACAATCTTTGATAAACCTGACAAAAACAAGCAATGGGGCAAGGATTCCATGTTTAACAAATGGTGTTGGGAAAACTGGCTAGTCATGTGCAGAAAGCAGAAACTGGACCCCTTCCTGACACCTTACACTAAAATTAACTCCAGATGGATTAAAGACTTAAACATAAGACCTGGCACCATAAGAACCCTAGAAGGAAATCTAGGCAAAAGTATCCAGGACATAGGAGTAGGCAAGGACTTCATGAACAAAACACCAAAAGCATTGGCAACAAAAGCCAAAATAGACCTAATGAAACTCCACAGCTTCTGCACGGCAAAAGAAACAGTCACTAGAGTGGATCGGCAACCAACAGAATGGGAAAAAATTTTTGCAGTTTACCCAGCTGACAAAGGGCTGATATCCAGAATTTACAAAAAACTCAAACGGATTTACAGAAAAAAAACAAACAAGCCCATTCAAAAGTGGGCAAAGGATATGAACAGACACTTTACGAAAGAAGACACATATGAGGCCAACAATCATATGAAAAAATGCTCATCGTCACTGGTCATCAGAGAGATGCAAATCAAAACCACATTGAGATACCATCTCACGCCAGTTAGAATGGCGATCATTAAAAAATCTGGAGACAACAGATGCTGGAGAGGATGTGGAGAAAAAGGAACACTTTTACACTGTTGGTGGGAGTGTAAATTAGTTCAACCATTGTGGAAGACAGTGTGGCAATTCCTCAAGGCCTTAGAAATAGAAATTCCATTTGACCCAGCAATCCCATTACTGGGTATATATCCAAAAGACTATAAATCGTTCTACTCTAAGGACACATGTACACGAATGTTCATTGCAGCACTGTTTACAATAGCAAAGACCTGGAATCAACCCAAAGGCCCATTGATAATAGACTGGATTGGAAAAATGTGGCACATATACACCATGGAATATTATGCAGCAATCAGAAATGATGAGTTTGTGTCATTTGTAGGGACATGGATGAATCTGGAGAACGTCATCCCCAGCAAACTGACACAAGAACAGAAAATGAAACACCGCATATTCTCACTCATAGGTGGGTGATGAAAAATGAGAACCCATGGACACAGGGAGGGGAGTACTAAACACTGGGGTCTATTGGGGGGAAAAGGGGAGGGCCAGCAGGAGGGGGAGGTGGGGAGGGATAGCCTGGGGAGAAATGCCAAATGTGGGTGAAGGGGAGAAGGAAAGCAAAGCACACTGCCATGTCTGTACCTACGCAACTGTCTTGCATGCTCTGCTCATGTACCCCAAACCTATAATCCAATAAAAAATTAAAAAAAAAAAAGTTCCTCCCAGAAAAAAAAAATATCAATGACATTCTTCATAGAAATAAAAAATATTCTAAAATGTATATAGCACCACAAAAGACCCAGAATAGCCAAAGCTATCCTGAGTCAAAAGAACAAAACTGGAAGAATCACATTATCTGACTTCAAATTGTAATACAGAGCTGTAGCAAGCCAAATAGCACGGTGCTGGCATTAAAAAAAGACACATAGACTAATGGAAAAGAATAACCCTGGAATAAGTCCATAAATATACAGTGAACTCATGTTTGACAAAGGTGCCAAGAACATACATTGGAAAAAGACAGTCTCTTTAGTAAATGGTGCTGGGAAAACTGGATATCCATATGCAAAAGAATGAAACTAGATCCCTATCTCTCACTGTATACAAAGATAAAGTTAAAATAAATTAAAGACTTACATCTAGGACCTCAAACTATGACATGACTGGAAAAAAATTGAGTGAACTCCAAGAAATTAGACCAGGCAAAAATTACTTGGATAATATCCCACAAGCACAGGCAATCAAAGCAAAAATGGAAAAATGGGAGCATATCAAATTAAAAACCTTCTGCATAGCAAAGGAAACAATCAACAAAGTTAAGAGATAACCCGCAGAATGGGAGAAAAAATTTGCAAACTACTCATCTGACAGGGATTAATAACCAGAATATATAAGGAGCTCAGACTACTCTACAGGAAAAAATATAATAATTTGATTTTAAAATGAGCAAAAGATCTGAATAGACATTTCTCAAAAGAAGACATACAAATGGCAAGGAAGTATATTAAAAGTATATCTACATCATCGAACATCAGATAAAATGCAAATTGAAACTACAATGAGATATCATCTCACCCCAGTGAAAATGGCCTTTATCCATTTTAACTTTTATTCAAAAGACAGGCAATAATAAATGCTGATGAGAATGTGGAGAACAGGGAACCCTCGTACACTGTTGGTGAAAATGTAAATTATGACAATCACTGTGAAGAATAGTTTGGAGGTTCCTCAAAGAACTAAAAATAGAACTACCATATGATCCAGCAATCTACTACTAGGTATATACCCAAAAGAAAGGACATCAGTATATCAAAGAGATATCTGCACTCCCATGTTTATTGTGGCACTATTCACGATAGCCAAGATTTGGAAGCAATCTAAGTATCCATCAATGGATGAATGGATAAAGAAAACATAGTAAGCATACACAATGCAGTACTATTTCGCCATAAAAAGAATGAGATCCTGTCATTTGCAAACACTTGAAGGGAAATGGAGGTCATTATGTTAAGTGAAATAAGCCAGACACACAGAAAGGCAAACTTCATATATTCTCACACATTTGTGGGAGCTAAAAAATTAAGACAATTAAACTCATGGGGATGCAGAGTAGAATGATGGTTACCAGAGGCTGGGAAGGGAAGTAATGGATGGGGAAGTGAGGATTATTAAAGGGTACAAAAATAGTTAGATAGAATGAATAAGATCTAGTATTTGATAGCATAACAAGGTAACTACCGTCAACAATCATTTATAGTATATTTTAAAATTGTACATTTTAAAATACTGTACATTAAAAAAACTCAGAGCATAATCGGATTGTTTTTAATACAAAGAAAGGATAAATGCTTGAAGTGATGGTTACTGCATTTACCTTGATGTGATTATTACACATTGTGTTCCTATATCAGAATATCTCATATACCCCATAAATATATATATATATATATATACCTACTATGTACTCACAAAATTGAAAAATAAAAAAATTTAAAATGCCATTAAACAATAAAAAAAGATATAATGAAGACAACAGTAGAGGGAATCAGTGGAAAAGACAGTCCAATATACTTCTGATAGGTGGAAATTGAATATGATGCTGGCTAATAAAGATTGGCAGATAAAATGACAGAGGGAGGATAGCATAGCCTGGGAGGATGTTAGTCTGCCTTGTAGGATCACAGAAAAGTTTGAAAATTGGAAGTGCCAAGTAAGGCATAGGGTGACAATGAAATATGAGAAATTCATTTAAAATCTGTATATTAATCATTTTCCTCTGCTGCATATAGAACTGCTAGTATTCAGGCATTGATTCCTAAGGCAAAGAAAAAAATCAGAAGGTTTTTCTCTAAGAGATTGAATAAATTGTCTAAGAAGAATTGAGGTAACTAATGTGGGCACTGGTGCTCTAAAACAAAGACCTCTACTATTTGGAATTTAGAGGTCCCCCAGCAAAATGGCTGTATTTACATAGGTGGGGCTTATTGAGTTGCAAGCCTTATATCTGGGGTAGTAAACCATTTTGCTCAATCCCTACATACATTATGAAATTTCAGGCAAGCAAAGATATAGAAAAGATCCTAAAAGGTCCCAGAGAGGAAAAACATTAATAATTAAGGGAACAAGAATAGGAATGGGTGGTCATCTCATCAGCTACACTGGCTCTTAGAGAGAACAATGGAGGAATGCCTTCAAAGTTCTGAGAACAAATTATTTCAAACCTATAATTTTGTCCTAATCAACTATCAACTGAGTCTGATAACAAAAAAGACATTTTTAGATTGGAAAGACTAATAAAACTAAGTGCAATGACAATAGTTGTACATTAGGCCTGAGGTACATTTAGCCTGAATGGAAGGAAGGAGGGCTCCAAGAAAGAGGCATCAAGAAAAAGAGAGGGAAGAGGACTCACCGTTTTATTTATCTTTAAGAAATTAGAGAAAATTATGAATGTAGCAGACAATGGAAGAAAAAATAAAGGTAATTAGAAAATCTAGAAAAAATTTATACAAATTAAGAAATATAATACTACAAACACCTGACAGAAGAGAGAAAAATTTTAAATAATTAACAATAATATAAATACTGCATGTTGATTTTCAACTTCTGGAAATAACTAATATACAAAAGCACAGAATATTTAATTATAGAGATAGTTAATTATAGATGTAAAACAACACACAAACATTACCACTGTTTGCAATGTAAAAAGTAAAAGTACAAATGACTAGAATTGGTAGGTAGAGGAGAGAGATAAAGGGAACTAAGGCCTCTTTTTACAAGCTCTTAAGTTTTACAAAGAATTAAGATATTGTCTATAGTTTATGAAACAGGAAATAAAGGTCTAAATATATTCCTCAAAGAAAGAGGAACTAAAAAGCATGATAGCTAAATTGGGACAAGAGATAGTATAAGTGAGTTATAGCCTCATTTGTTGTTTTTTTTTTGAGACGGAGTTTCACTCTTGTTACCCGGGCTGGAGTGCAATGGCGCGATCTCGGCTCACCACAACCTCTGCCTCCTGGGTTCAGGCAGTTCTCCTGCCTCAGCCTCCCGGCCTAATTTGTTAAATTATAAAGTTAACAAAGTCTAAAATAGACGAATCAAGACATAGCAGTATATATGAAAGAAGTCAATAGAAGAACTAAACAGAAACAGTTAATAGAGTGAAAGTTAATATCAGAGGAATAGGATTAAGAGGATTGGAACAGTGAAATGTTGTCTGCCTTATAGACTTTTAGGTATTTAGTTCATATTTTAAAAAATTATGTTCATATATTACTCATAAGATATAAAGATAATCATGGCAATTTAAAAACCAATTAGTAACCTTTAAACAGAAATCTTCTTTTGCCATTACTAAATTTAAATCAGTCTCTCAGAACTTTTACCTCAAAAGAGTTCTGGCAAGGAGACAACTAAAGCATAGTCCATGTCTCTATTATTTAGCCTGTCTTTCCCTAAACCCCAGCCTCAAAGCCTTTCTATATCCTTTCTCTTCTAACTCACTGATACTTGACACAAACTCTGGATTAAGTTATAACCAGTTTCATTTTCAGCAAAAGAGATAATGTTTATGGCTTTACAGACATACAACAATCTGTACACATTTAAGTATATAATTTTAAGTTTTGACATATGTATGTACATATATGTACACCTGTGAAACCATCATCACAATCAAAATAACAAAGATTTCCATCACCCCCAAAAGTTTCCTTACGCTACTTTGTAATCCCTTCCCATTCAGCCCAATCTCTGATGCCCTCTGCATTTCCAGGCAACTACTGATCTGCTTTTTGTCACTATAGATCAGTTGTCATTTTCCAGAATTTTATATAAATAGCATCACACAATATAATTTGTCTGGCTTTTTTCTCTCAGCATAACTATTTTGACATTCTATCATGTTATAATATGTGTCAGTTCATTGCTTTTTATTGATAGGTAGTATTCTGTTGTATGGATGTAACAGAGTTTGTTTATTTATTCTCTGTTGAGGGACAAAATACTTTATTTCCAGTTTTCAGTTACTACAAATAAAACTGTTACAGACATTGGTGTGCAAGTCTTTGTGTGGACATATGATTTTATTTCTCTTAGGAAATGCCTTGGAGTGGAACTGCTGGGTAACATATACTATGTGGTAGTATATAGTATAATATATATAGTATATAAAATACATTGTTACATATTCTGAATAACAGTTCTTTATCAGATATGTGATTTACAAATATTTTCTTCCAAGCTGTATTTTGTCTTATAATACAAATATTCCATTGAGTTGCTTCACACTTTTGTTGCAGATCATTTGACCATATACATGTTATATGAAACTGCCAAATTATTTCTTAAAGTGGATGTACCATTTTACATTCCCACCAGCAGTGTATGAGAATTTCAGGTTCTCAAATCCTCCTCAAAATTTAGTATGACCAGTCTTTTTAAGTTTAATCATTCTAATAGGTATGTAATAGTCTCTTGTTATGGTTTTAATTTGCATTACTCTGATGGCTAATGATGTTGAGCATCTTTCTGTATATCTTCTTTGGTGAAGTGTCTTTTCAAGTATTTCACTCATTTAATTATTTTTGTTGTTTTTAGAGACAAGATCTGGCTATATTGCCCAGGCTGGTTTCAAACTCCTGGACTCAAATGATCCTCTCATCTCAGCCTCCCAAGTAACTGGGATTACAGACATCCACCACTGTACCTGACTGCCTTTCCTCCATTTAAAAATATTGATTTGTGTGTTTTTTATTATTTTTTAAAAGTTCATCATAGATTTTGGATAACAGTTTTTGTCAGATATGGGATTTGCAAATATTTTCTTCCAAGCTGTATTTAGTCTTTTAATATAATTTTTTCATTGAATTGCTTCACCCTTTTATTGCAGATCATTAGACCATATATGTATGGGTTTATTTTTTGGCTCATTATTCTGCAATTAGATCTACTGTCTATATTAAAAACACTACGCCTTGATTCCTGTAGCTTTACAATAAGCCTTGAAATCAGGTAGCATAGGCCCTCCAACTTTGTTCTTTTTTTTCACAGTTGTTTAGGATATTCTAGGTACTTTAACTTTCCACATAAATTTTCAAATCAGCTTATCAGTTCCTATAAAAAATTAAAATTGCATTGACTCTATAGATCAATTTTGGGAAAACTCACATCTTAAAATTTCATATTTTTGATGCTATTAAGAATGGTGTTCTTAAAATTTTCTTTTTTTTAAAAATTTTTTATTGCATTTTAGGTTTTGGGGTACATGTGCAGAACATGCAAGACAGTTGCATAGGTACACACATGGCAGTGTGTTTTGCTTCCTTTTTCCCCTTCACCCACATTTGGCATTTCTCCCCAGGCTATCCCTCCCCAGCTCCCCCTCGCTGGCCCTCCCCTTTCCCCCCAATAGACCCCAGTGTTTAGTACTCCCCTCTCTGTGTCCATGTGTTCTCATTTTTCATCACCCACCTTGAGTGAGAATATGCGGTATTTCATTTTCTGTTCTTGTGTCAGTTTGCTGAGAATGACGTTCTCCAGATTCATCCATGTCCCTACAAACGACACGAACTGATCATTTCTGATTGCTGCGTAATATTTCATGGTGTATATGTGCCACAATTTCCCAATCCAGTCTATCACCTATGGGCATTTGGGTTGATTCCAGGTCTTTGCTATTGTAAACAGTGCTGCAATGAACATTCGTGTGCATGTGTCCTTATAGTAGAACGATTTATAGCCCTTTCCATATATACCCAGTAATGGGATTGCTGGGTCAAATGGAATTTCTATTTCTAAGGCCTTGAGGAATCGCCACACTGTCTTCCACAATGGTTGAACTAATTTACACTCCCACCAACAGTGTAAAAGTGTTCCTTTTTCTCCACATCCTCTCCAGCATCTGTTGTCTCCAGATTTTTTAATGATCGCCATTCTAACTGGTGTGAGATAGTATCTCAATGTGGTGTTGATTTGCATCTCTCTAATGATCAGTGATGATGAGCATTTTTTCATATGATTGTTAACCTCATATATGTCTTCTTTGGTAAAGTGTCTGCTCACATCCTTTGCCCATTTTTGAATGGGCTTGTTTGTTTTTTTCCTGTAAATCTGTTTGAGTTCTTTGTAAATTCTGGATATCAGCCCTTTGTCAGATGGGTAAACTGCAAAAATTTTTTCCCATTCTGTTGGTTGCCGAGTCACTCTAGTGACAGTTTCTTTTGCCATGCAGAAGCTGTGGAGTTTCATTAGGTCCCATTTGTCTATTTTGGCTTTTGTTGCCAATGCTTTTGGTGTTTTGTTCATGAAGTCCTTGCTTACTCCTATGTCCTGGATGGTTTTGCCTAGATTTCCTTCTAGGGTTTTTATGGTGCCAGGTCTTATGTTTAAGTCTTTAATCCATCTGGAGTTAATTTTAGTGTAAGGTGTCAGGAAGGGGTCCAGTTTCTGCTTTCTGCACATGGCTAGCCAGTTTTCACAACACCATTTATTAAACAGGGAATCATTTCCCCATTGCTTGTTTTTGTCAGGTTTATCAAAGACTGTATGGTTGTAGATATGTTGTGTTGCCTCCGATGCCTCTGTTTTGTTCCATTGTTCTATATCTCTGTTTTGGTACCAGTACCATGCTGTTTTGATGACTGTAGCCTTGTAGTATAGTATGAAATCCGGTAGTGTGATGCCCCCCGCTGTGTTCTTTTTGCTTAGAATTGACTTGGCTATGCGGGCTCTCTTTTGGTTCCATATGAAGTTCATGGTGGTTTTTTCCAGTTCTGTGAAGAAAGTCAATGGTAGCTTGATGGGTATAGCGTTGATTCTGTAAATTACTTTGGTCAGTATAGCCATTTTCATGATATTAATTCTTCCTAACCATGAACATGGAATGTTTCTCTATCTGTTTGTGTCCTCTCTGATTTCGTTGAGCAGCGGTTTGTAGTTTTCCTTAAAGAGGTCCGGTACGTTCCTTGTGAGTTGTATTCCTAGGTATTTTATTCTTTTTGTAGCAATGGTGAATGGCAGTTCATTCTTGATTTGTCTTTCTTTAAGTCTATTATTGGTGTAGAGGAATGCTTGTGATTTTTTCACATTGATTTTATATCCTGAGACTTTGCTGAAGTTGCTTATCAGTTTCAGGAGTTTTTGGGCTGAGGCGATGGGGTCTTCTAGGTATACTATCATGTCGTCTACAAATAGAGACAATTTGGCTTCCACCTTTCCTATTTGAATACCCTTTATTTCTTTTTCTTGCCTGATTGCTGTGGCTAGAACTTCCAGTACTGTATTGAATAGGAGTGGTGACAGAGGGCATCCTTGTCTAGTGCCGGATTTCAAAGGGAATGCTTCCAGTGTTTGCCCATTCAGTATGATATTGGCTGTTGGTTTGTCGTAAATAGCTTTTATTACTTTGAGAAACGTTCCATCGATACCGAGTTTATTGAAGGTTTTTAGCATAAAGGGCTGTTGAATTATGTCGAATGCCTTCTCTGCGTCAATTGAGATAATCATGTGGTTTTTGTTTTTGGTTCTGTTTATGTGGTGAATTACGTTTATAGACTTGCATATGCTGGACCAGCCTTGCATCCCTGGGATGAATCCTACTTGATCATGATGGATAAGTTTTTTGATTTGCTGTTGCAATCAGCTTGTCAATAGTTTATTGAATATTTTTGCATCTATGTTCATCATGGATATTGGCCTGAAGTTTTCTTTTCTTGTTGGGTCTCTGCCAGGTTTTGGTATCAGGATGATGTTGGTCTCATAAAATAATTTGGGAAGGATTCCCTCTTTTTGGATTATTTGGAATAGTTTCAGAAGGAATGGTAACAGTTCCTCTTTGTATGTCTGGTAGAATTCGGCTGTGAACCCGTCTGGACCTGGGCTTTTTTTGTGTGGTAGGCTCTTAATTGCTGCCTCGACTTCTGACCTTGTTATTGGTCTATTCATAGTTTCAGCTTCCTCCTGGTTTAGGCTTGGGAGGACACAGGAGTCCAGGAATTTATCCATTTCTTCCAGGTTTACTAGTTTATGTGCATAGAGTTGTTTGTAATATTCTCTGATGATGGTTTGAATTTCTGTGGAATCTGTGGTGATTTCCCCTTTATCGTTTTTTATTGCATCTATTTGGTTGTTCTCTCTTTTCTTTTTAATCAATCTGGCTAGTGGTCTGTCATTTTGTTGATCTTTTCAAAAAACCAGCTCTTGGATTTATTGATTTTTTGAAGGGTTTTTCGTGTCTCTATCTTCTTCAGTTTTTTTGAAGGGTTTTTCGTGTCTCAATCTTCTTCAGTTCAGCTCTGATCTTAGTTATTTCTTGTCTTCTGCTGGGTTTTGAGTTTTTTTGATCTTGCTCCTCTAGCTCTTTCAATTTTGACGACAGGGTGTCAATTTTGGATCTCTCCATTCTCCTTATATGGGCACTTATTGCTATATATTTTCCTCTAGAGACTGCTTTAAATGTGTCCCAGAGATTCTGGCATGTTGTGTCTTCGTTCTCATTGGTTTCGAAGAACTTCTTTATTTCTGCCTTCATTTCATTGTCTATCCAGTCAACATTCAAGAGCCAGTTGTTCAGTTTCCATGAAGCTGTGCGATTCTGGGTTGGTTTCTGAATTCTGAGTTCTAACTTGATTGCACTATGGTCTGAGAGACGGTTTGTTATGATTTCAGTTGTTTTGCATTTGCTGACGATTGCTTTACTTCCAATTATGTGGTCCATTTTAGAGTAGGTGTGATGTGGTGCTGAGAAGAATGTATATTCTGTGGATTTGGGGTGGAGAGTTCTGTAAATGTCTATCAGGTTTGCTTGTTCCAGATCTGAGTTCAAGCCCTGGATATCCTTGTTGATTTTCTGTCTGGTTGATCTGTCTAATATTGACAGTGGAGTGTTAAAGTCTCCCACTATTATTGTGTGGGAGTCTAAGTCTCTTTGTAAGTCATTAAGAACTTGCCTTATGTATCTGGGTGCTCCTGTATTGGGTCCATATATGTTTAGGATCATCAGCTCTTCTTGTTGTATCGATCCTTTTACCATTATGTAATGGCCTTCTTTGTCTCTTTTGACCTTTGTTGCTTTAAAGTCTATTTTATCAGAGATGAGAATTGCAAGTCCTGCTTTTTTTTTACTCTCCATTTGCTTGGTAAATCTTCTTCCATCCCTTTATTTTGAGCCTTTGTGTATCCTTGCATGTGAGATGGGTTTCTTGGATACAGCACACTGATGGGTTTTGGATTTTTATCCAATTTGCCAGTCTGTGTCTTTTGATTGGTGCATTTAGTCCATTTACATTTAGGGTTAATATTGTTATGTGTGAATTTGCTACTGTCATTTTGATGCTAGCTGGCTGTTTTGCCCATTAGTTGATGTAGATTTTTCATTATGTTGATGCTCTTTAGCATTTAGTGTGATTTTGGAATGACTGGTACTGGTTGTTCCTTTCTATGTGTAGTGCCTCTTTCAGGAGCTCTTTGTAAAGCAGGCCTGGTGGTGACAAAATCTCTGAGTACTTGCTTGTTCGCAAAGGATTTTATTTTTCCTTCACTTCTGAAGCTCAGTTTGGCTGGATATGAAATTCTGGGTTTAAAGTTCTTTTCTTTAAGAATGTTGAATATTGGCTCCCACTCTCTTCTGGCTTGTAGAGTTTCTGCCGAGAGATCTGCTGTGAGTCTGATGGGCTTCCCTTTGTGGGTGACCCAACCTTTCTCTCTGGGTGCCTTAGTATTTTCTTCTTTATTTCAACCCTGGTGAATCTGACGATTATGTGCCTTGGGGTTGCTCTTCTTGTGGAATATCTTTGTGGTGTTCTCTGTATTTCCTGCAATAGAGTGTTGGCCTGCCTTGCCAGGTGGGGGAAATTTTTCTGGATAATATCCTGAAGAGTATTTTCCAGCTTGGATTCATTCTCTTCGTCACATTCTGGTATACCTATCAAACGTAGGTTAGGTCTCTTCACATAGTCCCACATTTCTTGGAGACTTTGTTCATTCCTTTTTGTGCTTTTTTCTCTGATCTTGGTTTCTTGTTTTATTTCGTTGAGTTGATCTTCGACTTCTGATATTCTTTCTTCTGGTTGGTCCATTCGGCTGTTGAAACTTGTGCATGCTTCGTGACGTTCTCGTATTGTGTTTTTCAGCTCCTTAAATTCATTCATATTCCTCTCTAAGTTATCCATTCTTTTTATCATTTCCTCGAATCTTTTTTCAAATCTTTTTTTCAAGGTTCTTAGTTTCTTTGCATTGATTTAAAACATGTTCTTTTAGCTCACAAAAGTTTCTCATTATCCACCTTCTGAAGTCTAATTCCGTCATTTCATCACAGTCATTCTCCATCCAGGTTTGTTCCCTTGCTGGTGAGGAGTTTTGGTCCTTTGTAGGAGTCGCGGTGTTCTGGTTTCGGGTGTTTTCCTCTTTTTTGCGCTGGTTTCTTCCCATCTTTGTGGATTTATCCACCTGTCATCTGAGTAGTTGCTGACTTTTCGATTGGGTCTCTGAGTGGACGCCCAGATTGTTGATGATGAATTATTTCTGTTACTTGGTTTTCCTTCTACCAGCCTAGCCCCTCCACTGTATGAGTGCTGAGGTCCACTCAAGGCCCTGCTTGTCTGGGTGCACCTATAGCGGCTGTGGAACAGTGAGGGATGCTACGAGTTTCTTTTTCTGCTATCTTTGTCCCAGAATGATGCCTGCCAAATGTCAGTCTTCTGGATATAGAGGGGTCAGGAAGCTGCTTGAGGAGACAGTCTGTACTTTATAAAAGCTCAAGTGCCGATCTTTGATCTCTGTTGTTAATTCAGGGCTGTTAGGCTGCTACATTTAATTCTGCTGCAGTAGAACTCATAAAAAAATCCCTTTTTTTCCTCTGATGCTGTGTCTCGGGTGGTTGGGGTTTTCTTTATGTGTCCGTTGCGCTGTCCTGCCCAGGTAGGAGGCAGTCTCATCACTATTTGCCTGCCGAGGCTACGCCCTGCTGGTGTGAGGTTCGCCCTGTTGCTGCAGTCTCTGCCCTGCTGCTGCGGTCACCACCCTGATGCCAGGCTATGCCCAGAGAGACTGTGCGGCATCTCTCTGTTGTGGCAGGTTGCTTTGGTAACAGCAGGCTGCGTCAGCAATGGGAGTGTATCTCAGTAGGGGTGGCTTGCCTCGGTAATGGCAAACGCCCCTCCCCCACTGAGCTGCACCATCCTGGGTTCAGCTGTGCCGGCAGTGAAACTCTCCACCCAGAGTGTTTGGAATCGCTGTTTTGTTTGTTTCACTTCCCTGGCCCAAACACCGTTTCCCTGGAATCTCCTGGACTGGCTCACTGTCCAAGTCCCGTTCAATCAGATGGATATGCCAATCTGCTCTCTCAAGTCTCAGATTGCAGTTCAACAGGGCACCCGAACCAGTGCACTTTGTGCGGAGTGCTGTGGAGTGCCGCTGCGCTGCAGCGCTGGCCACCGGCTGCACCAGCCAAACCTGCTTCGCTGGCATCCCACATCTCTTTTATACCTGGGAATTTCCCCATTCTGTGTGGAAATGCGGCCCTGACTCACCCTCCACGTGTTCACTGAGAGCTTCAATCCTGGGTTGTTCTCACCGCACCATCTTGAGTTGGTCCCCCTTAAAATTTTCAATTTCTGATTGTTTATTCCTAATGTATAGGAATAGAATGGATTTTTAATAATGACACTGTATCCTGTGAACTTGCTGTATTCACTCACTAGTTCTGGTAGTTGTTTTGCGGATTTCTTACAACTTTTTACAAAGATAATCATGTTTTCTGCACATAAAGACAGTTTTATTTCCTTTTAAAATTGATTGCCTCTTACTTATTGCTTCCTTGTTTTACTGGCTAGAACCACCAGCATAATGTTGACTAGAAATGATGAGAGCAGACATCTTAATCTTGTTCCTGATTTTGGAAGAAAAGCATTTAGTCTTTCACCATAAAGTATGATGTTACTTGTAGAACATTTGTAGATGTCCTTTATCAGTCTGTGAATGTTCCCCTCTACTCTTAGTTGGTTGACAGTTTCTTTTTTTTTTTAATCATGACTTGGTGTTGGATTTTGTTAAATACTTTGTTTGCATTAATTAATATGAGCATATGATTTTTCTTCCTGAGTCTTATAGTAGAATGAATCACATTGATATTTCCCCATTAAAAATAAGGGTATAACTGATATGGAAGTTGAAAACAACCCAGTGAACACCTAGTTCTATGTTCAGAAGCCTAAACTAGAACATTAGGAGAGGAGTTCAGAATTTTATTCGGGTGGGTAGACATATCAATGGACATTTTCCTGTCTGTTCTATCATCCATTCATTAATCTACCTATTCACTATTCACTGTTTGCTAGTTACTTGCTCTATTCTAGTCAAATATGGTGCAAGACACTGAGAATATAAAGAACCTGCAGACCTTGTTCTTCTGAGACTCACAATCTATCTAGTAAGAAGACAAACAGCTAATCATACCAATGGGATAAATGCCATATGAGGTTCATAGAGGAAAGTTTATGGAGCCACAGAGAAATGTTAATTCTGCTTGGGGTAGAGAAGTTGGGGACAATGACTTTTGAAAAATAAGCAGGATACTTCTGGGCAGAGGTGAGAGAGAATAGTATTCCAGAAAAGTGGCCATAACTTAGAGCAGTGTTTTTAAGTTTCTCCACACTTCCAAACGTCCTCTCCCCGTGGCAGGAGTGGGAGGGACAGGCTTAAATCCTAACATTTCTTTGAAGTCTCCTATTTTAGAAGAATTCTGCATTATACTTCACACACACACACACACACACACACACACACACACACACTGAAGTAAAGTGTTTTCTGTTAACCTTGAGCAGAATCTATACTCCAGGAAGATTCATCCTGGACCCTGGCAGACCACTGTCAGTAGGTAAAACACAATTCTATGTGTAGGAGCGGAAGGTCACTGGCAAATAATCGGCAACTAGGAGTAGCTTCTCAGTCTAACCTCAGAATCATGTCAATCAGGCACTAGGCATGCAATTAGAAATGCCCTGGCTTCAAAGCTTGTATGTTTGTCTAAGGACCAAAATTATCATTTGCTTACTCTCTGATTACCCCAGCTCTATGATGAGCCAAGTTCTACTTAGCACTGCCAAAAAACAGCAAGAATGCTTTTAATAGCTTTAAACAAGTTTTCAAATTTCTTTGGCAAATGAAGTCAGCTGTACAGTATCTTGCTGGGGTCTTGAATTGACATTGAACTTGGACCATGCAGAGCCATGTTCTAAGCAATAAATAATTATGTTAGTACTAAAATCCTTGAGCACTTGCCAGTCAGAATTTTCATTTTTACTTGTACTAATGGTAACTGCTGAAATAGTAATCAGAGATTTCATCTCTTATCAGCTGGTACCTAGTCATGTGGAAAGTGCTGCCAGATCATGCTTGAGAATTGATTAGAAATGTTTTGCATTATTTCTTGCCAGTAAAGGTCAAGTTCTGTTACAACACAATGTAAACTTTCATTGAATGAAGAAAGAAATTCTAAGTTTAAGTTGGTGGCACATTTATTTTTAGCAACATTCAATACAATAGAGCTCAAGGCAACCAAAGTATTTCGAATCAATAAAGATCCTGCCTTTTATAAAGGACAGTAGGCTACCCAAACCTTTCTATGAGTTCCTACTTCAGTGTTTTTCCGCTATTTAAGAATTTAACCTATGACACTTTAATAAATGTTAAACATTTCATGCAGTCTCTTTTTCTGATGGCAATGTTTCCCAAGGAAGTATCCCTGGTTTACAATTATCTGCTATGTATTTGTACAAGCCAAACAGACTTTATCAAATTTTACTTTTTTTTTAGTTTGCATTATGAGGAAAGTAGTTTGTTCCCAAAAAGAATCAAAATATGGAAGCATTCTCTTCTTTCTAAAAATTGTTGCCTCTGTGTTTATATGGGTTTCATTCATACTTATCACCACTTTTCACTTCTATTGCTCCCCAGAGATGTAGCATTTATCTGAATACATTTACTTAAACTTTTCAAAGTCTACCTACCCTCAGTAACACACAACATAACATGGGCATTTCCATAAACCTCAAATAATTCCTTCAATAAACATTGACCTATACACTACTGTGGAATGCAAAATAGACTCTGCAAAGCAACAGGAATACAGATATCAATAAGATGTGGCTCTTGCTCTCCACACAGTCACAATTTAGTATGACAACTCTTAACCAGAGGCAGGTATCAATATTACTTGGAGAGTCCTTTCAGAATTGCCATGGGCAGTGCTGAGACCACCAGCTAGGGAGATGACATCTGAAGTGGCTTTTGAAGGTTTGGTAGTTTGCTAGATAGAGATGGAAATGAAGGGGTATCCTAGGCAGAGGGAATAGTATGTACAAAGGTGTTAAAACATGCCACCTACCTCTAAATTAATGGCATCTATACAACAGGAATGACATTTACCCATAGGGTGTTGTGAGATTTAAATAAAAACATGTATAAAAGTGCTTGGTACATTGTAGATGTTCGATTAATGTTAGTTGTATTCTTCCCTACTAAAATTTAAAATAAAATTGGTTTAAACAACTATTTTTTTTTACCTAGTATGATTCTGAAGTAATGGCATGTAGAATGGATAAGATGGAATTGGGAACAAAGGGAGAAAGACAAGTTTTCAGCTTGGGGAGAGACAGGGCAACAGGGTAGCACCAGGTATACTCAGAGAGGAAGGACCTAAATTAGTGTTAAAAGGCAATTAAAAAGCTGGAAAATACACTTCAGGATATTATCCAGGAGAACTCCCCAACCTAGCAAGACAGGTCCACATGAAAATTCAGGAAATACAGAGAGCACCACTAAGATATTCCATGAGAAGATCACCTCCAAGACATATAACCATAAGATTTTCCAAGGTTGAAATGAAGGAAACAATGTCAAGGGCAGCCAGAGAGAAAGGTCAGATCACCTACAAAGGGAAGCCCATCAGTCTAACAGTGGACCTCTCAGCAGAAACTCTACAAGTCAGAAGAGATTGGGGCCAATATTCAACATTCTTAGAAAAGAATTTTCAACCCAGAATTTCATATCCAGCCAAACTAAGTTTCACAAGCAAAGGAGAAATAAAATATTTTCCAGACAAGCAAATGCTGAGGGATTTTGTTACCACCAGGCCTACCTTGCAAGAGTTCCTGAGAGAAGCACTAAATATGGAAAGGAAAAACTGGTAACAGCCACTGCAAAAACACACCAAAATATAAAGACCAATGACACTAAGAAGAAACTGCATCAATTACTGTGCAAAATAACCAGATAGCATCATGATGACAAGATCTAATTCACACATAGCAATATTAACCTTAAATGTAAATGAGCTAAATGCCCCAATTAGAAGACACAGACTGGCAAATTGGATAGAGTTAAGAACCATTGGTATGCTGTATTTGGGAAACCCATCTCATGTGCAAAGACACACATAGGCTGAAAACAAAGGGGTGGATGGAAGTTTTCCAAGCAAATGGAAAGCAAGAAAAAAGTGGGGGTTGCAATCCTACTCTCAGAAAGCTAGGAAAATCTTAAACTGACACCCTAACATCACAATTAAAAGAGCTAGAGAGGCAGGAGCAAATGAATCCAAAAGCTAGTAGAAGAAAAGAAATAACTAAGAACAGAATTGAAGAAGATAGATATACAAAAAGCCTCCAAAAAATAAATGAATCCAGGAGCTGTTTTTTTGAAAAAAATTAACAAAATAGACTGCTAGCTAGACTAATAAAGAAGAAAAGAGAGAATTAAATAGACACAATAAAAAATGATAAAGGGGATATCACTACTGACCCCACAGAAATACAAACTACCATCAGAGAAAACTATAAACACCTCTATGCAAATAAACTAGAAAATGTAGAAGAAATGGATAAATTCCTAGACACATACACCCTCCCAAGACTAAACCAGGAAGAAGTCGAATCCTTGAATAGACCAATAATAAGTTCTAAAATTGAGGCAGTAATTAATAGCCTACTAACAAGGACAACAACAAAAAATGCCCAGGAGCAGATGGATACACAGCCAAATTCTACCAGAGGTACAAAGAAAAGCTGGTACCATTCTTTTGGAAACTATTGCAAACACCTGAAAAGGAGGAACACCTCCCTAACTTATTTTATGAGACCAACATCATCCTGATACCAAAACTGGGAAGAGACGCAACAAAAAAAGAAAACTTCAGGCCAATATCCCTGATGAATATAGATGTGAAAATCCTCAATAAAATACTGGGAAACTGAATCCAGCAGCACATCAAAAAACTTATCCACCCGGATCAAGTTGGCTTCATCCCTGGATTGCAAGGCTGGTTCAGCATATGGAATCAATAAATGTAATCCATCACATAAACAGAATCAAAGACAAAAACCACATGATTATCTCGATAGATGCAGGAAAGGCCTTTGATCAATTCAACATCCATTCCTGTTAAAAACTCTCAATAAACTAGGTATTGATGGAACGTATCCAAAAATAATAAGAGCTATTTATGACAAACCCATGGTGAATATCATATCGAATGGGCAAAAGCTGGATGCATTCCCTCTCTCACCACTCCTATTCAACATAGTATTGGAAGTTCTGGCCAGGGTGATCAGGCAAGAGAAAGAAATAAAGGGTATTCAAACAGGAAGAGAGGAAGTCAGATTGTCTGTTTGCAGACGACATGATTTTATATTTAGAAAACCCCATTGTCTCAGCCCTAAAACTCCTTAAACTGATAAGCAACTTCAGCAAAGTCTCAGGATACAAAATCAATGAGCAAAAATCACAAGCATTCCTTTACACTAACAATAGACAAGCAGAGAGTAAAATCATGAATGAATTCTCATTCACAATTGCTACAAAGAGAATAAATTATCTAGGAATAGAGCTAACAAGGGATTTGAAGGACCTCTTCAAGAAGAACTACAAACCACTGCTCAAGGAAATAAGAGAGGACACAAAGAAATGGAAAAACATTACTTCCTCAAGGATAGGAAGAATAAATATTGTGAAAATGGCCATACTGCCCAAAGTAATTTATAAATTCAGTGTTATTCCTATCAAACTAGCACTGAGATTCTTCACAGAATTAGAAAAAAACTACTTTAAATTTCATATGGAATCATAGATAACCCTCCATAGCCAAGACTGTCCTAAGCAAAAAGAATAAAGCTGGAGGTATCACGTTACCTGACCTCAAACTATTCTATAAGGCTATAGTAACCAAAACAGCATGGTACTGGTACCAAAACAGCGTGGTACTGTGACCAAAACAGACATATAGACCAGTGGAACAGAACAGAGACCTCAGAAATAACACCATACATCTACAACCATCTGATCATTGACAAACGACAAAAACAAGCAATGGGGAAAGAATCTTCTATTCAATAAATGGTGCTGGGAAAACTGGCTAGCCATATGCAGAAAATTGAAAGCAGACCCCCCTTCCTTACAGCTTATATAAAAATTAATTCAAGGTGGATTAAAGACTTACATGTAAAACCCAAAACCATAAAAACCCTAGAAGAAAACCTAGGCAATACCATTCAGGACATAGGCATGGGCAAAGACTTCACAATAAAAACACCAAAAGCAATGGCAACAAAACCCAAAATTGATAAATGGAATCTAGTTACTAAAGAGCTTCTGGACAGCAAAAGAAACTATCATCAGAGTGAACAGGCAACCTACAGAGTAGAAGAAAATTTTTGCAATCTGCCCATCTGACAAAGGTCTAATATCCAGAATTTACAAGGAATTTATACAAATTTGCAAGAAAAAACAATTCCATCAAAAAGCAGGTAAAAGGATATGAACAGATATTTCTCAAAAGAAGAGATTTACATGGCCAACAAACATATGAAAAAAAGTTCAACATCACTGATAATTAGAGAAATGCAAATCAAAACCACAATGAGATACAACCTCATGCCAGTCAGAATGGTGACTATTAAAACATCAAGAAACAATAGATGCTGGTGAAGCTGTGGAGAAATAGGAATGCTTTTACACTGTTGGTGGGAATGTAAATTAGTTCAACCATGTGGAAGACAGTATGTCAGTGCCTCAAGGATCTAGAACCAGAAATACCATTTGACCCAGCAATCTCATTACTGGGTATATACCCAAAGGAATATGAATCATTCTACTATAAAGACACATGCACATGTATGTTTATTGCAGCACTATTTACAATAGCAAAGTCATGGAACCAACCCAAATGCCCATCAATGATAGACTGGAAAAAGAAAATGTAGCACATATACACCAGGGAATACTACACAGCCATAAAAGAAATGAGATCATGTCCTTTGCAGGGACATAGATGAACCTGGAACCCATCATCCTCAGCAAACTAACACAGAAACAGAAAAGCAAACACCACATGTTCTCACTCATAAGTGGGAGTTGAACAATGAGAATACATGGACACAGGGAGGAAAACAACACAGACTAGGGCTTGTTGGGGGTTTGGGGGGCAAGGGGAGGGTACTTAGAGGATGAGGCAATAGGTGCAGCGAACTACCATGGCACACGTATACCTATGTAACAAACCTACATGTTCTGTACATGGATCCAGGAACTTAAAGTAAAATTTTAAAAAAGCAATCAAAATCAGATGCAACCAACAGTTGTGAAAGAAATCATATATCTGCTAGTCACACTGGAATAGGAAAAAGAAAGTCATTTTGGTTATCCTAAAGCAAGAAGAAGTCATGCTGCATATATATTCTGATTACATTTTAGTCTTCCTTACTGCTGTTTCCATGTTTAGGTGGTGAGGACAGAAAGGTGTATGTGTGGTGATGGTAATGAGAGAGGGAAAAATAAACAAGAATAAAATGAAGTCCTGGATACATCCAGAAAAAAAAATCATTTTTTATAGGCATCTTGCTTACCAATAAAAATCCCTCCACTTTGTGCACAACAATCACATAAGAGTCTTGTGATTCACTCTCTGCCACTGGTGACTTAGCATTCACGTTAGCAGATACTTCCTTTGCCTACATTGTAGCTAATTAGTACAGAAGCATAAATTGATACATTTATAGAAGGGTAGTAGCCTGAATTTTAAACCCTTTTCCAGTATAAATAAAGCTTAACACTTTAAAAGCATTGTTCCCTCAATTCCAACAACCAGAGAATTAGTAAAACTAAAACTATTGCATAAAAATTCATGGTTTATAACCACTCAAAGGAGGGCAAAGTTGTCATTGGCAAAATACAAGTTAAGACAAAAATGAAATAACACTAGACCCTCATTAGAAAGGCTGAAATTCAAAAACTGACAATACCAATTGCTGGCAAGAATGCATAGTAACAGGAACCCTCATTCACTGCTGGTGAGATTGCAAAAATGGTTAGCCACTTTGGCAGTTCTAAGACAGTTTGGCAGTTCTTAGAAAGTTAAACATAGTTTTACCATATGATCTAGCAATCACACTCCTTTGTATTTACCCAACTGATTGGAAACTTATGATTACACAATAATCTGCAGACAAATGTTTATAGCAGCCTTACTTATAATCAACAAAATTAGAAGCAACCAAGATGTTACTTGATGGGAGAATGAATAAACAAACTGTGGTACATCCATATAATAGAATTCTTTTAACTGATAAAATAGGAATGAGCTATCAAGCTATGCATACATAAATAAATCTAAAATATATATTGCCAAGTGAAAGAAGCCAGTTGGAAAGTCTACACACTTCACTCTCCCATTTATGCAACATTTTTGGAAAAGGCAAAACTGTAGAGATGGTACACAGATGATCAGTGGTTGTCAGAAGGACGTGGAGGAGGAGGGAGGGTTGAGTAGGTAGGACACAGGAGATTTTTAGTGTGATGAAATATTCTGTATGATACTGTTATGATTGACACAACACTATGCATTTTTCAAACTTCACAGAAACTTACAGCCCAAAGAGTAAATCTTAATGTATGCAAAAGTTAAATAATAATCTAAGAAGTCATCAGGGAATTGATCTCAGGATGGGATACAGAATTTGGCAAAAGAATCTAATTATCTAATTATATGTATGAAACAACTTCACTGAAGTAGGTGGGGAAAAAGGCCCAACCTAAGTAACTTTGGAAATGAGTTTGTAAGACTAAAGACAAAAGGAACCATAGATAAGCATCTACTATATTTGATAAAGTTGTTCCCAAGAGGTGTGAGTTAACAAGTCTGAAAGCACTATAGCTACAAATTGGAATTGGATGATCAAGTAAATGGATGGTGATGGCAACAGTAAGTTACAGGCAAGCAGGAGAGATGGTTAGAATGATTCACATGGTATCATATTAGTGTTGGGGATATCAGTATGAACTCATGCTTAACTTGGTAAGGATACAGATGGTTACGCATAGAAATATTCATAGATATGTATATATATGTACATGGGCTAGTATACACATACATTTTCTTCCTCTGTCAGCTGAGAAGGCCTAGAAGCAATGGCACCCAGTAACAAGGAGCACATCTAGCACTTAGATCTTGTTTTGTAATACCATTCTTCAATAAAAGGAACCAGAGATCTTTGGAGAATTGGTTGATCATAGGACTGACTGGGGCAGGAAATATAGACATGTAGCATCTTGTAGTGCCATCAAGTTAAGAAGTGTTCAATAAAAGCCCACATGGATGAGGGTACATGAAAGGGACACAGGAGCCAACTGAAAGACCTCCCAATGGCCAAAGCTAGAATGATTTGAACAATAGAATAAAGCAGTATTGGATTGTAAACCAAAGTATAAAATAAATATCATTGTATCTAGACTTAAAAAAATTAATGGGCAAATAAATCATACAGAAGAATTCCAAATAATTTATGTAGATACTTCACCATCAAGGAGGTGGAGTCTAATTCCCGACTCCTTAAGCATGGGCTATGCATAATGATTTCCTTACAAAGAGTGCAATATTAAAAGTAAAAATAAGTTTACAGTGGAGAAACCTGACAAACACTACTTGGCCAGGTGACCAAGGTTAATGATAGTGAAAAGTCATGTTGATACTATGTACTTAAAAATTTCTTTTTCAGTCAGCTTCCCCAAGTTGGAGATAGTTTGATATGGTGTGTTTCTAATGGCATTTTACCTCTGTAGTCTTCCTTCCAAAAGCCCATAACCCCAGTTTAGTCATGAGAAAAACATCAGACAAATCCCAATTGAAGGACATTTTACAAAATACCTAACTACTACTCCTGAAAACAGTTAAGGTAATTAGAAAGTCTGAGAAATTACCAGTCAAGAGGATACTAAATGTACTGTGGCATGTTAGATGGACTCTTGGAACAGAAAGAGGACATTAGGAAAAAACTAAAAAAAGTGAATAAAGTATGAATTTTAGTTAATAATAATGTATCAGTATTAGGTCATTTGATGTGACAAATGTACCATGCGAATGTAATAGGGGGACACTGAGGATAGAGTATTTATGGGAACTCTGTATTGTCGCCACAACTTTTCGGTAAATGTAAAACTATTATAGCATTGAAAGTTTATTTTAAAATGTTATTTAAAATACTTCATTAAGATACTATTTATCTAAGAAAAATGTTGACGAGGAAGTATAAAATTTAACATAAAACCAGAAGAACTTGTCAATGCAATGGTGAAGGGAAAAAAAAAAAAGGTATTTCCAGAATGGGATCACCCTATGAAGATTCCCAACACAAAGGAAAAGAAGGAGAAAAGTATGCATATAAAAGAAGCTGCTCTCACTGCAGTGACATGCAAAATCTTATCTGGCAAAGTTAAATAGCAGTGCTCTGGAATGTCATGATAGCACAATAGGAATTAGCCAAATAACTTAGCCTGCAGACTGATTTGTTTTCTGAAGAACTACATTCCAAAGTTTACACAAATCACGAAGCCTATAAAGATTTATTTTTAGTGTCTTTTTTTCTTGCAATAATGCTAAAATTGAACTTTTCTAGACAAGAAATATAATTTGAAAGTTTATTATTAAAGATTCCAAACACAAAAACTATGACTTCTGAAGCAGAATCCAAGATTTTCTCCTCTTCAGGTATGATTCCTTATTTTGATGCTTTTCAATTAAATTCATGGCAAATCCAAAAGGAAGGACTCTTGTATGGCCACCATTGGAATTAAACTTTGAGTTATCAGCACTAACAAAGATAAAACTATATAGACCTGTGCACTAGGCTGGACTTGAACTATGCCACAAAAATGTAAAAGGCAAGACTGTTGAAAAGGGTGGGAAAAGAGAGAACTCAATAGCATAAAATGATTGTTTCACACCATATACTTGTTAATCTGGATGAGACTAAGGTTATAAGTATCTGCCAGTCTCCTTGAGAAACAAGTTGGCGGTCTCATGGTTCTGAGTTTCCCTGAAATATTTATTCTATTATTCCTTTGGGTAATTATGGCTTATTAGCCCTAGTTATATTCTCGTGTTGCATAGTAAATTATTCTCCTCTCTCCTGGGTGTTTACACCCTTCAGACAGTTGTATCCCCACCCCCTCCCCCCTTAGTCATCACTTAGTTAAATTGTATAGACAAAATTCTTTTAATCTTTGCTCATAAATCAATCCCTCTGGCCCCTTAATCATTTTTTGTTACTCTTCTCTGAACTCCCTCCAATTAATCTATATCTATCTTTTCAGTTAATGAGTTTGGAGAAGTTGAATAGCCCAGGTGTGATCCCAGTCATGTTTGGTGTCTATGTGTTTGTAAATGCACCCAAGAATTTTTGTTTGTAACGGGGATTAAAAAATATAATAAATTAACTGTGGCTTTTCTGCCCCATTTTGTAGTACTTCATATAGTTAATTATCAGCTGTGGGTTTTCATCATCAATGGCCGTTTTTCAAGTTTTAACTCCTGCTAGACTACAAAGTCTATTCTAGTTCCTGCTGTTAGTATCTGTCAAAAATAAATCTATTTAGAGTGAATACAATTAGTTACTTGCTAAAGAACCCTATGTTTAATTCTTCCAGAGATTTTTTTCAAACCAGTCTATGTGTACAGATACTATCAGAGTTGACTGTCTTCACAGGAAAACTAAGATGGAGTTTGGAAATGGTTTTGATAAAACTGAAAGGAAATTAACTCACTTGACTGCTAAAGGAGTGAAGGTTCTCTTTTTAGGAAAATGGTAGCACATTTCTTAGAGAACTGTCATTTCATAGTAAGGCAGATGATTTCAGAATAACAATTTCTTTGCATAGAGTTCAAGTTACATTTCACTTTCAATAGGTATTCAGCTTCCTGGCCAGGTACAGTGGCTCATGCCTGTAATCCCAGCACTTTGAGAGGCTGAGGCAGGCTGATCACTTGAGGTCAGGAGTTCGAGACCTGCCTGGCCAACATAGACAAACACCATCTCTACTAAAAATACAAAAATTAGCCCAACGTAGTGCCACATGCCTGTGGTCCCAGCTACTTGGGCGGCTGAGGCAGGAGAATCTCTTGAACCCCAGAGGCAGAGGTTTCAGTAAGCTGAGATTGTGCCACTGCACTCCAGCCTGGGTGACACAGCAAGACCCTGTCTGGAGGAAAAATGGGTAGTCAGCTTCCTTTATCAGAAAGGATGGATTAGTCTACTCTTGAATTTGGGAAATAAATTCAGTTTAGGGATAATTTCATCACCAGTACTTGCCATCATGAATTCCCTTCCATTTCCTTCTTGCTGATATTCCTTTGACTTTTTCAAAGAAATTATACCCATGAGAAGGCATACAATTAGTTAACAAATGGTTGCTAAGCATCTACACTGTACGGAATTGTAAATTACCAGACATTATAGAATAACATATATAAAAGAGAACCTCAAAACATATTTCATGCTTAGATAGCAGTTTGTGATCTTTTGGGGGTAGTAAAACACAAGGTATACGAAAGCCAGAGACTGAATTAAAACATATTGTATTAACAATATCATTAAACAATTGATAACCTAAATGCCATAGAAATTTGTAATGAAGAAGTGATTAGCATAAAATAGAGTTAATCTGGGATTACTTGATATAGATGAAAAGTGATACTAGTCAATTTTCTTCCTCTGGCATATAGTTTCTAATAAAGAAATGTGTTCAAATGATAGATAAAGGAAGGTCTGAGGATTATCTGTGGATACTATTTATCCATGATATTCTTTTACCTATTAACACAAAAACTAGGAATTGGGCTTTATAAGCCTACTGTGGTTCTGAAATACTTTCTTAGTTTTCAGTTCAAACACCTTAATCCATATAAGATCAAATATGTAAGTGGCAACATAACTTGGTGAGGAAAGGCAACCTATTTTCTGTAAGTAGAAATCATTTCTTGATTCATTTGCAAGAGGTTTTTGAGTAAGTAAATAGGAATACGGCTAATGGATAATATTTATTTTGGTTTTCAAGTTTTTCTAAGGTTATATACCAAAGATTGCTTAAAAACAAAAATGAGTGGCCAGGCACGGTGGCTCATGCCTGTAATTCCAGCACTTTGGGAGGCAGAAGTGAATGGATCACCTGAGGTCAGGAGTTCAAGACCAGCCTGGCAAACATTGTGAAACCCTGTCTCTACTAAAAATACAAAAATTAGCCGGGCGTGGTGGTAAGCACCTATAATGCCAGCTACTCTGGAGGCTGAGATAGGGAGAATTGCTTGAACCTGGGAGGTGGAGGTTGCAGTGAGCCAAGACGTGCCATTAAAGTCCAGCCTGGGAGACAGAGCAAGACTCCATCTCAAAAAAACACACACAAAAAAACCAAAAAATGAGTTAACACAGAAGTTGTAGGACCAGAATAACAATTTTAAGGACAATAAACAAAGGAGACTGATGTAGATTAAAGAATGTAATCATGAGCACTACCCAGATCTATCCATTATTAAGTTCCTATTATGAACTCAGTAAAAAGCATTACTATACCAAACCCCATACTAGGTAGTTTCACACAATGCTTCTCAAACTTTTCAATAAAGTACCAATAAGAGCCAGGCATGGGTGGTTCACAGCTGTAATCCCAGCACTTCAGGAAGTGGAGGTGGGTGGATCACAAGGTCAGGAGTTTGAGACCAGCCTGACGACATGGCGAAACCCCATCTCTATTAAAAATACAAAAATTAGCTGGGTGTGGTGGCACACATCCAGCTACTCAAGAGGCTGAGGCAGGTGAATTGCTTGAACCCAGGAGGCAGAGGTTGCAGTGAGTTGAGATTCCACCACTGCACTCCAACCTGGGTGACAGAACAAGACTGCGTCTCACACACACACACACACACACAAAACAACAAACAAAAAAAGGTACCCATGAGAACAGAAGAGATTAATGCTACTAATGTCTGGTGGCATGTGCTAAAACAGAAAATTTCTTTGGTTTATCTTAAAATTCACATAAACTTTGCATTCTACTTTATAATAAATGTTTTACTTCAAAGATAATGCTTTAAATAACTTATCGATTGAAATTGGCATAAAAGGAAAATGGCTCATGTTTAATCTGTGTCCTCTGTGTAACCTCAGCCTTGCTGAGCCTTATCTGATCTCATTTAATTCTCATACCGGTATCCTGAAGTAATTATTATTCCCATTTTGTAGATGTGAAATTTGGGGTCCAGAAAGTATAAAACTCAGGTGTATCTGCCTTCAAAGTCCATACTCATGGTATCATGCATCATTACTCAAACTGCAGAATTAACTAATTGGAAAAGAAGTTGAAGACTATCTTGTCCAACAACTTTATTTTACTTGTGAGAAAACTAAGGCCAAGAGAGGAGCACTGACAAGAAAGCCACTGGGCAGCAGAACTGGGATCAGAATCTGTCTTTATCTGGAGGATTTTCTCTACCTTCTCTCACCCCAGGCAGTTTAGATTCTACTGCTATGAGATCCATAGCACCCTGCACTTCCTCCCATGTCCACACTTAGTTTTTGTTCTTTTATTGCTTGTTTGGTTGCCTGACTTCTCCACTGGACCATGAAAGCCCTAGGAAGGCAAGGAATATGTCTGTCTTGCTCATTATTATATCTTCAGCACCCAGCAAAGTGACCAGTACAGAGTAGGCTCTCAAGAAATAGTTTTTGCATATATGTACACCTGTCATGATGCTCTTTTTATTCACAATACCACACAGTCTATTAACATTTTTGCCAGTGATCTGGAAGAACATGGGTTTAAGATTACAGAGGACAGAAAGTTCTCTCTATGTGAAAGACTACAACAAAAGGGAAATATTACAAAATGAAAAGCCTAATGAGACTTATGAGAGCATAGAAACGGTACAATTTCCTATAAGAGTGAGTAAAGTAACATATTTAGGAGGAGAATAATCTAAATTATGTAAGATTATAGCTTCAAAGCTTCTACTTTAACACAGAAATCATACTGAAAGCCTCATAAACTATTCCATGAAGATGTTGCTGGGATATTATCATTCAAAAAGGTCATTGGAAAGAAAAGCAAGAGACACTTTCCTCTTTTTATGTAATGAAAGCCAATACTGGAAAACAGTGGGAACCTAAAAAAGATTAGAAGGAAGTTGGAAAATATTTAGGGGACATCTACAAGGAAAACTAATTAAGGTAATGGGATGAATAGGTATTATATGAGAGAGACAAAAGAGTCAGGACTCTTCCATCTGGGAGAGTAACGCCTGGGAAGAATATTACTAATATCTAAAGGATACAAAATTATAGCTGGGAGGAGTAAGTTCTAGTCTTCTATACCACTGTAAGATGTCTATAGTTAACAGTAATATATTATATAGTTCCAAATAACTAGAAGGGGAATGCTGAATTTCCAAACACAAAAAAATGTTAAATGTTTGAGAGGACAGATATGCTAATTACCCTGATATAATCATTATACATTATGTGTATTGAAACATCACTATGGACCCCTAAAATATGTACAATTATTAATGTTAATTAAAAATAAAATTAAAAGGCAAATTATAAAAAGTAACATGTAGAAATGCTCTGGATCGGGAGCCAGAAAGCCTATGTTTAAATTGTAGCTCTATTATTTTCTAGTCATGTGACACTGGGAAGGTTGCTTAACCTTTCTGAGCCTCAGTATTCTCTTCTAAAATATGTGAGCAGATATATTACAGGATGTTTCCACTTCTGGTCATGGCCATGTAAGTTCTTGTCAGATCAATATGGTTATTATCTGCAAGAAGCTTGATCTCACAGTAGCTGTAATATGCTTTAGACATTTTGCATTTTAAACAAATTGAATGTTTGTGGCAAACCTACCTTGAGCAAATCTATTGGTGTCGGTTTTCTAATAGCATGTGCTCACTCTGTGCCTCTGTGTCACATTTTGGTAATTCTCCCACTATTTCAAAAGTTTTCATAATTGCTATATCTGTTATAATGACCTGTGATTAGTGACCTTTGATATTAGTAGGGTAATTGTTTTGGGGCACTACAAACTGC
This sequence comes from Callithrix jacchus, assembly GCF_049354715.1. Taxonomy (NCBI): domain Eukaryota; kingdom Metazoa; phylum Chordata; class Mammalia; order Primates; family Cebidae; genus Callithrix; species Callithrix jacchus. Next base: position 67,181,215 of record NC_133524.1, on the reverse strand, counting down.
ACCCATATAAGATAGCAACTTAATTAAAAAATGTTGTGTGTGCTCTGAATTCTCTACCAACCAGCTATTCCCCATCTCTCTCCCTCTCCTCAGGCCTCCCTATTCCTAGAGACACAATAACATTGAAAATAGCCAATTAATAACCCTACAAGGACTTCTAAGTGTCTGAAAGGAAGAGTGGTACATCTCTCACTTGAAATCAAAAGCTAGAAATGTTTAAGTTTAGTGAGAAAGGCATGTTAAAAGCCAAGATAGGCCGAAAGCTAGGCCTCTTGTACCAAGGAGTTAGCCAAGTTATGAATGCAGAGGAAAAGTGTTTCAAGGAAATTTAAAGCACTACTGCAATGAACACACAAATGATAAGAAAGAAAAACAGCCTTATTGCTGATGTGGAGAAAGTTTTAGTGTTCTGGATGGAAGATCAAAGCAGCTGCAACATTCTCTTAAGCCAAAGCCTGATCCAGAGCATATATGAAGAAGGCCATAACTCTCTTCAACTCTGTGAAGGCTGAAAGAAGTTAGGAAGCTGCAGAAGAAAAGTTGGAAGGTGGCAGAGGTTGGTTCTTATGGTTTAAGGAAAGAAGCTGTCTCTATAACACAAAAGTACAACATGAAGTAGCAGGTCCTGACGTAGATGCTGCAGCAGGTTATCCAGAAAATCTAGCGAAGATAATTGATGAAGGTTGCTATATTAAACAACAGATTTCAATACAGACAAAATACTCCTATATTGGAAGAAGATGCTATCTAAGACTTTCATAGCTAAAGAGAAGTCAATGCCTTACTTCAAAGTTTCAAAGGATTGGCTGACTCTTGGAGTAGAGGTTAATGCAGCTGGTGATTTTAAGTTGAAGCCATTTCTCATTTACCTTTCCAAAAATCACAGGCCCTTAAGAAATATGCTAAATCTTCATCAGGCATGGTGACTCACACCTGTAATTCTAGCACTTTGGGAGGCCGAGGCAGTCAGATTACCTGAGATCAGGAGTTCAAAACCAGCCTAGCCAACATAATGAAACTCTGCCTCTACTAAGAATACAAAAATTAGATGGGTGTGGTGGCATGTGCATGTAGTCCCAGCTACTCAGGAGACTGAGATGGGAGAATTGCTTGAATCTGGGAGGCAGAGGTTTCAGTGAGTCAAGATCACACCACTGTACTTTAACCTGGGCAACAGAGTGAGACCCTGTCTCAAAAAAGAAAAAGAAAAAGAAAAAGAATCATGTTAAATCCAGTCTGCCTGAGCTCTAGAAATGGAATAAAAAAGCCTGAATGACAGCATATCTCCTTGCAGCATGGTTTACTGAAATTTTAAGCCCAGTATTGAGACCTACTGCTCAGAAAAAAAAGATTCCTTTCAAAATATTACTGCTCATTGACAATATAACTGGTCACCCAAGAGCTCTGATGGAGATGTACTAGGAGATTAATGTTTTCATGTCTATTAACACAATACCTATTCTGCAGCCTGTGGATAAAGGATTAATTTCAACTTTCAAGTCTTATTATTTAAGACATATATTTCATAAGGTCATAGCTGCCATAGACGGTAATTCCTCTGATGTATTGGGGCAAAGTAAGTAAAAAACCTTCCAGAAAGGATTCACCATTCTAGATGCCATTAAGCATATTCATAACTCATGGAGGGAGGTCAAAATATCAACATTAATACAAGGTTAGAAGAAGTTGAGTCTAACACTCATTGACAACTTTGAGGGGATAAAGGCTTCAGTGGAGGAAGTAACTGCAGATGTGGTGGAAACAGCAAGAGAACTAGAATTATAACTGAAGCTCAAAGATGTAACTGAATTGCTGAAATCTCATGATAAAACTTGAACATATAAGAAGTTGCTTATTATGGATTAGCAAAGAAAGTGGTTTCTTGAGATAAGATCTAATCCTGGTGAAGATGCTCTGAACATTCTTGGAATGGCAAGAGGGGATTTAACACAATTTTGAAAGAAGTTCTGCTATAGTTAAAATGCTATCAAACAGCATCACATGTTACAGCGAAATCTTTGGTGGAAACAATAGTCAATCGATGCAGCGTACTTTATTGTTGTCTTATTTTAAGAAACTGACACAGCCACCTCAACCTTCAGCAACCACGCCCTGAGAAGTCAGCTACCATCAACATCAAGGCAAGACTCTTCACCAGCAAAAAGATTATGCCTGAAGGCTCAGATGATTGGTAGTATTTTTTAGCAATAAAGTATTTTTGAGTTAAGGTATATACGTTGTTTTTTGGACATATTGCTATTGTACACTTAGCAGATTATAGTATCATGTAAACATAACTTTTATATGTAATGGGCAACCCCAAAATTCATATGACTCATTTTATTATGACATTAGTTTTATTCTGGTTGCTTGGCACCAAATCCACAATATATCCCTGAGGTGTACCTGTACTCTGGATAAAAGAAAAAGAAAAAACCAGGGTGGATTGAAGATGGCTAAATAGAAACAGTTCTGGATTGTAGTTCCCAGCAAAAATGCAGACGGTGGGTAATCACCACATTTCCAAATGAATTTTTACTACCCACAGACCGGAAGATTCCTGGGCAGAAAAGTGCCACGAATCTCCAGTGTGGTTGTTTCAGCCAGCGCAGTGTGTCTCCACACAGAAACTCCCACAAATCCAGGCACTGTTTCAATTGGCGACTGGAGTGCCTGGGAGACAGAGTCACCCATTCAACTGAATAAAAGGGGGCTGAAACAGAGAGCCAGGTGATCTGGCTTGGCTGGTCCCACCCCCACAAAGACCAGCAATCTGAAATGCTCTGGATTGAGAGTTTCACAGAAAGCACAGCTGGACCCTGGATGGTCTAGCTCTGTGGGGGGAGGGCGTCCACCATTACCGAGGCAGTCCACCAGTACTGAGGCAGTCCACCATTACTGAGGCAGTCCACCATTACTGAGGCAGTCCGCCATTACCAAGGCAGTCTGCCATTACTGAGGCAATCTGCCATTACTGAGGCAGTCCACCATTACAGAGACAGACTGCCATTACTGAGGCAGACTGCCATTACCAAAGCAGTTCTAACTATACCCCTATAAACAAAACTCCAAGAAAGTTCACACAGCAGCCGGGCAGAGCCCATGGCAGCACAGCAATGCCTCTGCTGGCAGACTGTGACTAGGTTACCTCCTCACTGGGAAGGGCATGTCTGAAAAAAGGCAGCAGAATGACAGGAACTTATAAATAAGGCCCTACCTTCCCAGGAGAGAGTAGTTGGGTAAAAAAGGCGGTTGTGAGTTCTGCTGCAACAGACTTAAACTTACCTGCCCAGCAGCTCTGAAGAGAACAATGAAGTTCACAGCTCAGCACTTCAGCTCCTATAAGGGACAGACTGTCTCCTCAAGCAGCTCCCAAACCCCCATATAACCAAAGAGACACCTCATAAAGGAGAGCTCAGGCTGACATTTGGCGGGTATCCTTCTGAAGCAAAGATAATAGAAAAAGAAACTGGCAGCAACTCTTACTGTTCTGCAGCCTTTGCAGGTGATCCCAAGGCAAGCAGGGTCTGGAGTGGACCTCCAGCAGTCCTACAGCAGGAGTCCTGACTGTTGGAAAGAAAACTAAGAAATAGAAAGAAATAAATTCATCAGCAACAAAAAGGACATCCACTCAGAGACCCCATCTGAAAGTCACCAATCACAAAGACCACAGGTAGATAAATCCACAAAGATGGGAAGAAACCAGAGCAAAAAGGATGAAAATACCCAAAACGAGAACGCCTCTCCTCCTCCAAGGGATCACAACTCCTCACCAGCAAGGGAACAAGGCTGGATGGAGAATGAGTCTGATGAATTGACAGAAACAGGCCTCAGAAGGTGGGTAATAACAAACTTCTCTGAGCTAAAAGATCATGCTGCAACCCAATGCAAAGAAACTAAGAACCTTGAAAAAAGGTTTGACGAAATGCTAACAAGAATAAACAGCTTAGAGAGGAATATAAATGAATTGATGGAGCTGAAAAATACAACACGAGAACTTCACAAAGCATACACAAGTTTCAATAGCCTAATCGACCAAGCAGAAGAAAGGATATCAGAGATTGAAGATCAACTCAATGAAATAAAATGAGAAGGCAAGATTAGAGTGAAAAGAAATCAACAAAGCCTCCAAGAAATATGGGATTATGTGAAAAGACATAATCTAGGATTGATAAGTGCACCTGAATGTGACAGAGAGACTGATTCCAAGCTGGAAAATACTCTTCAGGATATTATCCAGGAAAACTTCCCCAACCTAGCAAGGCAGGCCAACATTCAAGTCCAGGAAATACAGAGAACATCACAAAGGTATTCCTCAAGAAGAGCAACACCAAGGCATATAATTGTCAGATCCACCAGGGTTGAAATGAAGGAAAAAATGCTAAGGGCAGCCAGAGAGAAAGGTCAGGTTACCTACAAAGGGAAGCCCATCAGAATCACAGTGAATCTCTCAGCAAAAACCCTACAAGCCAGAAGTGAGTGGGGGCCAATATTCAACATACTTAAAGAAAAGAACTTTCAACCTAGAATTTCATATCCAGCCAAACTAAGTTTCATAAGTGAAGGAGAAATAATATCCTTTGTGAACAAGCAATTGCTGAGAGATTGCGTCACCACCAGGCGAGCTTTACAAGAGCTTTTGAAAGAAGCACTAAACATAGAAAGGAACAACCAGTACCAGCCACTCCAAAAATGTACCAAATAGTAAAGAGCATTGACACAATGAAGAAACTGCATCAACTAATGGGCAAAACAACCAGCTAGCATCAAAATGGCAGGATCAAATTCACACATAAAAATATTAACCTTAAATATAAATGTGCTAAATGCCCCAATCAAAAGACACAGACTGGCAAATTGGATAAAAAGTCAAAACCCATTGGTGTGCTGTATCGAAGAAACCCATCTCACATGCAAGGACACACATAGGCTCAAAATAAAGGAATGGAGGAAGATCTACCAAGCAAATGGAGAGCAAAAAAAAAAAAAAGCAGGAGTTGCAATCCTAGTCTCTGATAAAATAGACTTTAAATCAACAAAGATCAAAAGAGACAAAGAAGGGCATTACATAAAGGTAAAATGATCAGCGCAACAAGAAGAGCTAACAATCTAAATATATACACACACAATACAGGAGCACCCAGATACATAAAGCAAGTTCTTAATGACCTACAAAGAGACTTAGACTCCCAAACAATAATAGTGGAAGACTTTAACACTCCACTGTCAGTATTAGATTAACGAGACAGAAAATTAACAAGGATATCCAGTACTTGAACTCAGACCTGGACCAAGCAAACCTGATGACAGACATTTACAGAACTCTCCACCCCGAATCCACAGAATATACATTCTTCTCAGCACCACATCACACCTACTCTAAAATTGACCACATAACTGGAGGCAAATCACTCCTTAGCAAATGCAAAATAATGGAAATCATAACAAACAGTCTCTCAGACCATGGTGCAATCAAATTATAAATCAGGATTCAGAAACTAACTCAGAGCCACACAACTTCATGGAAGCTGAACAACTGGCTCTTGAATGTTGACTGGATAAGCAACGAAATGAAGGCAGAAATAAAGATGTTCTTCGAAAACAATGAGAATGAAGACACAATGCACCAGAATCTCTGGGACACATTTAAAGCAGTGTCTAGAGGAAAATTTATAGCAATAAGTGCCCATATTAGAAGAAAGAAAAGATCTAAAACCAACACCTATCATCAAAGTTGAAAGAGTTAGAGGAGCAAGATCAAAAAAACGGAAAAGCTAGCAGAAGACAAGAAATAACTAAGATCAGAGTAGAACTGAAGGAGATAGAGACACAAAAAACCTTAAAAAAATCAATAAATCTCATTTTTTGAAAAGATCAACAAAATAAACCACTAGCCCGGTTCATAAAACAGAAAGAGAGAATAAACAAATAGATATAATAAAAAAAGATAAAGGGGATATCACCACAGATTCCACAGAAATACAAACCACCATCAGAGATTACTACAAACAACTCTATGCACATAAACCAGTAAACCTAGAAGAAATGGATAAATTCCTGGACACTTATACCTTCCAAAGTCTAAACCAGGAAGAAGTCAAAACAATGAATAGACCAATAACAAGGGCTGAAGTTGCGGCAGCAATTAATAGCTTACCAACCAAAAAAAGCACAGGTCCAGATAGATGGGTTCACAGCCGAATTCTGCCAGACATACAAAGAGGAGCTGGTACCCCCTCCTTCTGAAACTATTCCAAACAATCCAGAAAGAGGGAATCCTCCCCATATTATTTTATGAGACCAACATCATCTTGATACCAAAACCTGGCAGAGACTCAACAAGAGAAGAAAATTTCAAGACAATATCCATGATGAATATAGATGCAAAAATTTTCAATAAAATACTGGCAAACCGATTGCAACAGTGCATCAAAAAGCTTATCTATCACGATCAAGTAGGCTTCATCCTGGGGCTATAAGGGTGGATCACTATACACAAGTCTATAAACATAATTCACCACATGAACGGAACCAAAGATAAAAACCAATAGATGCAGCGAAGGCCTTTGACAAAATTCAGTAGCCCTTTATGCTAAAAACTCTCAATAAACTAGGTATCGATGAAACGTATCTCAAAATAATAAAAGCTATTTATGACAAACCAACAGCCAATATCACAGTGAATGGGCACAAAGTGGAAGCATTCCCTTTGAAATCTGGCACTAAACAAGGATGCCCTCTCTCACCACTCCTATTCAATATAGTATTGGAAGTTCTAGCCAGAGAAATTAGTCAAGAAAAACAATAAAGGGTATTCAAATAGGAAAGGAGGAAGTCAAATTGTCTCTATTTGCAGACGACATGATTGTGTATTTAGAAGACCCTATCATCTCAGCCCAAAATCTCCTTAAGCTGATAAGCAACTTCATTAAAGTCTCAGGATACAAAATCAATGTGCAGAAATCACAAGCATTTCCATATACCAATAAAAGACTTAAAGAGAGCTAAGTCACGAATGAACTGCCATTCACAATTGCTACAGAGAGAATAAAATACCTAGGAATACAACTAACAAAGGATGTAAAGGACCTCTTCAAGGAAAACTACAAACCACTGCTCAATGAAATAAGAGAGGACATAGACAGATGGAGAAACACTCCATGCTCGTGGTTAGGAAGAATCAATATTGTGAAAATGGCCATACTGCCCAAAGTAATTTATAGATTCAATGCTATCCCCATCAATCTATCAATGACCTTCTTCACAGAACTGGAAGAAACCACCTTAAACTTCATATGGAACCAAAAGAGAGCCCACATAGCCAAATCAACCCTAAGCAAAAAGAACAAAGCTGGAGGCAGCATGCTACCTGACTTCAAACTACACTACAAGGCTACAGTAATCAAAACAGCATGGTACTGGTACCAAAACAGAGATATAGACCAATGGAACAGAACAGAGGCCTCAGAGGCAACACCACACATCTACAACCATCTGATATTTGACAAACCTCACAAAAACAAGCAATGGGGAAAGAATTCCCTGTTTGATAAATGATGTTGGGTAAACTGGCTAGCCATGTGCAGCAAGCAGAAACTGGACCCCTTCCTGACACCTTACACTAAAATTAACTCCAGATTAATTAAAGACTTAAACATAACCTAACACCATAAAAACCCTAGAAGAAAACCTAGGCAAAACTGTTCAGGACATAGGCATAGGCAAGAACTTCATGACTAAAACACCAAAAGCATTGGTAACAAAAGCCAAAATAGACAAATGGGACCTAATCAAGCTCCACAGCTTCCTCACAGCAAAAGAAGCAGCCATTAGAGTGGACTGGCAACCAACAGAGTGGTAAAAAATTTTTGCAATCTACCCATCTGACAAAGGGCTAATATCCAGAATCTACAAAGAACTAAACATATTTACAAGAAAAAAAACAAACCCATTCAAAAGTGGGTGAAGGATATGAACAGACACTTTACAAAATAAGACAAATATGAGGCCAAGAAACATAAGAAAAAATGCTCATCATCACTGGTCATTAGAGAAATGCAAATCAAAACTACATTGAGATATCATCTCACGCCAGTTAGAATGGCTATCATTAAAAAATCTGGAGACAATATATGCTGGAGAGGATGTAGAGAAATAGGATCACTTTTACACTGTTGGTGGGAGTGTAAATTAGTTCAACCACTGTGGAAGACAGTGTGGCGATTCCTCAAGGACCTAGAAATAGAAATACCATTTGACCCAGCAATCCCATTACTGGGCATATATCCAAAGGATTATAAATCGTTCTATTATAAGGACACATGCACACGTATGTTCATTGCAGCACTGTTTACAATAGTGAAGACCTAGAATCATCCCAAATGCCCACTGATGATAGACTGGACAGGGAAAACATGGCACATATACGCCATGGAATACTATGCAGCCATAAAAAATGATGGGACATGGATGATCCTGGAAACCATCATTCTCAGCAAACTGACACAAGAATAGAAAATCAAACACCGCATGTTCTCACTCATAGGTGGGTGTTGAACAATGAGAACACATGGACGCAGGGAGGGGAGCATCACACACTGAGGTCTGTAGGCCGTCACTAGGGGAGGGACAGTGAGGGATAGGGAGTTGGGGAGGGATAACATAGGGAGAAATGCCAGATATAGGTGATGGGGATGGAGGCAGCAAATCACATTGCCATGTATGTACCTATGCAACAATCCTGCATGTTCTTTACATGTACCCCAGAACCGAAAATGCAATTATATATATGAAAAAAATTACCTGAAAGCACTAGAGAATAAAAAAAGCAGACAGATGGAACACATGAGAGGAGAGTTGACATTTAAAAGAAGGGAAACTAGATGAGTTTTCTATTTCTGAAGATTTGTTTTAGCATCCCATGGAGTGTGTAGAACTCAGAAATCTGCATTCTCACTGGCTCAAAGAGCTGGAGGACAGAGTGAGCATATACAGCTGTTGGAAAATAAGGGAGAAATCCTAGAAAGGAGAAAGCTGGAGGTGACCCCCAATTCTGCTTATAAATTCTGTCTGAATCTCTAGCTGACCCTTGAACTGTATGTGTGCAGGGCAGACTACAAGCAGCCCAGCTAAACAAAAAAATTCGGAACTTAGATTTGAGCTGCTTCCCACTGCAGGGGAGAGAGGGTTTATAATTTGAGTTCAGCCAAGTTAAATGTTTGCTTAAAAAAATACTCTTTTGAGGAATGTAACAGAATCCAGAGGGTCTATAACATAATCTTTTATAGTACCCAGTGTATCATACAAAGTATGTAGTATACAATCTTTCATGGTATCCAGTATACAATATGTTTTTTTCATTCTCAACATACAGAAAAACCTGGAAAATATTACTCATTTTAACAGAGACCAATGCTGAAGTGATACATACATTGAAATCTGCAGACAAGATTTTAAGGCAGCTATTGTTGATTACACTTAAGGGTATAAAGGAAAACGTATCTGTTATAAATAAAAAAAACAGGAAATTTCAACAAAGAAACAGTAACTATAAAAAAGAAAAAATTTGAAACTGAAAAATCCAATATTTGAGATAAAAGTTCGCCCTCAGACTTAGCAGAATGGAAATGACAAAATAGTCAGCGAACTTGATAGGTTCACATAAAGGTCCAATTTAGACAATAGGAAGGAAAAAGATTGGAAAAAATAAGCAGAGCCTCAGGGACCTGTAAGATGAAAGCAGATGTTCAAACACATATGTAACTGAAATCTTAGAAGGAGAGGAGAGAGAAAATGGGGTGGAAGAATATTTGAAGATATGGTTAAAATTTCCCCAAATTTGGTCAAAGATACAAATTTTTTTTAATTTCTATTTTTTATTGCATTTTAGGTTTTGGGGTACATGTGCAGAGCATGCAATACAGTTGCATAGGTACACACATGGCAGTGTGTTTTGTTTGCTTTCTCCCCTTCACCCACATTTGGCGTTTCTCCCCAGGCTATCCCTGCCCACCTCCCCCTCCCACAGGCCCTCCCCTTTTCCCCCCAGTAGACCCCAGTGTTTAGTACTCCCCTCTCTGTGTCCATGTGTTCTCATTTTTCAACACCCGCCTATGAGTGAGAATATGTGGCGTTTCATTTTCTGTTCTTGGGTCAGTTTGCTGAGAATGATGTTCTCCAGATTCATCCATGTCCCTACAAACGACACGAACTGATCATTTCTGATTGCTGCATAATATTTCATGGTGTATATGTGCCACAATTTCCCAATCCAGTCTATCACCTATGGGCATTTGGGTTGATTCCAGGTCTTTGCTATTGTAAACAGGGCTGCAATGAACATTCGTGTGCATGTGTCCTTATAGTAGAACGATTTATAGCCCTTTCCATATATACCCAGTAATGGGATTGCTGGGTCAAATGGAATTTCTATTTCTAAGGCCTTGAGGAATCGCCACACTGTCTTCCACAATGGTTGAACTAATTTACACTCCCACCAACAGTGTAAAAGTGTTCCTTTTTCTCCACATCCTCTCCAGCATCTGTTGTCTCCAGATTTTTTAATGATCGCCATTCTAACTGGCGTGAGATGGTATCTCAATGTGGTTTTGATTTGCATCTCTCTGATGACCAGTGACGATGAGCATTTTTTCATATGATTGTTGGCCTCATATATGTCTTCTTTTGTAAAATGTCTGTTGATATCCTTTGCCCATTTTAGAATGGGCTTGTTTGTTTTTTTCCTGTAAATCTGTTTGAGTTCTTTGTCAGATGGGTAAACTGCAAAAATTTTTTCCCATTCTGTTGGTTGCCGATTCACTCTAGAGACTGTTTCTTTTGCCGTGCAGAAGCTGTGGAGTTTCATTAGGTCCCATTTGTCTATTTTGGCTTTTGTTGCCAATGCTTTTGGTGTTTTGTTCATGAAGTCCTTGCCTACTCCTATGTCCTGGATGGTTTTGCCAAGATTTCCTTCTAGGGTTTTTATGGTGCCAGGTCTTATGTTTAAGTCTTTAATCCATCGGGAGTTAATTTTGGTGTAAGGTGCCAGGAAGGGGTCCAGTTTCTGCTTTCTGCACATGGCTAGCCAGTTTTCCCAACACCATTTGTTAAACAGGGAATCCTTTTCCCATTGCTTGTTTTTGTCGGGTTTATCAAAGATTGTATGGTTGTAGATATGTTGTGTTGCCTCTGATGCCTCTGTTCTGTTCCATTGGTCTATATCTCTGTTTTGGTACCAGTACCATGCTGTTTTGATTGCTTTAGCCTTCTAGTATAGTTTGAAATTCGGTAGTGTGATGCTCCCCGCTGTGTTCTTTTTGCTTAGAATTGACTTGGCTATGCGGGCTCTCTTTTGGTTCCATATGAAGTTCATTGCGGTTTTTTCCAGTTCTGTGAAGAAAGTCAATGGTAGCTTGATGGGGATAGCGTTGATTCTGTAAATTACTTTGGGCAGTATAGCAATTTTTACGATATTAATTCTTCCTAACCACGAACATGGAATGTTTCTCCATCTGTTTGTGTCCTCTCTGATTTCGTTGAGCAGTGGTTTGTAGTTTTCCTTGAAGAGGTCCCTTACGTTCCTTGTGAGTTGTATTCCAAAGTATTTTATTCTTTTTGTAGCAATTGTGAATGGCAGTTCGTTCTTGATTTGGCTTTCTTTAAGTCTGTTATTGGTGTAGAGGAAGGCTTGTGATTTTTGCACATTGATTTTATATCCTGAGACTTTGCTGAAGTTGCTTATCAGTTTCAGGAGTTTTTGGGCTGAGGCGATGGGGTCTTCTAGGTATACTATCATGTTGTCTGCAAATAGAGACAATTTGGCTTCCACCTTTCCTATTTGAATACCCTTTATTTCTTTTTCTTGCCTGATTGCTGTGGCTAGAACTTCCAGTACTATATTGAATAGGAGTGGTGACAGAGGGCATCCTTGTCTAGTGCCAGATTTCAAAGGGAATGCTTCCAGTTTTTGCCCATTGAGTATGATCTTGGCTGTTGGTTTGTCATAAATAACTTTTATTACTTTGAGATACGTTCCATGGATACTGAGTTTATCGAGGGTTTTTAGCATAAAGGGCTGTTGAATTTTGTCAAAGGCTTTCTCTGCATCAATTGAGATAATCATGTGGTTTTTGTCTTTGGTTCTGTTTATGTGGTGAATTACGCTGATAGACTTGTGTATGTTGAACAGGCCTTGCATCCTCGGGGTGAATTCTACTTGATCATGATGAATAAGTTTTTTGATTTGCTGTTGCAATCAACTTGCCAATATTTTATTGAAGATTTTTGCATCTATGTTCATCATGGATATTGGCCTGAAGTTTTCTTTTCTCGTTGGGTCTCTGCCGGGTTTTGGTATCAGGATGATATTGGTCTCATAGAATGATTTGGGGAGGATTCCTTCTTTGTGGATTATTTGGAATAGTTTCAGAAGGAATGGTACCAGCTCCTCTTTGTGTGTCTGGTAGAATTCGGCTGTGAACCCATCTGGACCTGGGCTTTTTTTGTGTGGTAGGCTCTTAATTGCTGCCTCGACTTCTGACCTTGTTATTGGTCTATTCATAGTTTCAGCTTCCTCCTGGTTTAGGCTTGGGAGGACACAGGAGTCCAGGAATTTATCCATTTCTTCCAGGTTTACTAGTTTATGTGCATAGAGTTGTCTGTAATATTTTCTGATGATGGTTTGAATTTCTGTGGAATCTGTGGTGATTTCCCCTTTATAATTTTTTATTGCATCTATTTGGTTGTTCTCTCTTTTCTTTCTAATCAATCTGGCTAGTGGTCTGTCTATTTTGTTGATCTTTTCAAAAAACCAGCTCTTGGATTTATTGATTTTTTGGAGGGGTTTTCATGTCTCAATCTCCTTCAGTTCAGTTCTGATCTTAGTTATTTCTTGTCTTCTGCTGGGTTTTGAGTTTTTTTGATCTTGCTCCTCTAGCTCTTTCAATTTTGACGATAGGGTGTCAATTTTGGATCTCTCCATTCTTCTCATATGGGCACTTATTGCTATACACTTTCCTCTAGAGACTGCTTTAAATGTGTCCCAGAGATTCTGGCATGTTTTGTCTTCGTTCTCATTGGTTTCGAAGAACTTCTTTATTTCTGACTTCATTTCGTTGTTTATCCAGTCAACATTCAAGAGCCAGTTGTTCAGTTTCCATGAAGCTGTGCGGTTCTGGGTTGGTTTCTGAATTCTGAGTTCTAACTTGATTGCACTATGGTCTGAGAGACTGTTTGTTATGATTTCAGTTGTTTTGCATTTGCTGAGCAGTGCTTTACTTCCAATTATGTGGTCCATTTTAGAGTAGGTGTGATGTGGTGCTGAGAAGAATGTATATTCTGTGGATTTGGGGTGGAGAGGTCTGTAAATGTCTATCAGGTTTCCTCGGTCTAGGTCTGAGTTCAAGCCCTTGATATCCTTGTTGATTTTCTGTCTGGTTGATCTGTCTAATATTGACAGTGGAGTGTTAAAGTCTCCCACTATTATTGTGTGGGAGTCTAAGTCTCTTTGTAAGTCGTTAAGAACTTTCCTTATGTATCTGGGTGCTCCTGTATTGGGTCCATATATGTTTAGGATCGTTAGCTCTTCTTGTATAGATCCTTTTACCATTATGTAATGGCCTTCTTTGTCTTTTTTGATCTTTGTTGCTTTAAAGTCTGTTTTATCAGAGATGAGAATTGCAACTCCTGCTTTTTTTTGCTCTCCATTTGCTTGGCAAATCTTCCTCCATCCCTTTATTTTGAGCCTTTGTGTATCCTTGCATGTGAGATGGGTTTCCTGGATACAGCACACTGATGGGTTTTGGATTTTTATCCAATTTGCCAGTCTGTGTCTTTTGATTGGTGCATTTAGTCCATTTACATTTAGGGTTAATATTGTTATGTGTGAATTTGATACTGCCATTTTGATGCTAGGTGGCTGTTTTGCCCGTTAGTTGTTGTAGATTCTTCATTATGTTGATGCTCTTTAGCATTTAGTGTTATTGTGGAGTGGCTGGTACTGGTTGTTCCTTTCTATGTGTAGTGCCTCTTTCAGGAGCTCTTGTAAAGCAGGCCTGGTCGTGACAAAATCTCTGAGTACTTGCTTGTTCGCAAAGGATTTTATTTTTCCTTCACTTCTGAAGCTCAGTTTGGCTGGATAGAAATTCTGGGTTGAAAGTTCTTTTCTTTAAGGATGTTGAATAGTGGCCCCCACTCTCTTCTGGCTTGTAGAGTTTCTGTTGAGAGATCTGCTGTGAGTCTCATGGGTTTCCATTTGTGGGTGACCCAACCTTTCTCTCTGGCTGCCCTTAGTATTTTCTCCTTTATTTCAACCTTGTTGAATCTGACGATTATGTGCCTTGGGGTTGCTCTTCTTGTGGAATATCTTTGTGGTGTTCTCTGTATTTCCTGTAATTGAGTGTTGGTCTGTCTTGCTAGGTGGGGGAAATTTTTCTGGATAATGTTCTGAAGAGTATTTTCCAGCTGGGGTTCATTCTCTTCATCACATTCTGGTACACCTATCAAACGTAGGTTAGGTCTCTTCACATAGTCCCACATTTCTTGGAGGCTTTGTTCATTCCTTTTTGCGCTTTTTTCTCTGATCTTGGTTTCTCATTTTATTTCATTGAGTTGATCTTCGACTTCTGATATGCTTTCTTCTGCTTGGTCAATCCGGCTTTTGAAACTTGTGCATGCTTCGCGAAGTTCTCTCATTGTGTTTTTCAGCTCCATCAATTCATTCATATTCTTGTCTAAGTTATCCATTCTTGTTATCATTTCCTTGAATCTTTTTTCATATCTTTTTTCAAGGTTCTTCGTTTCTTTGCATTGATTTAAAACATGTTCTTTTAGCTCACAAAAGTTTCTCATTATCCACCTTCTGAAGTCTAATTCCATCATTTCATCACAGTCATTCTCCATCCAGCTTTTTTCCCTTGCTGGTGAAGAGTTTTGGTCCTTTCTAGGAGGTGAGGTGTTCTGGTTTTGGGTGTTTTCCTCCTTTTTGTGCTGGTTTCTTCCTATCTTTGTGGATTTATCCACCTGTCATCTGTGTAGTTGCTGACTTTTTGATTGGGTCTCTGAATGGACACCCAGATTGTTGATGATGAAGTATTTCTGTTACTTGGTTTTCCTTCTACCAGTCTAGCCCCTTTGCTGTATGACTGCTGAGGTCCACTGCAGGCCCTGCTTCTCTGGGTGCACCTATAGCAGCTGCAGAACAGTGAGGGGTGCTACCAGTTTCTTTTTCTGCTATCTTTGTCCTAGAATGATGCCTGCCAAATGTCAGTCTTTTGGATATAGAGGGGTCAGGGAGCTGCTTGAGGAGACAGTCTATACTTTATAGGCACTCATTTGCTGAGCTGTGAGCTCTATTGTTCATTCAGGGCTGTTAGGCTGCTATGTTTAATTCTCCTGCAACAGAACTCATAAAAAAAAACCTTTTTTTTCTCAGCGGCTGTTTCTGAAGGGGTTGGGGCTTTATTTTTGAGTGTCTGCTGTGCTGTCCTGCCCAGCTATGGGGCAGTCTAGTCACTATTTGCCTGCCGAGGCTCCGCCCTGCTGGTGTGAGATTCGCCCTGTTGCTGCAGGCTTTGCCCTTCTGCTGCGGTCTTTGCCCTGCTGCCATCGGCTACGCCCTGCTGCGGAGTCTCTCTGTTGTACTGGGTTGCCTTGGCAACGGCAGGCTGTGTCAGCAATGGGCATGTACCTCAGTAGGGGCTGATTGCCTTGCTAATGGCGGATGCCCCTCCTCCACGGAGCTGCGCTTTAAGGGAACCTCCTCACTGGGAGCGTTTGGAATTGCCCTTTTGTTTGTCGCACTGTGCTACCCCAAATGCTGTGTCCCTGGGATTTCCTGGGCTGGCTCACTGTCCAAGTCCCATTCAGTCTCAAGTTCAGCCCTCTCAGGTCTCAGTTTGCCGGTTCAGCCGAGCTCCCGTAACAGTGTGCTTTTGTATGGAGTGCTGTGGAGTGCCTCTGTGCTCCGGCATGGGCCGCAGCCTCACCGTCTGCCGGCTACACCAGCCAAAACCTCTGCCTGGCGTCCCGCATCTCTTTTATACCTGGGAATTTCCCCGTTCTGTGGGCAACTAACATCCGTCTGGAAATGCGTTCCCAACTCAGCCTCTCCACGCATCCAGTGAGAGCTTCAATCCTGGGTTGTTCTCACAGCTCCATCTTGAGTCCTCCCGGTATCAAAGATACAAATTTTTAAAGATTCAAGAAGTACAGTCAACCTCTAGGAAGAGTGACACACACACACACACACTCCTTTACCTAGCATATTATAGACAAACCACTGCAAACCAAAGCTAAAACCTATTAGTAGCTGGGTGCAATGGAATGTGCCTGTAGTCCCAGATATTCAGGATGCTGAGGCAGAAGGATTGCTTGAATCCAGGAGTTTGAGGCCAGCCTGGGCAACATAGCAAGACTTTGTTTCTAAAAAATTAATTAGTTAAAATAACCCAAAGCTACGAGTAATTCCATCTACCTCACAAGCACTTTCAATAATAGATGTAAAACTGCCTAACACATAGTAGGGGCTTAATAACTGTTGGATTATCTGCTTAAAAGAGATATGCAACAATACGAAACATTTATGTAGAAGAAAATGCATACTACTTTATCAAAATTTCATGAGTTCATTATCATTATTATACTTAGAAATGATTTAGGTTGAAAACAGAAATGGGTAAAAGGGTTCAAGAGAAGTTGTATACATGTACAGACAAAGATAAATCCATAGTGGTTTAATAGGGGATACTAGAATGCTTGGACTACCGTTAATCTTTTCAGGTGACATTCTAAATTACAAAACAGTACTTGATACTTCTAGAAGACAGATTATTTGACTGGGTGGATGGTGGAGACTAAGTAGTATATCACTTTTTAAAACTAAATATTGACTTATTCTGTTAAAAGTGTTGTCAATTTTTTTCTCCAAACACTTACATGCAAAAGAAAAGAGCAAGCAAAGTTATAGTTCAATATGATGGTACAAATAATTGTAGAAGGGCTGGGTGTGGTGGCTCATGCCTATAATCCCAGCACTTTGGAAGGCCAAGGCGGGCAGATCACTTGAGCTCAGGAGTTGCAGACCAGCCTGGCCAACATGGTGAAACTGTCTCTACTAAAAACACAAAAATGCCGGGCATGGTGGAATCCATCTGTAATCCCAGGTACTTGGGAGGCTGAGGTACAAGAATAGCTTGAACCTGGAAGCAGAGGTTGCTATGCACTGAGATGAGATCAAGCCCCTGTACTCTAGCCTGGGCCACAGAGCAAGACACTGTCACAAGTAAACAAACCTCCCCAAACCCCCAAATAATTGTAGAAAGTATAAATAAGTAGGGTTCTGATTGTCACTATGGGTGGATTACTAATTCAATATGCCTTTAAATGGTATATGGGGAGGAAAGAAAGGAAGGAAGATATGAGAAGACAGAAAATAAACGTTTAGAGGAAAGCTTTACAGATAGGGTATCCGTGATGTAATTTTCAGAATTACTGACTTTCCCCTTGAAAATTATGATGGACATAGTTGTTGACAACAAAAACTGCCAGTAGGGACAGTAATCACAAAACCTCAGAGTTGGAAGAGATTTTAGAACTCATCTTGTCTAAATCTTCCTCTAATGAAAGAGTCACATTAACAATCACTCCAAAAGATGGTTGTCTAGCTTCTGTTTGAATTCCTCTATTGATAGGGAAGGGGCTCACTAACTTATTAAACAGACCACTGCTATGTTAAAGAGCAAAAATTGTTAGAAAATTGTCCTAAATTAAGTCAAAATCTGCTTTCCTATATATCTTCCACTCAGTTCCAATTATTCCCTCATCCTTTTAATTTCTCCTACATATACCATTTTTTCAAATATTTAAAGACCACTACCATGCCCCACTAAAGTCTTTTATTTGCAAAGCTAAAAATCCACATTCTTCATCAGATATGGTTTCCAGTTCCTAAGTAAAACCTTCCTCCAGATGCAATATTTTCTAGTGATTTCTGGAGCGTGGCCTTGGTTGATACCAGACAAGCCATTTGTCATGCATATGTTATCTGTTGTTCTTAACTTTGTATAATCCAAGTATTTCACATATATATTTACATATATAAATTTTATATCTTTGTTCAAGTTATTGATAAAAGCGTTGAACAGGACAGAGCTCTATGGTAAGCTACTCAATAATTCCCTCTACATTGAAATGAATACACAGAGTTCAACCATGGTAAATTCCTCTGCTATCAGACTTCTCTTACGTCCTTGTTTCCACAAGGATAACACAAGATATATGATTAATTATCTTACTGGATCCCTATTTTATGATGTCTTTCCCTTAAAGTCTAGTTTAGTAACCCTAAGAAGAAATGTCACATAAATATTATTTTCTTAATGACTTAGTCTTAGAGAACCAACTTGGAGGTCCTGGTGACCATTATTTTCTTCAATGAATGTCTATAAAACATCTCACTGAAAATACATTTTAGAATTATGCTGGGAGTAATTTTTAAGTGTACAGATTCATAGCTTCAGCAAATCACTCCCAGCCTTCCTCCCTTTTTTGAGAAAATCAGGGAATTTGTCCATCTCTCATCTTTTGGAATTTATCTTTTTTTTTAAACTACATCTCAAAAACTGGGAGTAGTAGTTTTATGATTATCTCTGTAGTTTCTTTCTCTTAGATCTAGTTTTTCTTTTCTGTTTTTTTTTTCTTTTCTCTTAGATCTAGTTCTTCTGGGGTTGGAGACTCAAAGGGAGTAGATACCTCTTTTCTAATTTCTCATCTACCTTGAGCTTCAAATTCCTTCTTAACCAAGTTCCATTCACCCTTTGCCGTTTGAATATCATTCTAATTAATAGAGAAGTCTGGGTGAATAGTTCTTCCAGTTGTTACTTTTAACAGGATGCCAAGTAGGCCTAGCTCTTTCTTGTTCTTGCTCTAAACAGAACTAAATGTATGTACACATTTAGTGGTCCTTAGCATTTTCCTTTACAAGGCTCTGACTTTCCTGACACTATTTGTAGAATAATGTCCTTGTCTAGAGTGTGCACTTGGTTCTATGTTTTTCCTTTTATCATGTCACATCTGAACTTATCAAAGAACTTCCTGTGCAGTCACACAAATCAATGATACCATGTGTGGAGGCTAGGGAAGGGAGAATGGCCCTTTGGGTGGAGATTCAAAATACATATGCTTCTCTATAAATTGTGATGTGTGTTATTGTACCTACTGTAGTAAGCACTATTACTAGGTATATGTCATACCCTTTCTGGTGTGTGTTAGGGCACAGGTAATGTTGAATATGACTGTTGTAAATACTTCCTTTCCTTCTCTATTGCTAAGAAATTAGGAGTATTCAATTTTGAAAGCCTCTCATCACTTAAAAAAATGTAGTATATCAAGACAAGGGGGACATACCTATCTTTCATTTCCCTAATTTCTGAAATATGCTTTTGTAAAGCCTATAATAGATGTGGGACCATCAACAGCACTTCCTTCCTTCATTATTACAAACTCTAAGATGACACACTCACTTCCTCCCAAGATGCCTATCATTATCTCACCAATCAGTTCTTTCTTCCTTTTCAGAATTATGACCAGAGTAGCAATTCCTTGCTTGAGTTACCCTACAGCCTGAGAAATGGAATTGTCATCAAGGCAATAACTTTGCCACATACTTATCGAATATCTTCTATTTCTCAGCTATGCATGGAAATACAGAGAAGAAAAGATATTACGTTTAACTAAAAGTATTCTTTTTTCTTATATGTAAATACTATAGAATTTGTACTCTAACAACCTGTGGGGTGTGTGTGTGCCAATAAACCTGACTTTATGGTGCTGCTGTCAATTTGTGCTGATGATTGAGAATATAGACAGTGCCACCATAATATATCCCATCAGCCTAACTCTCAGGAGGAAACAATACAAAGACATTCCAAAAGCCACAGCATTCTATGTCACTCCCAATTCAAAAGAGCTTCACAAAATCCAATTCGAATGGCAGATGTGTCACTGTGATATCTGGAGGAGAGAAGAAGAAGGCAGACACTTGCAAATTTAACTTCAGGAAAGTACTTTCACACCATCACCTCAATGTGATATTTTTAAAATTTCTTTTTTAAAAATGGAGTTATCCTGCTTTTTATGTCCTTGTGCTCAAAAGATTCCTCTTACTATTTATAATTTGGGGTAGCCCTTCTGGGGGGTAGAAAGGAGGTAGCCCTTATTATGCAAATGTAACTTTGTGTTCTATAGGACATCAAGTAGGAGACTGACTGAAGGTATAGTACATTGTAAGAAATGTTTCAAACCCATATAATGTTGAAAAAACAGTGAACAATAGATAAAGGAAAGATTATATCAGAAATAAAGTAGGATGGTTAGTTAGGAGAGAAATCTGGTGTGACAAGAGGGCACTTGAAGAGTTTTAAGAGTCGGAATCAGAAAAATATTGCTGCCAGAAGGTTGTTGGAAGTTGCTGGGGTATAGCCTATACTCAAAGATAGACAGAAGCCATAGATGACCTTGTTTCATCAATAACAAGACAGAGTTCAGCAAGAGGGCTCTTACTGTAGAAAATATGGGAACTAGGACAAGACTACAGACTATTTACTTCCATCAATAAATATTTATTGAATACCTCCTATGTGCCAAGTACTGTATTAAGCATATGAGATATACAAATTTATAGCAGTGAATAAGGCTAACAGGATAGTCTCCTCCCTCATGGATCATATGCTCTAGTTAAGTCCAGTGAAAACAAAAACAAAAACCTTAGATTGTGAGGGGTTAGGATGGGTCAACATCAACAGAAATAAGACTCAGTAAAAGTAATCCAGGCAAGGATGGGTTCTAACATATACTGTATATGTATCATTTTCTAACTACCATACTTTATATTCTGAAATTCCTTATACAGTAGCAATCTCTTACATTTTCCATCACTGAGTGCTATCTATTGAAAAGGGATGCCAAGAAGGAAACAGTCTAGAGTTACAATCATAATATCACAGCCCAAAGAAGAGGCTGACCTTTTAAGCCTAGTGAAGCTGCATAAGAAATAACTGGTAGAAAAAGCCAGGAGATTCATTTCGAAGTCTCTGAGTTTTCAGCATTAAAAAAAAAAATCAGAGGAAGAACCAGATAGCTGAATTAGTAACTGCTTCCATTTCCCAAAAAGGGTTTTGGACATATTGTATAAGCATTAAGCCTATGAGTGAAAAGTCTTATATTCCCAGTGTTGAGGAGATAAAGGAAGGAAAAATAAGGGAAAGCTGAATAACACATCCTGTGGCTAAGTCCACTTCTCCCCAAGCACCCTAACCAGCATTCCTCCCATCAATCAGTTAGCTGATCCTTTCATTTAACCTTTGATTATCCTTAACAAGGATAAAAGAGAAAGGGGGATTTTTGTACATTGCTGTGGGAATATAAATTAGTACAACCACTATGAAGAACAGCATAGAGGTTCTTCAAAAAACTAAAAATAGAACTACCATATGATCCAGCCATCCCACTGCTCGGTACACACATAAAAGAAAGGAAATCAGTATATTGAAAAATATCTGCTCTCCCATGATTATTGCAGCACTATTCACAATAGCCAAGATTTGGAAGAAACCTAAGTGTCCATCAACAGACAAATGGATAAAGAAAATGTGGTACTTATAACAAAAAGGAGTTCTATTTGGCTATAAAAAAGAATGAGATCCTGTCATTTACAACAACATGGATGGAAGTGGAGATCACTGTGTTAAATGAAATAAGCCAGGCACAGTTCTCACTCTGTTGTGGAAGCTACAAAAACATTGAACTCATGGTAATATGGTAAAATGATATGGTTACCAGAGGATGGAAGACTAGTGGAGAGGGTGGATAAAGAGTGGAAGAGGGGGCCAGGCATGATGGCTCATGCCTGTAATCACCTTTGGAAGGCTGAAGTGAGAGGATCACTTAAGGCCTGGAGTTTGAGACCAGCCAGGGCAAAGTAGTGAGATCCTATCTCTACAAAGATTTAAAGAAATAGCCCGGCATCATGGTGCATGTCTGTAATCCCAGCTACTTGGAAGGCTGAGGTAGGAGGATTGCTTGAGCCCAAGAGTTCAAGGCTGCAGTGAGCCATGAATGTGCCACTGCACTCTAGTCTAGACAACAGAGCAAGATGGTGTCTCAGAGAAAGAAAAAGGGGAAGAGGGGATGGTTAATGGGTACAAAAATAGTTGGATAGAAGGAATAATGTGTAGTGTTTGGTGGCACAGTAGGTCAATTATAGTTAATAATTATTGTATATTTTCAAACAATTAAAATAATGGATTTGGAATATTCCTAACACAAAAAAAGACAAATGCTTGAGATGATCTTTTCAAAAGACTACTAGCCAGATTAATAAAAAAGAAGAGAGAAGAATCAAATAGATGCAATAAAAAATGATAAAGAGGATATCACCACCAATTCCACAAAAATACAAACTTCCATCAGAGATTACTACAAACAACTCTATACACTTAAACCAGTAAATCTAGAAGAAACGGATAAATTCCTGGATACTTACACCATCCCAAGACTAAACCAGGAAGAAGCTGAATCCCTGAATAGACCAATAACAAGGTCTGAAGTTGAGGCAGCAATTAATAGCCTACCAACCAAAAAAAGTCCAGGACTGGATGGGTTTACAGCTGAATTCTACCAGACATACAAAGAGGAGCTGGTACCACTCCTTCTGAAACAATTCCAAATAATACAAAAAGAGGGAATCCTCCCTAACTCATTTTATGAGACCAACATCATCCTGATACCAAAACCTGGCAGAGACACAACTAAAAAAGAAAATTTCAGGCCAATATCCATGATGAACACTGATGCGAAAATCCTCAACAAAATACTGGCAAATTGAATTCACCAGCACATCAAAAAGCTTATCCATCATGATCAAGTCAGCTTCATCCCTGGGATGCAAGGCTGGTTCAACATACACAAATGTATAAATGTAATCCATTACATAAACAGAACCAAAGACAAAAACCATATGACTATCCCAATAGATGCAGAGAAGGCCTTCAACAAAATTCAACAGCCCTTTATGCTAAAAACTCTCAGAAAACTAGGTATCGATGGAATGTATCTCAAAATAATAAAAGCTATTTATGACAAACCAACAGCCAATATCATAGCAAATGGGCAAAAACTGGAAGTACTCCCTTTGAAAACTGGCACAAGAAAAGGATGCCCTCTCTCCCTACTCCTATTCAACATAGTATTGGAAGTTCTGGCCAGGGCAATCAGGCAAGAAAAAGAAGTAAGGGGTATTCAATTAGGAAAAGAGGAAATCAAATTGTCTCTATTTGCAGACGACATGATTGTATATTTAGAAGAACCCATTGTCTCAGCCCAAAATCTCCTTAAGCTGATAAGCAACTTCAGCAAAGTCTCAGGATACAAAATCAATGTGCGGAAATCACAAGCATTCCTATACACCAATAACAGACAAACAGAGAGCCAAATCATGAGTGAACTCCAATTCACAATTGTTACAAAGAGAGTAAAATACCTAGGAATACAACTAACAAGGGACGTGAAGGACCTCTTCAGGAAGAACAATGAACCACTGCTCAAGGAAATAAGAGAGGACAAAAACAGACAGAAAAACATTCCCTGCTCATGGTTAGTTAGAATCAATATTGTGAAAATGGCCCTACTGCCCAAAGTAATTTATAGATTTAATGCTATCCCCATCAAGTTACAATTGACTTTCTTCACAGAATTGGAAAAAAGCACCTTAAAGTTCATACGAAGTCAAAAGAGAGCCAGTATAGCCAAGACAATCCTAAATAAACAAACAAGCAAACAAAAAAGCTGGAGGTATCATGCTAGCTGACTTCAGACTATACTACAAGGCTACAGTAATCAAAACAGTGACCAATAGAACAGAACAGAGGTCTTAGAAGTAATGCCACACATCTACAACCATCTGATCTTTGACAAACCCAACAAAAACAAGCAATGGGGAAAGGATTATACAAAAAATAACTCCAGGTGGATTAAAGATTTAAACATAAGACCTAACACCACAAAAATCCTACAAGAAAACCTGGGCAAATACCATTCAGGACATAGGCATAGGCAAGAACTTTATGACTAAAACACCAAAAGCAATGGCAACAAAAGCCAAAATAGACAAATTGGATCTAATTAAACTGAAGAGCTTTTGCACAGCAAAAGAAACAATTATTAGAGTGAACCGGCAACCAACAGAATGGGAAAACTTTTTTGCAATCTACCCATCTGACAAAGGGCTAATATCCAGAATCTACAAATAACTTAAACAAATTTACAAGAAGAAAACAAACCACCCCATTAAAAAGTGGGCAAAGGATGTGAACAGACACTTTTCAAAAGAAGACATTTATGCAGCCAACAAACATATGAAAAAAAAAAAAAAAAAAAAAAAAGCTCATCGAGGGGACTCAAGATGGCGCTGTGAGAACAACCCAGGATTGGAGCCCGCGTTGAATTCGCAAACGGTGAGTCAGTGCTGCATTTCCAGACTGATCTTTGTTGCCCACAGAACGGGGAAACTCCCAAGTATAAAAAGACACGGGACGCCAGGCAGTAGGTCTGCCTGGCGAAGCCGGCAGCCGGGGCGGCGGCGGCCGGCCCTACCCAGCAATCCCCACAGGGCGCGCTTGTCCGGGTGCCTTGTTGAACCGGCAACCTGAGACTTGAGAGGGCTGGACTCGAGACTGAACGAGACTTGCACAGTAGCCCAGCCCAGGGGATTGCAGGGACAGATCCCTTGGGATACCCAGTGGGACGAACAAAACCGCGATTTCAAACTATCCCGGGCAGACGGTCCGAGACGCTCTGTGGGAGAGGGGCGTCCACCACTACGGAGGCAACCTGCCCCAACTGATATACACGCCCACTGCTGAGGCAGCCAGCCGTTGCCGAGGCAACCCGCCCCAACTGAGATACACGCCCACTGCTGACGCAGCCAGCCGTTGCCGAGGCAACCCGTCCCTACTGAGATACACGCCCACTGCTGACGCAGCCTGCCGTTGCTGAGGCAACACGCTACAACGAAGAGACTCCGCCGCAGGGCATGGCGGAGCCCACAGCAGAGCCAGCAGGAACAGCGCGAATCACACAACAGCAGGGCGGAGCCTCGGCAGCCAAACAGTGGCTAGTCTGCCTTTGAGCTGGGCAGGACACCTGATCGGACATCCAAAAATAAAGCCCAAACCCCTCAACACAGAGCATTTGAGAAAAAAAAAAGGGTTGTTTAATGAGCTGTGTTGCAGCAGAATCAAACATAGCAGCCTAACAGCCCTGAATGAACAACAGAGTGCACAGCTCAGCAATTAAACCCCTATAAAGTACAAACTGTCTCCTCAAGCAGCTCCCTGACCCCTCTATATCCAAAAGACTGTCATTAGGCAGGCATCATCCTGGGACAAAGAGAGCAGAAAAAGAAACTGGTAGCATCCCTCGCTGTGCCACGGCTACTAGAGGTGCACCCCAGACAAGCAGGGTCTGGAGCGGACCTCAGCAGTTGTACAGCGAAGGGGCTAGACTGGTAGAAGGAAAACCAAGCAACAGAAATACTTCATCATCAACATTCTGGGTGTCCACTCAGAGACCCAAACGAAAAGTCAGCAACTACGCAGACGACCAGCGGACAAATCCACAAAGATGGGAAGAAACCAGCGCAAAAAGGAGGAAAACACCCGAAACCAGAACACATCGCCTCCTAGAAAGGACCAAAACTCCTCACCAGCAAGGGAACAAAGCTGGACGGAGAATGACTGTGATGAAATGACGGAATTAGACTTCAGGAGATGGATAATGAGAAACTTTTGTGAGCTAAAAGATCATGTATTAAATCAATGCAAAGAAACGAAGAACCTTGAAAAACGATTTGAAAAAAGATTCGAGGAAATGATAACAAGAATAGATACCTTAGAGAGGAATATGAATGAATTAAAGGAGCTGAAAAACACAATACGAGACCTTCGCGAAGCAAACGCAAGTTTCAATAGCCGAATTGACCAAGCAGAAGAAAGAATATCTGAAGTCGAAGACCAACTCAATGAAATAAAACGAGAAACCAAGATCAGAGAAAAAAGCGCAAAAAGGAATGAACAAAGTCTCCAAGAAATGTGGGACTATGTGAAAAGACCTAACCTACGTTTGATAGGTGTACCAGAAGGGGACGAAGAGAATGAATCCCAGCTGGAAAATACTCTTCAGGACATCATCCAGGAAAATTTCCGCCACCTAGCAAGACAAGCCAACACTCAATTGCAGGAAATACAGAGAACACCACAAAGATATTCCGCAAGAAGAGCAACCCCAAGGCACATAATCGTCAGATTCAACAGGGTTGAAATAAAGGAGAGAATACTAAGGGCAGCCAGAGAGAAAGGTCGGGTCACCCACAAAGGGAAGCCCATCAGACTCACAGCAGATCTCTCGGCAGAAACACTACAAGCCAGAAGAGAGTGGGGGCCAATATTCAACATTCTTAAAGAAAAGAACTTTCAACCCAGAATTTCATATCCAGCCAAACTGAGCTTCAGAAGTGAAGGAAGAATAAAATCCTTTGCGAACAAGCAAGTACTCAGAGATTTTGTCACCACCAGGCCTGCTTTACAAGAGCTCCTAAAAGAGGCACTACACATAGAAAGGATCAATCAGTACCAGCCATTCCAAAATCACACTGAATGCTAAAGAGCTTCAACATAATGAAGAATCTACAACAACTAACTGGCAAAACAGCCACTTAGCATCAAAATGGCAGTATCAAATTCACACATAACAATATTAACCCTAAATGTAAATGGACTAAATGCACCAATCAAAAGACACAGACTGGCAAATTGGATAAAAATCCAAAACCCATCAGTGTGCTGTATCCAGGAAACCCATCTCACATGCAAGGATACACAAAGGCTCAAAATAAAGGGATGGAGGAAGATTTACCAAGCTAATGGAAAGCAAAAAAAAGCAGGAGTTGCAATTCTCATCTCTGATAAAATAGACTTTAAAGCAACAAAGATCAAAAGAGACAAAGAAGGCCATTACATAATGGTAAAAGGATCGATACAACAAGAAGAGCTAACGATCCTAAACATCTATGGACCCAACACAGGAGCACCCACATACATAAGGCAAGTTCTTAATGACTTACAGAAGGACTTAGACTCCCACACAATAATAGTGGGAGACATTAACACTCCACTGTCAATACTAGACAGATCAACCAGACAGAAAATCAACAAGGATCCCCAGGGCTTGAACTCAGACCTGGAGCAAGCAAACCTGGTGGACATTTACAGAACTCTCCACCCCAAATCCACAGAATACACATTCTTCTCAGCACCACATCACACCTACTCTAAAATGGACCACATAATTGGAAGTAAAGCACTGCTCAACAAATGCAAAACAACTGAAATCATAACAAACAGCCTCTCAGACCATAGTGCAATCAAGTTAGAACTCAGAATTCAGAAACCGACCCAGAACCGCACAGTTTCATGGAAACTGAACCACTGGCTCTTGAATGTTGACTGGGTAAACAACGAAATGAAGGCAGAAATAAAGAAGTTCTTCAAAACCAATGAGAACGAAGACACAACGTGCCAGAACCTCTGGGACACATTTAAAGCAGTCTCTAGAGGAAAGTATATAGCAATAAGTGCCCATATGAGGAGAATGGAGAGATCCAAAATTGACACCCTATCGTCAAAATTGAAAGAGCTAGAGGAGCAAGATCAAAAAAACTCAAAACCCAGCAGAAGACAAGAAATTACTAAGATCAGAGCTGAGCTGAAGGAGATTGAGACACGAAAAACCCTTCAAAAAATCAATAAATCCAAGAGCTGGTTTTTTGAAAAGATCAACAAAATAGACAGACCACTAGCCAGATTGATTAAAAATAAAAGAGAGAACAACCAAATAGATGCAATAAAAAATGATAAAGGGGAAATCACCACAGATTCCACAGAAATTCAAACCATCATCAGAGAATATTACAAACAACTCTATGCACATAAACTAGTAAACCTGGAAGAAATGGATAAATTCCTGGACTCCTGTGTCCTCCCAAGCCTAAACCAGGAGGAAGCTGAAACTATGAATAGACCAATAACAAGGTCTGAAGTTGAGGCAGCAATTAAGAGCCTACCTCACAAAAAAAGCCCAGGTCCAGATGGGTTCACAGCCGAATTCTACCAGACACACAAGGAGGAGCTGGTACCATTCCTTCTAAAACTATTTCAAACAATCCAAAAAGAGGGAATCCTTCCCAAATCATTTTATGAGACCAACATCATCCTGATACCAAAACCCGGCAGAGACCCAACGAGAAAAGAAAACTTCAGGCCAATATCCATGATGAACATAGATGCAAAAATCTTCAATAAAATATTGGCAAGCCGATTGCAACAGCAAATCAAAAAACTTATTCATCATGATCAAGTAGGATTCATCCCAGGGATGCAAGGCTGGTTCAACATACGCAAGTCTATCAACGTAATTCACCACATAAACAGAACCAAAAACAAAAACCACATGATTATCTCAATTGACGCAGAGAAGGCATTTGACAAAATTCAACAGCCCTTTATGCTAAAAACCCTCAATAAACTCGGTATCGATGGAACGTATCTCAAAGTAATAAAAGCTATTTATGACAAACCAACAGCCAATATCATACTGAATGGGCAAAAACTGGAAGCATTCCCTTTGAAATCTGGTACTAGACAAGGATGCCCTCTCTCACCACTCCTATTCAATATAGTACTGGAAGTTCTAGCCAGAGCAATCAGGCAAGAAAAAGAAATAAAGGGTATTCAAATAGGAAAGGTGGAAGCCAAATTGTCTCTATTTGCAGACGACATGATAGTATACCTAGAAGACCCCATCGCCTCAGCCCAAAAACTCCTAAAACTGATAAACAACTTCAGCAAAGTCTCAGGATATAAAATCAATGTGCAAAAATCACAAGCATTCGTCTACACCAATAACAGACTTAAAGAAAGCCAAATCAAGAGCGAACTGCCATTCGCAATTGCTACAAAAAGAATAAAATACCTTGGAATACAACTCACAAGGAACGTAAGGGACCTCTTCAAGGAGAACTACAAACCACTGCTCAACGAAATCAGAGAGGACACAAACAGATGGAGAAACATTCCATGTTCATGGTTAGGAAGAATTAATATCGTGAAAATGGCTATACTGCCCAAAGTAATTTACAGAATCAACGCTATCCCCATCAAGCTACCATTGACTTTCTTCACAGAACTGGAAAAAACCACCATGAACTTCATATGGAACCAAAAGAGAGCCCGCATAGCCAAGTCAATTCTAAGCAAAAAGAACACAGCGGGGGGCATCACACTACCGGATTTCAAACTATACTACAAGGCTACAGTAATCAAAACAGCATGGTACTGGTACCAAAACAGAGATATAGACCAATGGAACAAAACAGAGGCACCGGAGGCAACACAACATACATACAACTATACAATCTTTGATAAACCTGACAGAAACAAGCAATGGGGCAAGGATTCCATGTTTAACAAATGGTGTTGGGAAAACTGGCTAGCCATGTGCAGAAAGCAGAAACTGGACCCCTTCCTGACACCTTACACTAAAATTAACTCCAGATGGATTAAAGACTTAAACATAAGACCTGGCACCATAAAAACCCTAGAAGGAAATCTAGGCAAAACTATCCAGGACATAGGAGTAGGCAAGGACTTCATGAACAAAACACCAAGAGCATTGGCAACAAAAGCCAAAATAGACCAATGGGACCTAATGAAACTCCACAGCTTCTGCACGGCAAAAGAAACAGTCACTAGAGTGGATCGGCAACCAACAGAATGGGAAAGAATTTTCGCAGTCTACCCATCTGACAAAGGGCTGATATCCAGAATTTACACACAACTCAAGCAGATTTACAGGAAAAAAACAAACAAGCCCATTCAAAAGTGGGCAAAGGATATGAACAGATACTTTACGAAAGAAGACATATATGAGGCCAACAATCATATGAAAAAATGCTCATCATCACTGGTCATCAGAGAGATGCAAATCAAAACCACATTGAGATACCATCTCACGCCAGTTAGAATGGCGATCATTAAAAAATCTGGAGACAACAGATGCTGGAGAGGATGTGGAGAAAAAGGAACACTTTTACACTGTTGGTGGGAGTGTAAATTAGTTCAACCATTGTGGAAGACAGTGTGGCGATTCCTCAAGGCCTTAGAAATAGAAATTCCATTTGACCCAGCAATCCCATTACTGGGTATATATCCAAAAGACTATAAATCGTTCTACTATAAGGACACATGTACACGAATGTTCATTGCAGCACTGTTTACAATAGCAAAGACCTGGAATCAACCCAAATGCCCATTGATAATAGACTGGATTGGAAAAATGTGGCACATATACATCATGGAATATTATGCAGCAATCAGAAATGATGAGTTCGTGTCGTTTGTAAGGACATGGATGAATCTGGAAAACATCATCCTCAGCAAACTGACACAAGAACAGAAAATGAAACACCGCATATTCTCACTCATAGGTGGGTGATGAGAAATGAGAACACATGGACACAGGGAGGGGAGTACTAAACACTGGGGTCTATTGGGGGGAAAAGGGGAGGGCCAGTGGGAGGGGGAGGTGGGGAGGGATAGCCTGGGGAGAAATGCCAAATGTGGGTGAAGGGGAGAAGAAAAGCAAAGCACACTGCCATGTGTGTACCTACGCAACTGTCTTGCATGCTCTGCTCATGTACCCCAAAACCTATAATCCAATAAAAAATTAAAAAAAAAAAAAAAAAAAAAAAAGCTCATCATCACTGGTCATTAGAGAAATGCAAAATCAAAACCACATTGAGATATCACCTCACACCAGTTAGAATGGCGATCATTAAAAAATCAGGAGACAACAGATACTGGAGAAGATGTGGAGAGATAGGAATGCTTTTACACTGTTGGTGGTAATGTAAATTAGTTCAACCACTGTGGAAGACAGTGTGGTGATTCCTCAAAAAAAATCTAGAAATAGAAATACCATTTGACCCAGCATTGCCATTACTGGGTATATACCCAAAGGATTATAAAGACACACTCATACATATGTTTATTGTGGCACTGTTTACAATAGCAAAGACTTGGAACCACCCCAAATGCCCATCAAAAATAGACTGGATAAAGAAAATGTGGCACATATACACAGTGGAATACTATGCAGCCATAAAAAAGGATGAGTTCATGTCCTTTGCAGGGACATGGATGAAGCTCGAAACCACCATTGTCAGCAAACTGACAAAAGCACAGAATACCAAACACTGCATGTTCTTACTCATAAGTGGGTGTTGAACAATAAGAACACATGGACACAGGGAGGGGAACATCACACATTGGGGCCTATCGGGGGGTGGGGGGTAAGGGAGGGATTGCAGGGGTCGGGGGATTGGGGAAGGATAACATTAGGAGAAATACCTAATGTAGATGACAGGGTGGGGAGGGATGGTTGCAACAAACCACCAAGGCATGTTAATACCTATGTAACAAACCTGTACATTATGCAAATGTACCTCAAAACTTAAAGTATAATAAATTTTTAAAAAATGTTTGAGATGATTGACATTACTATTACCCTGATTTGATCATTACACATTGTGTGCTTGTATCAAAATATCACATGTGGCCCTTGGCGGTGGCTCACGCCTGTAATTCCAGCACTTTTTGGAGGCCTAAACGGGCAGATCACTTGAGGTCAGGAGTTTGAGACCTGCCTGGCCAACATGGGGAAACCCTATCTCTACTAAAATACAAAAAATATTAGCTAGGCATGGTGGTGGGCACCTGTATTCCCAGCTCCTCAGGAGACTGAGGCAGAAGAATCGCTTGAACCTGGGAGGCAAAGGTTGCAGTGAGCCGAGATTGTGCCACTGTACTCCAGCCTGGTTGACAGAGTGAACTCTGTCTCAAAACAAAACAAAAAACATAAAAATCACATATATCTCATACATATGTACAACCATTATGTATCCATAATATAGTTTTTTAATTTAAAATAAAAAACTTTAAAAATTAAATAATTTTTAAAAATCCTTTTTTTAAAAAAAAGGCTTTTCTAGGATTGTTGCTTCAAAGCAGAAAAATAAATGTTTAAGAGATTTGTTTTCATATCTCTAAGATATATGTGTGGGGGGGCAGATGGGGGTGGTGATGGAGTGTAAAGAAACTTCAGAAGAGAAAATGTGACAGACAATATATAGTATGTCAGTGCTGTTGATTTTAGTGTGTAGGTTCCAAAACTCAAGAACCATGCCTTCTGAAACAAATTACTTCGGACTGGGTTCAGCATGTAAGCATTTAACAAATATTTCTTCATTGGAATAATTAAAAGAATATATGACAGAAGAGTGAAGATGCAAGCTCATCCAGCTCTCTTTTTATTAATAAATACAGGGTTAGAGCATTTAGAAGAGGCTAGACTAGATGATCTCAGAGGACCCTTTCATCTCTAAACTGCTTTGAATGTGCGTGGTTTTGTTGAGAGAATTCAAATGTCTAGTTGCATACATGTAAGTAGCATGCCAACAAAACATTATACTTTAGAAGTAGACTTATGAATAGACAAATAAAAATGAAGTAAGACCCTGAGAGATTATAAACTTGCTAAATCTTTCTTGCTAGCACATCTTACAATTGTACATTTGTCTGAGTTAAGAGTTACTTTGTTGCTCTTATTAGGTGCATATGGAAAAAAGAGTGACCTAACATGACTTAACATTCCTGTTTCACCCAAAGAGAATGATTTAAATCTCTTCCAAAGGAATATAGAAAGCTGGTCTCTAAGGTACAAAACTCACTTAAAACTGATTCAGAACAATAAATGATTACTAACTCCATGGGAAGAGACGCCTCCTCAGGAAAAGTGAAGCTGCCAAATTTCAGCAGGGTCTTAAGTTACCAGCTCCAGTAATTACTGGATTTTACTCCAAGATCCTGCAATGGGAACTTACCGGGCAAAGTGATGGCTAATATTGACATTCCTTCAGAGTAAAATAAAAATAAACCTAGAAATGTAGATGAAATCCTTTAAAGAAGCAATTAAAACATCAACAGTTGTTAAACTGCCAGATCAAATAACTCTGAATATCAAACAGAATTTTTTTAATGTTATAGCTTTAGAGGAAAAGGAACTCTGCCTTTGCCCCAACATGCAATATTTAAAATTGGGAGCAGCTTGTTGTTTCATTACAGACTGTTCCCCATGGCTCAGCATGTGGCTTTGTCTTCAGCAGGAATGCAAAAGGGAAGGGGTCAAACAGAACAAAAGCAAGCAAGGAAGACAAAGAATCAATAGTCAAACTCTATACCATCTCTCTAAAACCAGCATGTTGCTGTGTGTTTCTAAGAGAAGGTATAAAAGCTCCAGAGAGCTCTGTCAATCAGGGAGTGTCCAAAGCTCCATCTTTAGGATATTTACAAAATTAGTTTGGTCAGACCCTGCTCCAAGGCAGAGAGATGGAGAAAGAAGAGATCAATAAAAGATGTCACTCATGAAATGGGGAGAAGAGACTAGGTCTATAACCAAACAGACAATTCATACATGGGTTCTCAGTTCTCTATTTGCTACGTTACAATTGTGAATTCAACTCAAATGCTAGAACTATGTACCAAATGCTAGTGGAGAGCACAATTTTACAGCTTTCTAATGCCCTGGTCAAGTAAGAAGCACATGAATTCACCTAAAAGATCATATGTGATATCATTTCAACATATAGTGTGTTTAACACCTACTATGTGCTAGGTACTGTTGGAAGCAGAGGGATGAATAAGAAACCATTTCTGCCCTTCAAGAGCTAGTCTAGTAGGGGAGGAAGGGAACATACAAGGAACAGTACAGAAAGAATGTGTGAATTGAACTTAAAAAGGTGCTGGGGTATCACGGAAAGCTCATTATCTTTCTTTCCACTGAGATCCTATGCACAAGCTGAGCTCCCTATTTTTTCTTCTTTTTATCATTTACTGTGGTTAATTCCACCTTAAGCAATCACATATCCTCACATGGATCCATACAACCCCTTTAAATGGTTCTTTCCTCTGCTATTTCTTGCCCAGTTACTTCAAGATAACCTTTCTTGGTCTCTTTGTTCTATTTTTGAACCCCAAATAGACATAATAATGACTGATAGTTATAAGAGCACTGTGAAATATCTGTATCAAGGAAAAGAAAAATCATCCTTTCTGAAGTCAGACATAAACCTATGCCATCAACATCTAAAGTCCATTGAAAGTACCTAGAAGTTCTCTTCAGACTCTCCCAAAGCCTCCATCTATCTTCTTAATCTGTAATTAACTCTGCTATGCTCATGCTTTAGTATCAAGGTGCTATTTCTTATTCAATTACATTTTGCTTTACTTGGTAGTTAATAGTATTTCAGTACAGTACAGTATTTCAGTTCTATCACAGTATTTCAGTCCTATCACAGGTTGTAGGCTACCCTGGAAACTTTGCCATAATAACACAAAAACATAATTGCTACAGAAAAATAACATAATTTCTATAGAAAAATATTCACGTGCCAAACTATCAACTTAGAAATGATCTTCTGGAATAAAATAATCCCCGAAAACGAGGGCTTGCCTGTGATCTATCCATAGGATGAGCTCCTTTATTTCTTAATGAATGGGGCCTAGGAAAGTTATTTCTAAAGTAACTACTAAGTAAATATCATTTTCCAGTTGACTTCTAATATAATGTTGGAAAAAATTTCAAACTTGAAACAATTTTCCTCCTAAATATAATGATACCACACTGTCTTACCACTATAGGCCCACCCCACCATGGGCTGGAAAATACAGAAAAGAAGGTGACTGAGAATTCATTTCTTACTCTTGCTAAAGTTTTTTCTCCAGGCTCCAGAATTTCACTTGTAAGGCCCACTCAGCAATAGAACCAGATCTCCAGTGAATACTCATTTCACCACACCATACCAAAATAACTTTTATATGACAAATACATTCCTACCAAGAACTACCATGACAACTAAACCACTGGCTTGTGTGATTAGACTATAGAGGACTGATGAATTACATATGTCATATACAATATAACAACTGCCATACAGACACCTCATGGGTCTGAGTTTGCAGCCAAGATGTTAGGAATAAGGCAAGTGGGGGTTCTAAACATCAAACATTGAGCTAAATATGTTACATAGATTAACTAATTTAGTTAGTCCTTGCGTGACTAACATTTTATACATTTATGATAAAACTGAGGCACAGAGAGTCAAAGTAATTTCTCCAAGGTCACTCAGCTAGTTTATGGTAGAGTTTAGATTTGAATCTAAACTGTTTGCATGCAATGACTGGGATCTTAAAAAATAGAGATCTTAGCCACGATGCTATGCAATATGCTGACTGTGACAAGAGTGACAATAATAAAGATAATAATAGCATCAAACACTAACATAATGCTAACTATTCAAGGCACTGTTCCAAATACCATCTCTATATCAACTCATTTAATCCTCACAACAATCCTGTGGGGCAGATACTATTAATATCCCCAGTTTTCAGATGAAGAAAATTTGGCAGAGAGAGGTTTAATAATTTCTCTAAGGTAATATCACCAGGAAGTAAAAGATCTCTGATTCAAATCCAGGCAGCCTGGCACCATTATAACACACTGCCTCTATAACAAAGATAGCTGGGGTGTAACAGAAAAGAGCAATAGGCTAGGAGTTTAGAAAAATAATTCAGACCCAACCATTTCATAGCTCTGAAATCTTGCAAGATATATTACCTTTCATAGCTTTACTTTCTTTATAAAATAGAGAACAATTTTTACTAACAGAGCTAATATAAGGATTTAACAAGAATGTATGTGGAAGTATTCTGGAGAATGTAAAGTGATATATAATTGTATGGAATTAATGAACAGAGTGGGTAGAAACAGTTAATAAATTATATAGATGTATTCACTATGTATTATAATAATTACAGTATATTGATACATATTATCTAGACACACACACACACACACACACACACACAAACTGTTAATAATTGGAACTTGCAATACTCAGATAGGAATTATGACCTCCTTCCCATTTGTAACATGGTCTTTCAGATTTTTGGATTATGCTACTAGGAATACTGTATTTTTCATAATGTCACAGGTTTGGTAAACAGACCTGAGGTTGGCAAGTCGGCTAAGGGCATTTCATTACCAAATAATCAGATTTGCAAATGGCAACCTGAGCATTGGTAAAGCAATTGCTAGTTGCTGTAATTAACATGGACCATTTGATGAGGCTAGTAGAGCAAACCTAGCCCACCAGATGTACCCTCATTGTGTCTCTCACGGAACTAGTTCAATCCTTATGATAGTGCTGGAGAAGTGATTCTCAAATATCTGCTTTCAATATATCCTCTGAGTCTTACTGGATGGTATGATCTCACATTAAAAGAACCATCCAGTAGAACTCAACAGTTTTTATTCCCACTACATAATAACTCCTCTTCAGTACTATACTTCAATAGTAGAAGATGGCACTTAAAAATCGTAGCAAAAGCAGCACCCACCAAATTATGGGGTGCAAATGTCTGCTGAAAGCCATAGTAACTGCAAAGAAGTAAAAAAGCCAGAGAACTCTGTCTCCATCAGCGCCTGGCTTCAGGTACGTCAGACAACATTGTGGACCTTGCTATTCTGACTGCTGAAGACAAGGATAGGAAAAAGCTGATGACACAAGTAAATGATTACTATGTGAAGGAACTTTGTTCAAAAGATACAACAACCAAGTCAATTCCAATTGTATGCTTTTCAATAAAAAATTTCAATCCATAACAACACTTATTTTTATTTTATATACCCAAGATGTTTTGTGTAAACATATTCACATATCAGGAAGAAATTTTCTCTCACAGTACTTTAGAACATTTTTTAGAAACCAAGGAACTTTCTGTTCAAATGAACTATTAATTTTTTTTAAAACAAAGTCTCGCTCTGTCACCCAGGCTGGAATGCAGTAGCATTATCTTGGCTTACTGCAAGCTCTGCCTCCCACGTTTCAAGTGATTCTTGGGCCTCAGCCTCCTGAACTGGGACTACAGGCGCCTGCCACCATGCCCAGCTAATTTTATTTTTTGTATTTTTGGTAGAGATGGGGTTTCACTGTGTTAGCCAGGGGGCTGGTCTCAAACTTCTGACCTCAAATGATTCACCTGCCTTGGTCTCCCAAGGTGTTGGGATTACCAGCATGAGCCACCGTGCCCAGCCTCAAATGAACTATTAAACGGAAATTAAATTCTTAAAGCATAAAAGTAGAACTTTATGCATTTTTTATCACAATAAAAAATATATGAAACTTCCAGTTGAAACTACTTGGGTAGGGGGAGGAACTGAGTCCTATAGCCAACCCCCCTCCACCAAATCAGAAATTTCTAGTCTCCGAGAATGCCATTTTAAAGAGAAATCACTCTTTTATTATCTCATGCTATCCAATTTGTCTATTAAATAATATGATCCTGTACTTATTTTCACCCCCACATTCATGTCCAGTCTGAGAGCATGCCAAAACCAACCAAATTTAAACTATATTTCTATCTTCTGGACAGTCAAAATCGTTAAGACTGTGGTACAATACAGATCCACCTGGCATATTTTAATTGCCTTTTTTACCTTAATGGTACAGACATATTTTAGTGCTTCCCAGTGTTTCTGTCTGTACTGAATAAGCAGGCAATAAGATCAAGCTCTGACATATTGCACTAGAGGGAGTATGGGATGAATCCCTGCCCCTCTCTTGTCTCCATAAGGGATGACTTATCCAGATGAATTCCTTAATAACCAACAAGATAAGAGAGGGGCAGCATGGGGCCTATGTTACCCAGGGGACTCATTTGAAAAAAGTCTTTTTGTCATTAAAAATCTATCTCTCAAAAAGCGAACAACTGGAGATTTAGAGAGGAGACAAAAAAGTGTTCCCTGGTCTACCAAGGTAACTAACTGACTATTGAAAACAAATAGTTTCTGCTAGTAGTTTAAGTAAAAGTAAGACCCTCAAGGATTAAATGGAAGAGTACAGCTAATTTTAATAAATCTTTTAAACATTCAGATCCTTCACTTTATAACTCAAATTTTCTCCCTTTTCTCTCTTGATATTTCACTCTAAAAGGTGAATGGAGAAGATTTACAAGTAAAGAAAAGGTACATTTATATTCAGAATTTTCTTTCCTTTCAGTTTCCAAGGTTTGAGCTTAAATACCTCTGGCTAAAGAATGAAAAATCAGGCACTTTTTATGGCACCAGTTCAATGATGGTATTTATTGTCTTGGTGGGAGAGGGAGGAGGAATGTATATATCAAAGTTTCTAGAAGCTTTAAAATCCTACTGTAGGGAAAGAGAAGGACAGGTAATAAGAAAGAGGAGAGGCATAGGTTTGCACTAATCTTTTTCTCTACCTCAGATCCCAAGAACGTGGCAAAAAGCTGAGGTTTCTTTGATTTCAGTCCATTGTCCATTCTGGCAAGCACAAGTTCATTTACCTTAGAAAATTCCTGTTATTCCAAAGCAAGAGTGAAAAAAATGTGTGTAAATAGAAAAGTTATAGGAAATTCAAATTTTTTAAAAAAAATTTGAGTTGTGGATGGTAGTAAGTATAGGAAAATTAAGGTAAATATAGTTTTAAAAATAGCTAATTTCATATATTTGCCAAATTTATTCTAAATTATCAAGAGAAAGAGTGAGAAGAAGAGAGAGAAGTTAAAGGCATGAATAAATCAAATGAACTAAAGTAGTAGCATGGTATGGTGGAAAGAGCAAGGAACTTGGAGCTGAAAGACCTGATTTCTAGTCCTGCTTCTGTCACTAATTCCATATGGCTTGCCTCATGGTGTCTTAACTTCCCTGAACCTCGGTCTCTATTACCTACAAAATCAGAGGATTATATTAAATAGTCTCTAAATTCCTTCTAAGTTTAATATTTCATAATGTGTGAAATAATATGGTACACGTTGTGGGCTGAATTGTGTCCTCCTCTCCCCAAATTCGTATGTTGAAGCCCTAACCCCCAGTACCTCACAATGTGGCTATATTTGGAGACAAGGCCTTTAAAGAGATAATTAAGTTAAAATGAGGCTGAATGGGCCTGAATTCAGTCTGACTGGTGTCCTTATCAGAAGAGGAGATTAGAATACACAGAGAGATATCAGGAATGTGGACCTACAGAGGAAAGACCATGTGAAGAGGCGGCAAGGCAGTAGCGGTCTGCAAGCCAAGGAGAGAGACCTCAGAAGAAACTAATCCTGCTGATACCTGACAGGACGTCTGTTCGCAGACTTCCAGCTTCTAGAACTGCGAGAAAATAAATCTCTGTTGCTTAAGCCACACAGTTTGTGGAATTTTCTTATGGTAGTCCTGGCAAACTAATACACTATATCATTTAAGTAAGAACTCAAGTAACTTATTTAAAAGGGAATAGACTTGTACAGTTTATCTAGTGAATTATACTCAGGGAGATTTTGCTGGAAGCTCAAATTTCCTGGCTCCTTTTCCAGAACTAGCCACAGAACAAATGATGATTACTGCTGTGGAAAGTGGAAACTTGCAGCCTATAAAGTCAAATGTCAAGGAGGTTTAAACATTAGAGCACAATGAAGAGAAATCAGGGTGAAAGCAATTTGTCAGAACAATATTTATATAATGTAGGATTTTTTATTTTTACTCTTTTATCTCTTTAAAGTCAAAATGGGTATGTTCTGGGTTTCAGGATGGTGTTAAGTGTCCAAAATCAGGGTTTGACATCTTGGTCTGCCAGTTGGCTTCTTTTTCAATGGCTATATACTGCGACACACGAATGATAAGGATATATGCATCTCTCTCTCTCTCTCTCTCTCTGTGTGTGTGTGTGTGTGTATGTATGTGTATAGGTTGAGAAAGGCTAAAGGAAAGGATGGGGTGAGGAGGAAGATGGATGGTTTCCTATAAACCCATTCTACTGCTGGAAACTAAACTTAAAGTGCCCTCACTGTAATAGATGTGGTGTGATCAAGTAGGCTTTATCCCTTTGATGCACCTTTGATTTAACATATGCAAATCGATAAATGCGATCCATCACATAAACAGAATTAAAAACAAAAACTATATGATCATCTCAATAGATGCAGAAAAGGCTTTTGATAAAATTCAACATCCCTTCATGTTAATCCTACCCCTTGGAAATGTGTCATTGAAGGTACATACTTCAAAATAATAAAAAGCCATGTATGACAAACCCATAACCACATCATACTGAATGGACAAAAGCTGGAAGTACCTCCCTTGAAAACCAGAACAAGACAAGGATGCCCTCTCTCACCACTCCCTATTCAACGTAGTACTGGAAGTACTGGCTGAAACAATCAAGCAAGAGAAAGAAATAAAAGACATCCAAATAGGAAGAGAGAAAGTCAAACTATTCCTGCTTGCAGACAATATGATTTTATATCTAGAAAACCAGATAATCTCTGCCTAAAAGCTCCTTAAGCTGATAAACAACTTCAGCAAAGTTTCAGGATACAACATAAATGTACAAAGATCAGTAGCATTCCTATATATCAACAGCATCCAAACTGAGAACAGAATCAAGAATGCAATCTCACTCACAATAGTCACAAAAAAGATAAATTACCTAGGAATAGAGCTAACCAAGGAGGTGAAAGATCTCTACAATGAGAATTATAAAACACTGCTCAACCAAATCGGAGATGATATAAACAAATAGAAAAACATTCCATGCTCATGGCTAAGAAGAATCAATAGTGTTAAACTGGCCATACTGTTCAAAGTAATTTAGATTCAATGCTATTTCTATCAAACTACCAATGATATTCTTCACAGAATTAGAAAAAATAATTTAAACATTCATTTGGAACCAAAAAGGAGCTTGAATAGCCAACACAATCCTAAGCAAAAAGAACAAAGCTGGAGGTTTCACTTTATATGACTTCAAGCTATACTGGAAGTCTCCAGTAACCAAAACAACATGATGCTGTTACAAAAGTAGACACACAGTCCAATGAAACGGAAATAGCCCAGAAATAAAGCCATCCCCTACAACTATCTGATTTTCAAAGGTCGACAATAGCAATTGGGGAAAGACTCCCTATTCAATAAATGGTGCTGGGACAACTGGCTAGCCATACGCAGAAGGTTGAAACTGGACAACTTTCTTATACCATATACAAAAATCAACTCAAAATAGAGGTGGTGGTGGAACAGATTTTCTCTTCTGGAAGCTACCATTCCTAAAAGCTTAGCTGGACAATAGTACCTCAACGTGGCTGATTAACCACATTCAGAATAATTTTGCAAAAGCAGAATCCCATGAAGTTGGGGCTGGAGGAGACCTTAGAATTCATCTTGGTCCATCTCCTTTGTTTCACAAGTGGGCAAATTGAAACCCAGAGAGAAGATGGGACTTGCCCAAGAAAACACAGCAAGTTAGTAGCAGAGCCAGGATATGAACAACAACAAAATCTTTTCTTCAGACAACTTTAAATTAACATGCAACTGGTTTATTTACTAAGTTCTGATGTTTTAATAGAGAATAACAGAAACTGTTAAAGAGATCACACTTTTTAAAGATTTCCATCACCTAAAATAATGCACAAAATCACAAAGTGATAGAGCTAGAGGCAACTTACTATTCTTTATGTTTATATTTTATTTGGAACATGAACTGATCTGAAGTAAAAGAGCAACGCAAAATAGTGGAAAGGAAACTCATTTGGGAGTTAGGGGACTAAGGGTCTTGAATCAATTTTATCACAAACTAGTTGTATGATTTTGGAGGAGTAACTAAACCTATCTTGGATTCAGTTTTCTTATCTTTAAAATGGAGGCATAGTGAGTTGAATAGTGGTCACAAAAAGTTAAGTTCATGTCCTAACTTGGAACCTGTGAATATAGCCTTGTTTGGAAATAGGGCCTTTATAGATAAAATTAATGATATCAATATTAGATCATCCTGGTTTTAGGGTGAGCCCCAAATCCAAAAACAGGTGTCCTTATAAGAAATAGGCAGAAGAGGATTTGAGACACACAGATACAGATGAGAAAGTGATATGAAGACTAAGGCAGTGACTGGAGTGATGGGTGCACAAGCCAAAGAATAGCAATGTTTGGCAGCAGTCTCCAGAAGCTAAGATGCGTGAACAGATTCTCCTTCAGAACCCACAGAGGGAACCAAACCTCCCAACATCTTGATTTTGGACTTCCAGCCTCCAAGAGTGTGAGATGACAAAGTTTTGTTGTTTTAAGCCACCAAATTTGTAGTAATTTGTTAGCAGCATTAGAAAGCTATTGGGTGGGGAGTGGGGTGAGAATTGAATTAGCTATGAGGGTCCAGGCAGGTAACATTAATGAATGAAATGGGCTGCTACACGAAACATAATTGTAAGTGCAATGATTAATGGAAATGAAACAAGAATCTTAGTGTCAGAGATATAAGAGTGAGTGATGACCTGAAAAACACTCCTTAGTTCCAGCCCATTTTTACTATGTGGGAATGCTGGCCCAGGATTGCCAGAGCATCTGGTTTTCAAGAAAAGTTCAACTTTTTATTTGATATATCCATTTAAAAAATAGGGGAAACTAATTTTAATTGTTAAAACACTGTGTGTCAAACAAACTAAATTTGTGAGCTAAATATTACAAGATCTCTAATGTTCTCTGTGGCTCTAATCTATTTTTCAATTGGTTTATCCTAGCATTGAAATATGTTATTAGTACTGGAAGATTTTTTGGTCCCTAGCTCTGTTGGGAGAATAGCAGCTGTGGTCACAGCATAAGTGTGACATTTTTGTTAGTTTGTGTCTAAAACAAAAGCCATGGCAGACACTTCTCTGGAATTTACAAAATTGACTGACAGGTCACAAACTTTTCCTATTAAAATGCACCTCAAGAAGTATTTTCTCTACTTGCATCATTTTTATTTACTAAAAGCCTTATTGGGTATGAAAAAGAGAAGCTGAAAGAGAATATAATAATAATTTACATATAGCAAAGACTGAAACTATCCTGTTCAGTAGAAATAGCATTCAAAAACTCATTTAACCTTCTGCATATTTACATTTGCAAGTATTTGTCAAAGAAGCATACAAATATCTTATAACTGCAGATTGTGAAGATGAATACTTTCTGAAACTGTGATATGTACCCCTCAATACTTTGTCATCAATAGTAGTAGTATCTTACTAAGCTCATTACCATATTGTACTCATGAGAAACATGAAGGTATAACAAAGCTTAGGTTCTAAAGACCACCACATGAAAAATTTTCTCCTGTGTCCTTTTCTAACTTCAAAACTCACTTTGCTTTTTTTTTTTTTGAGATGGAGTTTTGCTCTTGTTACCCAGGCTGGAGTGCAATGGCGCGATCTCGGCTCACCGCAACCTCTGCCTCCTGGATTCAGGCAATTCTCCTGCCTCAGCCTCCTGAGTAGCTGGGATTACAGGCACGCGCCACCATGCCCAGCTAATTTTTTGTATTTTTAGTAGAGACGGGGTTTCACCATGTCACTTTGGTTTTTTGAATTTCCAACTGTTATTTTAAGTTCAGGGGTACATATGCAGGATGTACAGGTTTGTTACATAGGTAAGTGTGTGCCATGGTGGTTTGCTGCACAGATCATCCTATCACCCAGGTATTAAACCCAGCATCACTAGCTTTTCTTCCGGATCCTCTCCTTCCTCCCACCCCCCACCCTCTGACAGCCCACAGTGTGTATTGTTCCTCTATGTGTCCATGTGTTTTCACCATTTAGCTCCCACTGATAAGTGAGAACATGTGGTACTTTTCTGTTTCTGCATTAGTTTGCTAAGGATAACGCTTTATCCAGCATGTAGGTATTCCATGTCTTTCCTATTGTGAATAGCGCCGCAATGAACACATGCATGCATCTTTATGAGAGAGAAATTTATATTCCTTCACATATAAAAGGAATATATACAGTGGTTTGGGTATATCCTCAGTAATGGGATTGCTGGGCAGAATGGTATTTCTGTCTTTAGGTCTTTG
Organism: Callithrix jacchus; assembly: GCF_049354715.1. NCBI lineage: Eukaryota > Metazoa > Chordata > Mammalia > Primates > Cebidae > Callithrix > Callithrix jacchus. The sequence continues at coordinate 67,137,117 of NC_133524.1, read as the reverse complement.
AAGAATCACCACACTGCCCTCCACAACGGTTGAACTAATTTACACTCCTACCAACAGTGTAAAAGTGTTCCTTTTTCTCCGCAACCTCACCAGCATCTGTTATTTTTGAGTTTTTAATAGTAGCCATTCTGACTGGTATGAGATGGTATCTCACTGTTGTTTTCATTTGTATTTCTCTAATGATCACTGATGTTGAGCTTTCTTTCATGTTTGTTGGCCACATATATGTCTTCTTTTGAGAAATGTTTGTTCATATCCTTTGCCCTCTTTTTAATGGAGTTTTGTTTTTTGTAAATTTAAGTTCCTTATAGATGTTAGAAATTAGGCATTTGTCAGATGTATAGATTGCAAACATTTTCTCCCATTTTGTAAGCTGTTTACTCTGTTGATAGTTTCTTTTGCTGTACAGAAGCTCTTTAGTTTAATTAGATCCCATTTGTCATTTTTTGCTTTTGTTGCAATTGCTTTTGGTGTTTTGAAATCTGTGTCCGTATTGAATGGTATCAGCTAGATTTTCGTCTAGGGTTTTTATAGTTAAGGTTTTACATTTAAGTCTTTAATCCATCCTGAGTTGATTTTTTAAAATTGTACTTTAGGTTCTGGGGTACATGTGCAGATCATGCAGGATTGTTGCATAGGTACATACACGGCAATGTGGTTTGCTGCCTCCATCCCTCCGTCACCTATATCTGGCATTTCTCCCCATGTTATCCCTCCCCAACCACCCCACTCCCTGCTGTTCCTTCCCTAGTCCCCCCAACTGATCCCAGTGTGTGATTCTCCCCTCCCCGTGTCTATGTGTTCTCATTGTTTAACACCTGCCTATGAGTGAGAACATGCAGTGTTTGATTTTCTCTTCTTGTGTCAGTTTGCTGAGAATGATGGTTTCCAGATTCATCCACGTCCCTACAAAGGACATGAACTTATTGTTTTTGATGGCTGCATAGTATTTCATCGTGTATATGTGCCACATTTTCCTTGTCCAGTCTATCATCAATGGGCATTTGGGTTGGTTCCAGGCCTTTGCTATTGTAAACAGTGCCACAATGAACATACGTTTGCATGTGTCTTTATAACAGAAGGATTTATATTCCTTTGGATATATACCCAGTAATGGGATTGCTGGGTCAAATGGAATTTCTGTTTCTAGGTCCTTAAGGAATCACCACACTGTCTTCCACAATGGTTGAACTAACTTACACTCCCACCAACAGTATAAATGTGTTCCTATTTCTCCACATCCTCTCCAGCATCTGTTGTTTCCAGATTTTTTAATGATCACCATTCTAACTGGCATGAAGTTGATTTTTATATATAGTGTAAGGAAAGGGTCCAGTTTCAATTTTCTTCATATGGCTAGCAATTTCTCCCAGCACCATTTATTAAATAGGGAATCTTTTGCCCATTGCTAGTTTTTGTCAGGTTTGTCAAAAATCAGATGGTTGTAGATGTGAAGTCTTATTTATGAGTTCTCTATTCTATTCCATTGGTCTATATGTCTGTTCTTGTACCAGTATCAAACTGTTTTGGTTGCTGCAGCCCTGTAGTGTAGTTTGAAGTTGGGTACCATGATTCCTCTGGCTTTGTTCTTTTTTCTTAGGATTGCCTTGGTTATTTGGGCTCTTTTTTGGTTCCGCATACATTTTAAAATAGTTTTTTTTTTTAAATTCTGTGAAGAATGTCACTGGTAATTTAATGGGAATGGCATTGAATCTATAAATTGCTTTGGACAATATGGTCATTTTCATAATATTGCTTCTTCCTATCCATGAGCATGGAATGTTTTTCCATTTGTTTGTGTCACCTCTTGAATTCTTTGAGCAGTGGTTTGTAGTGCCCCTTGAATAGGCCCTTCACTTCCCTTGTTAGCTGTATTCCTAGGCATTTTCTTCTTTTTGTGGCAATTGTGAATGGGAGTTCATTCATAATGCACTCACTCTGAATTTAAGAAAAAGAAGGAGGATGTCAAGGTATGTCAATGAGGTAAGAGTAGTCTTTTAAACATACGGTACTTGGACAACCGAATATCCACACACAAAAGAAGTAAGTTAGACCTCTAACTTATGCCATGCACAAAATTAACTCAAAGTAGACCATAGAGACCTAACTGGAAAAGTTAATCTTATAAAACTGCTAGAAGAAAACAGATATGGACTCTCATGACCTTGGATTAGAAGATGAATTTTTAGATATGATATCAAAAGCACAAGCAGTAACAACAAAATATAAAGTAGACGTCATCAAAGGTATAATCTGTGTGCTTCAAAGAACAGCATAAGAAAGTGAAATAAAAACCTACAGACACCAGGTGTGGTGGCTTATGCCTGTAATCCCAGCACTTTGGGAGGCCAAGGCAGGTGGATCACCTGAAGTCAGAAGTTCAAGACCAGCCTGGCCAACATGGTGAAACCCCATCTCAACTAAAAATACAAAACTTAGTTGGGTGTACACCTGTAATCTCAGGTACTCGGGAGTCTGAGGCAGGATAATTGCTTGAACCTGGGAGGTGGAGGTTGCAGTGAGCTGAGATTGCACCACTGCACTCCAGCCTGGGCAACAATTGTGAAACTCCATCTCAAAACAAAAACAAAAACAAAAACAAACAAACCTACAGAATGAGAGAAAATATTTACAGTAATATATTTGATAGGGAGTTTGTACTCATATAAAGAATCCATATAAATAAATAATTAAATGACAAAAAACAATTAAAAATTGGTCAAAGGATTTGAGTAGATATTTCTCCAAAGAAGATATACAAAAAGCAAATAAGTACATGAAAAGACACTCAGCCTCACTAATCAGTAAGGAAACGCAAATCAAATCCACAATGAGACACCACTTCACACCAAGTGGAAGACTATTATTAAAAAAACAAACCAGAAGGTCAGGTATGATGGCTTTATACCTGTAATCCCAGCACTTTGGGAGGCCAAGGTGGGAGGAAGGCTTGAGACAAGGAGTTCAAGAGCAGCCTGGGCTACATGGTAAGACCCTGAACCTAAAAAAATTAACCAGATGTGGTGGTGTGTGCCTGTAGTTCCAGCTACTATAGAGGATGAAGTGGGAGGATCGCTTGAGGCCCAGGAGGTCAAAGCTGCAGTGAGCCATGATTGCACCACTGCACTTCAGCCTGGGAAACAGAGGAAGACCCCATCTTAAAAAATAAATATGTAAATAAATTAATAACAAAAAGTAAAAAACAAACCAGAAAATAACATGTTTTGGCAAAAATGTGGAGAAATTGAAACCCTTGTCTATTGCTGGTGGGAATGTAAAAATGGTGCAGCTGCTGTGAAAAAACAGATATATAAAACTACCCCACAACACAACAATTCCACTTCACTTCTGGGTATATACCCAAAAGAATGGAAAGCAAGAACTTAAACAGATATTTGTACTGCCATGTTTATAGCAACATTATTTATAATTGCCAAAAGGTGAAAGCAACCCAGGTGTCCATCAACAGACTAGTGGATAAACAAAATGTGGTATGTACACATTCAATGGAATGTTATTCAGCTTTATATATTTATAATTTTTATATCTCTTGATGAATCAACCCCTTTATCATTATATAATGACCTTCTTTGTCTCTTTTTACAGTTTTTGACTTAAAGTCTATTTTGTCTGATGTAAGCACAGCTACCCCAGCTCTCTTTTGGTTTCCATTTGTATGCAATATATTTTTCATCTATTCACTTTCAATGTATGTCTCCTTAAAGTTTAAATGAGTCTCTTGTGGGCAGAATATCATTAGGTATTTTTTTTAAATCCATTCAGTCACTCTGTCTTTTGACTGGAGAATTTAATCCCTATATGTTCAAGGTAATTATTGATAGGTAAGGACGTATCACTGTCATTTTATTACTTTGTAGATCATTTGTTTCTTTTTTCCTCTTTTTGTCTTCCTTTGTGATATGATGATTTTCTATGGTGGTATGCTTTGATTCCTTTCTGTTTATCTTTTGTATATTTACTAAGGGTTTTATTTTGTGGTAATCATAAGGCTTAGACAGAACATCTTATATTCATAGAAGGTTATTTTAAAAACTCTACACTTTTGTCTCCCTCAATATTTCATGTTTTTGATGTCACAATTCATCTTTTTATATTGTGTATCCTTTAACAAAATGTCATAGCTATAGTTGTTTTTAACAGTCTTGTCTTTAAGTTTTGTACTAGAGATAAGTGATTTATATACCACTATTACATTATCAAAGTATTCTGAATTTGACTATGTATTTACCTTTACCAGAGTTTTTTACTTTCATGTTGTTAATTAGCATTCTTTTGTTTCAACAATAAGAACTTCTTTTAATATTTCTTGTAAGACAGGCCCAATAGTGATGAACTCCCTCAGCTTTTGCTTGTAAATGTCTTTATCTTCTCCTTCATTTCCAAAGGACAGATTTGCCAGGTATAATATTCCTAGTTGGCAGTTTCCATTTCTTTCAGCACTTTGTATATACCATCCTACTCCCTCCTGGCTTGCAAGGTTTTGTGTTGAGAAGTCTCATGGTAGCTTCATGAGGGTTCCCTTATATATGATGAATCTCTTATCTCTTGATGCTTTGTCTTTGACTTTTGACAATTTGAATATAATGTCACTTGGAGTATTCTTTGAGTTATTTTACTTGGGGTCTTTTCAGCTTCATAAATCTGGAGGGTCTATATCCCTCTCAACATTTGAAGAGTTTTCAAACAGTATTTCTTTATATAAACTTTCTTTTCCTTTTCTTTTGTCAAGTGTGCTAATTCTTTCTTCTGTATGATGGAGTCTGCTGTTCAAGCTTTCTATTGACGTCTTCAATTCTGTCATTGTGTTCTTTAGTGCCATGATTTCTGTTTAGTTATTTTAAAATTATTCCTATTTCTTTATTGCACATCTCACTTTCATCATGCATTATTTTCTTAATTTTATTAATTCGTTTTTATTATTTTTCTGAGATGGAGTCTCATTCTGTTGCCCAGGCTAGAGTGCAGTGGTACAATCATGGTTTACTGCAGCCTACTTCCTGGGCTCAAGTAATCCTCCTGCCTCAGCCTCCCAAGTAGCTGGGACTATAAAGCATACTCCACCATGTTCAGTTAATGATTTTTGTAGAGATGGGGTCTCCCTATGCTGCCCAGGCTGTCAATTTTAATTAGTGGTCTATCTGTGTTTTCTTGAAGCTCATTGAGCTTCTTTAAGATGATCATTTTGAATTCTTTCAGGTAATTCGTAGATCTCCATTTATAGTGGTAACTGGAACTTTATTAGTTTCCTTTGGTGGCTAATGTTTGCTTGATTCTTCATTATTTGTGTAGCTTTGAATTGGTGTCCATGTATTTGAAGGAAATTCCTCTTCCATTCTTCACAGACTGATTTTGGCAGGTCCAGGCCTTCTGTTAAGTTCCTGGGTTGACAGAATGCCTCTGGAATCATAGTCAAATAGGGTTTGAACAGGGTAATGTGGCCGTTGCTGAGTCTGCAATTAGGGTCCACAGTTGGCAGGCCTATTATCAGGGGTTGTAGCAGGTATGGATCCTGTTTGGTGTCTAGGTGACTGTACTGTCTCTAGGATGCTTGTTTATAGGACTGGATGCTTGGTGCCAGGATGAGCATCCAATTCAGGGCCCACAGATGGGAGGCCTGTTATTAGGTATGTGGATTGGTGTGACTTACTTTGAGTCCCTGGGAAAGCTCCTGTTGGATCACTGAGTTGGTACTTCGGCATGTAGTACTACCCTAGTCTGCAGCTGAGATGGGCTAGAACCAAGTTGCAGGGCTGCTTCAGAGCCAAGAAACTGAGACTGAAGCCTTCAGCCTTTTTCTGGGGTCACAAACTGGCATTCTCCTGGTGGGTCCGATTGATGGGCAGTCCTGCTCTCAGACTATAGTTGAAGGCACTAGAGCCAAATTACAGGGCCATTTCAAGATCCACAGTGGGACTGAGAACATCAGGTCCACCTACAAGGTCACTGATGGTCATTTCTCCCTCCAGGTCTCTGTATGGGAGGGACCGCTCTCAAGCTACAGCTGAGAGGGACTGGTGCCACTTTTTAGGTCTGTTTTAGGATCTACTATGGGAACCAGGTAAACTGGCCTGCCTGTAGAGCGCAGCCAGGCATGACTTCCTCTGTGTCCCTGTGTAGGAAGTATTGTTCTCAGACCAAAGCTAGGAAAGGCTGAAGATAAGAGTCGGAGCCATTTAGGGATCTGCTGTGGGAGTGAGGTTGGCAATCCTGCCCCAAGGACCTAAGTGTGTCTCCTCCCTCTAGATTCTTATGTTAGCAGGATTGATCTTGTACAATTACTAAGATAAGTTACAGTGTCATTTCAAGGTCCACATCTGATACTGAGTTTAGGAGGCCTTTCTCCTGAGGCAGTAATATGCATGATTCCTCCTGGGCCCCTTGGCAGATGATTTTGGTAGCAGGACCAAAGCTAGATGGGGCTGTAGCTGAGCCCACAGGTAGATGGGGGTGTTTCTGGGTGTGGAGTTGAAACAAAGTTTAACAAGTATGTTACCTGGATGTGGATACATCCTCTCAAATAACCTTCCTAAGTCTTGGGCTCTGCAGGGGTTTCACAAACTTGTACCTAAATTCCAAGGCTCCTACAAAGATAATTTTTGTCTGTGGATGGCTGTAAAATTATTGTTGCTGTGGAGGAATATGAACAGCATCCTGTTTCACCATCTTGTTGATGGCACTCTTCCATTCAGCCTTAAAGAGAAATAAAATTCTGACACATGCTACAACATGGACGAATCTTGAAGACATTATGCTAAGTAAAATAAGCCAGTCACACACACACAAATATTGTAAGATTCCATTTATATGAAGTGCTTAAGAGTAGTCAAATTCTTAGAGACAGAAAATAGAATGGTAGTTGCCAGGGGCTGGGGAGAAGAATGGGGAGATAGTGTTTGGTAGGTAAAGAGTTTCAGTTTGAGAAGATGAAAATGTTTTGGAGATGGATAGTGGTAATGATTTCACAACAATGGAATATACTTAATGCCACAGAACTATGTGCTTATAAATGGTTAATATAATAAATTTTGTTACTTATATTTTCCACAATAAAAGAGATAACTGAACCAATTAAAAATTGGGCAAAGCATATGAATAGATGTTTCCCTAGAAAAAATATGCAAATGGCCAATGAGCACATAGAGAGATGCTTAACATCATTAGTCATTAGGAAAATGCAAGTCAAAAACCACAAGGACATACCACTTTACATTTATTAGGGTGGTTATAATAGAAAAGAGAGATAATAGCAAATGTTGACAATGATGTGGAGAAACTGGAATCCTCAAACATTGCTAGTAAGACTATAAAATGTTGCAGCCACTTTGGAAAAGAGTTTGGCAGTTCCTCAAAAAGTTAAAGATAGAGTAACAATATAACCCAGATATCTCACTCATAGGTATATATACAAGAGAACTGAAAACAGGTATTCAAACAAAAATGTACACATGAATGTTCATAGCAACACTATTCACAACAGCTAAAAGGTGGAAACAACTCAAATGTCTATCAACTGATGAATGGATAAAGAAAATGTGGTATATCCATAAAACGAAATATTATTCAACAATAAAATAGAATGATAACACTACAATCTGGATAAACCTTAGAAATACTATGTTAAGTAAAAGAAGCCAATCACAAAAGACCACAATTTATATGATTCTGATTCCTTTTACATGAATGTTCAGAATAAGCAAATCCATAAGATAGACACATTTCCATTTTTACTTCATTTCTTTAAAAATTGAGATATGATTCACTTATATAATTTATTCATTTAAAGTCTATTATTCATGGGTTTTTAGTATATTCACTAAGTTGTGCAACCATCACCACAATCTAATTTTATGACATTTTAATCACCCAACAAAAGACTCCTTGCCTATTAGCAGTCATTCTACATTTCCACCTTCCCTCCTGCTCTAGGCAACCATTAATCTACTTGGTAACTAAACTAGAAACATATGGCGAATAAGTTCACTTCTTCTTTTGTAAGCTGATACACAAACAAATACTGAAGTGAGTTTCCTGGTTGCCTTTGAGAAAATATGTCAACTACTACTATCTATATTTTGGGACCTACTTATTATTTTGAATACAATGGAGAAATTTATTCTTTTGCACTCAGTCACTTGGAATAGCAGTTAGAAAAAAAATTCTTTTTTTGAGATAGGGTCTTGCTCTATTGCCTAGGCTGGAATGCAGTGGTGCAAGCATGGCTCACTCCAGCCTTGATCTCTCAGGCTCAAGTAATCCTCCTACCATGCCTGGCTAATTTTTCTCTTCTTTGTTTTTCTGTAGAGACAATGTCTTGCTATGTTACCCTGGCTGACCTCAAATTCCTGGGCTCAAGTGATCCTCCCACCTTGGCCTCCCAAAGTGCTGGGATTATAGGCATGAGCCACCACACCCAGCCCCCCAAAAAGCATATTTTTAAGACTGCTTAGTTGATCAAAGACTTTTAAGATTGTTTATTTATGGCTGAAATACTGCTCAAAACTCTATAAACCCTCAGAAGGGCCATGGTCTTCTATTCTTTTTCTTATTCAGAAACAAAAGCAACCTCCCATCAAAAAAGCCTAAGGAAACAAAACCAAAAAAATCACAATTAAATTTCTACCAACCCATCATGGGGAAGACTGGGAGTCACTGGCCATCAAGCTATAGATGGGACTTTCCCACAGCACTGGGGAGTCAACAAAAGCAAGAATCTTAGAGACAGATGCCTGTTGCCTACATGGTCAGTCCAGATTGGGTACCCAGTTATCCTGGCTCCCTCAGAATTTCTAGAATTTATCTGCCCACCTTGAGTCAATGGTGGTAGTGGCAGCAGTGGCCTGGCAAAGGCAATTTGGCTGTATGGTACTGCAAGTTCCTGATCTGAGAAACTCTTGCAGTAACATGGCTTTGACACTCAAGATGACATTGTCACGTCAGCTCACTGGGAATGAAAAACTGATTGAAATACAAAAATGGAAGAGGAGGTTGGGACACAGTAGGCATTGGGCTTGAAAGACATGCATCAGAAGAAAGATGAAGTTCCTTTAAGGAGATACATTATAGACTGCCATGGAAGTACTTATTTTTGAGAAATGTAGGCCATGCTTGCTCACTAGGAGGGAGAATAGATTATATATTTACATTAAAAATGAAGCTTGCAATCTTTAATAATCACTTTGACTTAACAGCACCACATTTTATATTTCTGCCATTAAAAGTAATTACAAACACTGAGAATGAACACTGAATATGCACTACCAGTGTATATTTCCACCCAAGCAAGTTGGAAGTTACTTTAGAGGATGATGCTTCTGCCTAATAGACAGGGGCTGTTTCTATGTACTTAAAGCTCACTGTGACTACATAGGCAATCAATGCTTCCACTGGGAACCTCATAAAATGAACTTCAACTGGAGGATAACCTAGTCACCTGACTTGCACCTTCTTAGACCCTGTTTACTCCTAGACAGACCAAAAATAACAAGAGAATGTTCATTAAGACAATGAATGTATACGGGGTGCTGGTGTATTCTATCCACATTTGAGAACAGTCTGGAGTGAGACCTCTGGAAAGCACCAAGGTACGTATAGCAACTGATCAACCTTTACATGCTTAGACTGCATAGACATGAGTCATGCTCTGGTCACCAAGGGAAGACCCTTTATAACTCCATGGAATCCTAGCCTGCTTGCCTCAATCTGCTCAGAATGTAATGCTGGAAGGACTGTATGGCTTAAGATAACTCCTAATGGTATAATATTAAGGTTAGGTTTTTTTCTTTAATAAACAGATGCTAAATTAAGAAAAAACAATTGCATCAATCCCAAAGAAAAAGATCCTCAGGCATCATGGCAGTTGACATAGTTTGGCTGTTCATCCCCTCCAAACCTCACGTTCAAATGTGATCCCCAATGTTGGAGGTAGGGCCTACTGGGAAGTGTTTGGGTTATGGAGGTGGATGCCTTATGAGTGGCTTGATGCTGTCCTTGTGGTAATGAATGAGTCCTTGCTCTATTAGTGACCACAAGATCTGATTGTTAAAAAGAGCCTGGCACTGCCCTCTCTCTCTCACTCCTTCTCTTGTCATGTGACACATCTACTCCCCCTTCACCTTCCACCATGAGTAAAAGCTTCCTGAGGCCTCACCAGAAGCCTAGCAGATGTGGGTGCCATGTTTGTATAGCTGGCAGAATCACGAACCAAATAAACCTCTATTCTTTACAAATTATCCAGTCTCAAGTATCACTTTATAGCAACGCAAAATGGATGAATGCAGCAGTGAAATCAAGACAGCTCAAAAACTACAGAGCAAACGGACTTGAGTGGATAGGGGTCGGGGGAGGGACCAATTCCAAGGATCTGGATGAGGCATATAGCTAAGCAACTGTGGCGACCGGGCTGAGGAGGGAGTCCTGTGGTATGCTGGTGAGGGTTGAACTGGCAACCAAATCACTTCTGAGGCATTCAATTTTATTTAAGAAAGATGACAACAGAATCTCCCATGAGTCTGGGACCACCTTGAAGTGTCAATGGCCCTGGAGGGATCACCATTACCCTGCATGCTAAAGGGACCTGAGGCTCTTTGCCTTTGTTATGAAGGCCAAATATCTAGTAAGAGTTTTGTGGGGGTGGTGGTCTTGGAGAGGGAGAACACTGCATGTTCTCACTCATAAGTGGGAGTTGGACAATGAGAACACACGGACACAGGGAGGGGAACATCACACACTGGGGCCTGGGGCCTGGGGGGTGCGGGCTAGGGGAGGAATAGCAGGGGGTGGGGGGTTGGGAAGGGATAGCAGTAGGAGAAATATCTAATGTAGATGACAGGGCAATGGATGCAGCAAGCCACCACCATGGCATGTGTATACCTATGTAGCAAACCTGCACAATCTGCATATGTACCCCAGAACTTAAAGTATAATATAAAAAATCTGCCAAAAAAAGAGCTATCCTTAAAAAATAATTAAAACAGAAATGTCAGAAAGCTAGCTGCAAAGGTGCTGGCCCTGCAGCCAAGCTGGTCACTGGCTTTGCTTTTTCTTGTGGTAGCAGGGCACTTCGTGGGGTATGAGGTGTCAGGATGTGTCAGGCTTTGCCACCATTCCTCCTTGCCAAAGGTAAGGATTTTTCTATACAGGGATAAGGAAGTTAAAGTTTCTACATGGGAAGTTAGAGTTTCCCAAGTACCAGTTGAGAAACTGTGTAAATTTCAATGATGAGGTTTTAACCACTAGGTAACGGCAAGAAAACAAACTCCAATATTAAAAGTCCTTGTGGAGAAGGGGCATGACATTGCATCTCCTTGCTACTCTATGTTTTGCATACAGGAAAATTTCCTTAAAGAAAGGGAAGATTACAATGTATATGTAAGGTAAGCATGTTTGGAGCCAATGAAGTGATATTCCCTAACCAAGGCCCAGTGGGAACAGGTGAAGCCCAGTGACTGATCCATGCTAATATAGTTATTTCTGCCCCTTGTTGAAGTATACCAAGAGACTTGTCAGGGCATGCCAACTACTAGAAAGTATCCCCACATTTTCCACCAAAAGACAGCCCTACACTTCAAACAGAAGCAAAGATTTCTGTGCTCCATAAACCAGCAGACTTAGTCACCAGCCATTGTCCTCCATGGTTACCTCCCTCTAGCTCCACTGAAATGCGGAAATGAAAGGACAAGTGTTTATCTACTCTTCTCCCAAATATAAGACATCTTTCCCTGATGTAAATAATCCTTTCTCCTCTGTCACATCTAGAATGAGAAGTCATTTTCTGATTAAGCCTCTGAATATAAACAAAAGTTGGGCATGAGGAGAGTGACTCTATATATTATTAACTTTTCAAATAGTGAATGAGGAAATAAGCCTTCAGGAGAATATGTCATGTGAATACACCAGGACAGACAGGAGGTAGACAGTGTACTAGGGAGAACATGCCTAGATTCTTGGCCATTTTATCTGGAAGGAGTCTATGTCCAATGGAGAAGATAATTTCCAACTTTTCATTTCAGTCTCCTTTTTCTTGGAATTTTTCTAGCACCAAATCAATCTTACCCTCCTGTTAAATGAAGCCCAATGTACTGAGTCCTAGGCCTTCTGCTATAAACCCATGAAGAGAAGATCTTCATGGTCTTGGTTTCTGATAAGGCAGGCCGACTAAAATGCCATAACTCAGCTACTGGAGTAGATGGACACAGGCATTTTCCTCTTTTGACCCAATGATGCCACATCTTGAGGTTCTTCTGGCAGTTGTAAGGCAGATTCACTTTCCTCCTCTTTTTGTCCACTACTGGCAATATGGTGGTGGCTGTTTCATCACTAATTTTTGTCCCCCAAATCACCAGGAAGGTACATGCCTAACTAGTTGAAAGTCCCTGGCAGTGTAGGAAATAGATAGTTTTAACTTTTTCTTTTGTTGTTGTTAAGCATGTCCTTCTCTGGGATGAGCTACTTCCTGGTCACAGTCTGGCTCTGCTGGCTCATTCATGTATTAGAGGGTTTGATTTTCCAAACTGCGGGATGATTAGATCAAGAGACTGGTAGAAACATTCTTTGGTAGCCGAAAAGGAATGAAAATTCAAGTACATTTACTTGTCAACCCGACTGTTCACTCAAAATGACATAGTTTGGCTTATCTTCTGGGTACTACAGATTAAGCTCTTTCCATTTAGAATGTCCTCTGAACCCATGTTCATTGTGAATGGCTTGGTTGGTCCCATTCCCCTCAGAACAAAAAAGTGCTAGACCTCCCAATATAATCAGATACAACATGTCATTTTTTTATTTTTTAAAAAACTAAAATAACAATAAAGTGATTTTTTTCCCTTTGCTAAGAATAATTTGTTGTCCTACTACTACTGTTTTGGAGAACAGAGTTTGCTTGCCAAGAAAGTTAAGAATACCAACACATGGGGAGAGTTGACTTTAGATTTTTCAGTTTGTGCCCTATAGTGAAACTTCACAGGAGGAAGGGAAGAAGGAACCTGCACCCATGGTCAGCTGGGGATAGAGGCTACACAGGCACAGAGGAAGAGGAAGCCATACTGGTAGAAACACCTGGTAGGTGGAGAAGATTTTTCTCCAGCCCAGGTATGCCATCTCCCTCCTACCTTTTAGGCTACATTCCCAGCTTCTTGAGCTCCTTCAGCAGATGAATCTTTTCATTTGCTAGCTTTTATGCCAAAGAGGGTTGTGGGTAGGATAAGAACCAGGAGTAAATTAAGGGGAGGGAAGATAACAGTAGTCTTTGAGTTTTTGAGAATGACACCTTCAATGTAAACAATGGAAAGGAAAGTCAATCAGACAGCCCCAAGGGCAAACAGTGGAGGAATAGAAGCTCTGAGGCCTGCTCAGAACCTTCGGCAGGTGAAAACAGCCACTGATTTACTAGGCCCCAGCTGCCCACACTGGATCCTTTTGGAGGCATCTGATTTATTCTTTTTGGTTTGGATCTGCCTTGCCCACAAAGGAATCCCTTCCAATAAGAGATGTCAGGAGCTACAGGGGCAATTGGGTCAGAGTCCCCAGGGCCTGAGGACTCCTGGAAGGTACTGGCTACTTGTGGCACCAAGCAGTCTTCTTTCTTTTCCTCTTAAAGAAACAGTAGTACCTCTTGTTCTATTTTGAAGAGGAGACAGTGGAGTAAACACTCTGTGTTTTTTTTTTGGTTCTTTTATTCCATACTCTCATGACCTAGTTACAAGCATTTCCATTATAGAGGCAGTGGCATTAATGGCAGCATCAGCATTGGTGGGGCTGCTCTAGTTGCCTAAAACTCTGAGGGAAAGTGAACTTTCTCTCCCGTTGGAGGAGCTGAGGTCTCAAGAGGATGAGTTGACTACTATCATATTTTTTCTTTTTCTTTCTTACAGCCCCTTGGCCCCGGATGCAGGTAAAGTAGTGAGGAGTATGTGACAGAACCAGGTAACTAAAGCCCTACCACTATGACTGAAGAACCAACAAGAAGATTTTTGTACACCTATCACCCAAGCAGTGTACACTGTACCCAATGTGTAGTCCTTTATACCTCACTCCCATATATATATATATCTCACATTTTCTTTATCCACTCATTAATTGATGGGCATTTGGGTTCGTCTCATATTGTTGCAACTGCAAATTGTGCTGCTATAAACATGAGTATGTAAGTATCTTTTTCCGATAATGACTTATATTCCTCTGGGTAGATACCTAGTAGTGGGATTGCTGGATCAAATGGTAGATCTATTTTTAGTTCTTTAAGGAGACTCCACACTTCATTTCATAGTGGTTGCACTAGTTTACCCACCCACCAGCAGTGTAAAAGTGTTCCCTTTTCACCATGTCCATGCCAATAGCTCTTATTTTTCTATTTTTTGATTATGGCCATTTTTGTAGGAGGAAGGTGGTATTGTGTGGTTTTGATTTGCATTTCCTGAATAATTTGTGATGTTGGGCATTTTTCATATGTTTGTTGGCTGTTTATGTATCTTCTTTTGAGAATTGTCTATTCATGTCCTTAAGCCTACTTTTTGATGGGATTCTTTGTTTTTTGGGGGGGCTGATTTGAGTTTCTTGTAGATTCTGGATATTAGTCCTTTGTCAGATGCATAGTTAGCAAAAATTTTCTCCCACTCTGTGGGTTGTCTGTTTACTCTGCTGATTGTTCCTTTTGCCATGTAAAAGGGGTCGGGAGGGAGGGGAGGGTGGGGAGGGATAATATGAGGAAAAATGCCAGATATAGTATGCATCTAAAGTAAAATAAATAAATTTAAAACAAGAAAAAAGCTCTTTAGTTTAATTAAGACCCACCTATTTATCCTTGCTTTTGTTGCATTTGCTTTTAGGTTTTCGGTCAGTCATGAAGTCTCTGCTTAAGCCAATGTCTAGAAGGGGTTTTCTGTTGTTATCTTCTAGAATTTTATAGTTTCAGGTCTTAGATTTAAGTTCTTGATCCATCTTGAGTTGATTTTTTGTATAGAGTGAGAGATGAATATCCAGTTTCATTCTCCTACATGTGGTCTGCCAATTATTCCAGCAGCATCTGTTGAATAGGGTGTCCTTTCCGCACTTTATGTTTTCATTTGCTTTGTTGAAGATCAGTTGGCTCTAAGTATTTGGCTTTATTTCTGGGTTCTCTATTCTGTTCTGTTGATCTATGTGCCTATTTTTATACCAGTACCATACGGTTTTGGTGACTTTAGTCTTATAATATAGTTCAAAGTCAGGTATTGTGAGGCCTCCAGATTTGCTCTTTTTGTTTAGTCTTGCTTTGGCTATGTGGGCTGTTTTTTGGTTCCACATGTATTTTAGGATTGTTTTTTCTAGTTCTGTGAAGAATGATGATATTGTGATGGAAATTGCATGGAATTTGTAGATTGCTTTTGGCAGTATGGTTATTTTCACAATATTGTTTCTACCCATCTGTGAGCATGGAATATGTTCCCATTTGCTTGTGTCACTTATTGTTTCGTCCAGCAGTGTTTTATAGTTTTCCTCATAGAGGTCCTTCATGTGCTTAGATATATTCCTAAGTATTATATTTTATTTTTTGCAGCTATTGTGAAAGGCGTTGAGGTCTTGATTTGATTATCAGATTGGTTACTGTTGGCATACAGCAGACCTATTGACTTGTGTAAATTAATTTTGTATTCTGAAACTTTGCTGAATTAATTTACCAGTTCTAGGAGTTTTTTTGGATGAGTCTTCAGGGTTTTCTAAGTATATGACCATATAATCAGTAAACAGTGACAGTCTGACTTCCTCTCTACAAATCTGGATGTCCTTTATTTCTTTCTCTTCCTTGATTGCCCTGGCTAGGACTTCCAGTACTATGTTGAATAGAAATGTTGAAAGTGGGCATCTTTGTCTTGTTCCAGTTCTCAGGAAGAATGTTTTCAACTTTTCCCCATTCAGTATAAAGTTGGCTATGGGTTTGTTATAGGTAGCCTTTATTACCATAAGGTATGTCCCTTCTATGTTGATCTTGCTGAGGGTTTTACTCATAAAGGGATGCTGGATTTTGTCAAAGGCTTTTTCTGCATCTATTGAGATGATCGTGTGATTTTTGTTTTTAATTCTGTTTATGCAGTGTATCACATTTATTTACTTACTTATGTTAAACCATCCCTGCATCCCTGGTATGAAACCCACTTTGATCATGGTGGATTATCTTTTTGATACACTGTTAGATTCAGTTCGCTAGTATTTTGTTGAGGATTTATGCATCTATGTTCATCAGGGACACTGGTCTGTAGTTTTCTTGTTCTATTATGTCCTTTGCTGGCTTTGGCATTAGGGTGTTACTGGCTTCATAGAATGATTTAGAGAGGATTCCTTTTTCTCTATTTTTTGGAATAGTTTCAATAGGGTTAGTACCAATTCTTCTTTGAATGTCTGATATAATTCAGCTGTGAATCTGTATAATCATTGACTCTTTTTTTTTTGTTGGCAATTTTTACATTGCCATTTCAATTCTCTCTTAGAATTTATCCTTCTCCTCTAGGTTTTCTAGTTTGTGCACATAAAGGTGTTCATAGTAGCCTTGAATGATCTTTTGTATTTCTGTGGCATTGGTTGTAATATGTCCTATTTCATTTCTAATTGAGATTATTTGGATCTTCTCTCTTCTTTTCTTGGTTAATCTCACTAATGGTCTACCATTTTTATTTATCTTTTTGAAGGACCAACTTTTTGTTCCACTTATCTTTTGTATTTTTTTGTTTCAATATCATTTAGTTCTGCTCTGATCTTTGTTATTTCTTTCATTTTGCTGGGTTTTGTTTGGATTGTCCTTGTTTCTCCAGTTCTGTGAGGTGTGGCCTTAGATTGTCTATTTGTGTTCTTTCAGATGTAGGCATTTTAACTTTATGAACTTTCCTGTTAGCACTGCTTTTGCTCTATCCCAGGGGTTTTCATAGATTGTGTCACTATTATTGTTCAGTTCAAAGAATTTTTAAATTTCCATTTTGATTTAATTGTTGATCATTCAGGAGCAGGTTATTTAATTTCCATGTAGTTGCATGTTTTTGATGGTTGCTTTTGGAGTTGATTTCCATTTTATTCCACTGTGATCTGAGAGAGTACTTGATATAATTTCAATTTTCTTAAATTTGTTGAGTTATTTTTTGGCCTATCATATGGTCTATCTTGGAGAATGTTTCATGTGCTGATGAATAGAATGTATATTCTCTAGTTGCTGGATAGAATGTTCTATATATATCTGTTAAGTACATTTGTTGTAGAATATATTATAAGTCCATTGTTTCTTTGTTGACTTTCTGTCTTGATGGCCTGTCTAGTGCTGTCAGTAGAGTGTTAAAGTCCCCCACTATTATTGGGTTGTTGTCTATCTCATTTCTTAGGTCTAGTAATAATTGTTTTATAAATTGTGTTTCTAGAGGAACGGAATATTAAGGATGGAGTTCTTTCATTGGTTCTGGGGTTTCTGAGCTCCAGTGTTAGGTGCATATATATTTACAATTGTGATATTTTCCTATTGGACTAGTTTTTTTAATCATTATATAATGTCCATTTTGGTCTTTCTTTACTGCTGTTGCTCTAAAGTTTGTTTTTTCTAATTATAGCTACTTCAGCTTGCTTTTGGTGTTCATTTTCATGGAATATCCCTTTCCATCCCATTACCTTAAGTTTATGTGAGTCCTTATATGTTAGGTGAATCTTCTGAAGACAGCAGAAACTTGGTTGGTGAATTCTTATCCATTCTGCCATTCTGTATCTTTTAAATGGAGCATTTAGGCCATTCACATTCAAAGTTAGTATTGAGATGTGCAGTAATATTCTATACATCATGCTATTTGTTGCTTGAATACCTTGTGCATTTTAAAAATTGTGTTATTGTTATATAGGTCCATTGTTATTGTTATATAGAATCTTTTGTGTATTGCTATATATTCATGCTTTAAAGAGGTTCTATTTTGGTGTATTTTGAGGATTTGTTTCAAGATTTAGAGCTCTTTTTAGCAGTTCTTGTAGTGACAGCTTGGTAGTGGGGAATTTCTCAGCATTTGTTTGTCTGGAAAAGATTGTATCTTTTTTTCATTTATGAAGCTTAGTTTCACTGGATACAAAATTCTTGGTTGATAATTGTTTTGCTTAAGGAGGTAAAAATAGGACCTCAATCCCTCTAGTTTGTAGGGTTCCTGTTGAGAAATCTGCTGTTAATCTCATAGGTTTTCCTTTACAAGTTACTGGATGCTTTTCCTCACTGCTCTTAAGATTCTTTCCTATGTCATGACTTTAGATAACCTGATGACTACGTGCCTAGATGATTATCTTTTTGCAATGAATTTCTGAGGTGTTCTTTGAGCTTCTTGTATTTTAATGTCTAGGTCTCTAGCAAGGCAAGGGAAGTTTTCCTCAAATATCTTTTCCAAACTTTTAGATTTCTCTTCTTCCTTGGGGAATGCCAATTATTCTTAGGCTTGGATGTTTAATATAGTCCCAAAGTTCTTGGAAGCTGTGATGGTTAATACTGAGTGTCAACTTGGTTGGACTGAGGGATAGAAAGTATTAATCCTGGATGTGTATGTGTGGTTGTTGCCAAAAGAGATTAACATTTGAGTCAGTAGGCTGGGGAAGGCAGATCCACCCTTAATCTGGTGGGCACAATCGAATCAGCTTCCATTGAATAAAGTAGGCAGAAAAACGTGTAAATGAAAGACAGGCCTAGCTTCCCGTCTACATCTTTCTCTCATGCTGGATGTTTCCTGCCCTTGAACATCAGACTCTAAGTTCTTCACTTTTGGGACTCAGCCTGGCTCTCCTTGCTCCTCAGCTTGCAGAGAGCCTATTGTGGGACCCTGGGATTGTGTAAGTTAATCCTCAATAAACTCCCCTTTATATATTTATACTATTGTTCTGTCCCTCTAAGAGAACCATGACTAACACATATTTTGGTACCAGGTGTGTTTCTAGAGGAACAGAATATTAAGTATGGAGTTCTTTCATTTGTTCTGGGGTTTCTGAGGTTAGCTGCTTAATATGACTAGACTAAAAAATGCTAAGGACTCTACTTCTAATAGTATGGAGAACACTGATAGTCCTTGGCAGAAACTGTTTAGAGAATTATGCAAAATAAATGCATGTGACACTTCTGATTCGCCACTCAAGAGAGGCAAGGAGTTTAGTGACTCTATACATAATACCTTTGACCAAAGAACATAATGAAGCTGGTTGGTTGCTCCTAAGTTCAGTGGACAAAGTGACAAAAGAAAATGATGAACTCAGGGATTCTGTCTCCTAACTTCAGAAGCAGATACTGAGCCTCAAATCTGCTAAGATTGCCTTGAGTGAGAGTCTTATCTCCTATAGAGAAAGAGCTGAAATTGTGGAAAAACAGATACAAGCTCTTATTATGTGAGTGGTTGACCTACAATGAAAGATGTATACACAGCCTTTCTAGGTGTCTACTGTTAAGGTGAAGGCATTAATTGGAAAAGAATGGGACCCTGCAACTTGGAATGAGGACATCTGGGAGGACCCTGATGAAGCTGGGGACACTGAGCCTGTAAACTCTGATGTACCTTTTTTGCCAGAAGGAACAGTTTCCCCATCCCCAGTAGGGGCAATATCCCCTCCCCAACTCATGCTGTCATCAGCCTTCCACCTTTGTCTCAGAAGTAAACCCTGCACTGCCTGAGGCAACAGTGATGGCCTACCCTGAGGCAGTTGCCAGGCAAAGTAATGTTGATTCTCATCAGAAGCCACCCCCAACACCTCTGTTTGCCTCTAGACCTATAACTAGACTAAAGTCCCGGTGGGTCCCTAAAGATGAGGTTCAGAGTGTGATCCATGAGGAGGTGCACTACACTGGAAAAGAGTTGTTTGAGTTTTCTGGTTTATATAAACAGAAATCTGGAGAACAAGCATGGGAATGGATATTAAGGATATCAGATAATGGTGGAAGGAACATAGAGTTGAAATAGGCTGCATTTATTGATTTGGGCCCATTAAGTAGGGTCTCTGCTTTGAATGTTGCAGCTTGGGGAGTTAAAAAGGTTCAAATTGTTTATTTGCTTGGTTAGCTGAAATAAGGATTAAAAGACGGCCCACTGTGAGTGAGCTGGAAATGCCTGATCTCTCTTGGTTTAATGTAGATGAAGGGATCCAAAAACAAGGAGATTGGGATGGTGGAGTGGATTAGTAACTTTTTTTTTTCTTTTTGTCCTGATGGAAAAGGACTGTGTTCCATTATCTGAAGTAGGCTGATTAGTCACTTTAGACCTACTCATCCCAGCTGGGAGGGCCCAGAAGATATATCCTTGACTCATGCCTTGCAAAATAGATTTTTGAGGGCACACCTGCATCTTTGAATATCCCTGTAATTGCTCTTCTCTGTATGTCAGATTTAACAGTGGGAACCACAGTCACTCAACTACAAAATTCAAATACAATGGGAATAATTGGATCCAGAGGTGGCAGGGGCAAAGCGGCAGCACTCAGCCATCAAAGGCAAGGTGGGCATAGCTACCATAATGGACAGTAGAGGCAAAGTGGCAATCAGAATAGTCTGACTCATGGAGAGCTCTAACATTGGCTAATTAATCATGGTGTTTCTAGAAGTGAAATTGATAGGAAGCCTACTGCATTCCTACTTAAATTATACCAACAGAAAACTTCTAGGTCGAATGGACAAAAAATTAATTTGAATTATAAAAATAGAGAACCATGGCACCTCAATCAATTTCCAGACTTGAACCAGTTTACAGACCCAGAACCCCTTGAATGAAGGGGAGGCTGGGTCCCCTTGAGGAAGGACTCCATTACATTACCAACAATTTATGTAGTGAATCTTTCTTCCATCCTTCCCCAAGGAGACCTCCAGCCTTTGATCAGGGTAACTATGCATTGAGGAAAGGAAAATGCTCAGACATTTTGGGGACTACTGGACGCTGGCTTGGAGGTGACATTGATTCCAGAGGACCCGAAACATCAAGTAGGGGCTTATGGAGATGAGGTAATTAATGGAGTTTTAGCTCAGGTCCAACTTACAGTGGGTCCAGTGGGTCCCCAGACTCATCCTGTGGCCATTTCCCCAGTGTGAGAATGCATAGTTGGAATAGACATGCTTAGCAGCTGGCAGAACTCCCACATTGGCTCCATGACTAGTAAGGTGAGGGCTACTATAGTGGGAAAGGCCAAAGGGAAGCCATCAGAGCTGCCTCTACCTAGAAAAATGTAAATCAAAAACAATATCACATCTCTGGAGGGATTGCAAAGATTAATGCCACCATCAAGGACTTGAAAGATGCAGGGGTGGTGATTTCCACCACGTCTCTGTTGATCTCTCCAATTTGGCCTGTTCAGAAGACAGAGGGATCTTGCAGAATGACAGTGGATTACTGTAAGCTTAACCAAGTGGAGACTCCAATTGCAGCTGCTGTACCACATCTAATTCACTGCTTCAGCAAATTAACACATCTCTTGGTACTTGGTATGCAGCCACTGACTTGGCAAATGCTTTTTTCTCCATTCCAGTCCATAAGGCCCAGCAGAAGCAATTTGCCTTCAGCTGGCAAGGCCAGCAATATATTTTTACTATCCTACCTCAGGGGATATATTAACACTCTGGCTTTGTGCCATAATCTTATCCGGAGAGTTCCTGGCCACTTTTTGCTTCTGCAAGATATCACACTCATCCATTACACTGATGACATTATGCTTATTGGATCCAGTGAGCAAGAAGTAGCAAATACACTGGACTTATTGGTGAGACATTTGTGTGTCAGAGGATGGGAATTAAATCCAACTAAAACTTGTGGACCTTCTACCTCAGTAAAATTTCTAGGGGTCTAGTGGTATGGGGCCTGCCGAGATCTTCCTTCTAAGGTGAAGGATAATTTGCTGCATCTGGCCCCTCCCACAACTAAGAAAGAGGCACAATGGCTAGTGGTCTTATTTGGATTTTGGAGGCAACACATTCCTCATTTTGGTGTATTACAGGCATGAGGCACCCCTCCGGGCCATGTTTTTTATTTCTTTAATTTGGACTTCACCTTTTTCTGGTGCCTCCTTGATTAGCTTAATAATTGACCTTCTGAATTCTTTTTCTGGCAATTCAGAGATTTCATCTTGGTTTGGATCCATTTCTGATGAGCCGGTACGATCTTCGGGGGATGTTAAAGAACCTTGTTTTGTCATGTTACCCGAATTGTTTTTTTTGCTTCCTTCTGATTTGGATAGACTATGTCAGAGGGAAGATCTGGGATTCGAGGACATTTATTCAGATTCTTTTGTTTCACAGGGTGTTCCCTTGATGTGTTCTCCCTGTCCTCTAGGAATGGGGCTTCCAGAGAGCCAAACTGTAGTGGCTGTTTTTTCTCTTCTGGGTCCAGCCACCCAGTGGAGCTACTGAGCTCTAGGCTGGTACTGAGGAGTGTCTGCAAAGAGTCCTGTGATGTGATCCATCTTCAGAACTTGTAGCTGTGGGTACCAGCATTTGCTCCATGGAGTTAGCAGGGGAGTGAAGCAGACTCTGAGGTCCTTGGTTGTGTCAGAATAGCATAATTTTAATATTTCAAATTTAAAAGGCAATATTTACTGTATATAAAGTATAATTCTATAAAACAAACTTTTTAAAGAAAAGAATAACAACACTGAGAGAGAGAGAAGTTCAATTAAGTTAGCTCTACCCCAGCACTTACTTCCAACATTATTATGTAAAAACAAATGAATATATTCTTTAAAATAATGAAGTACAAAGAAGCCAGGTTAATTCACTAGTGGCTTAGGAAGTCAAGTAAAATGTCAATATAATGCTACATACGAAAAGCTGCCAGTTTTTGCATGTATATAAGATTGTTTCAAATTTTAGTGCAATAGTGGTTCCACTATTGGTGGAGCCAATAGTGGTTCCATTTTAACCATCTCAACATACAAAATGGTGCAATATTTAAGCTAGGATACAATTGTCCCCTCTCTCACTTTGCACAGAATATATATATATATGCATATATATATACACACACACACACACATATATATATGTATGTATATACATATATGCCAACACACATACATACACCTGTGGATGCACATACACACACACATACATATACATATGTGTGTATATGTGTAAATACATATATATAGTTTTCTTCATTGTCTATTTTTTTCAAGTTCCTCTTTTCTGTTTGGCTATTGTTTACCCTGTCTTTAATGTTTGAGGCTTCCTCAGCTATGGAGTAACCCTTGCCTACATTTTCATGTTAAAAAACGAATCAATAAAAAACTGACTGAAAGTTGTGTGCACATGATTGGAGCTTGTCAATGGGTAGACCATATGATAGGGTCATTGAAAGCAAGGTGATTATCTGTTTAGGGGAGTCTCAAATATCAGTGTCTGGAGGTCCTTTCTCTGGCCATTTAATTTCTTAAGAATTCTCTATTTCCTTACAGTGCAGGAGAGGTAAGAGAGAGGATGAAGGCACACAATTCACTGGATACCAATTTGAGAGCAGGACAGTATCCCCTGGTTTACCATCTATTAATATTACCATAGAGATATTCATCTAATTTTTTTTCAGAAAATAAAGATCCATTCTCTTTCCTAGTGGTGGTGCTGTTGTGGTGTGTGTTAAAGTGAGGGGATCTGAGAATCCAACTATTTCCTGTATGGATTTTTAACCAAGGCTATTGTTTTTAGCCCTGCATATCTCCCTGGCTTCTTGTAGGATTTAGTGCTTAAAAATTACAAATCTCTCAGGGGTTATACAGGGCCAATTGGCTCCTTCTAGTAAGTACCCCATTATGCAGGCATTTATGTTGTAGCTACTCTACTTTCTCCTTTACTCAATTGCCACTCAGTGGTTGTTTTAAAATATGTTTTGGCCAGGCACAGTGGCTCATACCTGTAATCATAGGACTTTCAGAGGCCGAGGAGAGGGGTTCGCTCAGACCAGGAGTTTGAGACCAGCCTAGGCAACATGGAGGGATCCTGATTCTACAAAAAATAAAATGAAATAGCTGGGTATGGTGGCACATGACTGTAGCCCTGGCTAATAGGGAGGCTGAAGGAGTAGGATCACTTGAACCCAGGAGGTTGAGACTGCAGTAAGCTATGATCATGCCACTGCACTCCAGCATGGGTGACAGAGTAAGACTGTCTCAAGAAAATATGTATGTTCACAACTTTAAAACAATATTTTTTCCTTTAATAAGTGAAACCTAATTTCCCTCTTGAATGTGAACTGGACTTAATGTCTTGCTTCTAATGAATGGAATAAAGCAGAAATGATGGTATGCAACTTTGGAGTCTTCATCACAAGAGGTCCTGTGGTTTTATCACTTGTCTTTTGGATCACTTGCTCTGGAGGAAGCCAGGTAATATGTCATAAGGGTACTTAAGCAACCTGAGGAGAGGCCCATATGGTGGAGAACTGAGGACTCCTGAGAATAGCAATGTGACAGCCACTTTGGAAGCATGGTTTGTAGCCCCAGTCAAGTATTCAGATGACTGTAGTCTTCCTGACAGCAACCTCATGAAAAATTTTGAGCCAGGAATCCACAAGTAAATTACGTCCAGATTCTTAACTCTCAGAAACCATATGAAATATGTGCTTGTTATTTTAAGCCACTAACATTTCGAGTAATTTGTTATGCAGCAGTAGATAACTAATACTTGCTGTCATCTATCTTCTATTTGTTCTCTTCAATATATATTAAACTGTCTCATTAATAGATGTTTCTTCTCCTGTTCTCTTTTTTCTCATGGATTCTTATTATTTTTGTCTCCAATATTTCATAAACTCCTACTAAATGAAGAAACATGTGGTTAATTTACCATGTTTAAGTAGAAACCTATTTGATTCTTTTTGCCTTAAGTTCTATTTTGTCTGATAGTAATATTGTATTTTTGTTAGTATTTATCTTTTATTCTTTGGCTTTTAATCTTTCTGTGTTCTTATGCTTTAGCTGAGTGTCTTATAGAGAGCATGTGCCTAAATTTATTTTGTGCGTGTGACAACTTTTGTCTTCTAATGAGAGAATTCAGTCCATTTACATCTACTGTGATTATATACATATCTTCTCATTTTGTGCTTTGTATTTGTCCCACTTTTTCTATATTTCTTTTTATTCTCCTTTTTTCCCCACTGTTATGGTTATGGATTGAGGATTCTCTTCACTCCTATTACTTTGAAAGCTATGTACTCTATTTCTACTATTTTGTTGTTCATCCTAGAATTTATAGCATGTATATTTAAGTTTTAAGGTTAGTATATTCATGAACAATCTTTTCCTGAACATGGATCATCTCCTGCTGATTTGTATCATGTTATTGTCTGGTATTTTCATTCTATATAGTTGTTCTTTAAATTAGAAATTAGACATTATTATTGTCTCATACAGTCAATGTTTGTTTAGATTTACCCACATGTTTAAACAATCTTTGCTTGTTCTTCTGTCTTACATCTCTCAAAATTTCCTTCTGGGATCATTTTCTTCTTCTATGAAGTACATCTTTTAGAAGTTTCCTTGGTGAGGATTTATAAGTCTAATCTCAGTTCTTTGCCTAAACACATCTTTATTTCACTCAGTGTTTTCAGTGAACTTAAATGTTCATTTAATGGCTATTATTGAAGATGGCCAACTAGATGAAGCCAGGCGAAACAGCTCCCACTGAGGAACTGAGATGACTGGCGTGTTTTTAACAGATCTTCAGAGGGAAGGTGTTGAGAGTGGACAGAGGGAAGACACAACTCATTGGTGTCCCTGAAAGAGATGGGGAGAATGGAACAACTTGGAAAACATATTTCAGGATATCATCCATGAGAATTTCCCCAAACTAGCTAGAGAGGCCAACATTCAAATAAAGTAAATTCAGAAAACCCCAGGAAGATACTATATGAGAAGATCCACCCTAAGACACATGGCCATCAGATTCTTCAAGGTTGAAATGAAAGAAAAAATGTTAACTGCAGCTAGAGAGAAGGTCAGGTTACCTACAAAGGGAAGCCCATCATCAGATTACCAGTGAACATCTCAGAAACCCTACAAGCCAGAAGAGATTGGGAGCGAATATTCAATATTGTTAAAGAAAAGAAATTCCAAACCATAATTTCATATCCAGCCAAACTAAGCGTCATAAGCAAAGAAGAAATAACATCCTTTTTAGACAAGAAAATGTTGAGGGAATTTGTTACCACCAGACCTGCCTTATAAGAGCTCCTGAAGGGAGCACTAAATATGGAAAGGGAAGACCATTACCAGTCACTACAAAATCCCACTGAAGTACACAGACCAGTGACATTATGAAGCAACCACATAATCAAGTCTGAAAAATAACCAGCTAACATCATGATGACAGGATCAAATCCAGACATATCAATACTAAATGTAAATAGGCTAAATATCCCAATTAAAAGACACAGAGTGGCAAGCTCAATAAACAGCCAAGACCCATTGGTATGCTGTCTTCAAGTGATCCATCTCACATGCAATGACATACATAGGTTCAAAATAAAGGGATGGAGAAAAATTTAGCAAGCAAAGAGAAAACAGAACAAAGCAGTAGTTGCAATCCCGATTTCTGACAAAACAGACTTCAAACCAGCAATTATAAAAAAAGGCAAGGAAGGGCATTATATAATGCTAAAAAGTTCTAGTGAACAAGAAGATCTAACTATCCTAAATATATATGCACCCAACATAGGAGCACTCATATTCATAAAGCAAGTTCTTAGAGACCTTCAAAGAGGCTTAGACTTCCACAGAATAATAGTGAGAGATTTTAACATCTCATTGACAATATTAGACAGATCTTTGTGACAAAATTAACAAAGATATTCAAGACACGAACTCAGCAATGGATCAAATAAACCTGATATCCACAGAACTCTCCACCCAAAACAACAGAATATATATTCTTCTCACCACTACATGGCATGTACTCTAAAATTGATTGCATTAATTATAAGCAAAGCACTCCTCAGCAAATGCAAAAAAACTGAAATCATAACAAAAAATACCTTGGACTACACTGCAAACAAGTTAGAAATCAAGACTAAGGCTCAAGACCATACAATTACATGGAAATTGAATAACCTGCTCCTGAATGACTTTGGGTAAATAATGAAATTAAGGCAAAAATCAGAAGTTCTTTGAAATTAGTGAGAACAAAGACACAACATACCAGAATCTCTGGGACACAGCTAAGGCACTGTTAAGAGGAAAATTTATAGCACTAAATGTCCATATCAAAAAGTTAGAAAGATCTCAAGTTAACCTAATATCACAACTAAAAGAACTAGAGGATCAAAAGCAAACAGGAGGTGGCGCCAAGATAGCCGAGAGGATGCAACACTGGAATGCAGCTCCCAGCAAATGAGACGGAGAGGGCTAGAGGACTTCACAATTCTAAGTGAGGTGCCAGATTCATTTCGGGGGGACTGGTAGGACTCTGAAAATAGCCCAGGGAAGGAGCCAAAGCAGGGTGAGAGCCGCCCAGGGAGAATGAACCAAGACAGGGCAGGGCGCGTCCCCACCTGGAACATGCAGCTGGCTCGGAGGGTTAGGGGACTTCACCCCCTCAGTACTCCGATTAGGATCCTGTGCTTACCTCATCCCTCATGCAACCCATGGTCCACAAGAGCCCTGCCAGACTGAGGGGTGCTGTGGGATGTCGATGCAAATCTGAGCGAGGGCTCCCACCTGGTGCAATAAGTTATTGGCCAGACCTGGGCTGAAGTTTGGACTAAAACCAGTGGGATGGAACAACCTGTCCCACAGAAGGAGGCAGAGTTGAAAGCAGGGAAACAGGTCATAAGGCCTGACAGGCCCCACCCCACACAAAACTCAAACTGAAGCCCACGTGCCAGAAAGCTTGGCAGCGAATATACCAGTTTGACCCCAACCAGGAAGATTGAGCTCAGAGGAGAGACATCATTGGGAAGGTGGGGCTAATTTCACTTGCAAACAAACCCCAGGGGAAGACCACCCACCCAGCAACCTGACTGAATCTGAGGCAGCCCAGCAGTGCCTCTACAGGCCAGAAAAGATATAGCTCCAAGTGCAACAGAAAGGATATCCATTCAGAGATTTCTCCTGAAATCACCAACTTCAAAGATCAAAGGAAGATAAATCCACGAAGATGGGAAAAAACCAATGCAAAAAGGATGAAACATTCAAAGACCAGAACTCCTCTTCCCCTCCCAGGGATCACAACTCCTCACCATCAAGGGAATAAACCAAGACAGAAAAAGTGTTTGACGAATTGACAGAAGCAGGCTTTAGAAGGTGGATAATAACAAACTTCTCCAAGTTCAAAGACCATGTTCTAATCCAATGCAAAGAAACTAAGAACCTTGAAAAAAGGTTAGACAAAATGCTAACTAGAATAACCAGCTTAGAGAAGAACATAAATGACTTGATGGAGCTAAAAAACACAGCACAAGAACTTCACGAGGCATGCACAAGTTTCAACAGCCAAATCGATCAAGCAGAAGAAAGATATCAGAGATAGAAGATCAAATCAATGAAATAAAATGAGAGGGCAAGATTAGAGTGAAAAGAAATGAACAAAGCCTCCAGGAACTATGGGATTATGTGAAAAGACCTAATCTTGCTTGGTAAGCATACCTGAATGTGATGCGGAAAATGAATCCAAGCTGGAAAACACTCTTTAGGATACTATCCAAGAGAATGTCCCCAACCTAACAAGGCAGGCCAACATTAAAATGTAGGAAATACAGAGAACACCACAAAGATATTCCTCAAGAAGAGCAACCCCAAGGCACATAATCATCAGATTCACCAGGGTTAAAATGAAGAAAAAATATCCTAAGGGCAGCCAGAGAAAGGCTGAGTCACCCACCAAGGAAAGACCATCAGACTCACAGTGGATCTCTCAGCAGAAACTCTACAAACTAGAAGGGAGTGGGGGCCAATATTCAACATCCTAAAAGAAAAAAACTTTCAACCCAAAATTCTTTTTTCTTTTTTTAATTTTACTCTTAGGTCATGAATAACTGAGTCAATCCAGAATTTCATATCTGGCCAAACTAAGCTTCATAAGTAAAAGAGAAATAAAATCCTTTTTAGACAAGCAATTGCTGAGAGATTTTGTCACTACAAGACCTACCTTACAAGAACTCCTGAAGGAAGTACTAAACATGGAAAGAACAACCAGTACCAGCCACTGCAAAAATGTACCAAATGGTAAAGAACAATGACACAATCAAAAAACCATGTCAACTAATGGGCAAAACAATCAGCCAGTAACAAAATGGCAGGATCAAATTCAAACATAACAATATTAATGTTAAATGCAAATGGCCTAAACACCCCACTCAAAAGACACAGACTGGCAAACTGGATAAAAAGTCAAGACCCAACAGTTCTTGTGTTTGTGTCTTTTTATCCAGTTTGCCAGTCTGCTCTTTATTCAGGAGAACCATCTCATGTGCAAAGACTAACATAGACTCAAAATAAAGGGATGGAAGAAGATCTACCGAACAAATGGAGAGCAAAAATAAAAAGCAGGGGTAGCAACCTAGTCTCTGATAAAACGGACTTTAAACCAACAAAGATCAAAAGAGACAAAGGGCATTACATAACAGCAAAAGGATCAATGTAACAAGAAGAGCTAAGTATCCTAAATACATATGCACCCAATGCAGGAGCACCCAGATATATAAAGCAAGTTCTTAATGACCTACAAAGAGGCTTAGACTCTCACACAATACTAGTGGGAGACTTTAACACTCCACTAACAATATTGGACAGATCAACAAGACAGAAAGTCAATAAGGATATCCAGGACTTGAATGCAGATCTGGACCAAGTGGACCTGATAGACAGTTACAGAACTCTCCACCCCAAATCCACAGAATACACATTCTTCTCAGCACCACATCACACTTACTCTAAAATTGACCACATAATTGGAAGTAAACCGCTCCTCAGCAAATGCAAAAGAACAGAAATCAAAACAAACAGTCTCTCAGACTACAGCACAATCAAATTAGAAATCAGGATTAAGAAAAGCACCCAAAATTGCACAATCAGATGGAAACTGAACAACTTGCTCCTGAATGATGAATGGATAAAAAATGAAATGAAGGCAGAAATAAAAATGTTCTTTGAAACCAACGAGAATGAAGACACAACATACCAAGATCTATAGGACACATTTAAAGCAGGGTCTAGAGGGAAATTTATAGCAATAAGTGCCCATATGAGAAAGAAGGAAAGATCTAAAATCGACACCTTATCATCAAAATTGAGAGACCTAGAGGAGCAACATCAAAGAAACTCAAAAGCAAGAAGAAGACAGGAAATAACTAAGATCAGAGCAGAACTGAAGGAGCTAGAGACACAAAAAACCCTTCAAAAAATCAATAAATCCAGGAGTTGCTTTTTTGAAAAGATCAACAAAATAGACAGACCACTCTATAGACTAATAAAAAAGAAAAGAGAGAAGAGTTGAATAGGTGCAATAAAAAATGATAAAGGGCAGATCACCACCAATTGCTACAAAGAGAATAAAATACCTAGGAATACAACCAACAAAGGATGTAAAAGATCTTTTCAAGAAGAACTATAAATCACTGCTCAAGGAAATAGGAGAGAACACAAACAGATGGAAAAACATTCCATGCTCATGGTTTGGAAGAATCAATATTGTGAAAATGGCCATGCTGCCTGAAGTAATTTATAGATTCAATCCTATCCCCGTCAATCTACCATTGACCTTCTTTATAGAATTGTAAAAAAACACTTTAAACTTCATATGGAACCAAAAGAGAACCTGCATAGCCAAGACAATCCTAAGCAAAAAGAACAAAGCTGGAGGCATCATGCTACCTGACTTCAAACTATACTACAAGGCTACAGTATTCAAAACAGCATAGTATTGGTAACAAAACAGAAACATAGACCAATGGAATAGAACAGAAGCCTCAAAAACAACACCACACATCTACAACCATCTGATCTTTGACAAACCAGACAAAAAAAAGCAACAGGGAAAGGATTCCTTGTTTAATAAATGGTGTTGGGAAAACTGGCTAGCCATATGCAGGAAGCCGAAACTAGATCCCTTCCTTACACCTTATATAAAAATTAACTCCCAATGGATTAAAGATTTAAACGTAAGTCCTAATACCCTAGAAACCCTACAACAAAACCTAGGCAACACCAGCAAGGACATACGCATAGGCAAGGACTTCATGACTAAAACACCAAAAGCATTGGCAACAAAAGCCAAAATAGACAAATGGGATCTAAATAAACTTAGGTGCTTCTGCACAGCAAAAGAAATAATCATTAGAGTGAACCAGCAACCAACAGAATGGGAAAAAATTTTTACAATCTACCCATCCAACAAAGGGCTAATATCCAGAATCTACAAAGAACTAAAGCAGTTTTACCAGAAAAAAAACAAACCAACCCATTCAAAAGTGCACAAAGGACATGAACAGACACTTTTCAAAAGAAGACATATATGCAGCCAACAAAGATGTGAAAAAATGCTCATTGTCATTGGTTATTAGAGAAATGCAAGTCAAAACCACATTAAGATACCATTTCACTCTGGTTAGAATTGCAATAATTAAAAAATCTGGAGACAACAGATGATGGAGAGGATGTGGAGAAATAGGAACACTTTTACACTGTTGTGGGTGTGTAAATTAGTTCAACCATTATGGAAGACAGTGTGGCAATTCCTTAAGGACCTAGAAATAGAAATTCCATTTGACCCAGCAATCCCATTACTGAGTATATATCCAAAGGATTATAAATTGCTCTATTATAAAGACACATGCACACGTATGTTCATTGTGGTACTGTGTACAATAGCAAAGACCTGGTACCAACCCAAATGCCCACTGATGATAGACTGGACAAAGAAAATGTGGCACATATACACCATGGAATACGATGCAGCCATAAAAAATGGCAAGTTCATGTCCTTTGTAGAGACATGGATAAATCTAGAAACCATCCTTCTCAGCAAACTGACACAAGAACAGAAAACCAAATATCACATGTTTTCACTCATAGGCAGGTGATAAACAGTGAGAACACTTGGGCACAGGGAAGAGAGCAACAATCACTGGGCTTGCTGGGGAGGGTGGAGGGGAGAGGAGGGGAGGCACAGCATGGGGGTCGGAAGGATGGGGAGGGATAACACTGGGAGAAATGCCTGATGTAGGTGACGGGTGGGGGGTGGTGGTGCAGGGGGATGGAGACAGCAAACCAGCATGGCATGTATATACCTATGCAACAATCCTGCAGGATGCTTGATGTGCACATGTACACCAGAGCCCAAAATACAATAAAAAAGAATACATTTAAAAAAGAGCAAACAAACCCAAAAAGGTAGCATAAGACAAGAAGTAACCCAAATCAGAGGTAAACTGAAGGAGATAGAGACATGGAATTTAAAAGATTGATGAATCTAGGAGTTGTCTTTTTTTGAAAAAAATTAATAGACCACTAGCTAAACCAATAAAGAATAAATGAGAAAAGATTCAAATAAACACAAACAGAAATGACAAAGGGGATAATACCATTTAACCCACAGAAATACAACCAACCATCAGAGAATATTATGAACACCTCTATGCAAATAAACTAGAAAATCTAGAAGAAATGATTAAATTCTTGGACACACAAACCATCCCAATATTGAACCAGGAAGAAATTCAATCCCTGAATAGACCAATAATGAGCTCTGTAATTGAGCCAGTAATAAATAGCCTACCAACTGAAAAAAGCCCAGGACAGAGAGACTCACAGCTGATTCCTACCAGATGTACAAAGAAGAGTTGGTACCATGCCTACTGAAACTATTCCAAAAAAAAA
This sequence comes from Callithrix jacchus, assembly GCF_049354715.1. Taxonomy (NCBI): domain Eukaryota; kingdom Metazoa; phylum Chordata; class Mammalia; order Primates; family Cebidae; genus Callithrix; species Callithrix jacchus. Next base: position 67,104,294 of record NC_133524.1, on the reverse strand, counting down.
AAAACAAGGAGGAAGGATTCCTCTCGAACTCATTCTACAAGGCTAGCATTATCTGAATACCAAAACCTGGCAGAGATAACATTAAAAAAAAGGAAAACTTTAGGCCAATATCATTGACAAACATCAATACAGAAATCCTTAATACAACATCTGCAAACCAAATCCAGCAGGACATCCAAAAGCTTATCCACCATGATCAAATAGACTTTATCCCTGGGATGCAAGGTTGGTTCAACGGAAACAAATCAATGAATGTTTCATCACATAAACAGAACTAAAGACAAAAACTACATGATTATCACAATAGATGCAGAAAAGGTTTTCAATAAAATTTAACACCCCTTCATGTTAAAAAAAAACTCAATAAACTAGGTATTGAAGAAACATACCTAAACATAGTAAGAGCCATCTATGACAAACCTACAGCCAATATAATACTGAATGGGCAAAAGCTGGAATTATCCCCCTTGAAAACAGTCACAACACAAGGATGTCATCTCTTGACTCCTATTCATCATAGTATTGGAAGTCGTGGCCAGAGCAATCAGGCAAGAGAATGAAATTAAAGTGCATTCAAATTGGTAAAGAGAAAGTCAAACTATCCCTGTATGATGATGACATGATGCAGTATTTACAAAACCCCATAGTCTCAGCCCAAAAGCTTTTAAAGCTGATATAAAACTTTGGCAAAGTCCCAGGATACAAAATCAATGTACAAAAATCAGTAGCATTCCCATACACCAACAACAGGCAAGCTGAGGGCCAAATCAGGAATGCAGTCTCATTCACAATTGCTACAAAAGAATAAAATACCTAGGAACACAGCTAACCAAGGAGGTGAAAGATCTCTACAAGGCCACACAAACAAATGGAAACACATTCAACACTCATGGATAGATAGAATCAATATTGTGAAAATGACCATATTGCCAAAAGTGATCTACAAATTCAATGCAATTCTCCTAACAATATCTTCATTGTTTTTCACAGAAGTAGGAAAAACAAACCTAAAATTCATATGGAACCATAAAAGAGCCCACATAGCCAAAGCAAGACTAAGCAAAAAGAACAAATCTGGAGACCTTGCATTACCTGACTTCAAACTATAAGGTTATAGTTACCAAAACAGCATGGTGCTGGTATAAAAATAGGCACATAAATTAATGGAACAGAATAGAGAACCCAGAAATAAAGCCAAATACAGACAACTGATCTTTGAAAAAGCAAACAAAAACATAAAGTAGGGAAAGGATACACTATTCAACAAATGGCTCTGGGATAACTGGTAAGCCACATGTTGGAAAATGTAATTGGACCCTCATCTCTCACCTTATACAAAATATAAACTCGAGATGAATCAAGGACTTAAATCTAAGACCTCAAACTAAAAATTCTAGAAGGTAACATCAGAAAAACCCTTCTACACATAGGCAAAGACTGCATGACTAAAAACCCAAAAGCAAATGCAACAAAAACAAAGTTAAATATGTGGGACTTAATTAAAGAGCTTTTGCATGGCAAAAGGAACAGTCAGCAGAGTAAACAGACAACCCACAGAGTGGGAGAAAATCTTCACAAACTGTGCATCTGACAAAGGACTGATATCCAGAATTTACAAGGAACTAAAAAAAATCAGCCCTTCAAAAAACCAAAGAATCCCATCAAAAATAGGCTAAGGATATGAACAGTCATATCTTCAAAAGAAGATATACAAACAGGCAACAAAAAAAATGCTCAACATTACAAATTATCAGGGAAATGCAAATCAAAACCACAAGGTGATACTGCTTCACTCCTGCAAGAATGGCCACAGTTAAAAAATCAAAAATTAATGGATGTTGGTGTGGATGTGGTGAAAAGGGAACACTGTTACAGTGCTGGTGGGAATGTCAACTAGTACAACCACTATGGAAGAGTATGGAGTTTTCTTAAAGAACTAAAAGTAGATCTACCATTTGATCCAGCAATCCCACTACTGGGTATCTACCCAGAGGAAAATAAAACATATGAAAGAAAAAAAAACAACTTACACACGCATGCTTATAGCAGCACAATTTGCAATTGCAAAAATATGGAACCAGCCCAAATGTCCTTCAGTCAATAAGTAGATAAAGAAAATGTGGTGTATTTATACACACACACACACACCCCGTGGAATACTACTCAGCCATAAAAAGGAATGAAATAATGGCATTCGCAGCAATCTGGATGGAGTTGGAGACCATTATTCTAAGTGAAGCAACTCAGGAATGGAAAATTAAACATAGTATATTCTCACTTATAAGTGGGAGCTAAGCTATGAGGATGCACAGATATATGAATGATACAATGGACTTTGGGGACTTGGGGGGAAGTATGGGAGAGGGGTGAGGGATCAAAGACTACAAATAAGGTGCAGTGTATACTGCTTGGGTGATGGGTACACCAAAATCTCAGAAATCATTACTAAAGAACTTATCCATGTAACCAAACACCACCTTTCCCCCCCAAAAATATTGAAATAAATAAATAAAATGCTGAGTAAAAAAATATACATACAACCATTGAGATTTGTTATAGAACTAGATAAAAAAACTATTTTAAAATTCACCAAAAAATAGCCCAAATAGACAAGGCAACCTTAAGCAAAAAGAACAAAGCTGCAGGTAACATGCTATCTGACTTCAAACTATATTATGGGGTTACAGCAAGCAAAACAGCATGGTACTGGTGGTATAAATACAGACACATAGACCAATGGAACAGAATAGAGAACCCAGAAATAAGGCTGCACACCTACAACCATCTGTTCTTCAACAAACCTGACAAAAATAAGCAATGGAGAAAAGACTCCCTATTCAATAAATGGTGCTGGAAAAACTGGCTAGCCATATGCAGAAAGATTGAAACTTGACTCCTTCCTTATACCATATAGAAAAATTAATTAAAGATAAATTAAATCTTTAAATGTAAAACCCAAAACTATACAAACCTTGGAAGAAAACTTAGGTGATACCCTTTAGGACATAGGAACAAGCAAAGATTTCATGATGAAGAAATCTTTGCTTTCCAAAAGCAATTGGAACAAAAGCAGAAATTGACAAATGTGATCTAATTAAACTTAAGAGCTTCTGAACAGCAAAGGAAACTAACAACAGAGTGAATAGGCAACCTACAGAATGGGAGAAAATTTTTGCAAACCATGCATCTGACAAAGGTATAATATCCACATCTATAAGGAACTTAAAATGATAAGAAAACAACCAACTCCATGAAAGAGTGGGCAAAGAATATGAACAGACATTTTTCAAAAGAAGACATATATGCAGCTAAAAATCATTTGAAAAAAAAAGCTCAACATCACTGATCATCAAAACTAGAATGAGATGCCATCTCTCATGAATCAGAATGGCTATCATGAAAAACTAAAAAAATAACATGCTGGCAAGGTTGTGGAGAAAAAGGAACACTTATACACTTACATACTGTTGGTGGGATTATAAATTAGTTCAACCATGTGGAAGACAGTGTGGTAATTCCTCAAAGACCTCAAGACAGAAATACATTTGACCCAGCAATCCCATTACAGGTTATATACCCAAAGGAATATAACTTATTCTGTTATAAAGACACGTGTACACATATGTTCATTGTGGCACTGTTTACAATAGCAAAGACCTGGAACCAACCCAAATGTCCATCGATGATAGACTGGACAAGGAAAATGTGGCACATAAACAGCATGGAATACTATGCAGTCATAAAAAAACAATGAATTCATGTCCTTTGTAGTGACATGGATGAATCTGGAAACCATCATTCTCAGCAAACTGACACAAGAACACAAAATCAAACATTGCATGTTCTCACTCATAGGCGGGTGTTAAACAATGAGAACACATGGACACAGGGAGGGGAGCATCACAAATTGGGGTCTGTTTGGGGTACTAGGGGAGGGACAGCGGGGGGGGGGTAGGGAGTTGGGGAGGAATAACACGGGGAGAAATGCCAGATACAGGTGATGGGGGAATGGAGGCAGCAAACCACATTGCCATGTATGTACCTATGCAACAATCCTGCATATTCTGCATATGTACCCCAGAACCTAAAGTGCAATTAAAAAAAATATATATATATAGACACATGCATGCATATGTTCACTGCAGCACTATTTGCAATAGCAAAGACATTGAACCAACCTAAATGTCCATCAGTGATAGACTGGATCAAGAAAATGTGGTGCCTATACACCATGGAATACTATGCAGCCATAAAAATAATGAGATCATGCCCTTTGCAGTAAAATGGATGGAGCTGGAGGCCATTAACCTAAGCAAACTAATGCAGGAACAGAAAACCAAAATATCACATGATCTCATTTATAAGTGGGAGCTAAATCATGACAACACATGGACACATCTTGGGGAATGATATACACTGGGGCTTATGCCTGTAATACCAGCACTTTGGGAGGTTGAGGCAGGAGGATCACCTGAAGTCAGGAGTTTAAGACCAGCCTGGCAGACATAGTGAAACCCCATTTCTACTAAAAATACAAAAATTAAAAGGCGAAAGATTTATGCGATCTGAAGAGAAACCAGGGTCAAAACAAGTGAGAATCTCTAAACAGAGTGGAACTGGGAAGGCCATGCCCTCACGCAGTCCAAGGAGATTGTTGAGTGGGAGGCAGACTGTCTCCTAAAGGAAGCCAAAGTCCCTCATAGGATACCCAGACTCTGTCAAGCCTGAATTGCTACTTAAAAAGAAAACAGAGGACAAGGACTGAAGTTCTTTCCCAGAAGAGTCTAGAACTAGGTGTATGAGTCAAGAGGACACTTCCAGGACACTGAGATGCTCCCTTCCTGGAATGTCCATTGGCCTCATGGAAGCAGAGACGCTACTGCAGAAGCCAGCAGAAGGCAAGCATAATGAGCAAGTCCAGGATGCGGAGGGGAGACTTGAGCTTCTCTTAGTTTTAACTCTCATCTCCATTTCCTGACAGGACAGTCAGCTGAGGAAAGGAGGCCCGATTCAGTCAAAAAACAGGTATTAGCCAGGTGCAATGGCTCACACCTATAATTCCAACACTTTGGGAGGCCGAGGCAGGAGGATCACTTGAGGTCAGGAGGTCGAGACCAGCTGACAACATGGCAAAACCTCATCTATACTAAAAATACAAAAATTAGCAGGGCATGGTGGCTGGCTTCCGCAATCCCAGCTACTGAGTCAGGAGGCTGAGGCAGGAGAATCGCTTGAGACCAGGAGGTGGAGGTTGCAGTGAGCTGAGATGGCACTACTGCACTCCAGCCTGGGGGCAATAGAGAAAGACTCCATCTCCAAATAAAAAAAAAAAAAACAAAGAACAGCTATTGTATGAAAGTAAAGGTAGACTTAAGTAATTGTGAAAAAAAAATACAAAAATTAGTCAGGCATGGTTGTGGGTACCTGTATTCCCAGCTACACAGGAGGCTGAGGCAGGAGAATTGCTTGAACCCAGGAGGCAAAGGCTGCAGTCAGCTGAGATTGTACCACTACACTCCAGCCTGGGTGACAGAGTGAGACTCTGTCTCAAAAAACAAACAAAACAAACCATACTGGGGCTTGGTGGAAGGTGGAGGGTGGAGGGTGGTAGAAGGGAAAGGATTAGGCAAAATTACTGTTGGGTACTAGGTTTAATACCTGAGTGATGAAATAATTACACAATAACCCCCATGACACAAGTTTGCCTAACAAACCTGCACATGTGCTGCTGACCATAAAATAAAATTAACAAAACAACAGTTATTATCTCACAGATTAGGGTAAGCAAACTACGACCTACAGGCCAAATCTGCCCTACAGTGTATTTCTGTGTGACCCTTGAGCTAAGAATTGTTTCTATATTTGAAAGTGTTGTGCAAAAACAACAATAACAAAAAAAGAGAGAAGAGTATGCAACAGACTGTACATGGCCTGCAAAGCCTAAAATAATTATTACTGGACCTTTTGCAGAAAATATTTGCTGACTACTGTCATTCACTATGGAAGTTACTATTACAATTTCTTCTGGCTTCCACTGTTGCTGTCAGTTAGCTGTAATTTTATTGAGTTTAGTTGCCATTCTTCTAAGTATAATATTTTTTGCCTGGCTAATTTTGAGAGCTTTTCTTTGATTTGAGTGTTTCATACTTTCACTACAATATGTCTAAGTCTGGATTACGATTTTGAATTTAACTTGCTTAGAACTGATTGAACATCCTAAATTGGGTGCTATTCATTAATTTTTGGAAATTCTCAGTCATTCTCTCTTTAAATATTGGCTTTCCCCCATTTTGTCTCTCTGGAACTCCAGTTAAACACATGATAGACCTTTTCATTCTATCCTCCATGTTTCTTAACCTAGACTGTTTTCCATCTCTTTGTTTTCTGTTTTACATTCTGTATAGTATATTTCAATTCCTCATTCCCTCTTCATCTGTGTCTAATCTATTTAATCTATTGATTATATTTTTCATTTATAGATATTCTATTTGGTTCTTTTTCAAATGTGTCTGGTCACATTTGATTGTCTCCTATACCTTCATCATACCTTAAGGGCCTTATTTTATTTAACAATATAATGCCAATTATTTAATAGTCTGTTATCTGATAATTTCTGCTGTATTTTTAGATCTGATTCTACAAATACAGTAGTTTGCTATTTATTTCTGTTTAGTCACTTATAATGGCTTATTTCTTCATAAATTGTGTGATATTTTATTGTGAATTCACATTCATGGGAACTTTGTGGGAATTATTTGAAGCTTCTGTTTAAATAAATTCTTCAAAATATGATTTGCATTATATCTATGAGGTGTTTGGAAAGCAGTACCAATGTGGGACATGTTTAAAATTTTAGATATCTTTGTGGATTTTTCAGGCCACATAAGCAGTGGGAATTGTAGTCTCAACCTGTTTTGACTGTGCGCTTGTGATTAGGAAATCTCAGTGGAGAATTTTTTTTTCTTACTGCAATCAGCACCAACGCTGAGACAGGCTAGTATTTTCAATGCTCCATCTGCAAGGATTCATTTTCCTAGTTCAACCAATATGCCTGTGACCCTTTGCAAATCTTGGCTTTATTTGGGGATCTCCAATCTGACCTCCCACCTTTCTCGGGTCTCTAGTTTTATCTCCTGCTCCCAAACTTGAGTGGTCCATTAAAACTGAACTAAAGGCCAACAAAGATCAGCGGATATATCCAGACAAATGCCAAATAGTAGCTCACTACCCCTAGTTTACTGCTCTATATTTGTGATGTCTTATTATTTGTAGCTTTCAGATATGTCATTTAATTTTGGGCCAGTTCCACCATGTATTTAAAAGGGTATTTTAAAAAGATTTCATCTATACTGGAAGAGTCTTTGTAAATCTATAATCTGCTATAATGCCAATTATATCCTTCCTACCATCCATGAAGGAGGGCACAAAAAGATCTCCCTTGATCTTCAGTTTTGCATAATGATAGAGTACCACTAAGGCATTTTTCTGTAGGATATAACATGCCTTATACATTAATTTCAGAATGAGGAGAAAACAGGGCAATCAATAGCATACTAGGATCTTCAAGTTCCAGTGGTTTTCAAACTTTAACATGCATCAGAATCATCTTGACTTCATGTTAAAATATATATTGCTGCCTCTCCCTCCACATTTTAGAGTTTTTGATTCAGTAGATACAGGATGTGGCTGAGAATCTGCATTTCTAACAAGTTTCCAGATAATAGGGATGCCACTGGGCCAAGGAGACAATCACTGTGTTGGAGTATAGGAATCCAGTTCATTTATCATTCTTTGTCTTCATTTCCAGTTGTATAAAAGGGAAAAATAAAAGTTCATGGAACAGCCAAACAAGTGGAAAGATGTTAAAGAAATCTTTTTATCTGATAGAGTCACAAGATTTACATCATTGTATATCCACTGAAGATTTTCTCTTCCAAGTGGGATGTCATGCCAATGTATACAAGGCACAGTGGTTTTAAATCTAATCAAGAAATAAATGAGAACTGAAAAGGAACAGGTGCACACATAGGTGAATACATCCAATCATTGTTGGCATAAGTTATAATGTGTGTGATTAAATTGCCTTTTATTTCATTGCTCTTTCAATAGAACCTGGTTAAATTCAGTTAGGACATATTTGTAAAATACAGAAAATTTTAAATGCATAAGCACAAAAAGGAAAAGTAATGATTACAGTGAGAACCCATGAAGGAAGAAATTGAGCAGGGTGAGAAGACCTGATTTCTACTTACTTTCATCTGAGAGTATCAACCACTCGAAAGATATCCTATTCGCTCCAGGAAACGTTATAAACCAAACTTACCATAGAGGGATGTCAAGCATTCCTTCATTCAAAAAACACAGTTTTTAAGGTACTCACTATGGGCCTGGTACTATGCTAACGTTTGAGCATAAAAAAGGAATATGGCATAGTCTCAGCCCTCAAGAAGTCTGTAGTATGGAGTTTATAGCAAAACATATTACAACCTTATTGATGTATGAGGAGGTTATAAAAAAGAGATAGCCAAAATACATAGTAAAAAAGCATTATAAATGTGCTGATATACACACATGCATGTGCATATGCAAACACACACACACACACACACACACACACACACACACACCCTTGATGTAGATTTTGTGATGTTTTGGTGTAAGCATTAGAAAATATATAATCTGCTATCATTTCTTTGTCATTCTAAATAAAATTTACTTTTATAACCACCCTCCAAAAGAAGTTTATAGTCTATTTGGGGTAGTCAGACATATAAAAAAAATAAGATTTCACAGGGCTAAGATGGAAATATGTATAGGGAGTAGTGGGGGTACAAATAACAGAGGAGTATAAAACAGTACTTGTTCAGAACTTTTATGGGGTAGAATGATAAACCGGAGAAGAGCATTCCAAGCATAAAATGTAGTATGTGCAAAAGCAGAAAGGCATAAAACAGCATGATACATCCAGGAACTAATTCAATGTGGCTAGAGAATACAAATGGGATTTTCCAGAGATGATTCTGTAAAGTTAGGCAGTGACCAGATAATGGAGGGCTTTGGATGCTATTCTATAGACTACATTTTACCATTTAAGCAATAGAAGCCATGGAAGCATTTTAAGGAGGAATAATGTGATCCCTCCAAATGACTATGGAAGCAGGTGAGATTGTAGGTAGGAAAACAGTTAATCTTGGTGATATAAGAATCCATGAAATAAGGCAGTAGTAGTAAGGATGGAAACAGAGCATGCACGCAAGAGATGTTATAAGGATAGGCTGCAAAGAAGTTGGTTCCGATTGGATTAAATGAGTCAGAGAAAGGTAAAGGCTAAGGGTGACTGCTATGTTTCTGCATTGGATAAGGCCAAAGGGAATTTGAGAAAATGACAGAGGCTCAAACCATTCCTACTTATTTGGACCTTGTAAAAGGGCAAAAAGTCCAGTTTCCCAGGTATCCTCTGAACCAGACCAACTCTACTAACAAACCACAGAGGCACTGTACTATCATCTGTCCTTCAGAGTATAAAGCCACAACTATATGTGTGGAATCAACAAACCAAGAAGGTACTGGTCATCTGTTTTAAGGATTTCTTAACAACCAATGGGACTCAGCATATGATAAATTCAGCCACAACAATTACTATTGATTATAAAGATGGCAAGTGAGCAGTTTGGCCATGACTGACATGGATCAGTATGCAAGTCAGGTATAGATATGGCCTTAATCACACCCTCACATCATTCATCATTATATACTGTAAGTTATGAATATATTTACAAGCATGGAATAAAAAACATTATTTAAAGTTGTATATAAGTCATATCCTGATAGATCTGCCTTTGTATAATATTGACTTTCACACTGATTGCCTCTTTAAGAAACTAGCATTGCGATATCCTCTGTCAGCTTCCACCACTAACAGTTGTTTCTATAAAGAACAATGTATTGCTACAACTACTTAAATTCTTCATTTTTTTCTGCACTAGAAATATATATTTTTAAAAAGGGTCCTGAACATCGAGGAATCGTGGCTAGTTTGCAAAGCATGACATTCACCCATAGAAAGTTAAATAACAAGAGTGGAACAACAAAACAACAGTATGTAACCAGACAACGTATATGTTAACTGCCAAATGAGAGCTATAGGCAGGAAGTACTATGAGTTCACCAGAGGGAGAAATTGTTGTAAGCTGAAGTTGTAACAACAAGTTTCATAGAGGAGTTGAGAATTGCTGTGGGACTTGAATAATGGGAAAAATTTCAGCAGGAAGGGAGGTTAGCATATGAAACTTAGATGGTATGAGTAAAGCACTGAGGAGCAAGTGGAATCAACATGGTATGCTTCAAAGACAAGCATGTTTGGTTAGTCAACCCACTACAAAAGCAGTAAGACATTATCACCCCTTCATATCACAAATATTTAAGATACTTTTAAAGTGTCAATAGGATTTTCAAAGGCTTAATTCAATTTAGCACTGGGAGTAGAAAACAAATCAAAGGCAAGATTCTCAAAGCTTTACATCATCATTGTTCACAGAACTATGCCTTTGAAAAAGTGATTAGAAACAATTGTTGTTCTCCTTGAATCTCAGAACTTCACTACCAAAAAAGATGGAAATAATATGTCCAAATTTATAAATATATATATACATATGTGTGTGTGTGTGTGTGTGTGTATAGAGAGAGACAGAGAGAGAGAAAGAGAGACTTCGTGTGCACTATATTATATATTAAACTGGATATGAAGAGAATCTCTAATCTTCAGTAGCTTATAAACTAAATCACACTTAACATTTAAATAATAGATAAAATGCCAAAATGAGTGCTACTGGCAAATTTAAATAGGAAGAAAGTTTGACAATCCATAAAACAAAGGTGAAATCACTGTGGAGTAGGAGTCACACATGACAGCTTCACGAAGATGAAGACTTCAGCCAGATTCAGGAGTTCTCTCATTCAGTTGTATCTAAGGATCATATATTGGATACTTGTTAGAATTTCAATTCCTGGAACCCATCTCCAGAAAGTCTAATTCAGTAAGTCTGGAGCAGGGCCCAGGAATCTGCATATTTCATAATTCTAGAATATTTCAATGCAGGTGTTCCTCAGAATATACTTGGTGAAACACTGAATAACAACTTGAAGAATAAGTAGTATCTGAATAGATGTGATGGGCATTCCAGATGAAGGATGAAACTGGGGATTCTATGGGGGACAGTAAAGTAAGTGAGGTGGCTAGAAACAAAGTAGTAGAGAGAATTGTAGGAGATAAAGATAAAAATGGTAGTGGGATGCAAAACTATAAAGGTATCCCAACTATCATGTCAGAAAGTTTGCATGTGACCCTGTAAATGGCATAGAGCCAATGAAGATTTATCTAGTAAGACCCTTCAGCAAGAGGAACTACTATACAGATCTCTGAATTTTTACAATAATGCCAGTTCCAAAAGAACCGGTCCTAGACATAGGTGCTTGTCAGTACTATAGACCAATGCCTATTCTCAACCAAATTTCAATTGACCTAAGGTTAAATAATTAAGACAACATGGTAAACCTTTCATGAAGCTACATTTGTTTACTTTTTAATGTTAAAAATGTCCCTTTATATTTGTTTTGACTGTCCTTACTTTGCAAAAAAAAAAAAAAAGTAGAAAGTTGAACATACAAAAAGATGTTCCATACAATTAGTCACTAGGGAAATTTAAAATTAAAATCAATCTAACACTATACACCTATTAGAATGGCTAAAATTAAAAGAAAATTTGTGACAACATCAAGTGCTATAAAGATGTAGAACAAGTGGCACTCTCATACATTACTAGTGGGAATGCAAAATGGCACAACCATCCTGGAAGACAGTTTGACAGTTTCATTTAAAGTAAAACATAAAAATAGACTTATCATATTACCTAGTACTAGGTATTATCACATTATCATATGATCTACTCCTAGATATTTATCCCAGAGAAAAGAAAACCTATGTTTACATAAAAACCTGTACACAAATGTATTTAGTAGCTCTATTTATAATCACCAAAACTGGAAAAAACTGAAACTTCCTTCAATGTGTGAATGGATTAAAAAAAACTGCAGTACATTCATACCAAGGAATACAACTTAGCAAAAACCAAGTGAACTATTGATACATGCAACAAAGTAGATGAATCTCAAAGGCAGTATGCTGAGTGCCAGAAACCAGTCTCAAAGATTACATGCTGTATTCATATACTTACATATATTTATATAATATTTTTGAAAAGACAAAACAAATCAGTGGTTAGTAGCAAGGAGAGAGGAGGGTATGACCACAAGTAGGTAGTATGAAAAAGATTTTGATGATGGAAATGCTCTATTTCCTGATTATGGTGGTAAATAAACATGCATATATATGAAAACTCACTGAACAGTTAAACTCTCCCTACAACAAGTACAGTTTACTGTATGCTAATCTACTACATTTAAAAGTGGGCATTCGTTTATCAGTATCCCCAATATTTTGGAAATCACACTTGTCCAAATGCTGGTATGTTTAGTCTAGGCCACTAAAGGGCAGATATCCTCAAGAACCTTCTCATTGGTGCTAGAAAGGTACTTGTATTATTTCTGACTGGGACCTCTCAATAAACACCAACAACTCTTAAAACAACACTGGGTTCCCCTTCATTCTTCAAAACTCCATACACAATCTGTATTCCACAAGGTGATTTTTTAATCAATCAATTGGTCAAAAAGTACCCAATCCTTTACTCTCCTAGGCATCTGAATAAGTTAATTTAGTCTCTGCCACTCTCACATACGCAAAATTTTCTGCTCTCTTCCTTCAATTTTGTAATAAGGTTTATTAGGTATGAGTGAGAGAGCAATAAAAGTGGGGGCTTGTATCAGTTGGGGCTCCAAAGCACTCTTCACCTGGAATCTGAAGAGATCAAGATTTCCTTTTAGTACACCTAAGGAGTCAATTAAACACATGTTTCTACTGATTGCCCAGGTGCCAGGTTCCTCCAACTATTCCTGGGAGTTGTTTATTTGGTAACACAGGAACAAACCTCTATTCTTCCTTCTCAATACTAACAAGTCAAGGCTGGGGACATTTTGGTTGTGTTCTAACACAGGAGATCCCAACTCCCCCCCACCTCTTTTTGGTGATTAATGGAGTTAATAAAACAAACAAGCTGGGCATGGTGGTTCACACCAGTAGTCTCAGCGCTTTGGGAGGCCAAGGCAGGCAGATCGCCTGAGGTCAGGAGTTCAAGATCAGCCTGGCCAACATGGTGAAACCTGGTCTCTGATAAAAATACAAATATAGCCAGGCATGGTGGTGGTGGGCACCTGTAATCCCAGCTACTTGGGAGGCTGAGGTGGGAGAATCACTTGAGCCCAGGAGGTAGACATTGCAGTGAGCCGAGATTGTGCCAGTGCACTCCAGTCTGGGCGACAGAGCAAGACTCTGTATATAAAAAAAAAAAAAAACAAACAAAACAAACAAAAGACATGAAGAAAAAGTGCAACTTTCATGAATTATATTTCTCTTTATCCTTCTGTTTTTAAGGATAACTGCTTATTTAAAACTTAATTTGAAAATTTCTTCCTTGAGTTTGGCCACTAGTAAACCAGACCATGTATGAATTTCAGAAACGTTGATTCCTATATTAGTTATTTATTATTGCTTAAACAAGGACCTCAAAAATTAATGTCCTAAAACAACAACAAGCATTTATTATCTCACACAGCTTGCTGGAGTCAGAAATTGAGCAGCAGTTTAACTACGTAGTTTTGGCTTTGTGGTCTCTCATAAGGTTGTAATCCAAATATTATCTGGGGCTGCAGCCATCTGAAAACTTGCTGGAGGATTCTCTTCTAAGATGGTTCACTCACATGGTTGTGGCAGAAAGCCTCAGCTATTTGCTGGCTATTGGTAGGAGGTCTCAATTTTAGAGCTCTCTACAGGCTGCTTCAGTGCCCTTAGGATGTGGCAGCTGGCTTACTTCAGTACAAATATCCAAGAAAGAGTAAGGTGGAAGTCTCAATGTATTTTTATGACCTAACTGGAATTCACATTCCATCATGTCCACAATACACTATTCATTCTGGGAGAGAAAACAACAAGGGTGTCAATATCAAAAAAAATCAGGGATAAGTAGTAACCATCTTGGGGGTTGGCTATCACCACTCTAAACCCCCAAAACAGTTCCATAAGTTCTTGAGCTAATAAATTTGAGCAAGGCCAAAGGCTAACCTATTAACCCTGGGGAAAGAAACACAGAAATGATACATAAAGTTGCTAATTGTCCTTCCTCATTAGAATGCCAAGTATTTGACAGAGAAAGCCCTCACAGGTAAGGCTGAAGCTATAATTAGGCAGTGGGAGACAAAAATATGTCAAAGAGAATAATAACTATCCAGAAAATACACAAATGAACAGAGACCAACTGATTTCCCAATTAGCCAAATGTATGAAAAATGTATCTAAGAATCAGATAGATCTCTGTGTTATAAAGACCATCACTAAAACCAACAAAACTAGATGTGAAAGTTATCCACAATTAAAGTACCATATAAGCAAAATCTGTTTCAAATGAAATATGTAAACTGAAAATGTTTTTTCTCTTTCAACTATGTTTGAAATAGAGCTGCCCTAATATATGAACAAGCTTGAATATGTCTGGAGTTTCTAAGGGAATAACTGTAGTTGAATACACTCTGCACACTATTTTATGAGTCCAATGAAAAGCCAAGTTTATGAGGTTACCAACTGGTGACAATTACCTATTTTCCTTTCCCTCATTTCCTTCTTCTAAACTCATCAAAACTTTAATTACACATTCCACAAGAATAAAATTTAAGCCTGAAGAGCAGAAATATACTTATACTGAGATCGGTCCTGGGCAAAAAAATGAGTGGAGCTGGGCTGTAGCTGATGCCAATTATATTAGGTGCTGGTAAGAAAGAACTCATTGGTCATCATTACAACAGGTTTCATCATACTCATTTCATGCCATTTTTATATAGGATTGAATAAATTATGCTTGTGGGACTTTGGAGACAAAAGCAGATGTGGAGTGTTCTAAACAAATGAATGCAGAGAGAAAACATATGCAAGTGATGGCTAAAGTTTGCGGAGATCCAACCTAAAACTGTTGAGAGATGGGGCCCTACACTGTAGCATTTGTTCTGCTAGGTCCAGGAGGCTTGTGACAATTTGGTGGGCTGATACATTTTTTCCAATTCTTTTCAAAGCTGAAGTTTAAGGGATAGACACATATCATCTAACAGTGGTGATTCTGCAGAGGCAGAGAAAACCCATCATGCTTGGGGGCATAACTTTTCACCAAAAATCAAACAACTTGATTTCTACTAGAAGATCAACACTATAGCAGCCTTAGGAAAGCTTCCTTATTTCCCACCAGTTCTAAATGGGCTAATTAGAAGTATATTTGGATTTTTCAGAAGTCAAAAAATAGTGATACCAATCAATATGTTTTTTCAGAGCCTATCTTTCAAAGGCTATGAGACGATTTGAGATTTTCTCATCCTCTCTTCAAATTTCTCATCTCAATTGGGTCAAAATTGGGCCAGAGATCTGATCTTGGTGCCTAAGAACCATAAAAGGGTAGATTAAAAATCCGCTATAGTCTACATTTCTTTCTCATTTATTTACTTCTCCCACCCCCTTTTCTTCAAGGGAGTTGTCTCATTTATACTATACTTTATTTAATAAAGACTTTATAATTTCATCCCTTATATATAGTACTTTATAGTTTACAAAGTACCTGTCTTTATTTGAAGTCTTACCATCCCCATTTTATAGATTAAGAAACTGAGTTACCCACCTAATGCAGAGGAAAGACAGAATGGAAACAAAAACTGATCTCTTAATTCCAAATCTAGTGTTCTTTCCTCTGTGCTGCACTGACTTAGAAATATTTTGTTTAATGAAATAAAAGGTATGGTGAGTATCACTGAAGAGGTCAGATAGAAGAGAATAAAGACAACTCTTTATTTATGCCACTACCATACTGATGTGATTGTATTAGCAATTTTTGTTCAATAAGTATATTTTAGCTGCTCTTTTTACACATAACAAGTAACTGTGAGATGACAGATGTGTTCATCTGCTTCACTAGTAATCATTTCATTATCTATATGTAACCTGTAATGTAATGTTATAAACTCAAATATACAATTAAATTTATTAAAAACAAATTAAAAAAATAAAAAAGCTGTTAAAGTCTCTATAAAAGAGTGAAGTTAGCAAATTGGGAGTGTTGAAGGATTGCTGCAGTGGTTTGTGGAGGATCCACTTAATTTTTTTAGTAGAAATTATATTCCTTTGTTTATTAATTTTTATCAAGTATAACTTACTAACCTATAAGCTCCTTTAAGGCACTTTCTTTATTATATGTTGTATCAGTCAGTTTTTGCATTGCTAGAAAGAAATACTGGAGACTGGGTAATTTATAAAGAAAAGAGGTTTCGTTGGCTCATGGTTCTGCAGCCTGTACAGGAAGCATGAAGCTGGCATCTGCTCGGCTTCTGGGCAAGCCTCAGGAAATTTGTAATCATAGCAGAAGGCAAAGAGGGAGCAGGGACGTTTCACATGGCCAGAGCAGGAGCAAGAGAGAGAGAGGAGGGAGGTGCTATACACTTTTAAACAACCAGATCTTGTTGGGACTCTATCACAAGTATAGCATCAAGGGGATGGTGCTGAACCATTCATGAAGGATCCATCCCCATGATCCAATCACCTGCCACTAGGCCCCACTTCCAACATTGGGGATTACAACTCAACGTGAGATTTAGGTGGGGACACAGAGCCAAACCATATCACATGTATTTTTGCATCTCTCATCTTACAATCTCTAGCCTTGCTCAAAGTGGATACTTAGTAAACAAGTTATTCAAAGAAATGGATTTAGTCTGTGTAGTATAGTGGTCCCCAACATTTTTGGCACGAGGGACCATTTTTGTGGAAGACAATTTTTTCATGGACTGGGGTGGGGAGATGGTTTCAGGATGATTCAAATGCATTACATTTATTGTGCACTTTATTTCTATTATTATTCCTTTGTAATATATAATGAAATAATTATACAACTCACCAGAATGTAGAACCAGTGGGAGCCCTGAGCTTGTTTTTCTGCAACTAGACAGTCTCATATGGGGATGATGGAAGACAGTGACAGATCATCAGACATTAGATTCTCATAAGGAGCATGCAACCTAGATCTCTTATATGTACGATTTACAATAGGGTTCACACTCCTATGAGAATCTAATGCCACTGCTGATCTGATAGGAGGTGGAGCTCAGGTGGTAATGCAAGTGATAGGGAGCAGTAAATACAGATGACGCTTCCCTCACTTGTCCGCCCATTGCTCACCTGCTGCTGTGCAGCCTGGTTCCTAACAGGCCACAGACTGGTCCATAGCCTGGCAGGGGGACCCCTGATAGCAGAAATATTTTTCTGTCTTCCCAAAGTTAAGAAGCAGAATGACAAGACGCAAATAACCATGTAGAAAATTTTCTACTTTTCTTTAGCTTTAGGTAGGAATACATTTAGCTTAGTCAAGACTAAAAGACAATCATATAAATTCCCCGTTGCTAAGAGTTCTCCTGGGTAGGAGATACCACACACTCCTTTTGTTACAAATTCCTTGCTTTTAAGACTCTCATCTTGAAAAGTTTATTTCTGTAACTCTATAATTTACTGTATCTTAGGTCCCTTACTATTTATTCAGCTCTTACTGTAGATTATAAAGCAGTATTATTCTGCCTGAAGAAGAAAATATATTGCCTGGGCATGGTGGCTCATTCCTGTAATCCCAGCACTTTGGGAGATCAAGGTGGGAGGATTGCTTGAGCTAAGGAGTTTAGGACCAGCCTGCACAACATAGTGGGACCTTGTCTCTGCTGAAAGAAAGAAAGGAAAGAAAGAAAGAAAGAAAGAAAGAAAGAAAGAAAGAAAGAAAGAAAGAAAGAGGGAAAGAAAGAAAGAAAGGAAAAGAAAAGAAAAGAAAGAAAAGGAAGGAGAAAGAGAGAGAAAAAAAAGAGAAAGAGAGAGAGAGAAAGAGAAAGAGAGAAAGAAAGAAAAAATTGCTGGGCATGATGGTGCATGCCTGGAGTCCCCAGAACTTGGGATCCTGAAGTGGGAGAACTACTTGAGTCTGGGCAACAAAGTGAGACCCAGGCACAAAAGAAGAAAAGAAAATTAATTTCCTTAGTACTTCTCTAATAATTCTGTATCTAAACTCTCCTAAATATCTCCAAGTTCTCCATGTCCCTCAAGAAAAAATTTGAAGCACCAATCTTGGCACTATAATAGGAATGTTGAAGCTCCTCTTGCTGTTCTCCTATACTGTTTTCCATAGTAACAAGGCTAATCCATTGATATTGCTTTTGTTTAACTAGAATGTTTGATATATCATACATTTTTATTATGAAGACAATACATGTTGAAATTCATGAAAAAAACCAGCCGAGCCTATATACACATGCTGAATTACATTTATTGTCCATATGTATACATATTTCACCATAGCATACAGACAATATTGTTGTTATGGTTTGAATGTGTGCCCTCTGAATTTCAGATGTTGAAACTTAACGGCCAATGTGATGGTATTAAGAGGTGGAGGTGGGACACTTTTCAAAAGAAGACATATATGAGGCCAACAAACATATGAAGAAATGCTCATCGTCACTGGTCATTAGAGAAATGCAAATCAAAACCACATTGAGGTACCACCTTGCGCTAGTTAGAATGGCAATCATTAAAAAATCTGGAGACAACAGTTGCTTTAGAGGATGTGGAGAAATAGTAACACTTTTACACTGTTGGTGGGAGTGTAAATTAGTTCAACCATTGTGGAAGACAGTGTGGGAATTCCTCAAGGACCTAGAAATAGAAATGCCATTTGATCCAGCAATCCCATTACTGGGTATATATCCAAAGGATTACAAATCATTCTATTATAAGGACACATGCACATGAATGTTCATTGCAGCGCTGTTTACAATAGCAAAGACTTGGAACCAACCCAAATGCCCATCGATGATAGACTGGACAGGGAAAATGTGGCACATATACACCATGGAATATTATGCGGCCATCAAAGGCAATGAGTTCATGTCCTTTGTAGGGACATGGATGAACCTGGAAACTATCATTCTCAGCAAACTGACACAAGAACAGAAAATCAAACACCGCATGTTCTCACTCATAGGTGGGTGTTGAACAATGAGAACGCATGGACACAGGAAGGTGAGCATCACACACTGAGGTCTATGCAGGGGGAACTAGTGGAGGGACAGTGAGGGGTAGGGAGTTGGGGAGGGATAACATGGGGAGAAATACCAGATATAGGTGATGGGGAGGAAGGCAGCAAACCATATTGCCATCTATGTACCTATGCAACAATCCTGCATGTTCTTCACACGTACCCTAAAACCTAAAACGCAATAAAATACTAAAAAAAAAATTTCTCACTTGATTAAATAGTTATTTGGAAAAAAAAAAGAGGTGCGACCTTTAAGAAGTAATTAGGCCATGAAGGCTCTTCCTTCATGAATGGGATTAAGGCACATAGAAAAGGGGCTTCATACCATGTTTGGCTCTCTTGACCTGCCTTCTGACATGTGAGGACACAATGTTTCTCCCTGCCACAGAATGCAACAACATAAACTATTTTTGAAGCAGAGAGAAACCCTTGCCAGACAACTGAAACTGCTAGAGTTTGATCTTGGACTTCCCAGCCTCCAAATCTATGAGGAAAGAAATGTATGTTCTTTACAAATTATCCATTATATGTTATTTTGTTATAGCAGGTTGAATGGACTAAGACAATTTTGTTCTATATTTTCTACTTATCTTAACAAAAATATTTAAGTTTTACATAATATTTCTGTTATTTATAGTAACTAAAATATTACATTGAATTTAATAAAATAATAACATGATCATTTTCCTGTTGTTGGACATTTAAGTTAGCTCCTGTATTGTTTTCAACATTTCATTCATTCATTCAACAAATATATATTGGGCTCATGCCATATGCCAGGCACTGTTCTATATTCTGGAGACACAAAAGTAAACAAAATAAGCAAGACCTTGCTTTCATTCCAATGGGGGAAGACAATAGACAATAAATAAGAAAAAGAATTAAACATGATATTTCTATTAAGGAAAAGAATAGAGAAAACAATGGGTTTGGGGACCTCTTTAGGAGGTAGTATGTGAGCTAAAACCTGAAGGAGGAATGCTGTGTTTCACTGGCCATGAATAGTCTTGAGTTTTCCAGGCAGAAGGAAGAGCATGTGCAAAGCCTGAATTAGAAAAAAACCTTGGTGAGTTTGAGGAAAAGAAAAAAAAAAAAGGCCAGTGTGGTTGGAGTGCAGTTGAGTTCACAGGAACACAGCACCAGATGAGAGTCTGGAGGCAGGCAGAACCTTACTAGTTGATGGAAACGAGGTTGGAAATTATTCGAACTGCAGAGAGTAACTACTGAAGAGTTTTAGGCAAGAGAGCAATAAGTAAACACATCAAGGTAAATGTAATCACGTCCCCCCTTCTTTTTCATAACACTTGTTAATATACTGCATCAGAGTTTGGGAAACATCAGTATAGAGAATTGGCTTGTTATAACTCTGAAATAGTTTTGTGGTCTTGACCAATTTGATCACATGTTGCTACCCAGCCCTAGCTTACAATGCCATTCTTCAACTACTTCATGCTATGGCTGATCACCTCTTTCTGATGCCAGATTTGGCTTCCTCTCCCCAGCCTTATCCTCCATCATGCACAGGTTTTCATTAGTAGCACACATTTTTGGAATACTGAACAGAGGGAGTCTGACTTTGTCTCTAAAAAGGGGGAACATACATGGATGGTAATAAAGAGCCTGTAGATAGCTAACTACTGAACAGAATGTTTTCAAAAGAAAATAACATATTACTCTTGTGACAAGGCAGAGGAATAAGTGCATATTATGGTGTGACAATACTTTTAGACTTAATACTTTTAGACTGAGTAAAGCAAAGGTTGTACCATCTTTCTCTCAATTGGTTAGCTAAGCCATGTGATAAAATGTTCATGTAGGATTTCAAAGGATTCCTGGATAAATGAAGAGAAGAGGCTGGGGATTTAGGATAGGAAGTTCCAAGCCCAAATTACAGATTTTGGAAATGTTCAACTGTGGGTGCAGATTAAAAAGATGAAGGGGGTAAATAAATTCATTTTTCTAAGAGGGGAGGATAGATGGTAAATAAAAGCAATGGGAAATGAGCATGTCTGAAGAGTGGCCTGGTGAATGGCCTTGAAGGCATTTGGACCAATCTTTATAAACAAAGTAACTTTCTTCATGTTTCTTACTATACTATTGAAAACAGCTGAATGGAAATTCAACAATTCAATAAAATTGGGATGGTCTGACCTAAAATATAGGCTGGGATACATCTCATTTAAAATGTTGATCAGTTCATAAATTTACATTTTCTGTATCTGCCTATATGGATAGGAGGGGTTTTCAAATATTTACATTTTTACACTTAATTTTTTGTGTGGATATTCTCAAGAAATTAGACTAACAAAATGCCATTTTGAAGATGAACAAATTTGGATTGGCAAAAACTAAAAAAAAAAAAAAAATGAGAGTTTCGATAATCTGAAAGTCAGTCTGAAAGGAATAATCACCCAAGGGCCAAACATGAGAGATAGGAAGTTTTGAGGGCAAATGAAAGAGATATATTCCTTTGGATCATCCAAAGGAATTGGTGGTATATGAGGAATTATTGTCTGCTTTACCATACCATGTTGAAATGTGCTGTAGCAGGACCCAGAGCTACATGAATTCCAGATGTTAATTTCTTGAAATCCTACATGCACTTTTTATCACGTGGCAATAGCTAATGTGAAGACCATTTGGTAGTTGACTGCAAAGGTAATATGCTCTTTCAAGGGTAACTAAGCCTAATGTGTAATCTGAGGCGTGTTTGACCACCCAAAGTGTAAGGCAGGATCCTCTACTACAGTAGATGAATCAAAGTTGCACTCAGAGGCTATGTGCTTACTGAAAGGTAGAGCCTATTCTTTACCATAAAGTAGACTCATGTTCAGCATGAGGAATGTGTGGCTGCCAAAAGTAAGAGATCCCCTTTACAATGCTGAAACACTGTGGCAGAGAAAACAGTGATTTCAAAGAGGAGCCACCCAAAATCCAGCATCTTTATAATGACTGAAATGTATCACTGTCAAGCTGTAAAATGGAAAGGTCAGCCTAAAGATGGAATGGTAAGATCATATTGGGATTAGTTCTTGAGTCCAGAGGTATCCCTGAGAGCTTAATTTGAAGAACAACATCTGGAATTCATGCAGCTCTGGGTCCTTCTATAGCACATTTCAACAGGGTATGGTAAAGAAGACAATCAGTTCCTCATATGCTACCAATTTCTTTGGATGATCCTTTTGCTTTAAAAGATTTGCATTTCCTGGTGTGCATCTCTATGACTATTCGAAAAGGAAGATCGTTTGACTTGTAAGCATTGACTTTCAATTGAGTTACTTGTCACATAGACAACTGTCTATAACATGCTACGGAGTGAATAGAAACAGAAATTTATTCATATGTGCCTTAGAGAATAGAAACACGATCTTAAAAAACTCTATGCAACAATTATAGAAAGCTATTACAACTTCATTTTTAATTGTTTTTATGAGCCTTTATTTAACACTGATTTATGAGTCTCTTAAGCAGTGACAGGTAATTCAGCAGGTCTTTAATATAATGAAAAGTCATCATCTCGTGGAACAATTAAAATAAAAGAATCCAAAATAAAAGCCAGAAGATAGGTTTTGTGGCAGTGGCATGGTAGTTGTGTGGCAGCACCATGGACTGACTGTAGAGATAAAGAGGGGAGAATTGGACTGGGGCACAACTCTGATTGTGGGTTTGATTAAACTGTATAGTCACCTTTATACTTATCTAGACATTATTTCTGTAGTTTGCCGTTGAAGTACACCAGACACATTATTAAACTTCCTAAAGATATGCCAGGTTTTACCCTGATATGATTATTATGCATTGTATGCCCCTGTCAAAATAT
Source organism: Callithrix jacchus (assembly GCF_049354715.1). Classification (NCBI taxonomy): domain Eukaryota; kingdom Metazoa; phylum Chordata; class Mammalia; order Primates; family Cebidae; genus Callithrix; species Callithrix jacchus. The sequence continues at coordinate 67,081,197 of NC_133524.1, read as the reverse complement.
CTCATGTACCCAATAAATATATATGCCTACTATACACCCATAAAAATGAAAAGAAAAACACAAAAACGTTTAAAAATGTAAAGAATTTTAAAAGAAAGTGGCATACTCAGCTAGATGTTGGAGAGTATTCTAAAAGAGAATTTTTCAAACTGTGCTCTCCAAAACACTAGTGTCTCATAATACATTAATAGTCAGCCTATCACAAAAGGATTTCTCATCTAGTAGGTTTGGAAACAATGAGTAAAATAAAGGTAAACAACAGGTATTTTTACTGCCTTTAATACGCTAATATGTGTAATAAGGATATAAGGGAGAAATACAGCATGTGGTATACATCAAACTTCTTTGGCTATGGAGCGCTCTACTCCCCTCAAGCCAAACTAGTCATATCTTTTGTTACACTAGGGTTCTAAAGAAGGAAGGTTGAGAAAAATTGCACTACAAACATACTTAAGCATTCAAGGTCTCAGAATATCCTACTAGAGGCTGGCATTTGGGAAACATTCTAATTTCACCAACATCCTGTTAGCTACTGAATCATTTCTGCAAGCTTACTTCATATCAAATGCTGTCCTACAATTGTGAAATCCTTTTAGGGAACATGGAAATGCTCAATTTCAAGCATTTCTATTTATCTTTTGAGTGGTAACTTATGTTATTACATGAGTATTAGTTTTTCATACATTTCTTTTTTTTAATTTTCAGAGGCAATCTCATGTGGCACCTATGCAAATAGTATTTATGGAAGTTTAATATTTTGAGGCTTATACGATTTTTTCCCTTGTTTCTAACTATACTTGGAGCTTTAACAGCCATAATAATAACATATACAACCTGTGGCTAACTTGCCTAATGAATAATTACCTTGCAGCAGCCAATAGTCTGGCATTTAGAAAAAAATAAAAAATTTTGCTGAGCACTGTTTTGTGGCTTTCAAGGGATCAAGAATCCACAACTCAGATTAGCAGGTGTGGACATAAATAGCTTTTTGTCTTTGGGAAAAAACAAGGAGTCATTCTGATTTTTAAAAATTCAATTAAAATTTTCAGTAAATTTAGGAAGTCATTTATTGATAAGAAACCATTTTGTCAACATCAATTTATGGCACATCACACAAGAGAAACATTTTTAAGATAAACAGGAAAAAATGCATGGGGAAGAAGATGAAAAGAAAGGAAGAAAGAAGAAAAAATATAGGTTTAAAAGGAGCAGAAGACTAATAGAAACACTTGCCTGTTATTGTCAGTAAAAAAACTGATCAAAAAGCCTGCCCAAAAATACATTAGACAATACTGTCAAATACAGAAAATAAAGTAATGGCAAACTATAACACAGGGTCATTGCAAACTAAAATGTTTTGCTGAAAAAGATTTGCTTTTAGGAAATTTATGAAAAGAGGAATGTGGTTTGATGTTAACAGCATCCACATATAATGAATGCAATTATTTTTTAAAAAAATCATTAAAGCTAGGTGGAGGAAAAAAAGAAACATGATTAGTAAGCACTGAAGTAAGAAAAAGCCAAGGCAAGTAGGTGGGCATCTTCACTAAACCCTGGGAAGAAAAATGTCATAAAGATCACTGTGGGCCGGGCGCGGTGGCTCAAGCCTATAATCCCAGCACTTTGGGAGGCCAAGTTGGGTGGATCGCGAGGTCGAGAAATCGAGACCATCCTGGTCAACATGGTGAAACCCCGTCTCTACTAAAAATACAAAAAATTAGCTGGGCATGGTGGCCCGTGCCTGTAATCCCAGCTACTCAGGAGGCTGAGGCAGGAGAATTGCCTGAGCCCAGGAGGCAGAGGTTGCGGTGAGCCGAGATCGCGCCATTGCACTCCAGCCTGGGTAACAAGAGCGAAACTCCGTCTCAAAAAAAAAAAAAAAAAAAAAAAAATCACTGTGATAATGGTTTCAGAAGCAGATGCTACCATAATGTCTCAGGTGATTCCATTTCTGATTTCATCAGTTAAATAATTAAATTATAGCAAATCACTGGATGAAACCGAAATAACCAAACACTCACATATATCTTTGCAAACAACTATCTGTGATGGTCATCATTTATCCTTAAATATAGCCACAAAATTTTAATTACAACAACATTTTTTCCATGAATGCTCCAATTTCTTGTCTTTGCATTTTAGAAAACCTATCATCATTAAAAACAGCAGCAGAAAACGGACCAGTTTTTGACATATTATAAACATAAAAAGATTATCAACCTTAGACATCCAAATATCTGGTTTACGGTGGTGAGAAAATGCAAAATGTCTCCGAGCCAAGGCTCTTCCAGTCCAAGAATGCCTTTAATATAACAAAAAACCTTACATTTGGTGTGAGAATCTTTATCCATTCAACAAATGTTTACCAGTATCCTACTTTATGTGTGGACAGCACTGTGTTGGAAACTAGGGATTCACCTATGAACAAGATAGAAAAGGTTCATGACTTCATGGGGCTTACATCTAAGTGAAGAAAGACAGAAAAAAGCAAACAAGAAAGTTACAGAATATAATCATTTCCCTGAAGGAAATGAACAGGTGATATGATAGAGAATAATGGGGGATGGTGATGGAGGGGACTATTTTAAATAGGATGGTCAAGGAATGCCCTTCTGAAATGATGGCATTTGAGATGAGCAATCAATGATAAAAATGCCATAAAATGCCACTACTATTAAAAGATCTAAGAGAAGAACATTCTAGGCAGAGAAAACAGAAAGAATGGAAGGGGTACAGTAGCTGTTACTTGACAAAATGGTCTAACAATCTAGAAAGGTAAGGAAGATGGCTTCATTGATGGGCTAATGAAAAACATGATATGACAGGAAACTTGACTACTATTCAATGTATTTCCTATCTTTAATAGAATAGCAGAAGGATGTTTGAACTTATTTACTCTAATCGTCCACACAATGTATTCCATATAGACAATCATCATCCTACTGCTTAAGTATTTAAGGTATCCCAATTTACTGTGAGGTATCTCAAATGCTAGAAAATTGCTTCTTACACTGATCTGAAAGTGCCTTTTTGGCAGTCACCCTCACTGACTCGAGTTCTGCCCTTTCAAAGGCAAGTACTATATTGTCTGTTAGAACTCTTCTTTAGGACCAAGGTCCTTTGACCACTGTTTGGGGCTTCCAGATCATCTAGAAGTTATGCTTCTTACAGATCCACTACAGCTTATCAGTAAGTTATTTTAAAACCACACTACCTCTGGACATAACTACAGACTTTTGAAGGTAAAAAGTTAGGACCCCAGTTTTCTTTTAAAAATGTTTTTAGAGACAGGGTCTCGCTTTGTTGGGCATGCTGGAGGTGGAGTACTGTGGCATGATCATAGCTCACTGTAACCTTGAACTCCTTGGCTCAAGCCATCCTCTTGCCTCTGCCTCCTAAGTAGCTAGGACTACAGGCATGCACCACCATACCTAGCTAATTTTAAAATGTGTTTTGTAGAGATGGGGTCTCACTATGTTGCCCAGGCTGGCCTCGAACTCCTGGCCTCAAGCAATCCTCCTGCCTCAGCTTCCTAAAACACTGAAATTACAGGAGTGAGCCACTGTGCCTGGTCACCAAGTATGTTCAACTGATCGGTTTTGCAAGACAAAAAAAGTTACAGAGATGGATGGTGGTGATGGTGGCACAGCATTATGAATGTATTTAGTAACATTGAACTGTACATTTCAAATGCCTAAGATGGTAAATTTTATGTCACATGTAATTTATAATAATTTAAAAAATTGAAAAACATCCAAGAGGCACCCAGAAGAGTACATCTAATGTAAATGAGCTAGGCACAAATGCCATGCTACCACATTTTACTAACCACTTGCCTGTATATCTGACTTACATCTGTATGCTTCATCTTTATGCACACTTACACACATACACATCAAGATCTTGGCACTGAAATTTGAACTGCTGTCAATTTCATGCTAATATTAAAGTTAAGCTAATGAAGGTTAATTACAAAATTTATAAATTTAAGTACTTTTAAATTATTATTAGTGAGACTAACCATTTAAGATCAAAGTTGTGAAATCTGAGATATATGGTATTTGAAAATTTTGGAAATTCAAATACTATTATTGATAGCTACTCACAGCTTTATTTTAAATTTTTTTTCTTCAACTTCTACTTTAAGTTCAGGGGCACATGTGCAGGATGTGCAGGTTTGTTACATAGATAAACATGTGCAATGCTGGTTTGCTGCACAGATCATCCTATCACCCAGGTATTAAGTGCAGAATCCATTAGCTATTTTTCCTGATGCTCTCCCACCCCCTACCAGGCCCCAGGGTGTGTTGTTCCACCCATGTGTCTATATGTTTTCATCATAACTCTCTCACTTATACGTGGGAATATGCAGTGTTTGGTTTTCTGTTCCTGAGTTAGTTTGCTGAGGATAATGGCTTCCATCCATGTCCCTGCAAAGGACATAATCTCATTCCTTTTTATGGCTGCATAGTATTCCATGGTGTATACATACCACATTTTCTTTATCCAGTCTGTGAATGATGGACATTTGGGTTGATTCCATGTCTTTGCTATTCTGAATGGTGCTGTAAGGAATATACATATGCATGTATCTTTATAATAGAATGATTTTTATTCCTTTGAGTATATACTCAGTAATGGGATTATTGGGTCAAATGGTACTTCTGCCTCCAGGTCTCTGAAGAATCACCACACTGTCTTCCACAATGTTTGAACTAATTTACACTCCTACTATCAGTGTAAAAACATTACCTTTTCTCCACAACCTTGCCAGCATCTGTTATTTTTGACTTTTAATTATAGCCATTCTGACTGGTGTGAGATAATATCTCATTGTCGTTTTGATTTGCATTTTTCTAATGATCAGTGATGTTGAGCTTTATGTTTGTTGGCCACACTTTTGAGAAGTTATGACTGGCATGAGATGATATCTCGTTGTGGTTTTGATTTGCATTTCTCTAAAGATCAGTGATTTTGAGCTTTGTGTTTATTGGCCACACTTTTGAGAAGTGTCTGTTCATGTCCTTTGCCCATTTTTAAATGGGGTTGTTTGGTTTTCTCTTATAAATTTGTTTAGTTTCCTTATAGATGCTGGATATCAGAGCTTTGTCAGATGGATACATTGCAAAAATTTTCTCCTATTGTATAGGTTATCTGTTTCCTCTGTTGATAGTTTCATTTGCTGTGCAGAAGCTCTTTAGTTTAATTAGATCCCATTTGTCAATTTTTGCTTTTGTTGCAATTGCTTTTGGTGTTTTTGTCATGAAATCTTTACCTGTGCTGATGTCTTGAATGATATTGCCTAGATTTTCTTCTGGGTTTTTATAGTTTTGGATTTTACATTTAATTCATCCTGAGTTAATTTTTGTATATGGTGTAAGGAAGGGGTCTAGTTTCAAATTTCTGCATAAGGCTAGACAGAACTCTCAGCACCATTTATTAAATAGGGAGTCATTTTGCCATTGCTTCTTTTTGTCAAATTTGTCAAAGATCAAATGATTGTATGTGTGCCATATTATTTCTGAGTTCCCTATTCTGTTCCATTGATCTATGTGTTTGGTCTTGTACCACTACCATGCTGTTTTTGCCACTGTAACCTTGTAGTATGGTGTGAAGTCAGGTAGCATGGTGCCTCCAGCTTTGCTCCTTTTGCTTAGGATTGTCTTGGTTATTCAGGCTCTTTTTTGCTTCCATATGAATTTTAAAATATTTTTTTCTAATTTTGTTAATAATGTTGGCCAGGTGCAGTGGCTTAGCCCAGCAATCCCAGCACCTTGGGAGGCCAAGGTGGGTGGATCATGAGGTCCAGAGATGGAGACCATCCTGGCCAAAATGATGAAACCCTGTCTACTAATAATACAAAAATTAGCTGGGTGTGGTGGCACATGCCTGTAGTCCCAGTTACTCAGGAGGCTGAGGCAGGAGAATGGCTTGAACCTGGGAGGCAGAGGTTGCAGTGAGCCAAGATTGGGACTGGTGACAGAGTGAGACTACGTCTCAAAAACAAAAACAAAAACAAAAACAAACTTTGGGGCAGCATGGCCATTTTCAAGATACTGATTCTTCCTATCCATGAGCATGAAATGTTTCTTCATTTGTTTGTGTCCTCTCTTGTTTCCTTGAGCACTGGTTTGTAAGTTCTCTTTGAAGAGGTCTTTCATGTCCCTTGTTAGCCATAATCCTAGGCATTTTATTCTTTTTGTAGCAATTGTGAATGGGAATTAATTCATGATTTGTCTCTCTGCTTCCCTGTTGGTATATGGAAATGCTAGTGATTGTTGCACATTGATTTTATATCTGGAGACATTACTGAAGTTGCTTATCAGCTTAAGCAGCTTTTGGACTTAGATGATGGGGTTTTCTAGATATAGAATCATGTCATCTACAAAAATAATTTGACTTCTTTTCCTATTTGAATATCTTTATTTCTTTCTCTTGCCTGATTGCCTTGGTCAGGACTTCCAATACTATGGTGAATAGGAGTGGTGAGAGACAGTATCCTTGTCTTGTGCTGGTTTTCAAGAGATATGCTTCAGTATGATACTGGCTGTAGGTTTGTCATATATGGCTCTTATTATTCTGAGGCATGTTCCTTCAACATCTAGTTTATTACGAGTTTTTAACATGAAGGGACATTGGATTTTATCAAAGGCCTTTTCTGCTTCTATTGAGATAATCATGTGTTTTTTTCCCTGAGTTCTGTTTATGTGATGAATGACATTTATTGATTTCCATATGTTGAACCAACCTTGCATTCCAGGGATGAAGCCAACTTGATTGTGGTGGATTAGCCTTTTGATGTATTGCTGGATTCAGTTTGCCAGTACTTTATTGAGGATTTTTGCATCGATGTTCACTAATAATATTGAACTGAAGTTTTCTTTCTTTTTTCTTCTTTTTTTTTGTTGTATCTTTGCCAGGTTTTGGTATCAGGATGATGCTGGCTTTATTAAATGAGTTTGGGAGGAGTCCTTCCTTTCCAATTGTTTAGAATAGTTTCAGTAGAAATGCTACCAGCTCTTTTTTTGTACCTCCATAGAGTTCAGCTGTGAATCCATCTGGTCCTGGGCTTTTTTTGGTTGATAGGCTATTTATTGCTGACTCAATTTGAGAGTTTGTTATTGGTCTGTTCAGGGATTCAATTTAGCCCTGGCTCAGTCTTGGGAGGGTGTATGTATCCAGGAATTTATCCATTTCTTCCAGATTTTCTAGTTTATGTGCATACAGTATTCTCTGATGGTAGTTTGTATTTCTGTGGAGTCAGTGGTGATACTCCCTTATCATTTCTGATTGTGTTTATTTGATTCTTCTTGCTTTTATTCTATATTAGTCTAGCTGGCAGTCTATTTTATTAATTTTTTCAAAAAACTAGCTCCTGTATTCGTTTTCAAAGGATTTTTCATGTCTCTGTCTCTTTCAGGTCAGCTCTGATCTTCATTATTTCTTGTCTTCTGCTAGCTTTGGGGTTCGTTTGCTCTTGGTTCTCTAGTTCTTTTAGTTGAGATATTAGGTTGATAACTTGAGATGTTTCTGAATTTCTGATGTGGGCATTTAGTGGTATAAATTTCCCTCTTAACACTGCTTTAGCTGCATCCCAGAGAGTCTGGTACATTGTCTCTTTGTTCTCATTAGTTTCAAATAACTTCTTAATTTCTGCTTTAATTTCATTATTTACCCAAGAGTCATTCAGCAGCAGGTTGTTCAATTTCCAGGTAGTTAAATGGTCTTGAGTAAATTTCTTAATCTTGAGTTTGAATTTGATTCCGGTGTAGTCTAAGGGACTGTTATAATTTCAGTTCTTTTGCATTTGCTGAGGAGTGTTTTACTTCCAATTATTATGATCAATTTTAGAGTAAGTGCTATGTGGCAATGAGAAGAAGGTATATTCTGTTTTGGGGTGGAGAGTTCTGTTGATATCTATCAGGTCCACTTGATCTAGAGCTGACTTCAGGCCCTGAATATTTTTTTGAAATTTTCTGTCTCCATGATCTGAGTAATATTGTCAGTGATGTGTTAAAGTCTCCTACAATTATTGTGTAGAAGTCTAAGTCTCTTTGTAGGTCTCTAAGAACTTGTTTTATGAATCTGATTGTTCCTGTATTAGGCACATATAGATTTAGGATACCTAAATAGCTCTTCTTGTTGAATTGAACCCCTTACCATTATGTAATGCCCTTGTCTTTTTAAAAAAAATCTTGGTTGGTTTAAAATCTGTTTTGTGATTGGAGCCCGCGTTGAATTCGCAAACGAGACCCAAACGAAAAGTCAGCAACTACGCAGACGACCAGCGGACAAATCCACAAATATGGGAAGAAACCAGCGCAAAAAGGAGGAAAACACCCGAAACCAGAACACATCGCCTCCTAGAAAGGAACAAAACTCCTCACCAGCAAGGGAACAAAGCTGGACGGAGAATGACTGTGACGAAATGACGGAATTAGACTTCAGAAGATGGATAATGAGAAACTTTTGTGAGCTAAAAGATCATGTATTAAATCAATGCAAAGAAACTAAGAACCTTGAAAAAAGATTTGAAAAAAGATTCGAGGAAATGATAACAAGAATGGATACCTTAGAGAGGAATATGAATGAATTAAAGGAGCTGAAAAACACAATACGAGAACTTCGCGAAGCAAACGCAAGTTTCAATAGCCGAATTGACCAAGCAGAAGAAAGAATATCTGAAGTCGAAGACCAACTCAATGAAATAAAACGAGAAACCAAGATCAGAGAAAAAAGCGCAAAAAGGAATGAACAAAGTCTCCAAGAAATGTGGGACTATGTGAAAAGACCTAACCTACGTTTGATAGGTGTACCAGAAGGGGAAGAAGAGAATGAATCCCAGCTGGAAAATACTCTTCAGGACATCATCCAGGAAAATTTCCCCGACCTAGCAAGACAAGCCAACACTCAATTGCAGGAAATACAGAGAACACCACAAAGATATTCCGCAAGAAGAGCAACCCCAAGGCACATAATCGTCAGATTCAACAGGGTTGAAATAAAGGAGAGAATACTAAGGGCAGCCAGAGAGAAAGGTCGGGTCACCCACAAAGGGAAGCCCATCAGACTCACAGCAGATCTCTCGGCAGAAACACTACAAGCCAGAAGAGAGTGGGGGCCAATATTCAACATTCTTAAAGAAAAGAACTTTCAACCCAGAATTTCATATCCAGCCAAACTGAGCTTCAGAAGTGAAGGAAGAATAAAATCCTTTGCGAACAAGCAAGTACTCAGAGATTTTGTCACCACGAGGCCTGCTTTACAAGACCTCCTAAAAGAGGCACTACACATAGAAAGGATCAATCAGTACCAGCCATTCCAAAATCACACTGAATGCTAAAGAGCTTCAACATAATGAAGAATCTACAACAACTAACAGGCAAAACAGCCACTTAGAATCAAAATGGCAGTATCAAATTCACACATAACAATATTAACCCTAAATGTAAATGGACTAAATGCACCAATCAAAAGACACAGACTGGCAAATTGGATAAAAATCCAAAACCCATCAGTGTGCTGTATCCAGGAAACCCATCTCACATGCAAGGATACACAAAGGCTCAAAATAAAGGGATGGAGGAAGATTTACCAAGCTAATGGAAAGCAAAAAAAAGCAGGAGTTGCAATTCTCATCTCTGATAAAATAGACTTTAAAACAACAAAGATCAAAAGAGACAAAGAAGGCCATTACATAATGGTAAAAGGATCGATACAACAAGAAGAGCTAACGATCCTAAACATATATGGACCCAACACAGGAGCACCCACATACATAAGGCAAGTTCTTAATGACTTACAGAAGGACTTAGACTCCCACACAATAATAGTGGGAGACTTTAACACTCCACTGTCAATACTAGACAGATCAACCAGACAGAAAATCAACAAGGATACCCAGGGCTTGAACTCAGACCTGGAGCAAGCAAACCTGGTGGACATTTACAGAACTCTCCACCCCAAATCCACAGAATACACATTCTTCTCAGCACCACATCACACCTACTCTAAAATTGACCACATAATTGGAAGTAAAGCACTGCTCAACAAATGCAAAACAACTGAAATCATAACAAACAGCCTCTCAGACCATAGTGCAATCAAGTTAGAACTCAGAATTCAGAAACCGACCCAGAACCGCACAGCTTCATGGAAACTGAACAACTGGCTCTTGAATGTTGACTGGGTAAACAATGAAATGAAGGCAGAAATAAAGAAGTTCTTCAAAACCAATGAGAACGAAGACACAACGTGCCAGAACCTCTGGGACACATTTAAAGCAGTCTCTAGAGGAAAGTATATAGCAATAAGTGCCCATATGAGGAGAATGGAGAGATCCAAAATTGACACCCTATCGTCAAAATTGAAAGAGCTAGAGGAGCAAGATCAAAAAAACTCAAAACCCAGCAGAAGACAAGAAATTACTAAGATCAGAGCTGAGCTGAAGGAGATTGAGACACGAAAAACCCTTCAAAAAATCAATAAATCCAAGAGCTGGTTTTTTGAAAAGATCAACAAAATAGACAGAACACTAGCCAGATTGATTAAAAATAAAAGAGAGAACAACCAAATAGATGCAATAAAAAATGATAAAGGGGAAATCACCACAGATTCCACAGAAATTCAAACCATCATCAGAGAATATTACAAACAACTCTATGCACATAAACTAGTAAACCTGGAAGAAATGGATAAATTCCTGGACTCCTGTGTCCTCCCAGGCCTAAACCAGGAGGAAGCTGAAACTATGAATAGACCAATAACAAGGTCTGAAGTTGAGGCAGCAATTAAGAGCCTACCTCACAAAAAAAGCCCAGGTCCAGATGGGTTCACAGCCGAATTCTACCAGACACACAAGGAGGAGCTGGTACCATTCCTTCTAAAACTATTTCAAACAATCCAAAAAGAGGGAATCCTTCCCAAATCATTTTATGAGACCAACATCATCCTGATACCAAAACCCGGCAGAGACCCAACGAGAAAAGAAAACTTCAGGCCAATATCCATGATGAACATAGATGCAAAAATCTTCAATAAAATATTGGCAAGCCGATTGCAACAGCAAATCAAAAAACTTATTCATCATGATCAAGTAGGATTCATCCCGGGGATGCAAGGCTGGTTCAACATACGCAAGTCTATCAACGTAATTCACCACATAAACAGAACCAAAAACAAAAACCACATGATTATCTCAATTGACGCAGAGAAGGCATTTGACAAAATTCAACAGCCCTTTATGCTAAAAACCCTCAATAAACTCGGTATCGATGGAACGTATCTCAAAGTAATAAAAGCTATTTATGACAAACCAACAGCCAATATCATACTGAATGGGCAAAAACTGGAAGCATTCCCTTTGAAATCTGGTACTAGACAAGGATGCCCTCTCTCACCACTCCTATTCAATATAGTACTGGAAGTTCTAGCCAGAGCAATCAGGCAAGAAAAAGAAATAAAGGGTATTCAAATAGGAAAGGTGGAAGCCAAATTGTCTCTATTTGCAGACGACATGATAGTATACCTAGAAGACCCCATCGCCTCAGCCCAAAAACTCCTGAAACTGATAAACAACTTCAGCAAAGTCTCAGGATATAAAATCAATGTGCAAAAATCACAAGCATTCGTCTACACCAATAACAGACTTAAAGAAAACCAAATCAAGAGCGAACTGCCATTCGCAATTGCTACAAAAAGAATAAAATACCTTGGAATACAACTCACAAGGAACGTAAGGGACCTCTTCAAGGAGAACTACAAACCACTGCTCAACGAAATCAGAGAGGACACAAACAGATGGAGAAACATTCCATGTTCATGGTTAGGAAGAATTAATATCGTGAAAATGGCTATACTGCCCAAAGTAATTTACAGAATCAACGCTATCCCCATCAAGCTACCATTGACTTTCTTCACAGAACTGGAAAAAACCACCATGAACTTCATATGGAACCAAAAGAGAGCCCGCATAGCCAAGTCAATTCTAAGCAAAAAGAACACAGCGGGGGGCATCACACTACCGGATTTCAAACTATACTACAAGGCTACAGTCATCAAAACAGCATGGTACTGGTACCAAAACAGAGATATAGACCAATGGAACAAAACAGAGGCACCGGAGGCAACACAACATACATACAACTATACAATCTTTGATAAACCTGACAAAAACAAGCAATGGGGCAAGGATTCCATGTTTAACAAATGGTGTTGGGAAAACTGGCTAGCCATGTGCAGAAAGCAGAAACTGGACCCCTTCCTGACACCTTACACTAAAATTAACTCCAGATGGATTAAAGACTTAAACATAAGACCTGGCACCATAAAAACCCTAGAAGGAAATCTAGGCAAAACCATCCAGGACATAGGAGTAGGCAAGGACTTCATGAACAAAACACCAAGAGCATTGGCAACAAAAGCCAAAATAGAAAAATGGGACCTAATGAAACTCCACAGCTTCTGCATGGCAAAAGAAACAGTCACTAGAGTGGATCGGCAACCAACAGAATGGGAAAAAATTTTCGCAGTCTACCCATCTGACAAAGGGCTGATATCCAGAATTTACAAACAACTCAAGCAGATTTACAGGAAAAAAACAGACAAGCCCATTCAAAAGTGGGCAAAGGATATGAACAGATACTTTACGAAAGAAGACATATATGAGGCCAACAATCATATGAAAAAATGCTCATCGTCACTGGTCATCAGAGAGATGCAAATCAAAACCACATTGAGATACCATCTCACGCCAGTTAGAATGGCGATCATTAAAAAATCTGGAGACAACAGATGCTGGAGAGGATGTGGAGAAAAAGGAACACTTTTACACTGTTGGTGGGAGTGTAAATTAGTTCAACCATTGTGGAAGACAGTGTGGCGATTCCTCAAGGCCTTAGAAATAGAAATTCCATTTGACCCAGCAATCCCATTACTGGGTATATATCCAAAAGACTATAAATCGTTCTACTATAAGGACACATGTACACGAATGTTCATTGCAGCACTGTTTACAATAGCAAAGACCTGGAATCAACCCAAATGCCCATTGATAATAGACTGGATTGGAAAAATGTGGCACATATACACCATGGAATATTATGCAGCAATCAGAAATGATGAGTTCGTGTCGTTTGTAGGGACATGGATGAATCTGGAAAACATCATCCTCAGCAAACTGACACAAGAACAGAAAATGAAACACCGCATATTCTCACTCATAGGTGGGTGATGAAAAATGAGAACACATGGACACAGAAAGGGGAGTACTAAACACTGGGGTCTATTGGGGGGAAAAGGGGAGGGCCAGTGGGAGGGGGAGGTGGGGAGGGATAGCCTGGGGAGAAATGCCAAATGTGGGTGAAGGGGAGAAGAAAAGCAAAGCACACTGCCATGTGTGTACCTACGCAACTGTCTTGCATGCTCTGCTCATGTACCCCAAAACCTATAATCCAATAAAAAATTAAAAAAAAAAAAATCTGTTTTGTGAGAAACTACTGTTATAACCATTGCTTTTTTCTGTTTTCCATTTGCTTGGTAAATTTTCTTCCATCCCTTTATTTTGAGCCTATGTGTGTCTCTGCACATGAGATGGATTTCTTGAAGACAGCATACCAATGGGTCTTGGCTTTTTATCCAGCTTGCCATTCTGTGTCTTTTATTTGGGGCATTCAGCCCATTTACATTTAAGGTTATTATTGTTATGTGTGAGTTTAATCCTGTCATTATGATGCTGATTATTCTGCAGACTTGTTTATGCAGTTGCTTCATAGTGTCACTGGTCTGTGTACTTCAGTGTGCTTTTGTAGTGGCTGGTAATGGTTTTTCCTTTCTATATTTTGCGCTTCCTTCAGGAGCTCTTGCAAGGTAGGCCTGATGGTAACAAATTGCCCCAGGATTTGCCTTTCTGAAAAGGATCTTATTTCTCCTTCACTTATGAAGCTTATTTTGGCTGGATATGAAATTATGGGTTGGAATTTCTTTTTTTTTTTTTTTTTAAGAATGTTGAATATTGCCCCCAGTCCCTTCTGGCTTTTCAGGGTTTCCACTGAGAAGTCTGCTGTTAGTTTGATGGGTTTCCCTTTGTAGGTGACCTGGCCCTTCTCTCTGGCTGCCATTAACATTTTTTCTTTCATTTTGACCTTGGAAAATCTAATGATTATGTGTCTTGGGGTCAATTTTCTCATGGAGAACTTTCCTGAAGTTCTCTGCATTTTCTGAATTTGAATGTTGGCCTGTCTTGCTAGGTTGGGGAAGTTCTCCTGGATGATATCCTGAAGTATGTTTTAAAAGTTGGTTCCATTTTGCCAATCTCTTTTGGGTACCCCAATCAGTCATAGGTTCAGTCTCTTTATATAATCCGATATTTCCTGGATGGTTTGGTACATTCCTTTACATTCTTCTTCCTCTGTTCTTGTCTGCCTGTCTTATTTCAGAAAGATAGGCTTTAAACTCTGAGATTCTTTCCTCTGTTTGTTATATTCTGCTATTGATACTTGTGATTGCATTGTGAAGTTCTCATGTTGTGTTTTTCAGCTCCATCAACTCAGTTATGTCCCTCTCTAAACTGCCTAGTGTGGCTATCTGCTCCTGTATTGTTTTTTCATGATTCTTAACTTCTTTGCATTGGGTTACAACATGCTCCTTTAGCTCAGTGAAGTTCGTTATTGCCTACCTTTTGAGGCCGTCTTTCAATTCAGCCATCTCAGCCTCAGCCTAGTTCTGTGTCCTTGCTGGAGAGGTGTTGCAGTCATTTGGAGGAGAAGAGGCACTGTAGTTTTCTGAGTTCTCAGCATTTTTGTGCTGATTCTTTCTCATCTTTGTGGGCTTATCTACCCCTTTGATCTCTGAGATTGCTGACCTCTGAATGAGGTTTTTGTGGGGTCCTTGTTGTTCATGTTGTTTTCTGTTTGTTTGTTTGTTTTTAATAGTCAGGCCACTCTACCTTAGGGCTGCCATGGTTTGCTGGGGGTCCATTCCCAGACCTCAGTTGCCTTGGTTTGTCCCATACCTGAAGTTATCACCAGTGAAGGCCCTGAAACAGCAGAGATGGCAGCCACCTCCTTCCTCTGGTAGCTCCAACCCAGGTGGGTACTGACCTGTTGCTGTCCTGCACACACCTATAGGAGGTGGCTGGAGATACCTGTTGAAAGGTCTCACCCAGTCAGGAGGAACTGGATCAGGGACCTGCCCTAAGAAGCAGCCTGGCTGCTTTTAGGTAATGCAGGTGTGCTGTGTTGTGGGAGACCCTTCCTCATCAAGACCACCTGTATTCCCTACAGCCAGCAAGCTGGAGCCACTGAGTTGACCGAACTGCAGCGATGGCAGCCTTCCCTCTGCCCAGACACTCTGTCCCGGGGAGAGATCAGAGCTTTGTCTGTAGAACCCTTGCTGGAGTGGCTGAAGCTCCCACAGGGAGGTAACACCCAGTGAGGAGAAATGGATCAGGGTCCCACTTGAAGAAGCATTCTGGCCAAGATCTGGCAAGGCTGATCTTGTTTTTTTGTGTTTTGCTTGCTGTTTTGTGAGGGACCCTTCCTCATCCAAACTGTCTGTATTCTCCATAGCCAACAGGCCAGAATGGCTGAGTCTACCCAAATGCAGAGATGGTGGCTACCCACTCACCCCCACTCCGGAAGCTCCACCCCAGGGAGAGATCAGAGCTCTGTCCATAGAACCCTTGCTGAACTGGCTGAAGTTCCTGCAGGGAGGACCCACCCAGTGAGGAGGAATGGATTGGTGTTCTGCTTAAAGAAGCAGTCTGGTCACGATCTGGCAAGGCAGCTGTGCTGTGTTGTGGGGGACCTCTCCTCATCTGGAACATCTGGACTCTCCAAAGACAGCAGGCTGGAGCAGCTGAGTCATGTGAACTGCAGAGATGGCAGCTGCCCCTCCCCTCAGGAACTCAAACTTGTGTCAGTTGGACTCCAGCCCATTGCCATTGGCTGGCTGGAATTCCAAACCAGTGGGTCTTAACTTGAGAGATGCTGTGGAAGCACGGCCCAAAGAATGATGTTGCTTGGCTCCCTGGATTCACCCACTTTCCTAGGGATTTTCTGCCTTGCTGGGGATCCCAGGGCCAAAGTATGTAAAACTCCTGAGTCTCTGTGTGTGTCTGAGTGGCTACTCTGCCAAGACTTCGCAAAGCTCTGTGTATCAGACCCAAGGCCCTGGTGGCATGGGCTCGTGAGAGGATTTCCAGATCCATGGTTTGCAAAGATCCATGGGAGATGCATGGTTTCCTGTGTGGGGTTGCACAATCACTCACAGCTTCCTTTGGCTGGGGATGGGGGTTTCTTTGGCTCTGTGCTGCTCCCATGTGGGCTATCACTCCACGCTACTTTTCTTCATTCCCTGTTGGTCAAGTTGTTTACCTAGTCAGTCCCAGTGTGAGAAGGTGGATATTTCAGTTAAAGGTGACGAATTCACTCAAACCTTTTCATTCCTCTCTTTGAGTGCAACAAACTGCAGCTGCTTCTAATCGACTGTCTTGGATTGATCCCGCTACTCACAGCTTTATTAAAGGCCAAACATTTGAAATAGAATGTGTGTGTATGATGCTATTCATGTAATTGATATGATATTTTTCAGAATTCTGTACAAATAAGTAAGAGGAAGCTTATTAGTTGATCAAGAAAGGTTAAGTATAGCTAGATAGAACTGCAGGTATTTTGATTCAGGGAACCAGGTCTTTTATACTTTTATTTCTTCCATGGATTTTTAAATGGAAATAGTCTCTGAGGTAGTTCCAAATCTGGGAATCATAGAAAAGGATGTTCGGCATTTAGTTTGAATATTTTGTTTGAGGAGAAATTGTATGCAGTATATTATAGACTGTTGCCTAAAAATATAAATGTATGGATACATATGTACACACTCCTCTGGATTCATTACTTATATTTTGTGATGTTGTCTTTCATTATGAAAGCAGTTTTCATAGGCAAAATGTAGCAACATGGTAACACTTCATTTTTTGTTTTTGTTTTTTGTTAACCTTTGTTGAGGTACACAAGCAAAAAGAAACTTCATAATTTAGAGGGACAAATTGTGTACATTATATCATGGCACAGTGGGACAATGCAAGGCATATTTGTAGAATACTAATCACCATAAGTCTGGGAAACTCCTTTAGTACAGAGCTTCTATTCTCAAGTAGCCAGATGTTTTTACCCAAGACTGAAAGCACAGATGGTCTACAGCTGTCAGACAGCTGTGTTTGCTGAAGTTTTTAAAAAAATTTTCAGCATCTTTCTATTAAATTGAAAGAAGTTTTCCTAAAGGTTGAGAGAAAAAGGAAACTGGGGTATGCCATTGCAAATTAGCTTAAAAGCTTGAAATTAATTTTAAAAAGTGGTTTTGCTTTCTCAAAGAAGCTGTATATGTTTAATATTTATGTTGCTTCCTTTCCTTCCCTCTCTTAATAAATATTTATGTTTGTGTCAACATTATAGTAGGTGCTGGAGATTGAAGATAGATAGTCCCTGTTCTTGAGGACTTGACAGTTTATTAGAGGAGAAAATTAAGAAAGTAAACAAGTATAATAGAGTATGCTATATTCTATAATAGCAGAAAATAGTATGTCTAGTGGTGATGCAAATGAAGGAGTGGCTAACTATGCTTGGGCTGCCACAGAAGGCCTTACAGAGTGGTGATATGTGAGCTGAGTCTTGAAAAAAAATAGGAGCTAGTTAAGTTTGGTGCCGGGTAGTGGATTCCTGTCAGAGGAATAGCATGTACAAAGGTACAGAGACCTAAAGCAGCATGACTCACTCAATAGTTAGATAAAAATGCAGTATAACTTGTCTTAGAGAATGATAGAAGAGAAGATTATTAAGACTGACTGGCAAGGCTCATATTGAGGAGAATGTGTGGAGCAGTGATCATGAGAAAGGTAGTCAAGTAGTAGTAGCCCCTGTCAACAGGAGAGGGGAATAATGATGAACACATAGAAGGATTACTAAATGGTGCTCTGGGGGCTCCAGTTAAGGTCTCTAGAAACTGTAATTTTATACTAATAGCAGTCTGCCAGTTGTGTCATTTGCCCCAGCTGCACTCAACCATTGTGGTAAGAGGAACACACAGTTCCATGATCTGGAGAATATGACACTCAGAAACTAAAAATAAATCTTAATTAGAAGTGTATCAAATACAGTCTATAGTAATTCCAAAATTCCAAAAATACATTTCAAGAGTACCAAAATCTCTAAGGACTTAAGCTCAAAATGAATAAATTAGATGAAAGGAAGTCAGGTATCTATTTGTGATTTTGTTTCATTTTATACATCTCAAAGTAACATGGTTGTTCTCCATTTATTCCTCTCCTAGTGAAGAATATCTAGTAAAGGTATTATCCATATCATATTATTCCCAGCACCACGTGTGTACTTCAATCATGACAATTACCATATCATATTGTAATTGCAGACATTTATGTCTCCCACCAGACTGTGAGCTCTTTAAGAGCAAGGAGCATGCTTATTCAGTTTTGTACCCTCAACACCTCATTCAATGTCTATCACATAGAAAACAGATGTTGGATGAACAAATTTACAGATGAAGAATCTGATGCACAGAACAAACGTTTTTTTCCAAGACAGCACAATTAGTTTGTGGTATAGAATACAAGCGCACTGATGCAGACCAGAGATCTCAGCTTCTGTAAGGCAATATTTGGTTTCATCCAAAGACAGATAAGAATTCTTTATAAATAAAACTATATTTTCAAAATAAACCGTAGCATTAAAGCTACATAGGACTTCTAAAAATAGAATTACATAGTGGAAGGGAATGAATATCACCACTACATCTTAATTTTCAGTACAGCCTCAAAAAGAAGACTGATAAATTTAATAAGAATAAATCTGAGATTATTAAAATCAATATTTTTTAAAAACACTAGTAGTTCTTTAAAAGAAATTGAACATGTTTTCATTTTAGCCACCTTGTTTAACTGGCAAACTTCTACTTTTCCTTTTACTGGTGGCACTGGAATTTATTTTTAGAGATGAAAATTATAATAAAAAGCCTGAGTATATTTTTGTTGTATAGCTGGTGACAGCTTTCAAGCCTCACTTCTGTCCCTTCCCCTTTTTGTCCCATATCAGGACAAGGTGATAAGTGGTCCTGGACACTCTTTCCCATGGTGCCAGCCTCAAACTTCAAACCACACAAGGCACAACCAGCACAGAACACCTCACCTTGGCCCCACCACCTAACCACAATAAAACCCAGAGATACTTGCCCCTCCGTTCACCCAATCCATTTCAGATTGGCTTGTGAGCCATCCCTGCTCTCCCCAGAAAACCTCATTACATCTACAATAAACCTTTTCAAACCTTTTTTAGTGCATGTGTGGCATCATTAGTCTTGACATCCAAACCACACTTTGCGTGAGGGGAATTATCCCCTCTTGCAGGGCAACCACAAGAAAATTGGCACTGTGAGTAGGATGTTGAGGCAATAACCATCACTACCTAGGGGTCTTTCTTCTCTTGCTTTTGGCTTGCTAACTAGCCAGGGTGCACTTTGAAATGTGATGCTGCCTGCTGGTCAGCCTGCATTATGAGTTGTGCTGCACTGTACTGCATATGCCAACTCCTAACAAGACTCTGTTACAGATTTAATCTACCTAATTAAGAAGTTTCAGTGATATACATTTACAGATGGAATATGGTATTGGGCCCTACTTAGAGTAGGCCTGGGTCATGCATATTGGCCCAGGCCTTTATGAGTGTTTTAGATTGAATCGTGTGTCTCAGTCCTAGCATAAGGCATGATTGATGCTAGGCTCAGGGAGAGGACTTTTATCCTCTATGACCATCGGTTGTATGCCTTAAGGAGGCCTTGGTCCCTATTTTATAGAATGCTCTGGGGAAAGACTACATCTTGTACAACATATAGGCCCATTGATTAGTTGGTTATATGAAGGAGAGTAGTCACCATGTGGCATGCTGGTCTACAGTCCAAAAATCAGATGGCTAACTAGGACCATATGAAATGCCTTTGTTACTGCTGTTACTGCCTATGCCATCCAAACAGATTCTAGTCCTCAAGGTTATAAAAAGATGCCCATGTTATCCAGTGGCACAAGCCCTTATAGAAGACAGACCTGAATGTTTTATCCTTACCCCTTTTAAATGTCCAGAAAAAATTACCTCCTTATTGGACAACTATAAAAATGACCAACAAAGACTCTGGGTTCAATTGAGGGCTGTGGCTTGTCAACATGCCAAAGGATTAAATTAAATCTGACTGAAGCCCAGGTTTCTTTCTTTTCTTTCCTTTTTCTTTTGAGAGTTTTGCTCTTGTCACCCAGGCTGGAGTGCAATGGCACGATCTTAGCTCACTGCAACCTCTGCCTCTTGGGTTCAAGCAATTCTGCTGCCTCAGCCTAGCTGGGATTACAAGCCACTAAGCCCAGCTAATTTTTGTATTTTTAATAGAGATGGGGTTTTACCATGTTGGCCAGGCTAGTCTCCAACTCCTGACCTCAGGTGATCTGCCCTCCTTGGTCTCCCAAAGTGCTGGGATTACAGGCGTAAGCTACCATGCCAACCAGCCCAGGTTTCTTAAATTCAACAGAGCAACAATCATGATAGGGAGGCCCTTAACCCTGATGATACTGAATTGAGACTCACTGCAGGAAGAAACTTATAAATATGACAAGGGAGAGAGGACTGTCTCTCCCTAAAGAATGTCCAATAACCACAAAAATAAAACAACAAATCTTAATATGGGAGAGGAAACAATAACTAAAGAAGAGGTTCATGATTTTTTACACAATTGGAAATCCAAAATCTTTGGATTGGTGAGGGAACTGATGGGTGGTGATTGGATCACAGCAGGTGAATTTCTCCCTTTCTGTTCTCATGATAGTGAGTTCTCACAAGATCTCATTGTTTAAAAGTATGTAGCACTTCCCTCTTTGCTCTCTCTCTTTTCCCTTTTGCCTTCTGCCATGATTGTTAGTTCTCTGAGACCTCCCAGCCATTCTTCTTGTGCATCCTGTGGAACTGTGAGTCAATTTAACCTTTTTTTCCCCATAAATTATCCAGTCTCAGGCAGTTTATAGCAGTGTGAGAACAGACTAATACAGTGAGCATTGATGCTCTGACCCAAAGAGTAACAAATTAAAACAATATTAAGTATTTGGCACTTAGAATAAACTTGACAAATGATACCCCATGGACCTTCCCACCATCAGCACCAAGGTTAAAATAGTTAATGTGGCCCCGTAGAGATAGAAACAAGGTGTATAAGAAATAAGACCCATTATACAAGACCTACTAAAAGAAGTGGCTCTTATTCCTGCTGCCTTCTTCTTGAAGAGCCCAATATGGCCAATGCCCAAACCTAATAAAAATGAATGGCACTTAACAGTGAGCTATTGCAACCTTAATGCTGTGATACTACTGATTAAGGCCCATAGCCAACAATATTAAAATTATTGACTCCATTCAATTAACTATTGAAAAATTATTTTGCTTTTATAGATTTTTGTTAATATTCAGTGTCTATTTAAATATCCTCTCAGTTGCAGTTTGTCTTCACCTTGAAAAGAACAAAATGTACCTTATCTGGCTACTCATGGTATTCCTCAACAGCCCTATCATCAAAGACAACATTTACTAGCAAGATCTTAACCACATCCAACTTCTTCCAGGAACACAGTTATGACATTACAAACCTGAGAGTCTTCAGGTGGAAGGTGGCCACATGGATAAGATCAACCATATGACTTAGGGTAGAGGTTTTCGGTCATGAAGTATCAGTTGACCTAAACACTGAGTTCAACCACATGGGCAATAAATGTATCAATTATGCCTATGTAATGAATCTTCAATAAAAAGCCTGAACATTAAAGCTTAGGTGAGCTTCCTAAGTTTGCAATACTCCATGTGTACTGACACATATTAATGCTAGGAGGGTAACATGTCCTGAGGATTATGGAAGCTTCATAATTAGAACCTTCCTTGACTCTACCCTATGGGACTATTCTTTCGGCTGGTTGTAATTTGTAACCTTTCCCTGTAATAGATGACATACAATAGATTTATAATATACATATAATAAATATATAATATACAAACAATAAAAATAATAAAATTAACAAAATGAGGAGAAGAAAATAGAGGAGGACAAAATATGACTCTATTTAGTACAGTTGCTGTCATTGACTGTACAATTTGGTTTGGTGTATTCTGTCAGTACAGCAATTTATATTTACGTAAGGTTCCATAATTTACAAACTATTTTTAACTACAAAACACTTTTACTCATAATCACATTTATTCCTTATGCCCACTTGTAAAGGAAGTATTTTTCTTAGCCCTATTTTACACTTGAGGAAATTTAAGTTCAGAGATACTAAGTAATTTATTCAAGGTCCCTGGTAGTACCAGGACTGCAAAGATAGGCATTGTGATTCTAAAGTTTGTATTCTTTATATTGACATACTACAATCATTTTCTATCCCTGCTTCTCTCTTTAAATGATATCTCTCTGAATATTCTCTGTTAGCGATCAGATGGGTGGACACTGATAACTCTAACTCAATGCATGACAGAAGCCTGTTTCCTAATTTATTAAATAAAAGGAGTAGACCAGATGATCTCTAAGATGCTACTGTAAATTGAAAGCCTGGGGCATTAGAAGTGATTGGTAGGTAGACACACAGGATCTGGTTTAGGAAATAACTCCCCAGTTTGTCTTTACTCTGGATGAAAAATCTGTGGTAAAAGAGGCAAAGGCTAAGAAATCAATTTCCTCCTTCTTACTCTCCAAAATCTAAAATTATTATTTGTGTTTTTGAGACACAGTAGAGGTATGTAGTGTACCCTCCTCCTGTAGTTCATATCCAGTATCCAGGGGTAAATTCAACTGTAATCATCTTCATAACGTTTTCCCAGACTACACTAGCACACAACCATTTTCTTCTTTCTCTCACTTCCACCAGCAATGGTTGGTACCCAGATATGGCATTATTTTTCTTATTTAGAAATATCTTATATAATAGCTGTCCAAAAAACACATGTTACATTTAAAAATTTGCCTAGTGAATTGAGTCCTCTTAAGATACTATGTGTCAGAGATTTAAATTCTCTTCATCTATAGAATTTTCTTCCTACTTTCCATTCATAAATGTATGTCATTCATTTCTAAGTCACGTTTCCAACTATGTTTTACCCTTTTTAATAGGCTGAAATGTGGATGGCATATAACTAGAAAATTTCTTTGTAAAATCACTGGGTAAACAAAAGTATAAAATAAAAAATCGAGTCATTTCTTTTTCATAAAGTGCAAAGCAACTAAACTGAACCAGAGCTTAACTAAGACCTTAACATGGCCTAGGAGCCCTGGCATAGTTTAGTGTCTACCTACCCTCAAGCCTCCTCCTGCTCCACTGTCCCCCTGTTGCTTTCTGTGCTCTAGCTATACTTGACTCTTTTCATTTGTTGAAACTCTCCATGCTCCTTCCTACCACAGGACCTTGCACATGCCATTTCCTCTGCTTGGAACTCTCTCACTTGCCCCCTACCCTCTGTCTAGGTAACTCCTATTCCTCCTTCAGATCACAGCCTAAGCCCTCTTCTTTGTCATATGTAAGACAAGGTACTATATCATGTTTTGATGGCATCACATTCCTCTCTTTTGTAGCACATAACACATTCATAAATTTTATATTTATTGGTGGGTTTTTAATGTCTGTGTCTCCCAGTAAATTATTGTAAGCTCCATGAAGGTGGGGTACATTATCTTTTTGTTTTCCCACATCATTGTGTCTCCAGCAGATAGCACAGTGCCTTGCATATTTTAAGTACTCAATAAATATTTGTTGCATGAATATATACTGCCAACTAAATGCAAAAGAGCCTCAGATATGTTGATAATCCCAATATTAAATACTCTCTTCTATTTATAGAACAAGTTAAGACTATTCACATAGGAAATACTGTCACCACAGGCATGCCCTACCATAGACAATAAATGACCTTTCTCCTTTATAAAAAAAAAAGAAAATCTAAAGCCAGAGTTACTAGTTGACTTCCCCAAGACATAACAAAGTCTCAATTCAGATATCTTGATTACTCATCCAGTATTCCTCTCATTACATTGGAAAAGGTAGGATGGTACAATAGAAATACCATAGATTATCAATTCAGGTAACCTGGCCTTGAATTCTGCCTTATTTACAAAGTGGCAATAAGTAATTACTTAACTTCTCCATGGCTGTTTGTCTGTATACTGAGGATAATGCCAATCGCATAGGGTTTTTGTGGAAATTAGAAAAATATATAGTGAGAGCCCCCAAAATAATGGTTTGCACATAGTAGGTAGTAAATAAATGGCAGACATGCTATAACCTAAATCTCAGTTTGTTCATCTTAAAATTCAAAATCTTGTATTCTGGATCTTCTTATATCAGAGTGTATTATATACCAAGTCAAATTCACGTATATAAATAAATTACTATTTGTCATTTGTTCAAGCTTTGGGTCCATTTACACATATAGCATGTCCTGATCAGTAGTGTCTGAGTTAGACTAAAAGCAGGAACCACAGCTGCTTAATTTCAATCAGCATCTTGGGCACACAGTTGCTTAATTAAAGCATTTTGTGTTGGTGTTGATTTAATAGCACAACATGTTGTTAATTGCTGCAGTAAATTTGACTGTACCATAAGAGGCAAACCAACATGGAAGTTCCTACCTGGGAAAAAGTGAAACAATTTTTTTAAAAGTTTAGTTTTGTCTTACTTTCCTAAGCAGAGGAGGTAAAAAATAAATAAAAAGATACATCTTGGAGAGGCCTCTGAAGAATAAAAGAGGGTTATACCCAGCTTTACAAATAGCCAGTGGCCTAGTACAAAATTTAGGTCTGATTATAAAATGAAGAAAGTTTATTTCATTTATATCCATTCACTCATTTAACAGATATTTTAGTACCTTTGTGTCAGGGACTATAGTTTTAGCAATGAGCAAAAGCAGATATGGTTCCTCTAACTGTATTGAAGGAGACTGCCTCTATATATATAACTACTCTGGCCTTTCCAGAGGCAGAGAAAACCAGTGTTTCTTAATTTCAAGTTTGCTGAGGCTTCTTTTACATTTCTTGTATTTGATACAAAACACAATTTATATTAAGTAAGTTGCTCTAGGACATATCTCAGCCTCACCTCTAAGTAGTCCCAGAACCGAAAGCCCAAGTCAGGAGGGTAATGAGATAGAAAGCTCTGAACCAGGAGTAGAAATATGAAGCTAGGTTTTAGTCCTGAAAGTGGTACCTTATGATCTTGGGCAAGTCCCTTAACTCTGATCATCAGTTTCCTCATCTATTAAAGCAGAGGAGGTAAAAAAAAAAAACTAAAATTAAGTAAACAAAAATAACAATACCAATAACAAAGATTCTATGACAATGCTATAACATGGCTCCAGGGTATTCTAGATTTGTATGCCAATTTAGTAGACTTTTGCTGCAAATTTATTAAAGAATTCTATGTACTATTAATAACTATATATTTATTTCAGAAACAGGTTTCAATTACATTATTTTCATAGAATTCACAGTTTGGAGGAGTCCTAAGAGGCCATTTAGTTGCATTAAGATCATTCCCACTAAGATCATGTTAGTTGATTATCTATTCTATTTCATAAGGATTTTCCCAGGAGTGAAATTCAGCTATCTTTTTTTGTTGACTAACCTAGTATTTAACAAACCTCACTATTAAGCATTTCTTCATTATATGTAACCTAACACTACCAATATAGTTTAAACCTGTTTCTTTTAGCTTTGTCTTCACAAGAGGAGAACTGGTAGTTGACATCCTCCTATAACAATATTTCATAGATGTATAAACAATGACTAAATTATAACTTCAGCCATCTCAGCAATGAATATGTTTCCAACTGTTAAGAAACAATCAGAAATCTTATCTACTTTCTATTGAAAAAATATTAGAAAGTGAATTATATTCTTTCTCAAATATAAATTAGCATAGTGGCAATTGAGAGCAATAGACACTACGAAGAACGTATGAAGATTTCTCAAAAAGTTAAAAATAGAACTACCATATGATCTAGCAATCTCACTATTGAAAATTTATCCAAAGAAAAGGAAGTCATTATATCAGAGAGACATCTGCACCCCCATGTTTATTGCAGCAGTATTCTCAATAGCCAAAATTTGGAAGGAGCCTAAGTATCCATTAATAGATGAATGGATAAAGAAAATATGGTATAATATGCACAATGGAATACTATTCAGCCATAAAAAAGAATGAAAATCCTGTAATTCATCCAACATGGATGGAACTGGAGAACATTATGTCAAGTGAAATAAAGAACAGAAAATTAAACACCACATATTCTCACTCATATGTGGAAACTAAAAATGTTGATCTCATAAAAGTGGAAAGCAGGAAAGAATACTGGAGGCTGGGAAAAAGAGGGGGAAGGGAGAGATATGGAGAGATTTACGTAAGGATACAAAATTACAACTATATAGTAGAATAAGTTCTAGTATTCCATCCCAATGTAGAACGACTATATTTAACAATAATATATAGTTTCAAATAGCTAGAGGAGGATATTGTATGTTCCCAAAACAAAGAAGTAATAAACATTTGAGATGATAGATATGCTAGTTACCCTGATCTGATCACCATACATTATGGTGACTGCAAAAGTAATTGCGGTTTTTGCATTGTTGGAATTTGTCATTTGATAATGGAATATGTTCTTAAATAAATGTGGTAATGTTATATATCATTTTCATGGGCATTTCTTGCTTTATGTTTTTTTGCTAATGACCTATTACTTCCTATGTATTTTAGACTATAGAAATGATGTTACACAAAAAGCAGATTAAAGCAATTTTCTTATTTGAGTTCAAAATGGGTCATAAAGCAGTGGAGATAACTTGCAACATCAACAGTGCATTTGTCCTAGAAACTGCTAGTGAATGTACAGTGCAATGGTGGTTCAAGAGGTTTTGCAAAGGAGACAAGAGCCTTGAAGATGGCACAGTGCCTGGCCATCAGAAGTTGACAATGACCAATTGAAGCAAATTGGAAAGGTGACAAAGCTTGATAAGTGGGTGCCTCAGGAGCTGACTGAAAATAAAAAAAAATGTCATTTTGAAGTGTTGTCTTCTCTTATTCTACACAACAATAATGTACCACTTCTTGATCAGATTGCGATGTGTAACAAAAATTGAATTTTATACAACATCTGGTGATGACCAGCTCAGTGGTTGGACTGAGAAGAAGCTCCAAAGCACTTCCAAAAGCCAAATTTGCATCAAAAAAGGTCATGGTCACTGTTTGGTTGTCTGCTGCTGGTCCGATCCATTACAACTTTCTGAATCCCAGTGAAACCATTACATCTAATAAGTATGCTCCGCAAATCCACGAGATGCACTGAAATCCCAATGCCAATAGCCGGCATTGGTCAACAGAAAGGGTCCAATTCTTCTCCACAACACCCAATCACACGTCACATAACCAATGCTTCAAAAGTTGAATGAATTGGGCTACAAAGTTTTGCCTCATTCGCCATATTCAACTGACCTTTTCCCAACCTACTACCATTTCTTCAAGCATCTCAACAACATTTTGCAGGGAAAACACTTCCACAATCAGCAGGATGCAGAAAATGCTTTCTAAGAGTTTGTCGAATCCCGAAGCATGGATTTTTATGTTACAGGAATAAACAAACATTTCTTATAAGCAAAAATGTGTTGATTGTAGTGGTTCCAATTTTGCTTAATAAAGATGTGTTTCAGTCTAGTTGTAATGATTTAAAATTCACGGCCCAAAACTACAATTATTTTTGCACCAACCTAAATATATTGGAACATCACTATAGACTCCAGGAATATATACAATTATTATGTTTCCATTTTAGAAAAGCCACAACAAAATTACTTAACCAAATATGTACTTCTCAATTCAGTTCAGCAAAGACCAAGCCTTTAGTTCAATATTGGGTTCATAAGAAATGTTCCTCAAGTTGATTATAGGAACTAAAGGAGTAATGTATTACATATGGACACTGAGAGAGAAAGATCATCACTGTTTATAACCACAAATGCCTAAAATGAGTGGGATCGAATCTTCCTCTTTCCTTATGACAAATAGGGAAAGGCAGTAGTACCAGTCAAATGCTATCTTTAGGCACTGCAAAAGTAAGGTAGTAGCAGTATTTTGAAGTATAAATGAACATCTATATAATTGCAAATGAAGCACTTAAATGCTCTGAGACACAATTTCCATACCTGTAAATATGTAAATTAGACTAGATAACCTAGAATTACAGAAACAGGTAGATATAATTCTAATATTTTATCATTTTCTAGTTCCATCATTTTGTGTATCAACTTAGCAGTTGTATTGTTGGCCAACAAGTTATTAAAGATATTAAATACAGTGGGGCACGGTGGTTCACACCTGTAATCCCATTACTTTGGGAGGCCGAGGCAGGTGGATAATTCGAGGTCTGGAGTTTGAGATCAGCCTGAACAACATGGCAAAACCCTATCTCTACTAAAAATACAAAAAAAAAAAAAAAATTAGCTGGGCATGGTGGCGCATCTGTAGTCCCAGCTACTCGGGAGACTGAGGCAGGAGACTGCAGTGAGGCGAGATTTTACCATTGTATTCCAGCCTGGGCAACAGAGTGAGACTCCATTTCAAAAAAAAAAAAAAAAAAGGGAATTAAATACATTCCCAACATAACACCAGGTGCCCTAGGTGATACAAAAAGAACATAAAACATAGTCTTTGCCCTCAGAATAATAGGATCTAATCTGAATGAAAAATTGAACCTCTGCAAAACAACTTGGAAAACTCTACTCCTTGCATTAAGAATTCACGGAAGAGAGCCATCAGGGTGAATGAAATACTTGAACAAGACTTCCTGAAGTTGGGCCTTGATTGGGTCTTGAAGAATCAATACAATTTGCATACACAGGGAGAAGGAGGCACATTTCAGGAAAAGAAGGAATTAAATAATATGTGCAAGGTCAAGAAAGCAAAATTTCACATGGAATATTTTAATTAAAGTAAGAGATAGATAGATAGACCCACTTAAATGAGACAAAGGGTTTTTGTAAAGGGTAATAGAATGTATGATAAGGCCTATTTATGGACAAACTGAATAATAAGCACATGGCCTAAATATTAAAAAATCACTAGAAGTTATTCACTATACACTTAAAACATCTTCAACATTTCACGAAAAAATCAAAACTAAAGTCTTTTTAAAGAGCCATAAGAACTGAGTGATGTCAGGTATCATGCATGCTATGTCAACCATTTTTCTAAAACAAGCTTTGAAAAAATACTATCCCCTGAATCACCTTTTTCAAATGCTAAAAAGACAAGATGCATTCTAATACAGAGAGTATTCACAGAAGGGTTGGTATGGATGCATATCAGAAATCTTAGAATCTGTATCAGTTGTACATAATTATTTCAGCCACCCACATAAATCTTAACATACCAAAAAACCCAGCAACTACAGAATCTTCCCTGTGATCACTTAGGTTTGCTGCTTCTGTTCTTTAAATACAGGTAGCTGGTTCCAAATCATGTAGAATCTTCTGTGTGTAGGCCTAGTACCTGTTTGTATCTTGGTAGCCAGGGACAGAATAATGAACTCAAAACAATTTACACACAATGTGATCAGGTATGTGTTAGACTAAAGGCAAGATTTTTGACATTGTAAGTTTTACTTTAGTGTTTTGTAGCCTTTATGCATATTTTTCGTTTGAATTTAATAAATTTTGGTGAAATTGAGAAACACTATGCAGAGACTGCCAGACAGCCATTGACAAGTATATATTACAGTTTGATCACAATTTTAAATGAGTCCAACTTCTGGAGTCATAAAAGTTGTTCCAATTTTCTCTGGAGAAGTGACTTGCCTAAGGACATACAGTTGGTTAGTGGCAAGCTAGAGTCTCCTCCTGACTCTAAATCTAACCAATACCTTCAAAAAACATTTAAAATGTTTATAAGTTATAAAAAGCACAAAGAATAATACAATAAATACTTTTGTTCCTACTACTCAACTTAAAAAATAAAACATTATGAGTATAGTTGAATTCTTATTGTATACCTCTTCCCTGACCACCTTGCCCTATCTCGCCCAACAATTAAATGGTATCTTGAATTTGTTTATAATTTTTATATATTTCTATACATACTTATAATATGTATAGTATATATTTCCAAGAAATATATAGGATTGTTGAGGATACTTTAAAACTTTATCTAAACTGTTCCATTATATACATATTCTTCTATACCTGTTTTTTTCAGCACTGTTTGTGATATTCATCTGTATTTATTAATGTAGCTCTAGTCCATTCATTCTCCGCTACTATATAGTATTTGTTGTATAAATATTTAATATACCATAATTTCTTTATTCCGTTTCTTGTGGAGATTTGTTTCCAATTCATTGGTATTATAAACAATATGCCTTTAAAAATAGATTCATATGCATATCTCCTGACTTACCATGAGAGTCTTTCCAGGAATTCACCTAGGAGAAAAAGTGCTAGGTCATTCATTTGTTATATACATCTTCAACTTTAATAGATATTGCCATATTGTACTCCGAAGTAGTTTTAACATTTACCACCAGCAGTGTAGAAAATGTCTCATGTTCTACATTCTAGCCCAAAATGGGAACTGTCAGACTTAGTGATTTTTGCAAATTTGATAGGCATGAAATGTTAACTTGGTGGTACTAACTTGTATTTTACAGATTACTAGTAAGAATGATAATCTTTTTATGTTTATTTGTCATTCATGTTTCCTCTTCTATGAACTGCCTATTCAAATAATTTTTTTATTGCATTTTAGGTTTTGGGGTACATGTGAAGAACATGCAAGATTGTTGCATAGGTACACATGTGGCAGAGTGATTTGCTGCCTTCCTCCCCTTCACCTATATCTGGCATTTCTCCCCATGCTATTTTTCCCCAAATCCCCACCCACTGCTGTCCCTCCTCCATTTCACCCCAACAGACCCCAGTGTGTAGTGCTCCCCTCCGTGTCCATGTGTTCTCATTGTTCATCACCCGCCTATGAGTGAGAACACGCGGTGTTTGATTTTCTGTTCTTGTGTCAGTTTGCTGAGAATAATGGTTTCCAGGTTCATCCATGTCCCTACAAAGGACACGAACTCATCGTTTTTTATGGCTGCATAATATTCCATGGTGTATATGTGCCACAGTTTCCCTGTCCAGTCTATCATCGATGGGCATATGGGTTGGTTCCAGGTCTTTGCTATTGTAAACTGTGATCATTAAAAAATCTGGAGACAACAGATGCTGAAGAGAATGTGGAGAAATAGGAACACTTTTACACTGTTGGTGGGAGTGTAAATTAGTTCAACCATTGTGAACTTAGACAGTGTGGTGATTCCTCAAGGACCTAGAAACAGAAATTCCATTTGACCCAGAAATCCCATTACTGGGTATATATCCAAAGGATTATAAATCGTTCTACTATAAGGACACATGCACACGAATGTTCAAATCATTTTTATAATGGTTGTCTTTTATAAAAAATGGTTGGAGAAGTTCTTTATATATTCCTGGTAACAATCCTTATCAGTTATATGTGTTATAAATATCTTCTCCTGGTTTTTTGATTTTTTCCCCCACATTTTAATGATGTCTTTTGATGAACAGAAATTTAAAATTTTAATGTGTCAAATTTATAAACTTCTTATATTATGGGTGATCCTCAGTTTATCTTAAGCATTTCCCTGCTGGGCACAGTGAATGGTTCATGCCTGTAATTCCAGCACTTTGGGAGACTGAAATGGGAGGATCACTTGAACCCAGGAGTTAGAGATCAGCTTAGACAACATATTGAGACCCTGTTTATACAAAAAAAAAGAAAAGGCAGCATGGTGGCATGTGCCTGTATTCCTAGCTATTAGGGAGGCTGAGGCAGGAGGATCACTAAAGCCTAGGAGTTTGACGCTGCACTGAGCTGTGAGCATGCTACTGTACTCCAGCCTGGGTGACAGAATGATAGAACGATACAGCAAGACCCTGCCTCTCAAAAAAAAAAAGTTTCCCTACTCCAAAGTCATAAATACATTTTCCTATACTTTTACTTAAAAATTTAAAAGTGTTGCCTTGATGCTCTTTCCAACACACTAAAATTAAATGTTTTGAAGTATGTACTGCACCCAGGAAATGTTCTTCATTATGCTTAGGTGTCAGGATGTGCTCTGGCCAACAAGGGACATGTCATAAATGTGATTGAACAAGGCACTCCCTAAATCTAATTTGGAATGGTGCATGACCTCCCAAGTATTAAAGAGAGTTTCCACAATATTCTCAGGTACAACATGGTTCGTGTAACTGTGCAGAGGTCACAGATAATGTGAAACTTTATGAGACTCTTTAACACTAACTTCTCAGGTATGCTTTGCTTTAAGGAACCATAAAAGTTCAATACAGAATGAATTCTATTGAAACAAAATTTACTATCCTAAAAGGTAGAGAAATTCTCTAATATTTAAAATTTTTAAAATGTGGTTACAAATGGATTATGATGGTTAATATCATAGCATGCTATATCAGTGGCTGATAGAAGTTCAGATACTACTTTTTTGTATAATTTTCTCAGCTCTTTTTCATTATTCATCAGTCACCAGCCTCTCTTAAAATACGGAAGATTTTACCATGCCTAGGCTAATGAGGCATCAGGTTATTTAAAAATTTTTTGGTACATTATATTTGTATATATTTATATGGTACACATGAAATTTTATTACATGCATAGTGTGTAAAGATCAAGTCAGAGTACTGAGGGCATCCATCACCCATGTATTAATCATTTCTATGTGTTGGGTACATTTCAAGTCCTCTCTTGTAGCTATTTTGAAAAATACAACACATTGTTGTTTACTACAGTAACCCTACTCTGCCACTGAACATTAGAAGTGATTTCTCCTAGCTAACTGTATGTTTATTCCCATTAACCAATCTCTCATGCCCCCTATCCTGTCTCCCACTTCCCCCTTCCACCGTTCCCAGTCTGTGGTATCTATTTCACTCTATATTGATGTGATCAACTTTTGTAGCTCCCACATATGAGTGAGAATGTGCAGTATTTGTCTTTCTGGTCTGGTTTATTTTAATGACCATAATGAACTCCAGTTCCATCCATGTTGCTGCGAAGGGAATGACTTCATTATTTTCTATGGCCCAACAGTATTCCATTGCATATACATGTCACATTTTCTCCATTCATCCACTGATGGACACTTAGGTTGATTCCATATGTTGGTAATTGTGAATAGTTCTACAATGAACATAACCATGCACATACCTCTTTGATATATTGTATTTCTTTTCCTTTGGATAAATTGCCAGTAGTGGGATTGCTAGATGTATGGTAGTTATATTTTTAGTTTTTTTTTGAGAAATCTGCATACCGTTTCTGACAATGGCTATACTAATTTACACTTGTTTCCTTTGCTGTGCAGAAGCTTTTGAAACTTGATGTGATCCTTTTTGTCCATTTTTGCTTTGGTTGGCTGTGCTTCTGGCATATTACTAAAAAAAATCTTTGCCCAGTCCAATGTTCTGGAGAGTTTCCCTAATGTTTTCTTTTAGAAGTTTCATGGTTTGAGGTCTTAGATTTAAATCTTTAATTCATTTTGATTTTTTATATGATGAGAGATTGGGGTCTAGTTTCATTCTGTATATGTTTATCCAGCTTGCCCAGTGCCATTTATTGAAGACTATCATTTCCCAATGTATGTTCTTGGCACCTTTGTTGAAAATGAATTTACCGTATAGATTTGTTACTGGGTTCTCTATTCTGCTCTTTTGGTCTATGTGTGTGTTTTAATGCCAGTACCATGTTGTTTTGGTTACTATAGGTCTGTGATATAATTTGAAGTCAGGTAACGTGATTCTTCATTTTGCTGTTTTTGCTAAGGCTAGCTATGGCTATTCTGGGTCTTTTGTGATTTCATATAAATTTTAGGATTATTTTCCATCTTTTTATTTGTTGATCCTTTGTATTTTTTGTCTCTGTTTTCTGTAGGTATGCTCTGGTCTTTATTTCTTTCCTCATGCTAATTTTGGGTTGGTTTGTTCTTGCTTTTCTAGTTCTGTAAGGTACATCATTTGATTGCTTATTTGAAATCTTTCTACTTTTTTGATGTAGGCATATGCTGCCATAAACTGCCCTCTTGGCTCTGCTTCTGTTGTATCCCACAGGTTTTGATATATTGTGTTTCCATTTTCATTTTCTTCAAGAAATGTTTTGATTTCCATTTTAATTTCTTCATTGGCTCAGTCGTCATCCAGGAACATGTTGTTTAATTTCCATGTATGTGTATAGTTTCCAAAGTTTCTCTTGATATTGATTTCTAGTTTTATTCTATTGTGGTCTGAGAAGATACTTTCTGTGATTCCAATTTTAAAAAATTTGTTTAAACTGGTTTTGTGGCCTAACATATGGTCTATCCTGGAGAATGTTCCATGTGCCAATGAGAAGAATGTATAGTCTGTAGGTGTTAGATACAATATTCTGTAAATGTCTGTTAGATCCATTTGGTCTAGAGTTCAGTTTAAATCCAATGTTTCTTTGTTGACTTTCTATTTAGATAATCTGTCTAATACCAAGAGCAGAATATTGAGATTCCCCCACAATTATTATATTTAGCCCTATCTCTCTGTTTAGATCTAGTAATATTTGCTTTTTGAATCTGGGAGCTCCAGCGTTAGGTGTGTATAGATTTTGAATTTTTGTATCTGCTTTATTTTTTTAAATTATACTTTAAGTTCTGGGGTACATGCACACATTGTGCAGGTTTGTTACATAGATATACCATGTGCCATGGTGGTTTCCTGCATTCACCTCTCTGTCATCTACATTAGGTATTTCTTCGAATGCTATCCCTCCCCAATCCCCCATCCCCCCATCCCGTGCTATCTCTCCCCTAGCCACCCCCTTTCCCCTGCCAACAGGTCCCAGTGTGTGATGTTCCCTCCATGTGTCCATGTGTTTCCATTTTCATTGTTCAACACCCACTTATGAGTGAGAACATGCAGTGTTTGGTTTTCTGCTCTTGTGTCAGTTTGCTGAGTTATATCTTCTTACTGAACTGATCCCTGTATATAGTGACTTTGTCTTTTTCTTTTTTACTGTTTTTGACTTAAACTCTAATTTTTCTGTCATAAGTATAGCTACTCCTGCTCACTTTTGGTTCCCATTTTAGTAAAATATGTATGTTCTTCCATGTCTTTACTTTCAGCCTATATGTGTCTTTACAGGTAAAGTGCATTTCTTATACACAGCATATAGTTAGGTCATGTTTTTTAAAACTACGTTCAGCCAGTCTATATCTTTAACATGGAGAATTTAACACATTTACATTCAAGGTTATTATTAATATGTGAGGTTTTGTTTCTGGCACATTTTTTTTCCTTGTTGTTCTGTATATCCTTTGTTTCTTTTTCTCTTCCTGTTTTTCATTATGGTTTGGTGGTTTTCTGTAGTGGTGTCATTTGAGCTGTTGCTCTGCCTCATTTGTGTGTTTGCTTTACAGTGAGGCTTATAACTATCTGTGTTTTTATGATGGTAAATGTCATCCTTTCACTGCCACGTTTAGGACGCCCTTGAGAATGTTCTTAGGGCAGATCTAGTAGTGATAAAGTCTCACATCTTTTGCTTGTCTCTCTTCTTTTATGAACAGCAATTTTGCTGGGTACAGTTTTTGATTGGCAGTTTTTTTTCTTTCAGAACTTTGGACATATCATCCCATTCTCTCTGGTCTGCAAAATTTCTGCTGAGAAATCTGCTGTTAGTCTGATGGGGATTTCCTTATAAGTGACTAGATGCTTTTCTCTTGCTGTTTTTAATTTTTTTTTTGTCTTTGACTTTAGAATGTTTTCTTGCAACGTACCATGGAGAAAACCTTTTTGCAATGTATGTGTTTGGGGATCTCTGAGCCTTGTGTACCTGGATGTCTAAATATCTTGCTAGTCTTAGGAAGTTTTATTTATAAAATCTATTTTGCTAGATACATTTTCTAAAACTTTTATTATCTGCTTGCCTTCTAGATAACTCAAGTATTTGTTCACTTTATGGTGTCCTGTATATTAAAAAAGCTTTGTTTACTCTTTTTTCTTTTTCATTTTTGTCTGACTGAGTTATTTCAAAAGACCTGTTTCTAAGTTCTGAGATTCTTTCTTCTGCTTGATCTTGTTTAATGTTGAAGTTTCAAGTATGTTTTATATAGCATTAAATGATTCTTCAGTTCCAGAATTTGGTAGGTTCTTTTTTTATGATATCTATCTCTGGTAAAACTTCATTCACATTCTGAATTGTTTTTCTAATTTCTGTGTATTGTTTTTCAGTATTCTCTTGTATCTCACTCCACTTCTTTAAAATCATTATTTAGAATTCTTTTCCTGAGATTTCATTAATTTGTTTTTGATCTGTATCTGTTGCTAGAGAATCATTGTGTTCCTTTGGAGATGTCATAATCCCTTGCTTTTTCATGTTTCCTGTTTCTTTATTTGATATTTGCACATCTGGTATAATAGTCACTTTTTCCAATTTTTTTGAATTTGCATTCATAGGGGAGGACATTTTCCTGAAGATATATCTACGGTATTGGTTGAGTAGGGCATTTTGGCTTTGATTCTGGTTGTGTGCAGCTGTGTGGTCTCTGTATGATTTTTTTGGCTATAAACAGCATCAGGGATATCTATAATTTCCTCAGTGGCTTAGGGTGTAGTTATTTGTGGAAGCCGTGGTGAAGTTTTGCTGAGTAGTAGGATTCTACATGGGCCTGTCTTTGGCTCCTAGTGGTGGCAGCACTAAGCAGAGCATTTTTGTTCCTGGGGCCCAGGGTGGCATACACTGGATCCAGTGTTAGTAGGCCAATTCTTGGGCCTCCAGGAGACTTACTTGGATGTTGGTAGTTGGTAGTTGTAGCAGTGGACCAGACAGATGGGTGGGTTCTCAGGCTCCTGGACAGCCAACATGGCTTAGGTGATATCAGTGGCAGTGGCAGAAAGACCCTCTGGGTCTAGAGTAATATGCACTAGTGTTGGTGGTGGCTGTGATGAGCTGGTGAGCCAGTCCTCAGACCCACAGGTGGAAGGAAGGTGCTATGCAGGTGGTGGTAGTGGCAAGGTGGCTAGGCCCTCCCTCAGGACCCCTGGAGGAGTTCTGAGATATTAACAGTGGTGTACTGGGCTGGGCAATCCCCTGGTCCCTGGATTGTATGTTCTGGATAGGGGAGGGCACAAAGATGGGCCAGGTGGGCTTGTCCTCAAGTCCCCTGATAGTGTGTAGATGGGGCTGGCATGGTCCCAAAGCCCATGATGAAATGTTCAGGTTGGGAGTGGTACTGGCCATGCTGTGGCTTTGCCACTGTCAGAGCCACAGCTGCCTTCAGAGGTGGCAGCCTAGGCCAGTGTGGGGGGAATGCATGTGCTGCTTGCACCCAACCCCCAGTGGTCTTGCCCCTTAGCCCTGATGGCAGTAGTCTACACCTTGCTTGTACCTCAGCCCTGACTGTGTCAGTCTGTGCTTCACCTGCACCTCAGTCCTTGTGCCACTCAGGTTATGTTTTTAATGATTTACAGAATCATACAGAAAGGAACTGATCTCAACATCTGACAAGCTTTTGTTCAAAATAGACATGTTATTTGGCCTTTAAACTTTACTTCTGGGAATTTATCCTGAGGAATGATTAAGGATGTACACAAAGATTTAGCTACAATTATATTTGTTGTATCATAGTTTGTAAGAAGAAACATTTGGAAAAAGTTCTAAGAACAGAAAATAGTTATTAAGTATATCTTAGGCCAAGCTGTTGCTCATGCCTGCAATCCCAGCACTTTGGGAGGCTGAGACAGGAGGATCCATTGAGGCCAGAAGTTTCAGGCCATCCTGGGCAACATAGTGAGACCCTATCTCTACAAAAAATAAAATTTGGGGGTGTGGTGGTACAGATTCACCTACCAATTAGCTACTTGGAAGGCAGAGGCCAGAAGATTGCTTGAGCCCAAGAATTCAAACTTTTATAGTGAGCTATTATCATGGCACTACACTGCAGCCTGGGTGACAGAGCAAGACTCCAACTCTACAAAGAATTTAAAAATAAAAAATAAATAAACACATCATTGTACATCCCATGCTACAGAATACTATGTAGCTCTCTTTCGAGCGCCAAAGTTTCATGTTCAATTGCATACTCAACAGCTCTACCTGTCTATTCAAAGATGAGCTTCTCATCTCTGCCCTTCCATACACACAAACCTAGTCCTTATTTCAGTTAATAGCATCACCTTCTATCTAGTTCTCCAAGCCAAAAACCTAGAAATAATGACTTTCCCTCTTTCAACATCCCATCCAATGAATCACCTAGTCCACTTTATTTTACCTCCTAAATATCTATTGAATCTAATATTTAGCATTTTCACTACCAACACCCTAGTCTGAGCTACCAACATCTCACCTTATCTACTGTCATAGCCTCTTCACTGGTCTCCACGTATCCAGTCTAGTCCTCCAAAACATTCTTTATACTGTAGCTAGAGGAATCTTTCAGAAATTCATAACTGATAAAATGCAGAAAGTATCTGTAGT
Source organism: Callithrix jacchus (assembly GCF_049354715.1). Taxonomy (NCBI): domain Eukaryota; kingdom Metazoa; phylum Chordata; class Mammalia; order Primates; family Cebidae; genus Callithrix; species Callithrix jacchus. Next base: position 67,042,550 of record NC_133524.1, on the reverse strand, counting down.
TCAGTTAATAGTATTGCATCAATGTCAGTTTCCTGGTTTTAATAATTTTACTAAGATTATTTCAGATATTATCACTGGGGAAATATGAGTAACGTGTACACTGGAAGTTCCTGTGCTAATTTTGAAACTTGTTGTGGGTCTAAATTACTTCCAAATAAAATGTTAAAAAAATTGTTAATGTGAAACTGATCACAATATCCCTTACTTAAAGCCCTTCTGTGGTTAGAGGCCAAAACCTTTACTATGACTACGGCCTACAAAGTCCTGCAGAGTCTGACATCTGTCTATATTTCAAACCTAGGTTTTTGTTTTTGTTTTTTCTCCATCACTCTTCTTGTTATCTGTGCTTATGTATGGTCCTTTGAATATGCCATGTTGTTTAATGCTACTGTTTCTTCTGTCTGGAATCTCTTTAGTCACTTCCCTCCCTTCTTTGCCTAATTAAATACTATTCACCCTTCAGATTTCAACTCAAGCATCTCTAAGTGAAAAGCATTCAGTAAATATTTGTTGAGTGAATAAATGCAGGAAGCAGAAGCTCAAATAGTAAGGCCATTACCAAGATACATGTAAAGATGTTTTGCCAGAGACAATGAGTTTTCTACACCCAGGGGTGAATCTACTCTCTCTAAGTTAACCCCTTTTCTCTTTCTTTTCTGCTAAAACCCACCTTCTATTAGAAGCTAAAAATATGAGACATTAGCTTTTCCAGCCTCTTTTCCAGCTACAGTGTAGATAAGCAGTCCAATCTTGACAATGGGACTTCACTTTATAGGTACTTTTGATTCTGAGAAAGGTATTGCTCTGACATAAGAGAAACTTGTGAGGAAAAATTCCTCTTCCTTGCTTGCAGAGAAAAGAGTTAGCATAACAGGCCTAAAACTGCTATCCTCAGAAAGATCTGGGGTTGGTGTTATAAGCTGAAGCTACAGCAAAAAAACAGAACTGAACAAACAAAAATCCCCATTCGACCATTAGGGGACAAGCTTAAAGGCAAAAGCCAACATGCAAGAGATGGTGAAAGAGAAAGACAGAAAGTACCTGGGTCCTTGATAACATGATTCTGCCTTGGAATTTTCCAACTCTAGCACCATTTGACTAGTGTGTTATGGGGGATAATAAAAAAAATCCAACATTAGAAACACCTTGAGTTGAGTTTTCTGTTACTTGTAGTAAAAAAAACTTAATTTACAATAATATGGTGTGACAGAATGCAAACTACAAAATAAAACTTATATCAGAGAGTTTCTGCCATCTTAATTGTGTTCACTTTAAATTTAAAAGTATGCCTTTACTTTGTGAAACAGATGTAGTCCTGAAAAATCCTGTTAATAAAATTTCTATAAAATTACAATGAAACTGAATCCCCATTTCTCACCTTATACAAAAATCAACTCAAGATGGATTAGAGACTTAAATCTAAGATGTGAAACCATAAAAACTCTATAGGATAACATCAGAAGAACTCTTCTAGGCATTGGCTTAGGCAAAGAATTCATGACTAAGACTCCATAAGCAAATGCAACAAAACCAAGATTAAATAGATGGGACCTAATTAAACTAAAAAGCTTCTGCACAGTGAAAGAAATAATCAGTAGAGCAGACGACCCACAGAGTGGGAGAAAACATTTGCAAACTATGCATCTGACCAGAGTCTACAAGGTACTCAAACAAATCAGCAAGAAAAGAACAAATAATTCCATCAAAAAAGTGGGCAAAGGGCATGAATAGACAATTTTCAAAAGAAGATATACAATAGCCAACAATATTAAGAAATACTCAACATCACTAATTATCAGATACATGCAAATTAAAACCACAATGAAATACCACCTTACTCCTGCAAGAATGGCCAAGAGTAAAAAACAATAGATTTTGGCATGGATGTGGTGAAAAGGGAACATTTTTTAGATTGCTAGTGGGAATATAAATTCATACAGTCACTATGGAAAACAGTATGGAGATTCCTCAAAGATTTAAAAGTAGAATTACCATTTGATTCCACAATCCCACTACAGGGTATATACCCAGAGGAAAGAAGTCATATGAAAAAGACACATACACATCCATATTCATAGCAACACAATTCACAATGACAAAAATATGGAAGCAACCTAAGTGCCCAGTGACCAACCTGTGGATAAAGAAAATATGGTATATTTACACCATGGAATACTACTCATCCATAAAAAAGAACAAAATAACGTCTTTTGCAGCAACTTGGATGGAGCTGAAGGCCATTATTCTAAGTGAAATAATTCAGGAATAAAAAACAAAATATTAATATCTTATGTTCTCACTTATAAGTGGGAGCTAAGCTATGAGGACGCAAAGACGTAAGAATGATATAATGGACTTTGGGGACTTGGTGGGGGAATGGTTGGGAGGGGGATGAGGAATAAAAGACTACATATTGGGTACACTATATGTTGCTCAGGTAATGGATACACCAAAATCCCCAAAAATCACCACTAAAGAACTTATCCAGGTAACCAAAAACCACCTGCACCTCTGAAAATGATGGAAATAAAAAGAAAAAATTTAAAAATACAATTGTCGCCCGGTGTGGTGGCTCACGCCTCGAATCCCAGCACTTTGGTTGGCCGAGGCGGACAGATCGCGAGGTCAGGAGTGAGAACAGCCTGACCAACATAGTGAAACCACGTCTCTACTAAAAACGCAAAAATTAGCCGGGTGTGGTGGCATGCAGCTGTAATCCCAGCTACTCAGGAGCCTGAGGCAGCAAAATCGCTCGAACCTGGGAGGCAGAGTTTGCAGTGAGCCGAGATCACACCACTGTACTCCAGCTTGGGTGACAGAGCAAGACTCTGCCTCAAACGTAAATAAATATAATTGTTGCACAGAAATGAAAAAAAAATCTATAAAATTAGTATTTGTCTATTAGCATACACTACAATTTCATGAATTACAGCTTTAATTTCTGATTTACCTTCAACTGAATATCACACTTATTTTCTACATCTTATCTCTCTTATGGTGATTAAGAAGATGGATTTTTGGAGCCAGGCTTCCTAGGATCAAATCCCAATTCTTTCACTTATAGTTGGATATCTGAGACGTGTCACTTTACCTCCCTGTGTCTGAGATTATTTTTTTATTTGAAAATTATAATAATGTGGTTCCCATAAAATGGGATTTTGTGAGAATTAACAAAGCGCAATGCTACTGACAAAGGGCTTGCCATGAACATATTAATATTTTGTTATTATTTGTATTATTCTGATCTCCAGGCCTTTTCAAATTACCTTTAAATTCTATAAAATACTTAGGTGTAATTTATTTTCCAATTTCACAAACTCAAATTTTGTTTAAAAAATGACGATGAATTGACATTTATTGAAGCTAGGTGATGTGTACGTACATGGGGATTCCATTCCATTATACTAAACTACTTGTGTATATGTTTGAATTTTTCATAAGAAAAAGTAAAAAAGCTTAAAGGGAGCATATCTTCCTGTCATAAGTTAAGTATAAGCATATCTGCCCTTCAAAAGGCAATACTGTATTCAAATGAAAACCAAAGCACTATGTTTCACTTATCATAACCACTTCAATTGCCTGTTTTGACGGGTATATGTGTGAAAAGATTACACAAATTAGAACATTTGTTAAGTGACCCAAAAAAGTCATGAGAAAATTACTAGCTGACAAAATTTATAATTTATCTAAGAAATTATATGAGGGACTCTGAACTGCTGGCATCAGTGGTATGTTTAAACATGATAGTGTAGAGCAGACCATCTAGATGCTTTGCTCTACTTGCTCCAAGAAGATAGTCAGACACCGTTTCATGTGAAACATTTTCTGTAAAAGAACATGAAACTGAGGACAATAACAGCAACGAAAGTTGTTGCCCGGTGATTCATGCTTTGTTTTTTTATACTTTTGGGCCCAAATAGGCTTAGTATGCATACTACATATATTTAGGAACTCTTAGTAGCAGGCTATTTCAGTCATTGAGTTGGTCACACACTGAATATTCTTTCTTGATTAATGTGCTATTAATTGAACTAAGATTAAATCAAATATACAGCTAAGCAATTTAATGAGTAAAAGTAGTATCTGAACACATTCTTTTTCTTTCCCTCTCTCCCCCTTCTCCTTCCCCACCTTTCACAACTCTACCTCCTCCCCCACATACATAGATCTTGAAAAAAGAGGACTTTAAGGGGTCTTCTCATGGCATTGGCCCTATTGAATTACTAGGTTTCCTTTATATTTTTTCATTCTCCAAACAGTATGGAGATTCTGAACTATTAGGATTTGTTAACAATTGGATAATTTAGTTAAGCAGTCACCATGCTGATAAGCATAAATTATTCAAAATGCTCAAGATGTGCCCACAGAATAAACCTGGGAAAACATCTTCTAAACTGTTTTTAAACAGGCCTGGGAATCAGAAATCTAAGTTCATGCTAAAGTCAACATTAATACTCTTCAACAAAGGTTTTAATAGAATGGTGACAGTGGATAGGGAAGAAATAGATACAACTGGTACAGAACCATCATTTGAAAAATTTGCCCCACGAAATCTGAGATGGCTTCATCACTCAATTAAACTCTGCTGATTTCATAAATCCTTTTGTTAGCTTATTCTACTACTACTTCCGGTTCTGCTAAGAAACAAAACCAGACTGTATTCCCTCACCTTGGCTCACAAAACATTTTTTCTGTAATTTAAACTGTTCAAAGATTTCTGACTTGAACTATTTCACTGCTTTGGTTAAATTTTTAACTCCAATAACAATAGCATATCTACTATTGGCCCACTATGTTTAATTTTAATAGAAGTTATATACTGATGTTAATTCCTTTTCTATAATCCTTTATTGATCTACACTTACACTTCGGACTTAACAAACCAAGACTCACATTTGGAAGCATATGACTATTTCTGTGACCTGGTTTATAATCCATAGAAAATAATTTGTTGATGTGGCCTCAATATATTCTATATAAGTACTAATCCTGCAGTACAAGTGGGGGAAGGAGAAAACATCCTATGTTAGTTACCCAAACCACTTTTCATTTTGAGAGTGTATATACAGGTTATTTTTCTCCAGTAATCATTTGAGAGCTCAGTCAAGTTGTATTTTAGATACTTTGTCAAGTTATTCAGTTTCTCAGTCCTTGGTTGGTTTCAAAGATCTTTTTACCAGTAAACTTACAACTGAGAAGCCAGGTACCATACGCTTTATTGACCTGCTCCCTATACTAGGCTGGTAATTTCTTTCAATATATTTAAAGGAGAACTCTATCACTGAGACACTTCGATGAACAAAACCTCCAGGAAACCTCCTCTACAATGAAACTGGCCCCGTTTAAAACAAGTACCATTATGTAATCACACAAAGCAGCATTAATGTGCCTCATAATTAAATACAGTTGCTAAGATACATATTGTGTGGCCACACAAGACCAAAACAAATTCTGGGCAAGGATCTTTAACCCCTCTTCTCCTCTCAGTCCAAGTCTCCTTAGTAGCTGCTTAATGTTTTTTTAGACATTAATGTTACTTGTCTACACACATTTGGTGACCAAACAAAACTTGAGGAGCCAAAAAAATTAAGTTTTGTGCATGACTGACTTACCTTTCTCTTTCTCCTCCTAGTCACTCCATCCCCATATTGACGGCATTCCTCATGCACAGGCGTTTTTACTTATCAAAAACAAGATTTTGATACCAGCTTTCCATATCTGTTGCTGCCCCAGTCTGTAATTGGTTACTTTAGTGGAAAACAAGCCAGGGGTTGACTTGGCTGTAGCTACTTCTGGGAACAAAGTAAGCATTGCAGATTCTTCTAAGATTTAGCACCTGCCTTATCCTCAAAGTCTACCCAACATGTCTTTTCCCTCCAAACTCCCTCCCCACACTATTCTTGATTTGCGCACTCAATTTTACCCTCCCTATGCTATGCTGTAATACTCTGAGATATATATTTTACATGTTCTATAGCATCATGTTTACTGGTATTTATCAATTTGTTACTATATCTACATTTTCTGGTATTTTTATGACTTGTCATAATGCTTTTGATGACAAATTATGACAATAAATTGCCTTCTCTTTTTTTAATGATGGGATTTCTATCTAACAGATATAATTGCATATCCGGGATACTGGACATAAACGTATACTTTGTTTTAAGTGACTATAGGTCTGTTGAGGCCACTTAGGCAAGTCATACAAAGAAATACTAGACTAACTCCTATAATTAGCACATTTCACCAAGACATTCAAAACATAACATGACTAACTTCAACTTTACAACAATACCTCTCGCAGCAAACTTTTTCTGTGAAGGGCCAATTAGTAAATATTTTGGGCCTTTTGAGTCATAGTCTGTGTCATAACTATTCAACTCTTTAATTGTACTACAAAAATAGCCATAGATAATATGTAAATGAATGAAAGTGATACTGTTCCAATAAAACTTTATTTACAGACAGACAGTAAGTATTGGTGAGGTTGTGGTGAAATAGAACTATCATAAACAGCTAGTGATAATGAAACCAGTGCAGACACCTTGAATGACAATTTAGCACTTCCTCATAAGGTTAAAATAGTTGCCATATGATAGAGTAATTCTACTCCTAGGTAGAATTTCTTGTAAGAGAAATGAATACATGTGTCCACACAAAAACTTATACATGAATGTTCACAGAAGGGTTATTAATAATGGCCAATAGATGAAAACAACCCAAATGGCCATCACCTGATGAGCAGATAAACAAAATGCTGTATTTTCATACAATGGACTGTTAATCAGTCATAGAAAGAAACTAAGTAGCTACATACTACAACATGGATGAACCTTGTAAACACTATGCTAAGTGAAAGCAGTCACAAAGGACTGCATATTATGTGATTCTATTTATATAAAATGTACATCACAGACAAATCTATAGAGATAGAAAGTAGAATAGTGGTTGCCAGGTATATTAGACCATTCTTGCATTGCTATAAATAACTAGGTGAGACTGGGTAATTTACTAAGAAAAGAGGTTTAATTAACTCACAGTTCTGCAGGCTTTACAGGAAACATGGCTGGGGAGGCCTCGGGAAACTTATAATCTGGGTGGAGGGATGAAGGAGAAGCAAGCATGTCTTCATATGGTGGCAGGAAAGAGAGAGTGAAGGGGGAATTGCTACACACTTTTAAACAACCAGATGTCATGAGAACTCACTCACTATCACGAGAATAGCAAGGGGGAAATCTGTCCCCATCATCCAATCATTTCTCACCGGATACCTTCCCCAATATTGGAAATTACAATTCAACATGAGATTTGGGTAGGGACACATAGTCAAACCAAATCACCAGGTCATCAGGAGAAAACAGGGAGTGGCTGTTGATGGGTATAGGGTTTCTTGTTAAGGTGACGAAAATGTCCTAAAATGGATTGTGGTAACGGTTACACAACTCTGTGAATATGTTAAAGATTATTGAATTGTACAATTTAAATAGGTGAATTGTATGATATGTTGTGAATTATATCTCAATAAAGCTGCCATTAAAAAACTTTTATCTACAAAAACAGGCAGTAGGCTGGATTTGGCATGAGAGCATTTGCTCTATAGGATAAAGGTATAAGTACTCTTGGAGATATTATTTATATTATATGTATATAGCAGTTATATACCTATACAGGATTTCATCTGTATACGTTTTTGTTGTTGTTTATTGAGACAGAGTGTAACTCTGTCACCCAAGCTGGAGTGCAGTGGCACGATCTCGGCTCACTGTAACCTCCACCTCCCAGGTTCAAGCGATTCTCCTGCCTCAGCCTCCCAAGTAACTGAGATTGCAGGCACCCACCACCATGCCCAGTTAATTTTTTTGTATCTTTAGCAGAGATGGTAAGATGTAATTTTAGTTTCACTGTGTTGACCTGGCTGGCCTTGAGCTCCTAACCTCATGTTCCGCCTGCCTTGGCCTCCCAAAGTGCTGAGATTATAAGCATGAGCCACCACACCTGGCTTCTGTATATGTTTATTAATATTTGTGTCTTTCTTTATAAATGTTATAAGGGGTACAGGTTATATACAGAATTCTTTTAGAGCAATGCATTTATACACAACCATATCTGTATACATATACATGTATAATAGCTTAATAAATATTTTTATTAATACAAGTAGCCACAAGTTTTGTTTCTGTTTTTAAACTATGAATACTAAAGTGACTGACAAAACCCTCAGAGAAAATGTTGGTATTTCATGCTTTATCAGCTCTTGGTAATCAAGTTGCACCATGGCCATATAAGCTTTTTCTACTATTTTACAACATATTCTTAAGTAACCACAATGAAATTAGAGACAAAAATAATTCAGAGACAGAAGATGTACAGTATTCCCATATTAGGTAAAGCAGAGGTCAGCAAGCTATGGACAATCAGGGTAGCTGCCTTTTTTTTTTTTAGGTGAAACTTATATAAGATGAAATTAACTATTTAAATTATACAATTCAGTAGTATTTAGCACTACTAAATGAATGAATTATACAAATCAGTAATATTTAATATTTAAAATCATATGCAACCACTATGTCTATCCAGTTCCAAAACATTTTCATCACCCCTAACGGTGACTCCATACCCATGAAGCAGTCAGTCCCTATTTCTATCTCTCTCCAGTCCTTAGAAACCACTGATCTGCTTTCTATCGCTATAGATTTATCTATTCTGGATATTTCATATAAATTGAACCATATAAAATGTGACATTTTGTGTCTGGCTTTTTTTCACTTTGCATGTTTAAGAGGTTTATTCACATACTAGCATGTAGTCCATTCCTTTTTATCACTGAGTAATATTCTTTTGTATGGGTATGCCACAATTTGATCATCCATTCATCTGCTGATGGTCATTTGAGCTGTTTTCAGCTTTCGGCTATTGAGAATAATACTGCTATGAACATTTGTGTACAAGTACTTGTTCAAATATCTGTTAGCAATTCTTTTGGGTATATACCTTGGAATGGAATTGCAGGGTCATATGGTAATCCTATATTTAACTTTTTGAGGAACTGCCAAACTGTTTTCTACAGTGGCTGTACCATTTTACATTCCAACTAGTAGTGTATGTGGTTCAAACTTCTCTGAATCCTCCCGAACACTTATTTTTATAAATATAATTTCACTAGAACACAGCCATACTTACTTATTTATGTACTATCTATGGCTACTTACACATTATAACAGCAGAACTGAGTAGCTGTGACAGAAATCTTATGACCCGTCAAGCCCAAACTATTTACTCTCTGATTCTTTAAAGAAAATGTTTGCTAACCGCTGAAGGTAGAGGTTGTGCCAGAAAATTGCAGGAAGTGTTTTTACTCCATCATTCTAAAGGTTCATGGGTCAGTTACTGGTTTGCTAAATTTAATCAGTAAGGAAATTTGGGACAGCAAGATTCAAGCTCAAATAGGAGGTTACCCTAACTGCAAGTCAAACATAAAGGAGATAGATAGCTAGACCTCTTATATTATGTATAAACCATGATTACTGTACTTAACAGCCAGCATAAAAATCCAGTGAAACCTTCAATCGTCAAAAACAAAGGATATCATCATGGTTTACCACAAGAGCTTTTAGACAGTTTATTTAGCAAACACTTCAAGAAAGAAAAATGAAGGGGCACTCAAAAGGCAGAACTTTCTAAGTAGATCATGGAGTAGACATTTAATAAGTACTTTCCAGCATTCAGTCTCTTAAACCTTTAGTGGTATGAGTTTTAGATCATTATTTATCACTGTTCAGGTCTCTGGCTCCTTTTTTGCCTCCAGTTATTTATTCTCAATCAATATTAAGAACCAATGGCAAAACCATACTTCCTTTCATTTATCTGTAGCTATAAAGATTCTCGCTTTGGCTCACCAGCTTGAATTCAAATGTTAAATGAAGTCTCAACTATTTGTAGGGAGTCTCTATTTGTCAGCATTTCTAAAATCCAAGCATATTAACTTTGACTTTTGTATTACAACGCTATAGTTAAATGATAATACAACTTGGAAAAGTGTACACATTCAAGATTATACAAAAGGCTTGAATTAAAAGACAAACTTCAGAAGCTCAACTAAATATGATCTTTATATAGATTTGACATGAATGGGAATTTACACCTCGTTAGAAATAAACAGCAGTGTCTTCTTATGACAGGAGTCATAAATCACACAGAGTAATCTGTCTACCAGAATCCCTGTCTACTGGAGGTACATGTAGAATTCATTCTCTAAACAAGAAAAGGTATAAGTTTGTTTTCACATACTACATATTCAACATCCACATGCACTTTTAGCAAACCTTTTCTGAAATGCAAATTTATCTTCAACGTTATAAAACTTTGTTGTTTTATACCTAAATTTATAATTTATCATTTTGTAATTTATACTTAAATTTATAATTTTGAAGGAAATTTCACAAAACTTCTCTTTCCCCAACTCATATAGCATCACAAGTAAAGTAATGTAGTGTAGCCCACTTCATGGCTCTGGTCACAGGACATACAAGAAAGTGATAGAGCTACTTGAAGATCATGGTGAAAAGGATATAGTCAGATGAAAAAGCACTATCAGAAAGATTAAACAAGTAAATTACATGAGTTACTACTTACCTAACTATGTATAATTATATAAACTGGAGTACTGTTCACTCAAGAATTTTAAAGACACACAAGTGAGAATTCAGAGTTACATTTTATACAGGTGTGACTTGCCATGATTTATGGCCATTCTACCAAAGGGCTGAGGAACTGCCAACAAAATGCCTACCTACCCACCCCCAACATTAACTACAAATATCTATAGAACCACAAACTAGAATGTTTAACCTCAATATTGGGAAAGTTTATAAAATCTGTCCCCCCACAAAAAAACCAACAAATGCAGAATCAACAGAAACAAACCATTGTCATAAGCTTCTGGACAAAAGACTCATAGGTTTTGCAAAGGAAAATCATCCCTGATTAAAAATATTTTTTTTGAGGGGATCAATATACCTAAGGAAAATAAATTAGCTAGAGACGCATAATAAATATTTAGATCTTAAATAGTTTTAAACCTGTATTCTCCAGGACTCTAGGATACAGAGGTACTTCAGAGGTTCTGCAAATACCTAATTTGAGAATAATTTTTTAAATACTTTATTTAAAAAGCTGGAGTGAAAGCTAAGAACTATCAACACACACACCTGACTATGTTAGATACTAAATATATATATATTGTTGAAGACCACCTACTCACTAACTTGTTTCAGCAGGTCAACTACTATTTGCTTAAAGTACAGAATAAATCTTTTTCCTGCCATTTCTGTGCATACATTAAAATTCTCCAAGATAGGTACATGCTTAGGAAAGCCACAGCTCCCCTCTTCTTCAAGGATATGCATTTCTGTTTGTATTACTCTGTTCTCATGCTGTCAATAAAGACACACCCGAGACTGGATAATTTATAAAGAAATAGAGGTTTAATAGACTACAGTTTCATATGGCTGGGGAGCCCTCACAATCATGGTGGAAGGGGAAGGAGGAGCCAAGGCATGTCTTACATTGTGGCAGGCAAGACAGCTTGTTCAGGGAAACTTCCATTTATAAAGCCATCAGATCTCGTTGAGACTTACTCACTACTACAAGAACAGTATGGGGGAAACCACCCTCATGATCCAATTATCTCCACTTGGCCCTGCTTTTGACACATGGGCATTATTACAATTCAAGGTGAGATTTGGGTGGGGACACAGCCAAACCATATCATTGTTCATATAAAAATTTGTAAGATGTATAATGCGATGGCATATGTGCCTAATGCTTGCCTGGCATCAAATTGAGTGCCTGCACATCTGTTCAACTATTTTTTGTCATGTTTAAGAATCAATTATAAAATAACAAGTGACATTAATACATTATAAGAAATTAAAGATTACATTACAATTAATGCACTTGTGAGTTTTGTTTCACTATTCTTTTGTCATGTTATAAGAATCAGTTATAGAATAACAAGTGACATTAATATATTATAAGAAATTAATACATTACATCACAATTTATGCCCCTGTGAGTTTTGAATGTTTCTTTTATATTTTTGTTAAAGAATATAAGCACTTGTCAGATATTGTCAATGATTCAATTTCAAAATAAAAGTTTCCTACTATTCTTTCAAGTTTTAGGATCAATTAAGTAATGATCTATAAGATAAGCTATTAATAATTGTTGCCATTTAGAACTATTTATCTGTATGAATGAAGATTTTCTCCATACTATGCATCAAAATCAAAATACAGAAATATAATTGATGTTGAGACAGATACAGGATGTAACTATGATCTATAACTTTTTATTTCGAATTTTGGTGTTCATTAATTAATATCATTTAAATTTTATAACTTTGTAACAAATGATAAAAATTGGACTTATAAATTAAATTATACCAATTAGGTGAGTATTTACAGAGATTACAGGATAAATTTGGTGAACAATAGTAGAAATAACTTACAATGTGATATGTTCTGAGAAACTGTATAAGCTTAAAAGAAACATGGGAACATTTCCAGAAGATGTAAAAAAGTTTTTAAAAATACTGGGATTCTTCAATAAAGGCAAAGGAAGGATATTATTATTCTGAGTCACATCATTATGTAAATATTTGAGTTACAACATGGAATATTATATGTAGCTCTGGGAGCTTAAGTCATACCTTAAGACAGAATGGAAATAGAGAAATGATCAAAGGGATTAGCATAGGTACAGAAGGGAAGGTGGCAGTATGACAACAGATTAAAATGATGAGTGAGGTCTTTTTAGTTATGAAAGATGATGACTGAGATGGGATATTATCAAAGTCATACAAGAACATGAACAACATGGGGGCAGTGAGCCCATACATGTCTGTCAAAAGTACTGGAAGAATAGGAGTTCTGTCTGAAATTGCAGGGATTTGAGTTCAGGAAAGATAAATAAAAAAAGAAGGAATACTTTTTACGGTAGGCAATAAACTTAAAAGAATCTCAGAATATAGTTCAAAATACACATATAATGATTTTTTAAAGGTTCATTGATAATTGACCCATAATATTTTACTTGGGAGAACTAGGATGTATGGAGGTTATCCTAAACTAGGATGTATGGAGTTTATCCTAAATGTGAGAGGTTGGGGTTAGCAGAATCAATAATGCCATTCTATAATACATTCCTTAATGTCTCTGTTCAACTCAAATATAATAATAATTTGAAAGGTGCCTTGCAAAGGAACAAAGGTATCCATTCAGTTGGATACGTAGGGTTGGAAAATGAGCAAAGAGAACAACCAAGATAATTACATGGATTTCCCTGTTACATTTGTATATTTAACCTTTTGAATATCATATGGCTAAGAATTTGAGCCTGTTCAGGGAAGTCTCTAGAGTTAGAAATTTCTCTGAGCTACTAGTATATATTTATAATTTAAAACAATATGACAGGTTCATTTCTGATCAAGATGAAGTAACAGCCGGAAACACCCAAAACTGTTTTTTTTATTAAAAATAAAAACAAAAATAAAATATATAACAAAAGATTTTCAAGAACCTGAACATAAGGTAACAAAAGAGAATAACTCCCCAGAGACTGGAAACAAGTAAAATGAGCCCACTGGCTGCCCCAGCTTATTGCTGTGAGCGAGTTTCTAGGCTGCAGTGTAGGACAGAAATACTCAAGTGGCGATTAGCAGACTCTCTGAGTTGAGACAGAGCTGAGAATACAAGAAGATCAAGAATATTTAAAGTTTCTCCTCTCCAGTACCTCTGTACTAACAAATTGATGCTAACTTTGTATAAAATGATTCATTATAGATGGGTCTTATTCCAGGTATGCAAGGCTGGTTCAACATTAGAAAATCATTTAATATAATCTACCATATCAACAGGGTAAATAAGAACATCATGATCATACCTCTGTACTGGAGAGGAGAAAGCAGTACAGAAAGAAAATCCTGGAGCTCTGTAAAGATTCCCACTTGAGTATTTGGCAGAGCACTAATCAGTGCATGCATGTGAGGAAACTTCTACCCAAGGTCAGAGGGGAAAAAAATCCAAAAAGAATATAGAGAACAGTATCCAATGATCACACACAACCTAGTAATAACAGTTTTGTGTCACCTAGAATAGAAAAACTTATAATTCACTAGGCATTGAGTACAGTGCCTATCAGGGAGTTACCTTGGGAGTAGGGAATAATTAGCACTAGGCTAAGCTCTGCTCTGTTATCATATAACTAATTTTAAAAGCAATACCTGAAGGAATTAAACTGTTTCCTAGTAACTTGACTGCATCCTAGAACAAAGCTAAAGACTATTTATGGAATAAAAAAAATCTAGCACCCATAAAACTAAAAGCTTTTGTTCATCAATGGACACTATCAAGGGAATGAAAAGACAACCCATGGAATGGGATAAAATATTTGCATATCATCTCTAACAGGAGATTAATTCCAGAATATATAAATAATTCTTACAACTCAACATACACAAAAAACTTTAATAGTTATTTCTCCAAAAAAGATATACACAAATGGCCAATAAACACATGAAAAGATGTGCAACATCTCTAATCGTTAGGCAAATGCAAATAAAAACCACAATAAGATACCACTTTATACCCATTAGGATAGCTATTATTAAAAAAACAACAACAAAAAGAGAAAATAACAAGTGTTGACAAGGACATGGAGAAATTAGAACTCTTGTGCATTGCAGGTGGGGTTGTAAAATGGTACAGCTGCTGTGGAAAACAGAACAGTGGTTCCTCAAAAAGTTAAACACAGAATTCCCATATGATCCAGAAATTCTATTTCTACGTATATTGTCAAAAGAATCAAAAGTGGGGACTCAAATATACACTTGTACGCCAATGTTCACAGCAGTATTATAACAAAAGTCAAAAGGTAGAAACAACCCAACTGTCTATCAATAATAGATAAATGTATAAACAAAATGTAGTATTTTTATTTTCATACAATGGAATATTATTCAGCCTTAAAAAGCAATGACTTTCTGATATAATCTATAAGACAGACAAACCTTGAAAACATGCTAACTGAAAGAAGCCAATCATAAAAAAGCTCTGTGTATCATATGATTCCCTTAATACGAAATGTCTGTCATTGACAAATTTATTGAAATAGAAAGTAGATTGGTAGTTATCAGGGGCTAGGGATGGAACACGTGTGAAATGACTACTTAATGTGTAAGAGAAGAAGTGTGGAATGACTGCTTAATGGATAGAGGGTTTTTGGGGGGTGATGAAAATATTCTGGAATTAGTAGCAATGGTTCCACAGCACTGTGAATATACTAGAAATCACTGAATAGTACTGTCTAAAATGGCAAATTTAATCAACCTAGGTGCCTATCAATGGTGAATTGGATAAAGACAATGTAGTCCATATACACTATGGAATAGTAGCCATAAAAAAGAATGAAATCATGCCCTCTGCAGCAGCATGGGTGCAGCTGGAGACCATTATCCTAAGCAAATTAATGCAGGAACAGAAAACCAAATACCCCATTTTCTCCCTCATAAGTGGGGGCTAAGCATTGGGTATACATGGACATAAAGACAGCAATAATAGACACTGGTGACTACTAAATGGAGGAGGGAATTAACTACTAAATGGAGCACAGGAGTTGAATAACTATTGGATACTTTGCTCACTAATGGTGATTGGATCCAGTCCTCAGCAACATACAATATATCCATAAAACAAACCTGCACATGTACCCCCGAATCTAAAATGAAAGTTGAAATTATTAAAAATAAAATGTTGAACTTTACATTATGTAAATTTTACCTTAATAAAAAACTAACAAATTGACACTAACATTGTATAAAATGATTCACTATAAATTGGTCTTATTCCAGGTATGCAAGGCTGGTTCAACATTAGAAAATCATTTAATATAATCTACCATATCAACAGGGTAAATAAGAACATCATGATCATATTAACTGACACATAAAATGCACTTATTAGGCTGGGTGTGATAGCTCACATCTGTAATCCCAGGACTTTGGGAGGCTGAGGTGAGAGGATCACTTAAGCCCAGGAGTTTGAGACCAGGTCGGACAATATAGGGAGAACTTGTCTCTAGAATATATTAAAAAATAAAAAATAAGCCAGGTATGGTGGTGTGTGCCTATAGTTCCAGCTATTCTGGAGGCTGAGGCAGGAGGATTGCTTGAGCTTGAGAGGTAAGCTGCAGTGAGCCATGATCCCACCACTGCACTTCAGCCTGGGCAGCAGATCAAGACTCCATCAAAAAAGATTAAAAAATTAAAAAACATTTGATAAAGTCACACATTAATTTATGAAAAAAAATCTCTCAGTAATTAGCAATACAGAAATCCTTCAATTTGATAAAGTGTATCTACAAAGTTCCAACAGCTAATATCACAGTTAACAGCCAATCATAAAGGTCTGTGTATCATATGATTCCATCTCTGCCATCACTTGTAGAGTGATTCATGCATATACCAATGGAACAGAATAAATAACCCAGAAATGGACAGACAAAAATATGCCCAATCTATTTTTCACAGCAGCTTTATTGAGCAAAATTCACATACAGTGAAATTTGTTCTCTTAGATACACAATTTTTTTAATGTATTCACATAGTTGTTTCACCAATATCTAATTTTGAAATATTTTGATCACCCCAAAAAGAAGCCTCATATCCAGCAGTAGCCACTCCTTATTCCCCCCTTACACCAGCCACTGCAGTTACTAATCTAAATTTTGTCTTTATGAATTTTCCTATTCTGGACATTTCATATAAATGGAATCATATAATATGTAGCCTTTTGCATCTAGTTTGTCTAATTTAATATGTTTTAAAGGTTCATCCAAGGAGTATTATGTACAAAAAGACTTCTTTTCATGGCATAACTGATTTCAACAAAGGAGAAAAAGTAGTTCAATGGAGTAAGTATAGTCTTTTCAACAAATGATGCTAGAGCAGTTGAACACCTATAGACAGAAAGGAAAAAACTGCTGTTGAACTAACCTTCACTCTTACACAAAATTAAGTCAACATGAATTATGGACTTAAGTGTAAAATGCAAAACAACTAAACTTTTAGAAAAAAATATGAGCAAATAGATTCTAAAACTAGGCAAAGAGTTTTTAGATTTGGCACAAAAAGCATAATCTATCAAAACAAGTGGTAAGTTGGACTTTCTCCAAATTAAATATTTTGCTCTTTATAAGACCCTCATAAGGGGATGAAAAGACAAGCTACACACAGGAGAGAAATACTTGCAAGACCCATATCCAAGAGGAATAGTATGTTGAATACATAAAGGCTCTCAAAACTCAACAGTTAAAAAAATTCCATCAGAAAATGGAAAAGAGATTTGAAGAGTTATTTCACCTGAGGGTATACAGATGGCAAAATAAGCACATGAAAAGCTGTTCCACCACATTAGCCATTAGAAAATGCAGCTTCAAACCACAATGAGATATCACTGCACACCTATCTGTATGATTAAAACAAAAATTAGTAACAACACCAAATGCTGGCAGGGCTGTGGAGAAACAGAATCACTCATACATTGCTGATGAGAATGTACAATTGTACAGTTTCTCTGGATAACAACTTGGAAGTTTCTTATAAAACTAAACACACAACTACCATACAACCCATGAATTGCACTCTTGGGCAATAATCCTGGGAAATGGAAACTTATATGTATTCAAAAACCTATATAAAAATGTTCATATAAGCTCAAATCATTATAGCCAAAAAACTGGAAATAGATTAATGTACTTCAACATGTGAATGGTTAAACAAACCGTGAACAAATAACAGGAATAAATTCTCAATACACACAACAACTTGAATGTGCTCAGAATTGTGTTGAGTGAAAACAGCCAATCTCAAATGGGCATATATATATGCTATGATTCCTTTTGTAAAATAATCTAGAAGTAGGAAAATTATAAAGATAGGACAGATAAGTGATTGCTATGAGTTCAGTCCCATACTTTCAATCCCATCTTGTTGCCTTTTTGTACCACACATGCAACCTCTTCCCATACAAGGAAGAATTCATTGCATATTACTCATGTATAAGAAGTGTTATAGTACCTCCTTCAGGAAAAAATAAAATAACATCAGATGAAAATATGGATCTATACAAAGGAATGAAGAACACAAGAAATAATAATTACATAAATTTTTTTCTTATTGTGTATGCTATAAACCCTAAAACAACCACTAACATAATAAGAAATAAAGCTAATCATCCAACAAAAGCTTTGCAATATAATTATAATGACACTTAGTCAAAAAGAGTACAGGAAAAGATTAAAAGGGGAACAGAATACATGGATAAATAGAAAGCAAATGACAAGATAATAGACTTAAACCTAACCACATCAATTGTCACATTAAATGTAAGTGGTGTAAACACCTCAACTAAAAGGCAGAGACTGTCAGACTGAATTAAAAAAGCAAGATCCAACAACATACTTCTTAACAGGAAACAAATTTTAAATATAAAGGCATAAATGGGTTAAAAGTAAAAGGATGAAAAAAGATACACCACACTGGTACTAATCAAAAGAAAGCTGGAGCACTGACAGAAGTGCAAGGAGAAATAGACAAATACACAATTACATTCAGAGATTTCATGACTCATTCCTCCTTAATATTGATAGATTAAGTAGAGAAAACCAGTTTGGAGACAGAAGACTTTGCAAAAACACTATCAACCAAAGTAAACTACTTGATATTTATAAAACACTCAACTCAGCATTGAGGAATACACAACTGCCCAGTGAATATTTGCCAAGCTAGATCACGTTCTGGGTCATGAAACAAGCCTCAACAAATTTAAAAGAATGCAAGTAACACAAAGAAATGCTCCATTACCACAATGAAAATAAATCAGATGTCAAGAACAGAAAGACATCTAGAAAACTATTAAGTATTTGGAAAGTATATATTGTACTTCTAACTAACCCATAGGTCAAAGAGGAAATCAAAACAGAAATTAGAAAAGGTTTGAAAACTGAATGATGATGAATAAACAATATGTCATAATCAATATTTAGGGTGAAATTTATAGCACTAACTGCCTATGTTAGAAAAAAACCAAGAAAGTTCTCAAATCAATGACTCAATCTTCCAATATTAGATAAGTAGTAGAAGAACAACATATTAAACCAAAATAAGGAGAAATGTTTGTAAAAATTGACAATTGGATTCTAAAATTTTTAAGAAAATGTAAAGGATCTAGATGAGTCAAAATAATTTCAGAAAAGAACAATTACGGAGGACTTATGCTACTTTGGGACTTTATATAAAACTATAATAATCAAGATGGTATACTGTTGTGTAAAACAGGCAAATTTATGAATGAAACATAACAGAACTGAGAAGTAGATCTGCTCTTATATCATCAATTGATTTTCAATAAAGATGCCAATGCAATACACTGGAGAAAGAACTGTCTATTCAACAAATAATGCTGAAACAAGTGGATATCCATATGCAAAAAAAATAGACACAGCTTGGCCCTTACTACACATTGTATAAAATGTTAAGTCAATATGGATCATGGACCTAAATGTAAGAGCTAAAACTATAAAACTTTTAGATGAAAACAGAAGAAAATCTTAGTGTACTTAGGTTTGTCAAAGATTTCTTAATTATTATAAAACTCCAGAAATTACAAAAGGGGAAAAATCATTACACTGGATTTCATGAACATGAAAGATGTTTACTCTTCAGAAGACATCACTGTGAAAATGTAAAGCCAAGCCACAGATGGGGAAAACTATTTACAAAACATATATATGACAAAGGACTTGCACCTAGAATATATAAGGAACTCTTACAACTCAATAATAAGATGACAAAGAACTTAAAATTCAGCAAAATACTTGAAGGAACACTTCATCAAATAATATATTCAGATGGCAAATAAGCACATAAAAAGATGTTCAATATCATTTGCCATTAGGAGACCGCAAACTAAAACTTCTTACTATGAAATTATGCTGTACATCTAGAATGGCTACAATTAAAAAGACTCACAATACCAAGTCTCGGCAAGATGTGAAACAACTGGAATGCTTATACACTGCTAGCACTAGTGCAAAATTTGAAAGTTTGGCAATTTCTTAACGGGTAAACATATACCTACCATATATCCCAGCAATTCCACTGTCCTTTCATCTAAGAATAAAAGCATGTGTACACAAAAACACTTGTATAGAAATGTTCATAGCATTTATTTGTAATAGCCAAAAAGTGAAGACATGTTTATCAATAGTTGAAAGGAAAAATGAATTGTTACATATCTATACAATATACTGCTACTACTACACAATAAAAGAGAAATGAACTATTTATTTATACGACACCGTGGATGAGTGTAAAAATAATTATGCTGAGTAAAAGAAATCAGAAAAAAAGTTCATACTCTATGAATCCACTTATAAAAATTCTAGAAGCAAATGAATCTTTTTTGAAAGAAAAGCAAATCAATAGTTGCCTAGGATAGGAGGAGGTGTGCAGGGAAGGAATTGAGGGAATACAAAGGAAAACAAGGAAACTTTTGGGTATAATAGCTATATTTATTATTTAGTTGTGGTGATGGGTGAGTACACAAAACTGTAAACTTTGAATGTTCTTTAATGTATGTCAATACTTCAATAAAAGTACTAAAAACGAAGTAAAATGTGGCATAATCAACACAATCACAATGTTACTAGTAATTATATTTACTTTTAAGGATTCCTAAGTGTTTAACATCAAGTCACAAGGTGGCTGTTTCTAGCCAAAGGTCTAGGAAAATGGCAGCCGAGAAAGACAGAATACTTCAAATCACCTCCCTACTCCACCAAAACACCACAGATAAAACTGTGGCTCCATTCCCACCCCATCACCTTCAGCAAAGGCCAACTCGAAGTCAAAAAATAGCAGATGCTGGCAAGGTTGCAGAGAAAAAGGTATGCTTACACGCAGTTGGTAGGAGTGTATATTAGTTCAACCACTGTGGAATGCAGTGTGCTGATTCCTCAAAGAGCTAAAAACAGAATTACCAGTTGACCCAGTAGTCTCATTACTGGGTATATACCAAAAGGAATATAAATCATTCTACCATAAAGTCACATGCATGCAAATATTAGTGGCAGCACTATTCACAATAGCAAAGACATGGAATCAACCTAAATGCCCATCAGTGACAGACTGGATAAAGAAAATGTGGTATATATATATATGTATATATATATGTGTATATATATATATATGTATATATATGTATATATATATGTGTATATATATATATGTATATATATATGTGTATATATATATATATATATATATATATATATATATACCATGGAATACTATGCAGCCATGAAAAAGAATGAGACCATGCCTTCTGCAGGAACGTGAATAGAGCCGGAAGCCATTATCCTTAGCAAACTAATGCAGGAACAGAAAACAAAATACCGTATGTTCTCATTTATAAGTGGGAGCTAAATGATCAGAACACATGGTCACAAAGAGGGCAACAACAGACACTGGGAACTACTTGAGGGTGAAGAATGGGAGGAGAGAGAGGATTAGAAAAAAATAACGACTGAGTACTAGGCTTAGTATTTGGGTGATGAAATAATCTCAAACCCCAGTGACATGAGTTTATGTATATAACAAACCTGCATATGTAACCTGGAACCTAAAATAGAAGTTAAAAAAAAATCAGATCCCCCCTCCCAAAAAATCAAATGGAAATTTTAGAACTGAAAAAAATATACTTGCCAAATTGAAAACTCAATGTGTGGGCTCAACAGTAGAACCGAGAGAACAGGAGAAAAAAATCAATGAACAAGGAAATAGAACAATAAAGTGGGCAAACAATTGAGCAAACTGTGGTACATCCATAACACAGAATACTACTCAGCAATAAGTACAAACGAACTATTGATACAGGCAACAACTTAGATGGATCTCAAGGATATTGTGCTCAGTGAAAAACAAGTCAATCCCAAAAGGTCACATACTATATGATTCTTTTTATTTACTATTCTAGAAATAACAAAGTTTTAGAGATGGAAGCAAATTAGTGGTTGCCAGAGGTTACAGATAGTGAAGAACGGTAGGGGTAGGTAGCAAGAAAGTGATCTTTGTGGAGATGGAAGGATTTTGCATTTTTATTGGCTATACAAATCCTCAGAAGTGATTAAATGGCATATTATTTATACACACATTTAGCCAGGTGTGATGGCTCATGCCTGTAATCTTAACACTTTGGAAGGCTGAGGTGGGCAGCTTACGAGGTCAGGAGATTGAGACCATCTTGGCTAACACAGGGACCCTGTCTACTAAAAATACAAAATATTAGCCAGTTGTAGTGGCACACTCCTGTAGTCTCAGCTACTTGGGAGGCTGAGGCAGGAGAACTGCTCGAACCCACGAGGTGGAGGTTGCAGTGAGCCGAGATCATGCCCCTGCACTCCAGCCTGCATGAACAAAGTTCTGTCTCAAAAAACAAAGAATTTATATACACATTGTACAAATGTCAGTTTCCTGGTTTTGTTATTCCACACTAATTATATAATATATAACCATTGGGGAAACCTGAATGAAGGGTACAACAGACCTCTCTGTACTATATTTGAAACTTCCTGTATTTTTTTAAATAAAAGATTATGTTTAAAATATTTTAAAATAAAGAAGTTCAAAAAGAAAGAAAATTAAAATCAACACATTGCAAACAACTACAAATACAATTCAATGAACATCAATGATGGGTATGAATGATGGGTAAGATGCTGCAGGCTAGAGGAACATCACAGAATGGGAGAACAAAACCACTATACTGCAAAGTGATCCAAACTACATAGTACTGAATCATTGGTTACCAAAGAGAAATAGAACTAAGAGTTACTCTAATTCAACCATAGGTTACTCACCACTACAGAATAAGCATTTTCAAACCAGGAAACATTATCTTTTGTGTAACAAGGTAGACAGAACCTATATAAAATAATGCTGGCACATAGTAGGCCCTCAGTATATATTTGTTGAATGAACACATGAAAATGAATGAATGAATAGGTAAGCCAGTTCCCTTTGTATGTCTACCACTGTTACTACATTCTCTTATAGCCTTTAAGAACTTTTTTTGAGCTAGTGGTTGATATCAGAAAATTCTGGCTGTTCGGTAATAAATGATTGCTCCTCTTCTTAGGGTGGGGTGTTGACTAAATATTATTTCCTTCAGAAACAAAATAGTTTAAGAACTATTGTTCCAAAGCACTAATCTCTAATTTTTAGGCAGTGCCATACCTATGACAATTGGATTTGGGGATCTTATTCAAATCATTTTAAGTTAAAGTGACTTCAAATTAATTTTGTTTTGAGAATTTCATGCTAACCATTGAGAAGACTATAAATACCCTGGGATGCCACGCTAGATGACAAGATGTCAGAGTGATTGTGATGCCATCCAGAGAATATTATTCCTTAAATAAACAAAATGAGCTTAGCTGCAGTATTTTATAATAGAATCCTTTATACAAATATGGTAGAGGAGATTATCTGATAAAGGCTTTATTTGGGCAGCATTAATGAAGAAAGGTAAAGGGGAAAAAGTAGGAAATAGTTTTCAAAAATACAACAAAAACAAAGAAAAACAATGAACAGTTTTCCTTGTTGTCTTTCTTTTATTATGTAATACTTAATAGGGAATATCCAGAAGGACAGAAGGTATGAAGAATAAGGAATGGGCAGGGTGCCGTGGCTCACACCTGTAATCCCAGCATTTTGGGAGGCTGAGGCAGGTGGATCATTTGAGGCCAGGGCTTCAAGACCAGCCTGGCTAACATGGTGAAACCCCATTTCCACTAAAAATACAAAAATTAGCAGGCGTATTGGTAGACAACTATAATCCCAGTTGCTCAGGTAATTGAGGCACAAGAATTGCTTGAACCCAGGAGGCAGAGGTTGCAGTGAGCTGAGATTGCACGACTGCACTTCAGCCTGGGTAACAGAGTGAGACTGTGTCTAAAAAGAAATAAAAATAAAAATGAATAGGAGTGGTAGTGGTGGAAGAAAACTAAGATAAGGAAGGATAAGAGCTCTATGAGCAAAGTTCATTGCTAGACCAAAATAGTAGTCAGGAGGAAGGGTGAGGAAGTATATATACTTTCCTTTGGTCTAATCTAATTATCCCCTCCTTACCTCAATAATGTCCCTTCTGCCCAACTCACCCTTCCTGGTTAGCTTATCTCTTATCTCTCTTATCTCTACTAATACCTAATTAAAATTTATTATAGCAGAGTCTTCCCAGACTAGCAGGTCAATGCTAGTCTGGTTTTCTAAAGGGAAGATCAATGTAGCTGATGGATGAAATTAAATTAAAGTCTAAAGCCTCAAACTCATTGGCTTATTTTAAATCTTACATTTGGATACTCACCCATCATCATATCCCTTTTAGCCACGGGGCACTAACGCTAACTGATGTGTCAGATGGAGAACTCCAAACCATGTTGCTCTGGGGAAATTTGCCTAACGTTCCTCAAATATGAGGGGCTAGCCTTAGTGCTCACAGGCACTATAATGAGTGAAGTATCTCTAGTTCTAGGTCCAAACATAATGTATCAAGCCACTGATCGTTTATTCAGTAAGTGAGGCCATTTAAATGTTTAATAATTTACCTTCATTATACTGCAGAAGTTGAGGTCACATAAGGCGGCAGTTGCAGCATTGCGTAGGCATAATTCATAGTTTACCATTCAATCTGGATACTTCACTTGCATTGCCATATATCTGAACTGATAAATCTGATTATCTCTAGAGAGCATACCATTTTCTCCCTTCGGAAAACATTTTTCATTTACCAATAAACATCTCATCAGAGGCATTTGAAAACCCACCAAATGTATATTCCTGTAATAGACATTTAGATACAAAAGCAAAAATAATAAAAAGCAAATTTCTCTCCTTCTGAAAGGTTAGTCTAAAATGGATATACTGACATGGTCATATGCAAAACAGGCTGACTACTAAAGCTGAAGAAATCTCCCTTACTCTTATCAAGGCCTAGATATCCTGCCTATTTCTGGAAAATACTTTTACACCTTAAATGAATTGATGCAAAGACATAGGAGGTTGTTTTCTACCAATTATCTTTGTAAACCTTATATTCAATCATGAGCTCCTAAAAGCATCAAACTAGAAACTTTTCCCCAAAGCCCAATTCAAAGCCATAAGATGGTAGTATCACCACTGTATTTTTCACAGACCACAACTAATCCAAAATCATTCCTATTTTTCTGGGAAGAAGGTGACATGAGGGTTTTTCTAACAGTAAAAGTAGTTCCTTTGGCCCAAACGACCTGTGCAAAGAAATACGCATTTTCCATTTCCATCATTATGAAGGATACAATCTTTCCTAGGAACATCTGAAAGACCAAGAGTTTTAATTATTGACTTTACTGAGCTCTAATGACATCAACTTTTATTAATTTCATACTTCAATAGAGTGTGAAGGGAAATCACCTTTCCTCTTTCTCCTCTCATTTCTACTCAGTTCAGGTGGCTTAATAAATGTATTGATTAGCCATTAATTTTTCTTCATCTTAAAAATTAATTTGAAAAGTAAATTTGCAAAAAACACTTGCTTCTATCTGGACATGGGCTGAGTGCTCATGATGCTTGGGCTGTCCACAGTCCATACACCTGAATTATGCACATGCTGTACCGAGTGTGACAAAATGCTTTATTTAGCTAGCTGGAGACAGGTGTTTCACACTGAGGAGTTCAGTGCTTCCCATAGAAACAATGCCCCTGTGAATAGTCAATAAATCTTTATGAAAAGCCTTCATCACAGAAGGAAAAAGAGAAAGACGAGTGAACCAAGAGAGGACTGGTTGGAAGCTTCTATGACTGTTTTGGGAAGAAAGACTTACTGGAGAACAAAGGAAATGTCTGCAACTTTTCCAGTAGAGAGGGATGGGGACTGACAGAAGCGGTCACCAGTCATTCTGGAATAAAGGAGTTTGAGCAGTCACTTCAAAACTTTGGCATCTTGACTACTATTCCCTGAAAATTCACAACTTTCCCTTTGTAAAGCATGATTACTTTCTACTGTCACCACTAAAACATCTATTTTTAAAATGTATGAGCCAAGGTTACATATTAAATATATATATGGACACCTCACCATTCCAGATAACTTATCCATCACCTTCAAGTACTCAAAATTGGGCAAGAAACTAGAGGAGAGCCAAAAATATAGATTCTAAGAATGAATGTAGAGTAAACTTAAGTTCTTTACCCATTAAAAACATAAATTAGGGTTAGGGATCTCATAAGAGGACTCTCTATGTTCTAATTCAATGCATAATCACTCTTAAGATTGTGTCTAAAAGTAACAAGCATATTTATTTGGTTTCCAGGGGTACAAATGATTAGGAGGAGAGCAGCTGACAGACACATCAAGTAGTAACGGCTGACACCAGTGAAAGAGATTAAAGAAGTATAAAAAGCAGATATGAAAATTTAAAAGCATAGCAGTCTGGGGACATTTAGTGTAGGGCAAATAGTCCTATTCCTATTAAATGTCCCCAGTATAATAATTTTATAAAGCAAAGGACAATATGATGTTTATAATGATGACAAAACTCAAGCCTTGTCCTGATATTTTCATCTGATAATATTATGTGAACAGCTCCAAGCAGGTGGTCTTCTTGGGGCAGTGTGATACAGTGGGCGAAAAACAAGGCACTTACTAGTTATATGTCAGTTAATCATTTAGTCCAAGATGTTTTATCTGTAAAATGTGTATAGTACTACTTCCTTCACAGGAATGTCATAAGGACAAAATAAGATACTGTATGTAAAAGTACTTCATAAACTATAAAGTGCTAAATAAATGATAACTCTCCATCTTCTTTGTTCTGCTTCCTCCAAAATGTGACTAGAAGAACCCATAGTGGTTATCTCAGCTTTTTCATCATCTTCTGGGCTTTCCGCTTTAAGATATCTTTCTTCCTCTTTTATTTGCAAGGAATTATGATACCATCACTTTAGCTATGCCTGAACCCTACAGGCATCCTTGATTATTTCTTTTCCATTTATATCTAAGCAATGACCTGTATGTCTTCCAAACCTCTCTTATAGCTTTCCTTCATTTGACATTCCTTCTGATATACCCTCATTGCCCAGAGTGTTAGAGCCTCATCTCTAACTTGTTCCTGCATCTAGTTTCCCCTCCACTCATTTGAGCTTTCCTATATCTGCTTTAAATATGGCTTTGTGTATGTCACCCCCTAAATCAAAAACTTTCACTGGCTTCCCAGTGCCCTCAGGATAAAATCCAAACCCATCAAACTGGCATTTATAAAACCCCATGGGAGGAATTTCTTACAAGTCTCAAGAAAAGCTGTGCTGCTTCTTTTGAGAAATGAGTTCGTTTTTATCTTAGGACACCTACAACTCTTATAACTAACATTTCCTTCCTTGATCAGTCTTATAAGAAGCTGGGTCAAATTCAGGGCACAATCATAAGTCTCCAATGCTGTATACTTGGTGTACTAACCTTACCCTGGCCTCATTTTGTTTCTTATAATTATTTTCCCTTCATATCCACTTCCCTGTCAATTTGTTAATCCTGTTATAGTATGTATTTCTTGGTAAACCAACTGATATCCTTGTTGGAATGAGGCAGAGTACAAAAATGGTATTGTGAGACCAAAGAAAACATATGACCTTATGAATATAAGTGGAAAAGAGGCTGGATAACAAGAGAGGGGGCAGGAATGAGGATGAGAATGAGGATCTTTACTTACGTGAAGTATTAGTTCAATTGCAAGGAAAATAGAGAGCCCTATGTGGGAATACTTACTATGAAAAGTTGTAGTGAGCTAACATGGAAACAAGTGAAGCATTTATAATATCCAATCTGTTTCTGATAACATCTCTGAAACGGGATGTTCTACTACTAGCCTTTTCTTAAAATACTTTACCAACCAAAAATTTAATGAAGTCAAAGCTACACAAAATGATGATGACATACGTTTGTAGTGCTTTGCTTTTTTTTTTTGTACAAAAAGGCTTTTATAAAACCCCATGGGAGGTTTGTACAAGGCCTTTTTCACACGTAGAATCTTATTGTACTGTTCCGACTATACTAGACTGTTCTTTCCTCTGGTACAGAATCCATTCACGCTAGCAAGAATCTGTGGCAAGCAGCATTCTCCAGATCTAGGGAGAGATCTGGAGAAATCTTTAAAGACGTGGTATTTGCCATAATACAGTCTTAAGGTATGTTGTTTGCTCCTCTCTCTCAATCCTCCCCTGCTGGCATTTCCCCTTGTTTTCTAAATCACCATGCTGTACCATGTCAATGTCAGTCTGATCTCTTGACCCATTTTTATGTTGAGCCTTTTTTCAGACACACTATCCAACCCTCCCCTTCCTTATCCTTATTCCCCAATCCCCAAAAACAGCCTTCAACTTCTTTGCATGCCTGAGCCACTCCCTCTCCAACCTCTACCTTTCCAAGAAGGCACTTGTTTTGAAGCATTTCAGCTATGAAGACCACCCACCATGGGGCTCACTTATTGTTCTCATTCCATATTGTACCGCACCAACTTGTATCTTCAGACTGCAAACACCTCAGAGAAAGGTTTTCTCCTTTGTTTAGTGCAATCAACCTATTGTAAAACACTGTGTATACTTACAGACTATCACTAATGCGGTTCTTCCTGGGTTTCACTGGAATTATCCACTGAGTCATGTGACTGCATTTGAGCATCATTTGTCCTTCCCTGAATTATTTGGGGCCTTCTTCCAGACTTTTTTAAAAGTAAAAAATTATCACTTTGTGCTTTCAGGAGAGCTGTCAGTCACACATCTGAACATACATGCTTTATCTTGCTTTATTCTATTTCTTACAGATAACAATATCATATTTAATATCCTTCAAGAGGCTGCTACAATGGTAAAATACAAAGGCATTTTCCCTCTGGCTAATCTACAGATGATCTTATTCACTCCTACTGTATCGAAAAATGACACTGGACCTTTTGGAATTGAGTATATCCCAGCTATCATTAGTTACAATGCTGTATCGGGGAATGATGCTGGTTTAAAAAAGGAAGTCATTGATTTCCCTAGAAAAAAAGAGGAAAGAAATCTTAAAATATACAAAATTACTGAATAATAAATCCAGTTTTTCAATTAATGCAAATGTTTAATGACTTGAAGTAACTTAACGATCAAAATGCATTAGAGGATAAATGATCTCAGACAGCACATAAATTCTTGTGTGGAACCAGGAGTCAGATATAACCTCAAATCCCCAACTTGAACAATTGGTTTCATAAGTATCCAAATGGGGGAAAAAAAGATGTGCTCTCCATCTGTTTTTTTTTTTTTTTGAGATGGAGTTTCACTTTTGTTGCCCAGGCTGGAGTGCAATGGTGCGATCTCAGCTCACTGTGATCTCTGCCTCCTGGGTTCAAGGATTCTTCTGTCTCAGCCTCCCAAGTAGCTGGAACTATAGGCACATGCCACCACACCCAGCTAATTTTTTGTATTTTTAGTAGAGACAGGGTTTCACCATGTTGGCCAGGCTGGTTTCAAACTCCTGACCTCAGGTGATCAGCCCACCTTGGCCTCTGAAAGTGCTGGGATTATAGGTATAAGCCACTGTGCCCAGCCTCCAAACTTGTTTCCTTATGTTTGCACTTAAGCATTGCTCAAAAAATGTTTGCGTTGTAATATAAATGTTGTTCCCAGTGCTAAACAATAGTGAGAAAGTTCAAATTAGGGGAACTGAAGAGGAAGAAGCAAGCACACTAAGATAATCTACAAATTCTATAAGAACATAGACAGCTAACACCTTGACACTGAATCTTTTTTCTATAGGATCATCTAGTCCAAGACCCCAATTTCTCCCATCTCATGGGCAATAGTCTTACCCTCTACCCAACTGGAACTTTTGGCTTATGCTCAATTGTCTGGATGAATTACAATGCTTAACCCTTGCTTTTTGTGTATAAAGATGAAGATGAACACCTCTTGAAGCCTATATCTGACGTTTGAAAGTAGCTTTAAAGGACACTTACAAAGAAGAGCAAATGTAGTAGCAGAACTGGAGGAATATAAACATGAAATATTTTAGCAGGGCCTTCATCCAGGATACGTTTCAACATAAACCCTACTTCTGAGTGATGCACAATAAAAATCCAGACAAACTGCTTGAGCATTATGACTCCATAATGAAAAGATTCCATACAGAGACTGAACCCATATGGAGAGCGATATACAAAGTATATTAAACCTATTCTCTCATCAATGCGTGACAATACAAATACATTAGGACAGGTGTAAATTCTATTACCACTGTCTCTTAGTGAACATTTCAGAGATGTATGGCTAATAGAAAATAAAATATGATGTGACAGGTGAAGTCAGGATGATTAAAATTTGGATTATTAAAGTGACATCTTGACACAATATCCATAATGGCTTCATTATGAAAGTTCAGCTTTCTGTTCATAATACTTTATTTATAGTACCCCTCTGTGCAGAATAAAATGTGTAAGATTTTCCTTCCTTATGAACATGTTGCTGCTAAGCAGCTAGCATCGTATCTGCTGGGATGAAGTGAGAATATCTTTTTAGTTATAAAGAAAGAGATATGAACTACATTAGGTCCTTACTGTATACCAGATGATAACTTCTATTTCCTAAATAAATACATTAGAATGACTTAATGTTGAACACTCAGGATCATGCAATCAATATTATTCAAAAAAGAGACATTTCAACTAACGCTTAAACCTTGGAATTAAGTTGGCTAAACGAAAGTTAAGTGTGAGCTATCACACCTGACCAACCAAGAGGAGCCAGCACCCCCTTTTCTTTACTAAATTATTTGCAGCACCTACCTTAATTATTAAAGATACATAGCTTAACTATTACGTTTCTTCTTAGTCCAACAGCATATACTAGAACTTTCTCATGGCACATAAATTTTACATTCAGAGAAATGAGAAAATCAAAAGAACCAGAAGACTAACAAACACTGGGAATGAGAAAAGAAACTCAAATACAGCTAAGAGTTCACTAATTGATCACCCCTTAACTGACCTTCCTGTTTCTTTGGTTTTAGTAGAATATTTTTTATAATTAGTGTATTGCTATAAATAATATTCCCAACCCATAGATGAGACAAGAAAACAAGTGAGCTCACCTCATGTTGCCAATGGTAAATCTGCAAGTGATCACAACCTAGTAGTAAAGAGGAAAGGTTATAAGTTTTGTCCTCTTCTTTTCCCCACAAAGCAGATATAAGACAAGATATCTGTATTATAAACTAGCTGGTATGGAATTGGGAACAGAAAAAAAATTGCTGGTGTAAGTTTATTGTAGTAATGTAGTCCGTTGCAGTCAGTGCAGCAAAGCATCATTTCCATAGAGCATTCAAGAGAAGACGGAAATATCTGCGTCTTTGTAATGGGCTTTTACTTGAATAAAATTAAAAAATGTTCTGACAATGAAAATCCTAAGCACAGAAATGACTTAGAAGGAGGTTACAAAATTTAATTCCCAAAGCCCCTTTAAAAATGAGATATCCATCTTTCCAGAAAAGTTTAGGTAGAGTTGAGCCTACAGGGAAGAAGATGGATGAGGCCTCTTCAAATCTCTGCAGCCCTATAACTCCAAAAAGGCCCTAAATTTTGTTCTACTTCACAGATGGAATAAGGTAAATGTGCTGCTTATAATCACCATTCTGATCCAACCACAGATGCTGATTTTTGCTATTTGATGCTCATAAAGCACCACTTGGTAGTTCCTCCAATACATAAAAAATGCAATTATAAATCTTCTGAATACCAATATCTGGAACAAAATGGGAAGAAGGAGGAAATATCCTGGTGAATAGGAAAAAAAAGAACACATTATGTGTTCAATAAAGAATTTAGAGTTACTTCTTCAGGAGAAAAATAAACTATAAGAAAAATAAAACTAACTCATTTTATTTTGTCTATTCTGACAGAAGTGATGGCCCCCTCTCCCCAACCAAAGGAAAAAAAAAAGAAAAAGAAAAACAAAACCTTAGTGAGAGGAAGTTTCTAAAAGGACACACTGAGTCATAATGAGCTTTGGAAAAACAGTGATTTTTCAGAAACTAATATCCTATTAGGCCTTATGTCAGTGGAGAGTTACATGTGTTATTTGTATGTAGTTCAGTGTTCTTAGAGATCTAGGGACTCTTTACTTATCTCTGGGCCTCAAAAGGTCTTTATCAGTTCTTTTCCTGCAGCCAGAAAGATACTAATCAAGTCATAACAAACACCATGGTCCTACTTCAGAACCAATGCCGGATAGTCTAGACCTGAATCTCAACTCTCAGCCGGCTGCTTTCTTGGTCTTGCCTACTCTATAAAATCACCTTGTATTAGGAGCACCCAGATATATAAAGCAAGTTCTTAATGACCTACAAAGAGACTTAGACTCCCACACAATAATACTCAGAGACTTTAACACTCCACTGTCCATATCACACAGATCAATGAGACAGAAAATTAACAAGGATATTCAGGACTTGAACTCAGATCTGGACCAAGCAGACCTAATAGACATCTACAGAACTCTCCACCCCAAATCCACAGAATATACATTCTTCTCAGCACCACATTGCACTTACTCTAAAATTGGCCACATAATTGAGACTACATCAACCCTCAGCAAGTGCAAAAGAAGGGAAATTATAATAAACAGTCCCTCAGACCACAGTGCAATAAAATTAGAACTCAGGATTAAGAAACTCACACAAAACTGCACAACTACATGGAAACTGAATAACCTGCTCCTAAATGACCACAGGAAAAATAATGATATTAAGGCAGAAATAAAGATGTTCTTCAAAACCAATGAGAATGAAGTCACAAGTTGCCAGAATCTCTGGGACACATTAAAATCAGTGTCTAGAGGGAAATTTATAGCACTAAATGCCCACATGAGAAGTGAGGAAAGATCTAAATTGACACCCTAACATCATGATTGAAAGAACTAGAGGAGAGAGATCAAACAAATTCAAAAGCTAGCAGAAGACAAAAAATAACTAAGATCAGAGCAGAACTGAAGGAGATAGAGACACAAAAAACTCTTCAAAAAATCAATAAATTCAGGAGCTGGATTTTTGAAAAGATCAACAAAATAGACTGCTAGGCAGACTAATTAAAAAGAAGACTCAAATAGATGCAATAAAAAATGACAAAGGGGATATCACCACTGATTCCACAGAAATACAAACTACTATCAGAGATTACTGCACTTAAATTAGTAAATCTAGAAGAAATGAATGAATTCCTGGACACTTACACCTTCTCAAGACTAAACCAGGAAGAAGTTGAATCCTTGAATAGACCAATAACAAGATCTGAAGTAGAGGCAGCAATTAATTGCCTACCAACCAAAAAATGTCCAGGACCAGACAGGTTCATAGCCAAATTCTACCAGAGGTACAAAGAGGAGCTGGTACCACTCCTTCTGAAACTATTACAAACAATACAAAAAAAGGGAATCCTCCCTAACTCATTTTATGATACCAGCATCATCCTGATGCCAAAACCTGGTAGAGACACAACTAAAAAAGAAAATTTCAGGCCAATGTCCATGATGAACATAGATGTGAAAATCCTTAATAAAATACTGGCAAACTGAATCCAATAGTACATCAAAAAGCTCATCCATCATGATCCAGTCGGCTTCATCCCTGGGATGCAAGGCTGGTTCAACATATGCAAATCTATAAATGTAATCCATTACATAAACAGAACCAAAGACAAAAACCACGATTATCTCAATAGATGCAGAGAAGGCCTTCAACAAAATTCAACAGCCCTTTATGCTAAAAACTCTAAAAAAATTAGGTACCAATGGAATGTATCTCAAAATAATAAGAGCTACTTATGACAAACCCACAGCCAATATCATACTGAATGGGCAAAAACTGGAAGCATTCCCTTTGAAAACTGGCACAAGAGAAGGATGCTCTCTCTGACCACTCCGATTCAACATAGTATTGGATGTTCTGGCCAGGGCAATCAG
Organism: Callithrix jacchus; assembly: GCF_049354715.1. Classification (NCBI taxonomy): domain Eukaryota; kingdom Metazoa; phylum Chordata; class Mammalia; order Primates; family Cebidae; genus Callithrix; species Callithrix jacchus. The sequence continues at coordinate 67,008,415 of NC_133524.1, read as the reverse complement.
GCAAGAAAAATAAATAAAGTGCATTCAATTAGGAAAAGAGGAAGCCAACTTGTTTCTGTAGATGACAGGATTGTGTATTTAGAAGAACCTATCATCTTAGCCCAAAATCTCCATAAGCTGATAAGCAACTTCAGCAAAGTCTCAGTATATAAAATCAATGTGCAAAAATCACAAGCATTCCTATACACCAATAACAGACAAACAGAGAGCCAAATCATGAGTGAACTTCCATTCACAATTGCTACAAAGGGAATAAAATTCCTAGGAATACAACTAACAAGGGATGTAAAGTACCTCTTTAAGGAGAACTACAAACCACTCCTCAAGGAAATAAGAGAGGACACAAATTGATGAAAAAACATTCTATGCTCATGGCCATACTGCCCAAAGTAATTTACAGATTCAATGCTATCTCCCTCAACTTTCTTCACAGAACTGGAAAAAAACACCTTAAACTTCATATGGAACCAAAAGAGACCCTGCATAGCCAAGACAATCCTAAGCCAAAAAAAAAAAAAAAAAAAAAAAAAAGCTGAAGGCATCACACTACCTGATTTCAGACTACACTATAAGGCTACAGTAATCAAAACAGCATGGTACTGGTACCAAAACAGAGATATAGACCCACGGAACAGAACAGAGGCCTCAGAAGTTATGGTCCACATCTACAACCATCTGATCTTTGACAAACCTGACAAAAACAAGCAATGGGGAAAGGATTTCCTATTGAATAAATGGTCCTGGGAAATCTGGCTAGCCATATGCAGAAAGCTGAAACTGGATCCTTTCCTTATACCTTATATAAAAATTAACTCCAGATGGATTAAAGATTTAATCATAAGACCTACAAGAAAACTCTACAAGAAAATCTAGGCAAAATCGTTCAGAACATAGGCATAGGCAAGGACTTTATGACTAAGACGCCAAAAACAATGGCAACAAAAGCCAAAATAGACAAATGGGATCTAATTAAACTTAAGAACTTCTGCACGGCAAAAGAAACTATCATTAGACTGAACAGGCAACCAACAGAGTGGGAAAAATTTTTGTAATCTACCCATCTGACAAAGGACTAATAACCAGAATCTACAAAGAAATTAAACAAATTTACAAGAAAAAAACAACCCCATTGAAAAGTGGGTGAAAGATATAAACAGACATTTTTGAAAAGAAGACATTTATGCACCTAACAAGCATATGAAAAGAGCATATCATCACTGGTCATTATAGAAATGCAAATCAAAACCACATTGAGATACCATCTCACGTCAGTTAGAATGGTGACCGTTAAAAACTCAGGAGACAACAGATGCTGGAGAGGATGTGGAGAAATAGGAATGCTTTTACACTGTTGGTGGGAGTGTAAATTAATTCAGCCATTGTGGAAAACAGTGTGGCAATTCCTCAAGGATCTAAAAATAGAAATACCATTTGACCCAGCAATCCTGTTACTGGGTATATACCCAAAGGATTATAAAATATTCTTTTTTTTTAATTTTTATTATTTCTATTTTATTTTATTTTTTAATTGCATTTTAGGTTTGGGGGTACATGTGCAGAGCATGCAATACAGTTGCATAGGTACACACATGGCAGTGTGTTTTGTTTGCTTTCTCCCCTTCACCCACATTTGGTATTTCTCCCCTGGCAATCCCTCCCCACCTCCCCCTCCCACTGGGCCTCCCCTTTCCCCCCTATAGACCCCAGTGTTTAGTACTCTCCTCTCTGTGTCCATGTGTTCTCATTTTTCATCACCCGCCTATGAGTGAGAATATGCGGTGTTTCATTTTCTGTTCTTGTGTCAGTTTGCTGAGAATGATGTTCTCCAGATTCATCTATTACGAAGACACATGCACACATAGGTCTACTGTGGCACTGTTTACAATAGCAAAGACTTGGAACCAACCCAAATGCCCATAAATGACTGACTGGAATAAGAAAATGTGGCACACATACAACATGGAATACTAAGCAGTCATAAAAAAGGATGAGTTCATGTCCTTTGCAGGGACATGGATGAAGCTGGAAATCATCATTCTCAGCAAACTGACACAAGAACAGAAAACCAAACATTGCATGTTCTCAGTCATAAGTGGGTGTTGAACAATGAGAACACATGGACACAGGGAGGGAAACATCACACACCAGGGCCTGTGGGGGGTGTGGGGGTTAAGGGAGGGTTAGCAGGGGGTGGGGGAATTGGGGAGGGATAACATTATGAGAAATACCTAATGTAGATGACGGGGGGATGTATGCAGCAAACCACCACCGCACATGTATGCCTATGTAACAAACTAGCACAATCTGCACATGTACCCCAGAAATTAAAGTATAATAATAATAAATCACCCTGTATTTTGGGCTAGTCTTACATTTATTTAATTTGCCTCTTATTCAAATGATTATTAATTTTATCTTATTTAACAAACACTAACATGAATACTATTTTAAGCAATTTATAAATATCAACATATTTTATCATCAAAACAACCTTATGAAGGAGACCCTATATCCTTATTTTACAGGTTTAAAAGCTTAGACTTAAAGAAGTTTAACTGACACAAAGACCATGCTGCTGGTAAGTGGTAGAGCAGAGATTAGAACCCAGGCAGCTCAAGAGTCCATGCTTTTAAGCTATTATGCTATGTTGTCTTTCCAAAGGAGACAAGTGACAAATGTTGGTGTACTGATTATCCTAAAGCTGCCTTTCTTTTCTTTTTTCAAAAAAAGTATAATAATATTGAAGTTATCATTCCTCAAAGGCAAGTGGCAGCACATGTCCTACCTTTGTTTACATGATGCAAACTTACAACATATCACGCAACAGGCCTTTTAGCACAATCCTTGGTAATAAAGCTTTGCATATCGCTGTGAAGTGGTCAGAAACAGTACTTTGCAAATCATCTTATTTCTTATCACTTTATCAAATCAACCCTCTTTTATAAATAGAAGAGTGTGATTTTCATTTCCAGTGATTTTTCTATTACAAATTCAACAGGTGTTTCTCTGGATTCCATCAGCCTGAGGATTAAAATTGAGGTGTCTGATCACAACAAAGACAACAAAAACCTCAACCCACCCTCCCTCACCAAATCTTGGAACTCCAGGTTTTACCATTTTCTCTTGAGCCAAGCAGAATCTCTTCTGTGTCTGTTAACTAATTCTGCTACCACAGGAGCTTCTCATCTTCAAGTCTTCTGCAGGTTACTTCTCTACTGCCGGTGTCCTCCTTATCAGCATAGTAGTGGCTGAATTAACTGCTTTTGGTCTGTCAATTCCAGGACTCTGCCTGTCTCACACAGACTTCTCCTTTTCTAAATTACTGTCTCACTTGCAAATCCTAACCAACACCCTTCCAATACTCCATTTTAAGCTACCCAGTTACTAAAACTAGAAAGGAAAAGAGTCTTATTTCTTTCTTTTCCTCTATCCGCACATGTAATCTATGGGCAAGCCCTGTTGACTCTATCTTCAAATTATAACCAAAATCCTTCTACTTCCCTTCACCTCCATTGTTATCATTCTAATCCAAGATTACATTATCTCTTCCTTGGAAAAAGGTAGTAGCCTCCTACCAATATTTCTGCTTCCACCGCTGACCTCTTTCAATCCATTGTTCTCTCTGCAGACAGTAATCATGTTAAAGCACAATCTGATAGATTGCACTCCAGTTTAAAATCCTATAATAGCTTTTCACTGCACTCAGAATAAAACTCACATTCCTACCATGGTTTATAAATCCCATGGATTACATGGCTGCATAATCTGGCCGCTACCAATGTTTCTTTCTTTTTTTTTTTTTGAGACGGAGTTTCGCTGTTGTTACCCAGACTGGAGTGCAATGGCACGTCTTGGCTCACTGCAACCTCCGCCTCCTGGATTCAGGCAATTCTCCTGCCTCAGCCTTCCAAGTAGCTGGGACTACAGGCGCGCACCACCATGCCCAGCTAATTTTTGTATTTTTAGTAGAGACGGGGTTTCACCTTGTTGACCAGGATGGTCTCCATCTCTTGACCTCGTGATCCACCGGCCTCGGCCTCCCAAAGTGCTCGGATTACAGGTGTGAGCCACCGCGCCCGGCCTAATGTTTCGTACTGCCCATACTTTTCCTTGGTTCATAAGAAAGGCCAAACACTTCTAATTTCAGGGCTTTTGAATTTGCCATTTTGTCTATCTGAACACTGTTTCTCTCCTGGCTCTTTGTGTGGATAGATCCTTCTTATCTATAAGTCTCAGTTTAAATGTTATTCCCCCAAAGAGTTCTAACCATCCTATCATGAGTATCCTTCCCATCATTATATTTTTTTCTCACTACCCTGTTTATTTTCTTCATGCTTATTACCATCTGATATTTTCTTAGCAATTTTTGAAATCTGTTGCTTGCCTCTCCCAGTAGGACTATATACTCTAGGAAGGCAGGAAATTGTATCTATTCATAACTCTATCTCCAGTGACTAGAACCTCAGAACATATTTGTGTGAGGGAGAAGCTGCTATTCATTGTAGTGCATAGAAGTTGCCTCTGCTAGAGTGTTAAACCTCTTAATGAAACGGGCCTTCCTAAAGTTGCCCTTCTCTATTGCTATACTGGGCATTAAATCCCTTTCCACTGGGGCTGCAGCAGTACCAAGTATTTCCTTTATCCCATCCCTGGAGGCCAGGAACATATAATCCATTTCTCTCCTCACCATCCGGAGGATGGTAAATCTTTTCAACTTCTTTCTTTTTTATTTTGGTGTGGAGGGCAAAGAGCAGGGTAGGAATCCCTTTTACCAGATAAAATCTGCAGCTTTTTCTACCTGCATGCATTTGCAGGAGTCAAGATTTCTTTCCCCCACTGTAAAATACTTTTACACTTTTACTTTTACAGGAGTCAAGATTTCCTTCCCCCACTGTAAAATACCCTTCCTTTCTGCTCTGAAAAAGGGCATACTGGGAGTCACTGTTCGGTGGGTTAAAAAAAAATCAGAGAATAATAGAAGTCTAAAGAAATCCACATATTCCCTTTATAAAATCATACCATGGGTCTCCAAGAAGACACAATGGAAGAAAACTCTGTATGTAGGAGAACAGAAGTTGGGGTTGGGAGGAGTGCCTATACTTCAGAGTTCTGAGCCCTTATTTCTAGGTAGAAATATTCCCAAATTACCATCCTTAGAAAATTTGGGTATGATTTCACTAATGGAGCAAGTCAGCTTCCTTAAAAGGCCTACTTGCAACATTTCCATGGCAACCTGGGGCAAACATGACATTACCTAATGTTCATATAAAGGAGAAGCAGCTACAATGCAAACAATGTGAGAGAGAAAATAAGAGAAAGACAGAGAAAGAAAGAGAATGAGAAAGAGAAAATGGCAGAACAAAAACAGAGAATGAGAGAGAATGAGAGAAATTAGGTGGGGGAAGGAAGAGGGAGAAGAGAGGAAGGGAGAAGGAGAAGAAGGGAAGGAGTGGAAGATCTTCAGTTTTTTTTCTTGAGATGGAGTCTTGTTCTGGTGCTCAGGCTGGAGTGCAATGGTGCGATCTTGGCTCACTGCAACCTCTCCCTCTGAGTTCAAGTGATTCTCCTGCCTCAGCCTCTTGAGTAAATGGAATTACAGACACCCACCACCACTCCTGGCTAATATTTCTATTTTTAGGAGAGATGAGGTTTTACTATGTTGGCCAGGCTTGTCTCAAACCCCTGACCTCAGGTGATCTGCCCACCTTGGCCTCTGAAAGTGCTGGGATTACAGGTGTGAGCCACTGTGCCCAGCTGGAAGATCTTCATTTTTCATAATTTACCTTTTAAGACTGAATTTTCTGCAGCACTAAGTATTTTGGAATACTGAAAAGTCAACTCCACTCGTGTGGCTTTTAGTATTTTATTTGTGGGGTCTCGTTTTTCTTAATGAGCAAAGAAAAGACTGCTTTGATGAACCAGAACACAGGAGAGTCAAAGTAAAATGATTTTTGAAGCTCATAGCCATTTTTCATTTTTTTTTTGTGACAGCTATCATTAAAGGTTGGTTAATGGAAGGCAGGACTCAGGATCATTAACTCGCAAGGTCACCAATCCCAAGTGCTATCAACTACAAGAACTGCCTTTTTATTCTGTTTTCCAAAAAGACCCAAGTTTTGAAGGTTTAATTTCCTATATGAATGACATTTATTTTACTGTTTTTAATTTTTTAAATTATACCTTAAGTTCTGGGGTACATGTGCAAAGCATGCAGGCTTGTTACATAGGTATACACATGCCATTGTGGTTTGCTGCATCCATCCCCCCATCATCTACATTAGGTATTTCTTCTAATTTTAACCCTCCCCAATCCCCCATCCCTTGCTATCCCTCCCCTAACCTTCCGACCCTCTGGCAGGCCCCAGTTGTGATGTTCCCCTCCCTGTGTCCATGTGTTCTCTTTGTTTAACACCTACTCATGACTAAGAACATGTGGTGTTTGGTTTTCTGTTCTTGTGTCAGTTTGCTGAGAATGATGGTTTCCAGCTTCATCCATGTCCCTGCAAAGGACATGAACTCATGTTTTTTTTATTGCTGCATAGTATTCCATGCTGTATATGTACCACATTTTCTTTATCCAGTCAATCATTGATGGGCATTTGGGTCAGTTATAAGTCTTTGCTATTGTGAACAGTGCCACAATAAACATACATGTGCATGTATCTCTATAATAGAATAATTTATAATCCTTTGGGTATGTGCCCAGTAATGGGATTGCTGGGTCATGCAGTATTTCTAGTTCTAGATCCTTGAGGAATTGCCACACTGTTTTCCACAATGGTTGAACTAATTTACACTCACACCAACAGTGTAAAAGCATTCCTTTTTCTCCACATCGTCTCCAGCTTCTGTTGTCTTCTGATTTTTTAATGATCGCCATGAATGGCATTTATTAATAAATGATTCTTTAGGTTTCATCAATCAAAAACATATGTAGCTACCCATTAGAACTTGTGATCAGCCTGAAATAATGAGTGTTATCGTGAGTGATAGAATTCCAAGGTAAAACATAGAAATTGGATATGTTAATTAGTATGTGAAAACTGCTCCAGATATCCATTCCTGCCTTTCACTGACTCCAGATGAATTAAGTGTGATGCAAGAATCCCACATATCTGTCTGACAAAAAAAGAAACTTAAGTACTAGAGAAATATATCTCCTCTTTATCCATTGAAAAATAATCTTAAGTCCAAAGCAAAGAGGAAAAGGAGATAGTAGCAGATATGATGCTACCTGGTCCCCACTTCAGGCAGAGTGAGAGAGAAGAAAGGACATAGGCCCAGAGTAGGCAGACCTGCAGAATGACTGCCCAATTCTATAAGAATATAACAGCTTGTGCCCTTAGGCAAGTTATTAAGTTTCAACTTCTTTACCTGAAAATGAGGATGATACCACCTAATTTAAAGCACCATTACAAGGATCGAATGAGAAGTACATAAAGCACTTTGCAGCACTAACTCCAACCAACCCTTGCTACTCTAAACCACAATGTCTTTTTGCTTAACCAAAACATCCTCCTTTCTTGATCACTTGCTGGCTGGTAAAACCAATAGGTGGATACTATTTGAGGGTTTAAGCTATCTACTTCAGCTTCTTGCATTCTTTCACCAAAGTTTTATCTAACATGAAACCTTTAATTGCTTGTTCCTCCTGTTAATCTTCTGGGTACAAAGATACACTGCAGTATCTTTACAATGTTGCTTTTAAAAGTTTTAGTAGTAGAGCTTTGCATTTAGTAGTAGTGCTATGACCAGTGATCTCAGTGCCAATTCCAATGATAAATCCTGTGGGAAACACCGGGCTTCAGAGTCAGAAACTCTGGATCAGAATTCCACATCTATTCCTGGATTTCTACATAATCTTGGACAAGATACTTCACATTTTTGAGCCTCAGTTTCATTCCTCTATAAAATTGGAATATAATACCTACTTTGGAATATTTCTGTGATGATTCAATGAGATAATGTGGGGAAAAGGTTTAGAATTTAGAATAATGCCTTGGCACATAAATATTCAGAAACTGGTTCTGAGTGCTATTATATCACCTTGATATGCTGAGGAATGTTAATGTAAAGCACCAATGCACTGTTCTCCTGACAGAGAACATCATACAGATAAGGCTTGAGGGCTCAAGGAAGGATATCCAAGTCAACAGGAGGCATCCACTTGCTGCTTCATCATATATTACTAACATCATATCACTTATGCATAGATAAGTAATTAAACTTCTCTTATAACACCAAAAGAAGATTCTGGGAACATTACATAATAGTCTTTAAATCTGGTGTCTCATAAAATGTCTCCATCCCACATAGTATGAAATTTAAGTTCATTGATTCAGACCAGATGGAAATAAAATATATTTCCAAAATTAGCCACCTTGACTATTTCCAGATCTTTATAAATAGAAACAGGCCACGGATGGTCTACTAATGACTGGGTATTGAACACATTTACCTACCTAGGTTGAACTACCCTAACAGTTCATGTGGACAGTTAACACTATCTTTGGTTTTACCTCAATTTTTAAATTTACCCAATTGTAGAGAACTATTAGCACAATTTTCACTTGCATAATGATGGAGGAGGACATTAGATATAGAAAAGACAAGTGGTATCATGGTGTGACACTAAGAGCACTTAATGGAAGTTAGAGATGAACTTGTTACATAATCTTAGCCCAGGGGAATCAGCTCTATGTACCTAATTTTGCTTGTGATTCACACAGGTGATCTCTTCTAGCTCTGAAATTCTATCATCTTAAGTTTGCACATTAATACAAAAGAGAGTTCATACATACAAAAAGCCAACTGCTATATAATGTTTAATATCCAGCAGTATGTACTAAATATTATGGTCCTGTCCGCTTCCATATCTCTACCATAAGCAATGGTGGCAGTGGTGATGGTGGTGGTAGTAGTGGCTAAAACTTATTTCAGCTTCCTAATGGCCATATTCTGTTATAAACACTTAACGAACATAACTCAATTCTCACAAAAACAGTAAAAGGGAAATATTCATATTAGCTTCACTTTGGAGAGAAGGAAAATGAGGCAGAAAAAAATGAGGTGAGTTGCCTTATACAGTGGAGAGCCAGAATCCAAATCTCCAATCTCAGCTCTTAATCAGGTAAAGAAAAAAAAAGGAGAAGAAGAGTACTGGACTAGTAATCTAAATTCCATCCAGAATGTAGTAGAAGGGACCAGATGTATCCTTCTTCCTTAAACAATTAGAAAGCCATAAAACATATCAAATAACATTTATTTCAGCTATTACACAACAGGTAGCACAGTACTGTGACACCCAAGAAAAGAGAATCAAACAAAGTAAACCCAATTATTGCCCTAGTTTATTGCATGGAAATATCATCCAGACCACAGGCAAGAAGTGAAAACTGTAAGAGAGCATGGTGAGCATTTGGCTGATTACCCTATCTGCATATACATGAGAGGAAGCTACCAAAAGTTGAGAGAAAGAACCATCATATATATATATATATATATATATATATATGGAATGACTTCCAGGATAGTGACATGAAGTGCTGGACAGATTCTCAGCCGAGTTAAACAACCACAGTTTGTGATAATTATAAAAAAGCAACAACTGCTAAAAGTCTTTGGAAACTGTCTTAAAGCATACAGAAAAGGAAGAAATATTTCTTCAATAAAATCGACATTTTGGTAAGAGCAATGTCAGTTTGTGACATTTAAGACCTGATTCATCTCCTGCTTCTCTTACCCCTGAAACACTTTCTCTCCATTTTCCCAGATCAGTGTAACAAAAATTCTACTTTGGGCACTTGCAGCCAAAAAACAAAGAGTTCCATTTCCCTCCATTTCACAGCCTAGGATTACATTGTCACATGGGGTAGGGTAGGATGCCAACATTTCTTACCTATACCCAAACCTGTGTTTCATAAACTCTAATCCAGGTTGGCATGGCTCTTACTCTACACAGTTGCCACTCATAGGACAGAAGCTCTACCTAAGGCATGGATGGCCAAGAATACTAGGCCTCAAAAACCCTTATCTCACTCATAAGGCAAGATTCCACACCAGGAGAGAAAAGCTAGGAAACCCAAAACCTGCCAACCCCATGAATCAAGCAGAGGTATAACTGCAAGAAAAACAGGTTGCTATCTAATCTGCCAGCTCTGGAGAAGTAATGCAGATGTTTTCCATTGCCAGGGGCAGGAAGGTCCTTCCTTGCCAGGGGGGAGGAAGACCATAAGAACAGAAGACTCCAAACTCTCCCCTAGGGAACCAACTTTATTTGGAACAGAGCATGAGGAAGTTCAGGCCTCAGAGCACTGTGAAAGACAATGGAGATTTTTGTGGTGAGTAATTAAGAAGGGGCTGGTTACTTTAAGACAGGAACAAGCTAAACCATACATCAGCTAGATGCATATATAAGAGAATCAGGGAAAGGCACATCCTTAGATGTGTTCCAAGAGGCCTCTTAGAATCAGAGTAAACTTCAAATACTAGTGTCAAAACTACCTATACAAAAGGTACTAAATTTAATTGGATCAGATTGAGCAATTTATGCCTCATATGTTGAAAAAAACAGTTGAACAACTAGTTGGCAACTAATGTTGGTTAATAGCTGACTATGTATGATGCCAATAGACTGACAACAGAGAGACCAGAGAAATAAACCATCAAGTAGAGCCCTGTTAAAAACCAATGCCATCCCAAAGTGACTGTGCACATAAGAAACCTGGTGCCTTCTGAGGTGACATCAGAGGCTTCATGCTGCAGGTAAAGTAGACTTCACTGAACTAGTACATCCAAATCACTAAACAACTAACAAACAGTAACAAGAAATCTTGAACTGGGGAAGGGGGTATTGGTGGTAAATAATATCTAAATTGCTATAGTATCCAAAATCCCCAGTTTTCAACAAAAAAAATTACAAAACATGCAAACAATGGGAAAAGTGTGACTCATACATAGCTTTTTAAAAAGTAGGCAAGAGAAACAAGCTCAGTTATTAGACTTGGTAGAAAACTCTTCAAAGCAAGTATTATAAATATGTTAAAAAAACTAAAGGAAACAATAAAGAAGTAAAGGGAGCTATGATAACAATGTCTCATCAAATACAGAATCCCAATAAAGAGATAAAGATTGTATATAATATATTACATATATGTTATATATATGACATATATATATATACACACATATATATGGAAACTGTAGAGTTGAAAAGTGCAATAACTAAAATGAAAAATTCTTTAGAAGGGTTCAGCAGTAGATTTGACAGGAAGAAAAAAGAATAAGCACATCTGAGGAAAGACAGATTATGCAATCCAAGATCCAAAAGAAAAGAAAGAAGGAAGAATAATTAAAAGAGCCTAAGAGTAATGCAGGACTCCATTAAATACACTAAATAAAGAGCAATGCAGGACTCCATTAAATACACTAAATAAATGTAATGGAGTACCAGAGGGAGAGAAGAGAGAAATAGGCAGAAAAACAATGATAAAAAATAATGTTAAAAAACATCCTAAATGTGATGAAGAACATTAACCTACAAATACAAAAAGCTCAACAAACTCCAAGTAATATAAAAGTAATGAGATCGACACCCAAACACATCATAGCAGAAATGCTGAAAGACAAAGTTAAAATCTTGAAAGTAGCTAGAGAAAAATAACTCATCACATACAAGGGAATCCAGTAAGTTTAACAGGTGACTTCTCATCAGAGACAATGGAGGCCAAAAGGCAATAGAGTGATTTTTCAAGGTAATGAAAGGAAACAAACAAAACACCATCAACCAATAATATTTTATCAAGAAAAAAATCTTTCAAAAATGAAGATGATATGGACATTCCTATATAAACAAAGACAGATAATGTGTTGCTACCATACATGACCTATAAGAAATGCTAAAGAAATTCTTCAGGCTAAAAAAACCTGACCCTTGGTTGTAATTTGATCCCACACGGGAAAAAAACACAGAATATTTTCTAAAGGTAATTATACAGTTAGAAAAATGATTAAATGTGTATGTTTCTACTTTCTTCTTTGAACTAATTTAATCATATAAAAATAGGTACATAATTGTATTATTGGGCTTATTACATGTAGAAATATATTAATTTGACAATAACAGCACCACAGAGGTGGGTGAGAACAAGCTGTACTGAAGCAAGGCAATGATAGCAAGTGGTAACTTGAATCTACAGGAAAAAATAAATAGAACCTGAAAAGGCAACATAAAGGTTAATATAATAAACTCTATAATATGTAATTGCTCTTCTTTGTTCTCTCAGTTTCTTTAAAATATACAAACCATATGAGATAATACATATAACAATGTATTGCTTGATTTGTAATGTGTGTGTATGTGTGTGTGTATTGTATGTGTTTGTGTGTGTGTAATATCTATAACATAAAAGCACCAAAAGTGGGGAGGGACTAGAGCTATCTAGGTGTAAAGTGTTTATATCTCACTGAAATTATGCTAGTAACAAAATTAATGAGATTATGATAAATTAAGACACATATGGTAAGCCCTACTGCAACAACTATGAAAGTGATTAAAAATATATAGTAAAAATATCACAAAAGGAATTAAAACTTTATACCAGAAAAATATTCATTTAACTCAAAAGAAAGAAGAAATACAAATAGAGGAACAAAGAAGACAAAAGATATAGAGGATCAAAAGCAAAGTGGCAGATATAAATCCAACAACATCAATAATAAAATTAAATATGACTAAACAATCCAGCCAAAAGTCAGAGATTACCAGACTGTTTTTTAAAAATAAGGTTCAACTATAAGCTGTCTGTAATACAGATACTATAGATTCAAAGATACAAATTGGTTGAAAGTAAAATAATGGAAAAGATATAGCATGTAAGCAGCAACCATAAAAATGTTAGAGTCGCAATATTAATGTCAAACAAAACATACTTTAAGAAAAATTTTTACCAAAGATAAACAGGGATATTAATTAGTGATAAAATGATCAATCCATTAGGAAGACATAGCAATTAAAAATCATGTACCTACAACAGACCCCAAAATACATGAAGCAAAATCTAACAGAATTGAAGAAAGAAATAAACAACTCAAAAATAATAGTTGGAAACTTTAATATCTCACTTTCAGTAATAAATAGAAAAACTAGGCAGAAGACCAACAGGATACAGAACACTTAAACAAAATTATAAACCAAATAGACCTTACAGACATTGATATAACATTCTACCCAACAACAGTACAATGTACATTCTTCTGAAGTGCACATGGAACATTCTCCAGGTTAGAACATGAAACAATCCTCAATAAATTCAAATGAACACAAATCTTACAAAGTATGTTTTCTGACTGCAATGGAATAAAATTAGCAATCAATAACAGAAATAAATTTGGGAAATTAAACAATATGTGTAAATTAAGTAGCATACTCCTAAATAACCAATAGTTCAATGAAAAAAATCAAACTGGAAATTAGAAAATATTTTGAGGGCTGGGCGCGGTGGCTCAAGCCTGTAATCCCAGCACTTTGGGAGGCTGAGGCGGGTAGATCACGAGGTCAAGAGATCGAGACCATCCTGGTCAACATGGTGAAAACCCGTCTCTACTAAAAATACAAAAAATTAGCCAGGCATGGCGGTGTATGCCTGTAATCCAAGCTACTCAGGAGGCTGAGGCAGGAGAATTGCCTGAACCCAGGAGGCAGAGGTTGCGGTGAGCCAAGATCGCACCATTGCACTCCAGCCTGGGTAACAAGAGCGAAACGCCATCTCAAAAAAAAAAAAAATATAAAAAAGAAAATATTTTGAGATGCATAAAAATGAAGACAACATATGAAAACATATGAGATGCAGCTAAAATAGTACTTAAAGTGGTGTTTATAGCTGTAAATGTATATTTTTTTTTACAAAGGAAAGATCTGAAGTCAATAAACTTCTATCTTAAGACACTCTAAAAAAAACAAACTAAACCTAAAGCATGCAGAAGAAAGAAATTAATAAAGATTAGGACATAGATTAATACAATCATGAATAGAAAAACAATAGATCAAATTGATAAAACCAGAAGTTGAGTCTTTGGAAAGGTCTACAAAATCGAGAAATTAGCTAGACTCACCAAGCAAAATAGAAAGAAGAATCAAATTACTAAAATCAGGAAAGAAATAGAGAATATCACCACTGACATTACAGAAATAAAAAAACAAAGGCTCTGGAGATTAAAAATACAGTATCTAAATTTAAAAGAATACTAGATGGGATTTAGAACAGATTAGACACTGCAGAAAAAGATCAGTAAACTTAAAAGACTAAGCAACAGAAGCCATTCAAAATGAAGCACAGAGAGAAAAAGACTGAAAATAAGTGAACAGAGCACTGGACTCCCCCTCAAAGGACATGAAGGCAAAAAATAATAACTTGAAGAAATAATAACCAAAATTTACCAATTTATTGAAAATTATATACCTGATAATTCAAAAAGGTCAACAGACCTCAAACAAGATAAATACAGTGAAAACCACACTAAGGCATACCATAACCTAATTTCTTTAAACCAGTGATAAAGAGAAAATGCTAAAAGCAGTCAAATTAAAGGCATATTATATAGAGCAACAAAGGTAAGAATGATTACAGACTTATCATCAGAACCTACACTATTCAAAAGACAGTAGAGTGACATCTTTGAAGTGATGAAAGAAAAAAATATCTGTCAGCCTGGAATTCTTTACCCAGTGAAATAGTTTTTCAAAGCTGAACTCTATAAAAAAGATTTTTCAGGAAAACAAAAACAGAGAATTCATTACCAGCAGACCTACACTACAAGAAATATTAAATTAAGCCCTTCAGGCAGAAAGACAATGATACCAGAAGCAAACTTTGATTTACACAAAGAAATAAAGAGCACTATAAATGGTAAATATAAAAGACATTTAATCATTTTTAAATTCATCTTAAAAGATCAACCCAAATGCCCATTGATAATAGACTGGATTGGAAAAATGTGGCACATATACACCATGGAATATTATGCAGCAATCAGAAATGATGAGTTCGTGTCGTTTGTAGGGACATGGATGAATCTGGAAAACATCATCCTCAGCAAACTGACACAAGAACAGAAAATGAAACACCGCATATTCTCACTCATAGGTGGGTGATGAAAAATGAGAACACATGGACACAGAAAGGGGAGTACTAAACACTGGGGTCTATTGGGGGGAAAAGGGGAGGGCCAGTGGGAGGGGGAGGTGGGGAGGGATAGCCTGGGGAGAAATGCCAAATGTGGGTGAAGGGGAGAAGAAAAGCAAAGCACACTGCCATGTGTGTACCTATGCAACTGTCTTGCATGCTCTGCTCATGTACCCCAAAACCTATAATCCAATAAAAAATAAAAATAAAAAAAAAGATAAATAACTATGTAAAGCAAAAATAAAAACAATATATTAGGAGGTTTATAGTATATGTAAAAGTAAAATGTGTGAAAACAGCACGAAGGATGAGAGAGACAAAATCAAAGTGTGCTGTTGTATGGTTCTTACACTATATGTGAAGTGGTATGATATTATCTTAAGGTGGGATATGATAAGCACAACCTGGTGCAACCACTGTAAACAAAGATGTATTGGTGATAAGCCAATAGTGGAGATAAAATTAAATCATAATTCAATTACTCTAAAAGAAGGCAAGAAAAGAAGAAAAAAAGGACTAGAGAGCAAATAGAACAAATAGAATACAATAGCAAAATGGTAGATTTAAACCTGAACATTACCATGATTACATTAGATGAAAATTATCTAAACATCCAAATTAAAAGCCATAAATTGTGAGACTGACTACAAAGTGAACTATATGCTGTCTATAGAGACATTAAATATAAATATACAGAGAGTTTACAAGTAAAAAGATGAATTCCAGTTTTGGACAAGATAAAGAAAGCTTGGCTGGGCACAGTGGTTCATGTTTGTAATCCCTGCACTTTGGGAGGCCAAGGCAGGTGGATCACTTGAGGTCAGGAGTTCGAGACCAGCCCAGTCAGCATGGTGAAACCCATCTCTACTAAAAATACAAAATATTAGCCAGGCGTGGTGGCAGGTGTTTGTAATCCCAGCTATGAGGGAGGCTGAGGCAGGAAAATTGCTTGAATCCAGGAGGCTGAGGTTGCAGTAAGCTGAAGTTGCAGTAAGCTGAGATTGCGCCACTGCACTCCAGCCTGAGTGACAAAGTGAGACACTGTCTCAAAAAAAAAGAAAAAATTTTAAAACAGGATGGAGTAAGATCTCTACAACTTATATTTCCTCTTGATACAACTAAAATTGTTGAAAAAAATGCAAAAATCAATTAAATGAAGACACTGAAAAGTAACCAAAAACAGGTAGATTCTGAAAGGGAGTTAAAACTTTAGAGAAGAGACTGTGTGTGGTGACTCATGCCTGTAATCCCAGCACTTTGGGAGGCCAAGGTGAGTGGATCACATAAGGCCAGGAGTTAGAGAGCAGGCTGGCTAACATGGCAAAACTTCATCTCTACTAAAAATACAAAAATTAGCCAAGCATGGTGGTGCATGTCTGTAATCCCAGCTACTCAGGAAGCTGAGACAGGAGAATTGCTTGAACCTGGGAGGTGGAGGTTGCAGTGAGACAAGATCGCACCACTGCACTCCAACCTGGATGACAGAACGAGACTCTGTCTCAAAAAAACAGAAATGAAAACAAACAAAACAAAACAAAACAAAAACACTTAGACAGGAAGCCTGCATTAAAGTGAGTGTCCCTTTTTTTTTTTCTCTTACAGATTTTCCTGAGAGTGGATTCCAGTTGCAGAGCTGCATGGCACAGCAGTGGCATGACTGGTGACAATTCTAATAGAAACCTGGTATTACTAGCCAGAATAACCAAGAAAAGGGGTTCCTGTGAGCAAAGAGTGTGTGGGGCAATCCTGTTTTGTTTTTGTTTTCTGTTTTTTCCAGCAGCGTTGCCCTAAAGCCCTAGTCATGGAATTGTTTTGCAGTAATGGCTGTGTAAGCAGCTAAAATTCCAAGAATACCCTGTCTTTTTGACTAGGAAAACTGGGAAAGAAGCAACCATGGTCTCAAGAGTGGGCTCGTGAATAAAATTCTGGAGAGGAGAGAGCTAGAGAATGGGATCTTCTAATTCTGTGTATGAATCCACATAAGTCTTGTGCTCAGCCTTAAGTTGTACATGCACAGAACAGACCCAAAGGATTACACCAAAAACCTGGAGAAAGAAAGTAAGATTGAAACTACCAATATTGTAAAAGAAAGCAGAAAATGGGAGAGGAACAAAGACTAGAGGGAACAATCAGAAAACAAACAAATAATGGAACAAATAGTATTTGCCTTTTTATGACAAGTTTCTTTTACTTAGCCTAATATCTTCAAAGTCCATCCATGTTGCAGCATGTGACAGGAGTCACAGTCTTTCCTTTTAAGGCTAAATAATATTCCACTGTGTGTGTGTGTGTGTGTGTGTGTGTGTGTGTATGTGTATCTATATATCATTGTTATACCAGTAAATATATACACCATTTTGTATGTATATATACGCTTACAAAATATTCCATTGTGTGTGTGTGTGTGTGTGTATACACACACACACCATTGTGTTTACTCATTCATCTGTCTATGAACACTTGGGTTGTTTTCACCTCTTGACTATTGTAAATAATGCTGGTATGAACATAGGTGTGCAAATATCCCTTCAAGACCTTGCTTTCAATTCTTTTGGATGTATACTCAGAAGTGGGATTGCTGGATCACAGGGTAGCTCTATTTTTAAATTTTTGAGGAATCCTGTTTCCATAGTTGTTGAATCATTTTAGAATCCTACCAACAATGCAGAAGGGTTCCAATTCCTCCACATCCTCACCACACATACTATTCTCTATGTTTCTTAAAAAATAGTAATCACCCTAATGGATGTGACAGAGCTTTTTAAGAGTTGAAATTATACAAAGTATGCTCTTTAACACAATGAAATTAAACTAGAAATCAGTAACATAAAATAGGCTGAAGTTTCCAAATACTTGAAAATTAAACAATATATGTATCAATAACTCATGAATCAAAGAAGAATTTTCAAGAGAAATTTTGAACCGAATAAAAATGAAAGTTAAACATATCAAAATTTCTTGGATGCAGTTAAAGTAGTACTGACAGAAAAAAAATTATAGCATAAATGCTTATATAAGAATAGAAAGACTAAAACAAGTCATCTAACCTCCCAACTGAAAACACTAAAGAAAGAAGAGCAAGTTAAACACAGAGCTAGGAGGAGAAAAGAAATAAATAAAACCAGAAATCAATAAAAGAATTGTTTCTGGGGTTTTTTTTGGCCTGTTTTTAATCAAATCACAAGCTAATCCAATGAAAATATCAATAACATTGATAAATCTATAGCCAGACAGACCAAGGAAAAAAAAGATAAAACACAAATTATCACTATCAGGAACAGAAGAAAGAGCATCATTCTTGACTCCACAGAAATTTAAAAGATAACAAGAGAATACTACAGATAACATTGTACCCATATATTTGACAACTTAGACAAAATGTACAAATTTCTCGAGAGACACAAACTATCAAAGCTCACTCAAGAAAAAATAGATAATTTGAATAGTCTCATATCTATTAAAGAAAAGTTTTTTTTGTTAAAACCCTTCTGACAACAACAACAAAAGCCCTCCAACCGCATATGACTTCACTGGTAAATTATATCAAACATTTAAGGAAAAAATAATACCAATTTTCCACAAACTTTCAGGAAATACAACAGAAGAAAAAGCTTCCCAACTCATTTTATATGAAGTGATTATCTTGATTAAAAAAAAACAAGCAAAAATATTACAACAAAAAAATTTCAGGCCAGTATCTCTCATTAATATGTAAAAATCTTCAATAAAATACTAAAAAATTAATCAATGTAATAAATTACCATGTCAACAGAATAAAGACAGAAAGCCAGATGGTCATCTCAAAAGGCACAAAAAAATATTAGGTGAAATTCAACATCTAATCTTCATTAAAAAAAATTTTCAAGAAATTAGGAATGGATGGAACTGCTGCAATCTGATAAAGAGCATCTATGAAAAATCTACAGCTAACAGGATGCTTAATGGTGAAAGATTTAATGTTTTTCCCCTAAGGTTAAGAACAGAACAAGGATGTTCACTCTCAGCACCACTATTCAACAGCTGTAGCAGTGCTTAGGGGAAATTTATAGTATTAAATGCTTATGTTAGAAAAGAGAATAAAGGCAGCCAGGTGTGGTGGCTCACACCTGTAATCTAGCACTTTGGGAGGCTGAGGCGGGTGGATTGTCTGAGATCAGGAGTCTGAGATTAGCCTGGCCAACCTGGTGAAACCCCATCTCTACTAAAAATACAAAAATTAGCCGGGTGTCATGCCATGAGCCTGTAATCCCAGCTACTTGGGAGGCTGAGGCAGAATTGATTGAACCGGGGAACTGGAGGTTGTAGTGAGCCAAGATCATGCCGTACCCCAGCCTGGGTAATAGAACAAGACTCCTTCTTAAAAAAAAAAAAAAAGAAAGAAAGAAAGAAAAGAAAAGAGCCTTCAATTAAATAACCTACTCATTCAGCTTAATAAAACTGGAAAAGAATAGCAAATTAAGTTCAAAGTAAGCAAGATGGAACAGTTTTGTTTTAAATTGAGAAGTGTCAATGAAGCCAATAGCTTGATAAGCACTAAACGACACAGATCAGGAAAAAAAGATGAGAAGACACAAATTCCTAATATCAAGAATGAAAGTGAGGCTAATATAACATATCCTACAGACATTAAAAAGACAACAATGGGATACTATGAAAAACTCTCTATATGAAAATACCCAATAAAACAATCCAATTCCTTGAAAGATACAAAATAATTCAAGAACAAATAGATAACCTTAATAGTTCTATATCTACTAAATAAGTTGAATGTATAAACTTTCCAACAAAGAAAATATCAGGTTGACACGGTTTCACTGAAGAATTCTATCAAATATTTTTAAAATAATTAATGAATAATAAAATTCACCAATTTTAAGTGAACAATTTGATGATGTCTGACATATGTGAGCATCTTCCCAGGACAACAACAGACAATTAAAGTCTGGGAATTAGCATTTGTTCAGTAGCACTATCTTTCATAAAGCAATGAAGATAATAAACTAGGTGTAATACGTATTTTTCATTACGGTCACAAAATGTAGATTCTTTCATTTAGTAAAGCACAACACTAAACAATTTTCCTTTGCCAAATCAAACACATGCATTTTGAACATCTATTGTGTATAAAAGGCTGAACCAAGGTCCTTGCCCCCAAGGAACTAATAGTTTCATTGTGAAAGTAAAATTTGTAGAGTTAAATAAGGCCTCAGAGAGGTGGGATTTGAAGGTCTGAAGATTAGATAGAATTTAATATGCCAGGACATTATACTTCTACTTCCATTCACATCTTAGCTGTCATTCACAGTAGTAAGACAACATGCTTACCATCCCCAGATTTCAGGAGCTCATATGGTAAACGACATTGCTTGTGTATATAATGCCCTTACTCCCTTACTCTTCTTTTCCACCAAGTCATGGCCCTTCGTGCTTTGAGAAGCCTCATCAAGGTGCATCTCCTCCAGGATGGATTCCCTGATTGATAAATACATTTGTTCATTCAGAAATATTGAGCATCTAATACACTGAGTACTGCTGTGGATACGGCAGTGAACAAAACAAAATCCCCATCCTCAAAGACCCTCTCATTCAAAGGGAAGGACATAGAATAAACAAATAAATAGGCTGGTGTGGTGGCTCACATCTGTAATCCCAGCACTTTGGGAGGCTGAGGCAGGAGGATCATTTGAGACCAAGGGACGGAGACTGGCTTAGGCAACATAGTGAGACAACATCACCACAAAAAAATCTTTAAAAATTAAAAAACAAGCAATGGGGAAAGGATTCCCTGTTTAATAAATGGTGTTGGGAAAACTGGCTAGCCATGTGCAGAAAGCAGAAACTGGACCCCTTCCTGACACCTTACACTAAAATTAACTCCAGATGGATTAAAGACTTAAACATAAGATCTGGCACCATAAAAACCCTAGAAGAAAATCTAGGCAAAACCATTCAGGACATAGGAGTAGGCAAGGACTTCATGACCAAAACAGCAAAAGCATTGGCAGCAAAAGCCAAAATAGACAAATGGGACCTAATCAAACTCCACACCTTCTGCACAGCAAACTAAACAGTCACTGGAGTGAATCGGTAACCAACAGAATGGGAAAAAATTTTTGCAGTCTACCCATCTGACAAAGGGCTGATATCCAGAATTTACAAAGAACTCGAACAGATTTACAAGAACAAAACAAACAAGCCCATTCAAAAATGGGCAAAGGATACGAACAGACACTTTACAAAAGATGACATACATGAGGCCAACAAACATATGAAAAAATGCTCATCGTCACTGGTCATCAGAGAAATGCAAATCAAAACTACATTGAGGGTAAAAATCATCTCACGCCAGTTAGAACAGCGATCATTAAAAAATCTGGAGACAGCAGATGCTGGAGAGGATGTGGAGAAATAGGAACACTTTTACACTGCTGGTGGGAGTGTAAACTAGTTCCATCATTGTGGAAGACAGTGTGGCAATTCCTCAAGGATCTAGAAATAGAAATTCCATTTGACTCAGCAATCCCATTACTGGGTATATATCCAAAGGATTATAAATTGTTCTACTATAAGGACACATGCAGATGAATGTTCATTGCAGCACTGTTTACAATAGCATAGACTTGGAATCAACCCAAATGCCCATCAATGATAGACTGGACAGGGAAAATGTGGCACATATACACCATGGAATATTACGCAGCCATCAAAAATGATGAGTTCATGTCCTTTGTAGGGACATGGATGAATCTGGAGACCATCATTCACAGCAAACTGACACAAGAACAGAAAATGAAATACCCCATGTTCTCACTCATAAGAGGGTGTTGAACAGTGAGAACACATGGTCTTAGGGTGGGGAGCACTACACACTGGGGTCTGTTGGGGGGAATAGGGGAGGGACAGCGGGCGGTGGGGAGTTGGGGAGAGATAGCATGGGGAGAAATGCCAGATAGAGGTGAAGGGGAGGAAGGCAGCAAATCACACTGCCACGTGTGTACCTATGCAACTACCTTGCATGTTCTTCACATGTACCCCAAAACCGAAAATGCAATAAAAATAATAAAAAATAAAATAACACAAATGATTAAATAAATGGAAAGACTATAAAGTAGTGATAAATGATATAAAGAAAAATAAAGCAGGATAAAATTTCAAACAGGGATGGTGGCCGGGAGTATTTTGTATACTATAAAGGGCAGTTTAGGAAAGATGCCTGTGATTTAAGGAGAGACCCAAAAGAAGTGAGAAAGCAAACCATGTGGTACATATCTGTGGAGAGTGGGAGGAAACATTCTTGACAGAGGCATCAGAAGGTGCAAAGACCCCAAGTTCAGAGAATGCATGACTTGTCTGACTGCTAAGAGTAGGGGGTGGAGTAGTAGAAAATGTGGTTAGAGAGGTAGCTTTGTGTAGAACATATTGGATTGTTGATTTTATTTTCAGTAAGATGAGAAGCCAATGAGAGCACCGAGGGACATGATTTGACTTGTGGTTTTCAAAGGTTAATTCTGGATCCAGTGAAATTAGAATAAAATAGGGGCCAAGAGTGAAAGCAGAGAGATAAGTTAGGAGGTTCTTGATAGAATATAGCTCAGAGATTGATGGTGGTTTATATCAGGGTGCTAGTAGTGGAGAGGATGAGAAATGACATATATATGTAGAATGTTAACTTGACAAATGGCTAATGGATTGGCTATGGCATGCAAAGGAAAGAGAAGGAAAAGTAGGGTATAATTCCTGGAGCAACATCCTCTGGTGGGAAAGAGATGAAATTTAGTACATAGGTGGAGAGGTTGGCTTTAGATTAAAAGCATGGACAGTTCATCTATAGCAACAGGAGATGGAGAAAAGAGGCACAGATACAGGTAGGTGAATAGGTATGGGAGAAAGAACTTTTGAAGGTTCATTACTCACTGCTTTTTTTCTCAGTGGAAAAGAAACATGGAGCTAAGAGTGAAAAGCAGAGATGTGACAGAAACTTAGGAAGAAAGGCCATGATATAGTTATCCAAAGATACTCAGATCGAGTTACTCACTTTACCAAATCCTAAGAATCTCTGCATCAGTTTCCACCCAGCCAGATTCATTTTATTTGGTTTGTATATGTTCTGAGATACACTGTATTTGACCTGGCTCCCTCATTAAACCCTCACTCTATATATTCAGTTTACTAAGAAAAGAAAAATAGATACAAACCATTCATTATTTATGGGGGAAACCTCTACACCAAGGGGTAGAGATGTATTCTAGTATCTCTATCATTTCTCTTGAACCTGGGTTCTTCTCTGTATCCCCACTACCACTGCACTAACTTGTATTTCACTTGAGCTATTACACCAGCCTCCAAACTCTTCTGTCTGGCTTTCCTCTCATCCCTCTCCAGTTCATTCCCATCATCAAATAATTGCCAATAAATAGTTTGCGCAACTCTCCGGCTTAAAATCCTTCATTATTACCCATCTTCCTGCCAACTGTTCCAGTTGAATCTGCTACTCTATCCCTTTCTCTTACCCCACATCCTTCACCCTAGCCATGCCAAATTATATTTGATTCCTGAATACATCAAATTCTTCAATTCTCTGTGTCCTTGTATATATTGTTTCCTCTGCCTGAAATGCACACCTACCCTTTCTCCACATGATGTTTTACTAATCATTAGAGACTTAGCTCAAATGTCACCTTCTGGGTGGTACCATGGGCAGAAGTAACCACTCTTCTGTGTTTGTATGGTTTCCTCACAACATTCATCTTACCATATCAAAAATGTTTAAGTGTCTAAGTTCCCCACTAGCTATCACTCTTTTTTTTTTTGAGACAGAGCTTTACTCTGTTGCCCAGGCTGGTGCAGTGGTGGTGTGATATTGGCTCACTGCAACCTCCTCCTCCTGGGTTCAAGTGATTCTTCCACCTCAGCCTCCTGAGGAGCTGGAACTACAGGCACGTATCACCATGCCTAGCCAATTTTTATGTTGGCCAGGCTGGTCTTGAACTCCTGACCTCAGGTGATCCACCCACCTTGGCCTCCTAAAGTGCTGAGATTATAGGTGTAAGCCACCATGCATAGCCTATTACTCATTTTTTATCACAATAATTTAGCACAGGGCCTGGCACATAGTACATCAAAAAATGTTTATTAAATGACTTGACAATAGAAGAGAAGGGTTAGAAACAGCAACAAGCCAAAAATGTAAGTTGACAAAAGCACAAAACAAAAATTCTTTAACATACCCAAACAAGATATCTTTCTATTAATGCTTTAGAAGTTGGGGGGTGGGGAGGAAGAAAAAAAAACAGAAAAAAATAACAGAAAATTTCAGTGGTCTTAAAGAAGCAGATTCAAATTTAGGCAAGGATGGTGAAATGCGGCCTGAAAGGAGAAGGTATGGTACAGCAAATGCCCCTCCCTTTTCACCAAGTATACATACAACAAATGAAATAAAAACTCTGAACAGTTATTAGAGAAGATGTTGACTCTATGATACAAATAGTCATGTGTCACTTAATGACAGGAAAACATTTTGAGAAATGCATCATTAGGCAATATCATTCTTGTGCAAACATCATAGAGTATACTACACCAACCTAGATGGTATAGCCTCCTATACACCTAGGCCATATGGCATGGTCTATTGCTCCTAGGTTGCAAACCTGTGTAGCATGTTACTGTACTGAATACTGTAGGCAATTGTAACATAATGGTTAGTATTTGTGTAGAAACATAGAAAAGGTATAATAAAAATATGGCATTATAATCTTATGGGAACATCATCATTGACCAAAATGTTATGCAGTAAATGACTTAACAACATCTATAAATTTCTGCTTAGAATAATAGATAAGTCCCAAATTACTGTATATTATACAGAATAATAAACAAATACTATCATGTGTGGGACACAGCACTCCCATACATATTTGACTTAATTCCCAGAATAACCCTGTAAGGTAGATAATGTTTTTCTCCTTTGCAGGTGAGAAAACTGAGGCTCAGAGAATCACTAATCCAAGATCACATACTCAGTAAAAGATTAAGGGGTAGAGCTGGGATTCCAAACCAGGTCTGTTTATAACTCTAATTGTTCTCTCCACTATACAGGCTGAGTTAATGTTTACACGACTTCCCAAAAAATACACTAAAGTGAAACTAATATATTGTTGACATTTTCCTCTTCTTTTTTTTCTTGGTCCTTCAGTCTGAATGCTTTCTACTGACCTATCTTCCAGTTGACCAATCCTCTCTTGAACTGTATCTAATCTGCTATAAGCTCATCTATCAAGTTCTTAATTTTAGTTATTATAATTTTCAATTCCAGAATTTGCTTGTTTTTATATTGCTATAGACTGAATGTGTCCCTCATAATTCATATGTTGAAAATCTAACCCCCAATGCAATGATATTAGGAAGTTAGAGCCTTTGGAAGGTGATTAGGTCATGAAGGCAGAGCCCTCATAAATGGGATTAGTTCCCTTATAAAGAGACCCCAGAGATTTCCATTCTCCCTTCTGCCATGTGAGAACACAGCAGGAGAATGGCCATCTATGAACAAGAAATTATCCCTTTGATATAAATAGGAGGCAGGTAAATACCGGGTAGAAGAGGGCAGTTCCCTGGCAAAGGCCCCACCCTCAAGCCTGGAAACCTGCAGCCCTAAATGGAAATAGGTATTCCTGTTTTCATGCCCAAATGTTGCCTTTTGTTCCTCCACATCCCCTGATCCTGTACCCAAATAAATCCCAAACCTCAGGCTCCACGAGCAGATGAGCAGACAAGCAGCAGAGTGGCAGAGCAGCAGAGCGTGGCAGAGAAGACCATCTTCTAACTCCATCTCCTTTCCAGCTCCCCTTCCATCCCACTGAGAGTCACTCCACCACTCAATAAAATACCCACATTCACTATTCATCAAGTCTGTGCAGCCTGATTCTTCTTGGACACCAGAAGAGAGCCCAGGTACCAAGAGGACAGGGTGTAAAACACTGCCACCCTGACTCTCCACTGAACTGGTTTAACACGTGGCAGTCTGTGGATGGCAACTGCTAAAAAAGCGTTAATTGTAACACACCCATGGGGCCAGAGCCCAAAAGCACTCACTCCAACTCCTGCACCTGTCTGTCTGCATGCTCCTGCTCCTGTAAGGGTTGTGAACACCCATCACAAGTCCTGCAAGGGGGTCAAGGAACTCTTCTGTTTCACCTTAACCAGACTCCAAATCTTCTAGAACCTTGATCTTAGGCTTTCCAGCCTCCAGAACTGTAAAACAATAAAGTTCCATTGCTTAAGCCACCCATTGCTAAGGCTTTGTTACAATACCCTTAGCAAATTAATATATCTGGTAAGACAAGTATTTTTTTAATTGAATGCCAGACATCATATATTAAAAGTTAGAAAAGCTCTGGATGATATTATCTTCCTCCAAAGATTTACTTTTGCTTTTGGCAGGTGGTGAAGGACAGATCACATTAATCCTTCTAAGGTTGAGCTGATTCAAATCTGCACTTCAGTCTTTGTGAAAAATGGTATTTTCTAGTTTATCCTTACTCTTAGAGTTTAACCCTTTGGGGATCCATACTGAAAACCTGGAATAATTACCAGGGTCCCTCCTCTTTGGCAGGCTCTGAACTCTAATTTCTGTCTCTTTAGCATTGTGAAATTGATTAAAGTTCTGTTTAACTACTAAGTATTGTATCTGCTACTCTCTACTTCACTTCTCAACATTTTTGCCTTGTACCACTTAAAAATCAGCCAATTCCTCAAAGGAAAGAAATCGTGTAAAATATTGAACTAAACTCACTGTACTTTCCTTTTCTCTGGCATCTTAGACCCTCAGGTTCTGACTATCAGGATATATCTGAACTTCAGTTTTTATCTCTACAACCCTGTGAGACTGCTGAAACCCTGCTCATCTTATCTGTCTCTTAGTTACCACTTTCAACTTGGTTTCTCAGCCTCGTTACCCATATCACTTACACTGGCAAATGCCTTGAAAGGAAATCTAGCACAGAATATTGGGCTCACCTTAACACATCTCCTTTCTCTCTGGGATTTTGACCCTGTCACTTTGGTAACACTGTGATGCTTTTAAATGGATCTTTTGTAATTTTATCCAGTTTTTCTATTTTTTTTTTTCTTGAGGGATTGTTGGTCTGATACCACTTAGTTGGTCAAAACCAGAAGCAGAAGTTCCCATAGCCATGGTTTCTAATGCCATTGACATGCCTGTCCTTGGTTCATTCATTCGTTCATTCATTCATTCATTCGTTCATTTATTTCAACATGCATTGAGCACACGTTTGAAGAGTCAATAACTCTTCAAACTTTGGGAACACAAACAGTTCCTGTCTGTAATAAACTTACAGTGAAATGGATGGGGGTAGGACCACAAACATAAATGGCAAAAAATACATTGCTTGAGTATTTAAAATTAAAGGTGTGACTGGAGGTGTGTAGAGGATGCTATAAGGGAAAATGAAAATGGAACTAACTTTGTTTAGCACAAGTGTCAAAAATGCTTACAGAATAGAAGACGAGTCAAGAATATGCCAGATGAATAAGGGGTTAGAGAAAGAAAAATGCACTTCAGGAGAAAATAACATTATGTGCACAAAGATATGGCAGTGAGCATGGGAAATTACTATTACTTTGGTAGTGTTGGAGCTAGATGAGTGATAGGGTGTGGCAGGACATAAAGGAGGAAATACAGGCAGAGTTCTAATTGTGAAGGGTTTTGTCTCTGTCTAAAAGTTTTTGTTAAGGTAATTAATAAATAATCGCATTCCCAGAGGTAGAAATCCACCACACATTCAGTCAGATCTGTGGATAATTTAACAATAGAAATTTAAGACTTCTCCAGTTAATGGCATGTAAACTGAAAGGCAGCATTATAATGCATATAAATATTACTAAGCAATTAAGTATTTGAGTTATCCAACTAGTATAGAGAAAAGAGAAATAAACTTCTATTTTGCAGCCAAGAATTGAAATGTTGAACATCCAAGTCTCATTTCCTAAGCCTATAAACTCAGTTATTTATTAGAAAGTTCAACAAGCAGCAAGAGTTTTAATTTTTCACAGAAGTAATTTGTTCACTTTTTTCCTCAATGACACTGCCATCAAAGAGCAGTATATTAAATGCCTAGTTACTTGTGTAACTGAATACATAGTAAGTCTGATAAATTTCTCACCTTTGTGGATTTAAAAATCTAAGACACCAGACAACACAGATAACTATCCCACAAAGATACCTAAAACAGGAGTATAAAACACTGAACATCTACATAAACTGACAGGGAGAAGTGTTTACATGATCTGTGCCTCAGGGAATTGTCACTTCTATGACACTCAGGTCAACAGAGTTTAATGAAGGAGGTGAAGTTTCTAGCATTCTCAAGCTGACAGCAAAGAAAAAGTTTGGCAGACAAAGGAGAGGGCATTCCAGATTCTTGGTACAATGTGGAAGCAGTCTAAGGAAAGGGAGTCCTGTACAAAGAGAAGCCAGAATATGTTTCTTTTTTAAAAAAAAGCAAAGTTATAGATTGGGCTAAAGAAAGAGACTTGGAAATAGCAGTGGGCCAGGAAAGCCTGGAGAAGGGTCAACTCCAAATCAGGCCCAAGGACTCAGTCACTTTCATCTATATTTCTTCTGGCAAGGGTACAATTCTATAGTGGAACATAAGGCAACCCAACCACCATTAATTAATTTACTCCCCCAAAGGACTCAATAATACTTTACAAGAATATAAACAAACCATACCTAGTAATCAATTCACCAATGGATCATCATGGAGAAAGCCAGGTACCTCACCACTGCACACCACCATTTCATGATATCAAGAAGGAAAACACTAGACCTTGTGCCATTTCAATTATATTTCTGGCATGAGAATTTAAGTTATCTAAGTTACAATTTGACCATAACACCAAGGTTGGCCCTCAAAAGCAATCTAGAACACTCAAAGGTTAGCATTAGCAAGACCCTAGTTCTATATATCTCCAGTAGACTAACAACAATTTGGATTCCTATTCTTCCCAGAGGAGGGGGTGGAGTGCTAAAAATAATAGGTGAAATAAAGCAGGAAAAGTTGAATTCCTGAAGAAAACACACATCTTAAGATTACATAATACTGCCCAGAAGTAACCGAACTACAGCAGAAAAAATTCAAACACATTATAACACGCCTCTAATTAAGATAGTTTTGGGGAGGGGACTCAAGATGGCGCTGTGAGAACAACCCAGGATTGGAGCCCGCGTTGAATTCGCAAACGGTGAGTCAGTGCTGCATTTCCAGACTGATCTTTGTTGCCCACAGAACGGGGAAACTCCCAAGTATAAAAAGACACGGGACGCCAGGCAGTAGGTCTGCTTGGCGAAGCCGGCAGCCGGGGCGGCGGCGGCCGGCCCTACCCAGCAATCCCCACAGGGCGCGCTTATCCGGGTGCCTTGTTGAACCGGCAACCTGAGACTTGAGAGGGCTGGACTTGAGACTGAACGAGACTTGCACAGTAGCCCATCCCAGGGGATTGCAGGGACAGATCGTTTGGGATACCCAGTGGGACGAACAAAACCGCGATTTCAAACTATCCCGGGCAGACGGTCCGAGACGCTCTGTGGGGGAGGGGCGTCCACCACTACGGAGGCAACCCGCCCCAACTGATATACACGCCCACTGCTGAGGCAGCCAGCCGTTGCCGAGGCAACCCGCCCCATCTGAGATACACGCCCACTGCTGACGCAGCCAGTCGTTGCCGAGGCAACCCGTCCCTACTGAGATACACGCCCACTGCTGACGCAGCCAGCCGTTGCTGAGGCAACACGCTACAACGAAGAGACTCCGCCGCAGGGCGTGGCGGAGACCACAGCAGAGCCGGCAGGAACAGCGCGAATCACACAACAGCAGGGCAGAGCCTCGGCAGCCAAACAGTGGCTAGTCTGCCTTTGAGCTGGGCAGGACACCTGATCGGACATCCAAAAATAAAGCCCAAACCCCTCAACACAGAGCATTTGAGAAAAAAAAAAGGGTTGTTTAATGAGCTGTGTTGCAGCAGAATCAAACATAGCAGCCTAACAGCCCTGAATGAACAACAGAGTGCACAGCTCAGCAATTAAACCCCTATAAAGTACAAACTGTCTCCTCAAGCAGCTCCCTGACCCCTCTATATCCAAAAGACTGTCAATAGGCAGGCATCATCCAGGGACTAAGAGGGCAGAAAAAGAAACTGGTAGCATCCCTCGCTGTGCCACGGCTACTAGAGGTTCAACCCAGACAAGCAGGGTCTGGAGCGGACCTCAGCACTCGTACAGCGAAGGGGCTAGACTGGTAGAAGGAAAACCAAGCAACAGAAATACTTCATCATCAACATTCTGGGTGTCCACTCAGAGACCCAAACGAAAAGTCAGCAACTACGCAGACGACCAGCGGACAAATCCACAAAGATGGGAAGAAACCAGCGCAAAAAGGAGGAAAACAACCGAAACCAGAACACATCGCCTCCTAGAAAGGACCAAGACTCCTCACCAGCAAGGGAACAAAGCTGTACAGAGAATGACTGTGACGAAATGACGGAATTAGACTTCAGAAGATGGATAATGAGAAACTTTTGTGAGCTAAAAGAACATGTTTTAAATCAATGCAAAGAAACTAAGAACCTTGAAAAAAGATTTGAAAAAAGATTCGAGGAAATGATAACAAGAATGGATACCTTAGAGAGGAATATGAATGAATTAAAGGAGCTGAAAAACACAATACGAGAACTTCGCGAAGCAAACGCAAGTTTCAATAGCCGAATTGACCAAGCAGAAGAAAGAATATCTGAAGTCGAAGACCAACTCAATGAAATAAAACGAGAAACCAAGATCAGAGAAAAAAGCGCAAAAAGGAATGAACAAAGTCTCCAAGAAATGTGGGACTATGTGAAAAGACCTAACCTACGTTTGATAGGGGTACCAGAAGGGGATGAAGAGAATGAATCCCAGCTGGAAAATACTCTTCAGGACATCATCCAGGAAAATTTCCCCCACCTAGCAAGACAGGCCAACACTCAATTGCAGGAAATACAGAGAACACCACAAAGATATTCCGCAAGAAGAGCAACCCCAAGGCACATAATCGTCAGATTCAACAGGGTTGAAATAAAGGAGAGAATACTAAGGGCAGCCAGAGAGAAAGATCGGGTCACCCACAAAGGGAAGCCCATCAGACTCACAGCAGATCTCTCGGCAGAAACACTACAAGCCAGAAGAGAGTGGGGGCCAATATTCAACATTCTTAAAGAAAAGAACTTTCAACCCAGAATTTCATATCCAGCCAAACTGAGCTTCAGAAGTGAAGGAAAAATAAAATCCTTTGCGAACAAGCAAGTACTCAGAGATTTTGTCACCACCAGGCCTGCTTTACAAGAGCTCCTAAAAGAGGCACTACACATAGAAAGGATCAACCAGTACCAGCCATTCCAAAATCACACTGAATGCTAAAGAGCTTCAACATAATGAAGAATCTACAACAACTAACAGTCAAAACAGCCACTTAGAATCAAAATGGCAGTATCAAATTCACACATAACAATATTAACCCTAAATGTAAATGGACTAAATGCACCAATCAAAAGACACAGACTGGCAAATTGGATAAAAAGCCAAAACCCATCAGTGTGCTGTATCCAGGAAACCCATCTCACATGCAAGGATACACAAAGGCTCAAAATAAAGGGATGGAGGAAGATTTACCAAGCTAATGGAAAGCAAAAAAAAGCAGGAGTTGCAATTCTCATCTCTGATAAAATAGACTTTAAAGCAACAAAGATCAAAAGAGACAAAGAAGGCCATTACATAATGGTAAAAGGATCGATACAACAAGAAGAGCTAACGATCCTAAACATATATGGACCCAACACAGGAGCACCCAGATACATAAGGCAAGTTCTTAATGACTTACAGAAGGACCTAGACTCCCACACAATAATAGTGGGAGACTTTAACACTCCACTGTCAATACTAGACAGATCAACCAGACAGAAAATCAACAAGGATACCCAGGGCTTGAACTCAGACCTGGAGCAAGCAAACCTGGTGGACATTTACAGAACTCTCCACCCCAAATCCACAGAATACACATTCTTCTCAGCACCACATCACACCTACTCTAAAATTGACCACATAATTGGAAGTAAAGCACTGCTCAACAAATGCAAAACAACCGAAATCATAACAAACAGCCTCTCAGACCATAGTGCAATCAAGTTAGAACTCAGAATACAGAAACCAACCCAGAACCGCACAGCTTCATGGAAACTGAACAACTGGCTCTTGAATGTTTACTGGGTAAACAACGAAATGAAGGCAGAAATAAAGAAGTTCTTCGAAACCAATGAGAATGAAGACACAACGTGCCAGAACCTCTGGGACACATTTAAAGCAGTCTCTAGAGGAAAGTATATAGCAATAAGTGCCCATATGAGGAGAATGGAGAGATCCAAAATTGACACCCTATCATCAAAATTGAAAGAGCTAGAGGAGCAAGATCAAAAAAACTCAAAACCCAGCAGAAGACAAGAAATTACTAAGATCAGAGCTGAGCTGAAGGAGATTGAGACACGAAAAACCCTTCAAAAAATCAATAAATCCAAGAGCTGGTTTTTTGAAAAGATCAACAAAATAGACAGACCACTAGCCAGATTGATTAAAAATAAAAGAGAGAACAACCAAATAGATGCAATAAAAAATGATAAAGGGGAAATCACCACAGATTCCACAGAAATTCAAACCATCATCAGAGAATATTACAAACAACTCTATGCACATAAACTAGTAAACCTGGAAGAAATGGATAAATTCCTGGACTCCTGTGTCCTCCCAAGCCTAAACCAGGAGGAAGCTGAAACTATGAATAGACCAATAACAAGGTCTGAAGTTGAGGCAGCAATTAAGAGCCTACCTCACAAAAAAAGCCCAGGTCCAGATGGGCTCACAGCCGAATTCTACCAGACACACAAGGAGGAGCTGGTACCATTCCTTCTAAAACTATTTCAAACAATCCAAAAAGAGGGAATCCTTCCCAAATCATTTTATGAGACCAACATCATCCTGATACCAAAACCCGGCAGAGACCCAACGAGAAAAGAAAACTTCAGGCCAATATCCATGATGAACATAGATGCAAAAATCTTCAATAAAATATTGGCAAGCCGATTGCAACAGCAAATCAAAAAACTTATTCATCATGATCAAGTAGGATTCATCCCAGGGATGCAAGGCTGGTTCAACATACGCAAGTCTATCAACGTAATTCACCACATAAACAGAACCAAAAACAAAAACCACATGATTATCTCAATTGACGCAGAGAAGGCATTTGACAAAATTCAACAGCCCTTTATGCTAAAAACCCTCAATAAACTCGGTATCGATGGAACGTATCTCAAAGTAATAAAAGCTATTTATGACAAACCAACAGCCAATATCATACTGAATGGGCAAAAACTGGAAGCATTCCCTTTGAAATCTGGTACTAGACAAGGATGCCCTCTCTCACCACTCCTATTCAATATAGTACTGGAAGTTCTAGCCAGAGCAATCAGGCAAGAAAAAGAAATAAAGGGTATTCAAATAGGAAAGGTGGAAGCCAAATTGTCTCTATTTGCAGACGACATGATAGTATACCTAGAAGACCCCATCGCCTCAGCCCAAAAACTCCTGAAACTGATAAACAACTTCAGCAAAGTCTCAGGATATAAAATCAATGTGCAAAAATCACAAGCATTCGTCTACACCAATAACAGACTTAAAGAAAGCCAAATCAAGAGCGAACTGCCATTCGCAATTGCTACAAAAAGAATAAAATACCTTGGAATACAACTCACAAGGAACGTAAGGGACCTCTTCAAGGAGAACTACAAACCACTGCTCAACGAAATCAGAGAGGACACAAACAGATGGAGAAACATTCCATGTTCATGGTTAGGAAGAATTAATATCGTGAAAATGGCTATACTGCCCAAAGTAATTTACAGAATCAACGCTATCCCCATCAAGCTACCATTGACTTTCTTCACAGAACTGGAAAAAACCACCATGAACTTCATATGGAACCAAAAGAGAGCCCGCATAGCCAAGTCAATTCTAAGCAAAAAGAACACAGTGGGGGGCATCACACTACCGGATTTCAAACTATACTACAAGGCTACAGTCATCAAAACAGCATGGTACTGGTACCAAAACAGAGATATAGACCAATGGAACAAAACAGAGGCACCGGAGGCAACACAACATACATACAACTATACAATCTTTGATAAACCTGACAAAAACAAGCAATGGGGCAAGGATTCCATGTTTAACAAATGGTGTTGGGAAAACTGGCTAGCCATGTGCAGAAAGCAGAAACTGGACCCCTTCCTGACACCTTACACTAAAATTAACTCCAGATGGATTAAAGACTTAAACATAAGACCTGGCACCATAAAAACCCTAGAAGGAAATCTAGGCAAAACTATCCAGGACATAGGAGTAGGCAAGGACTTCATGAACAAAACACCAAACGCATTGGCAACAAAAGCCAAAATAGACAAATGGGACCTAATGAAACTCCACAGCTTCTGCACGGCAAAAGAAACAGTCACTAGAGTGGATCGGCAACCAACAGAATGGGAAAAAATTTTCGCAGTCTACCCATCTGACAAAGGGCTGATATCCAGAATTTACAAACAACTCAAGCAGATTTACAGGAAAAAAACAAACAAGCCCATTCAAAAGTGGGCAAAGGATATGAACAGATACTTTACGAAAGAAGACATATATGAGGCCAACAATCATATGAAAAAATGCTCATCGTCACTGGTCATCAGAGAGATGCAAATCAAAACCACATTGAGATACCATCTCACGCCAGTTAGAATGGCGATCATTAAAAAATCTGGAGACAACAGATGCTGGAGAGGATGTGGAGAAAAAGGAACACTTTTACACTGTTGGTGGGAGTGTAAATTAGTTCAACCATTGTGGAAGACAGTGTGGCGATTCCTCAAGGCCTTAGAAATAGAAATTCCATTTGACCCAGCAATCCCATTACTGGGTATATATCCAAAAGACTATAAATCGTTCTACTATAAGGACACATGTACACGAATGTTCATTGCAGCACTGTTTACAATAGCAAAGACCTGGAATCAACCCAAATGCCCATTGATAATAGACTGGATTGGAAAAATGTGGCACATATACACCATGGAATATTATGCAGCAATCAGAAATGATGAGTTTGTGTCATTTGTAGGGACATGGATGAATCTGGAGAACATCATCCTCAGCAAACTGACACAAGAACAGAAAATGAAACACTGCATATTCTCACTCATAGGCGGGTGATGAAAAATGAGAACACATGGACACAGAAAGGGGAGTACTAAACAGTGGGGTCTATTGGGGGGAAAAGGGGAGGGCCAGTGGGAGGGGGAGGTGGGGAGGGATAGCCTGGGGAGAAATGCCAAATGTGGGTGAAGGGGAGAAGAAAAGCAAAGCACACTGCCATGTGTGTACCTACGCAACTGTCTTGCATGCTCTGCTCATGTACCCCAAAACCTATAATCCAATAAAAAATTTAAATAAAAATAAAAATTAAAAAAAAAAAAAAAAAAAAAAAAAAGATAGTTTTGGTAGGTTCCAGAATTATAGCTACCAAATATGAAACCTAAAGAATTTGCCAAGATTAAAAAGATTATCAACTTTAACTCAGAGGAAAAACACACTGGAAGAAATAGGTTAGTTAGAGTACACTCATAATGATGTCAGTTTGCTGACCTTCATACAATCGCTGCATCATTTTAGGTACAGTTGTTAGTGATAAAAACCTGAATGGGTTGGGCACTACACAAAATATTAAATTAGATATGATTCCTGTTCAGAAAGTTCAAGTTCCTAAGTGACTCATAAACTTCATTTTTTACCAGGGATGTATTCTGATGCTCTATAATTGTGAATTTATTTTAAAATACAGCAAAAAATAAAGATAGGACATAAGATAATGTGAAATGTCTAACAAGCAAAAACTGTAGCATGTAGAAGCAAGCTGGGTACCCACACAAGGTATTTAAGTATTTTGAAATATTAGTGGATGGCTAACCAGAAAGGCTAATTTAACAACTGCACATTAATTGCATGTGAAATATTTGCATTTACTACTCAGAGGACTATCATCAGCAACTGCACTAAGAATGCCAGTTGCAATTAAATTAGGTGAAATTTCACAATTTAAAAGATATGTAACCTTATTCCTTGAGAACTTTAATTTATATAAGCTACTGGAAGGCACTCAAAGGTGAAATAATAACTATACAATTATAAAGATGGAGAAAAAGATAAGTATCAAAAGAGAGCTGTAACATTTTTCTATAATCTTGGATTTAAAAAATGTATAACAGCAATGGCATTTAATTTACTCTATGTAAGGAACAATGCTACATTATTAATGTATATTATTTAATTTAATCCTTATAAAAATCCTACGGCTGGGCACAGTGGCTCACGCCTGTAATCCCAGCACTTTGGGAGGCCGAGGCGGGTGGATCACGAGGTGAGGAGATCGAGACCATCCGGGTCAACATCGTGAAACCCCGTCTCTACTAAAAATACAAAAAATTAGCTGGGCATGGTGGCACGTGCCTGTAATCCCAGCTACTTGGGAGGCTGAGGCAGGAGAATTGCCTGAACCCAGGAGGCAGAGGTTGCGGTGACCCAAGATCGCGCCATTGCACTCCAGCCTGGGTAACAAGAGCGAAACTCCGCCTCAAAAAAAAAAAATCCTACAAAGTTCATCTATTATTAGTAGTACTATTGTTTCCATTTTATACATTAGGAAATAATAGCTTAGAGGTTAAACAACCAATCCCAAATCACACATATACAAAGAGGTAGAGGTGAGACTCAAATGCAAGTCTGTCTGACTCTCAAGTTGGTATTCATAACTCTATTAGTGTAATGAAATAGACATAACCAATGATAACTACAGAAGAGTGTCATGAGGCTGCAAAACACCCAAAAGGCCAAGATTCAGAATGACCTGAGCCCCAAAAGGAGATATATTCTGAGGATAACAAAAAGGGATTTCAAATTGCGATCAGTAACCAGAAAACTAACATTAGGTGACAAAGGGAAAGAAAAATCATTCAATTCCTACTGTATTTCCACTTTTCCTCTATTAACAAAAGAAGGACAATAAAGGGTACAGAAAATATGAGTAGAAGAAAGATCAAAACAGAGAGACAAGAAGAGATTAAGAAGCATTTGTCCTAGGATAAGTTCCAGGATACTGGAAAGAGTTTATGCTAAGATTTCCAAACTAATACCTAGACAGAATTGTGAATAATGAGAGAGGTGTAGAAGTCTAGAGAGAGACAAATGTAGTCTTGATTTTTTTACATAAAAGAAAGTCATGTCTACAAGCTGGTGAATGTAACCTCAATTCTAGATAGGTTTTATAGAATACATTATTAAAAAGACTTCTGGTTTGGGTAGGATGGTGCTTTTCCCTGCTTCTCTCAGCTAAACACGACTATAAAACATGGAAATGACATAAGTGACAACCAAAGGATAACTATGAAGAGTCATAACAAGAAGCTGAGTTGGTTTAGAACTGGAAGAACAGCAGAGCTATGGGATATCTTGCATCCCCATACTCCGCAAATATCACCTATACCTGGTACTTGTGAATTCCCTATCCTAGCAACAGAGGTAAGCCCAGATAGGCTCATTCCTCTCCTAAATCAAATGGGAGTCTTCTGACAACATCAAGTGAATCCAGTGTCACCAGCATAGTGGATCAGTTGGGAGCCCAACCAGCAATGAGCAGCCAGGGTAGGTAGTCTCCTTCCCTACCAGGCGTGAGAGTCCCTTTGCCCCCCAATAGATACTGAGCCTGACAAGGCTGAGCCTATAGGAGAGACCCAGCTGGAGCAGGCAGCCTGTTCTGGGAAGCCTCTTTATCCCAATGAGTTCAAAATACTCCATCTACACTCAAACACATTAGGAAAGAAGACAGAACCAGAAATGGTACTTGAATCAGAATAAGCACCAGTTCTCAGAAGTACAAGGCTCTCCTCCTTTGGCAAGACACTCTGGGGGAAGAGTAGAGTAAGGAACACTGGTGGAAGAAGGAAGGAAGCCCTTACTTCTTCCAGAGATATTCAAAGGCAGGCCTTGGGAAACCCCTTCTGTTCCCTCAGTCACCACCAGCAGGACCAGTGGCAGCCCCAGCAGCACCAAATAAATGAAGCAAACCAAAATAACATCACAAAAGCTATGAAAATTAAAATGCCATTGGAGACACAACCCACACAAGTAGGCCCACAACTCACAGGCTAAACCTAAACAAGGTGACTGTCTGCTAAAATAAAAGATTTAAATGAGATCCAAAGTCACCTAATATGATAGACAAGCATCTATGATACAATAAAATAATCACCCATCATACCAAGAAACAAGACAGTGACAACTTAAAGGAGAAAAGACAATCAACTAAGGCCTACAAGGGGATGAATCAGATGTTAGAATTATTTGAAAACATTTTAAAGCAGCTATTATAAAAATGCTTCCACAATCGATTACAAATTATCTTGAAACAAATGAAAAATAACAATGCAGCAAAGAAATAGAAATTATTAAAAAAGAATCAAATGGAGACTACATAACTGAGAAGATAATGGCAGAAACTTTTAAAATAAGATTGCTGGAGGACTCAATAGTAAAATGGAGATGACAAAGGATAAAAGTGGCACAATATTTTTCAAAATATTCAAAGTAAACAACTGTCAACCATGGATTCTATATCCAGTAAAATTTTTTTAGGAGTGAAAGGGAGATAAACACATTCTCAGATGAAGGAAAACTAAAAGAAGTTATTGATAGAAGACCTACCCGAAAAATGTTGCTAAGTGAAGTTCGTCAAACACAAAGGAAATGATAAAGGAAGGAATCTTAGAGCCTCAATTTAAAAAAAAAAGAAACAACAGAAATTAGGTACATATAATAAACTATCATTTTCTCATGAGTTTTATAAATCTTATTTGATAATTGAAACAAAGGTGTAACACCATCTGATACTCAAGAGGGTGATATTTAAAAGTAGGGAAAGAGAAAGAATATAAGTATGAGGGTTCCAAACTTCACTCAAAGTGGTAAAATGTTGATTCCAGCAGACTGTTATAAATCACACACACACACACACACACACACACACACACACACACACACAGTAATACACAGAGCAATCACTGTAAAAGCTAGATAAAGAGATACACTCAAAATGAAGCTAAAAATGTTCAAGTAATCCCCAGGAAGACAAGAGAACAGAAACAGATGAATAAGGACTAGAGAGAACAGGTAAAATAAATAATAAAACGTCAGGCTTAAGTAACATCTCTCTCTATATATAGATAATTGTATTACATATAAATGGTCTAAATATATCAATCAGAAGATAGAGATTGGCAGGCACAGTAGATAAAAATGCACAGCCCAAGTATATGTCCTTTACAAGAAACTTATTTCAAACTCAACAACATAGAGTAAAATGACTGAAAAAATACATCATATAAACATTCAGAACTAAAAGTATACCATTCAATCCAGCAATACCACTACTGGCTATCTAGCCAAAGGAAAATAAGTTACTATATCAAAAATATGTTGCATGTTTATTGCAGTACAATTCACAATTACAAAGATATGGAATCAACCTAAGTTTTCCCAAGGAAATTACAGAAAAACACCTAGAATCTGTAAGTGAGTTTACCAAATGTATTAGTCCATTCTCACACTACTATAAAGAAGTACCTGAGATTGGGTAATTTATAAATAAAAGAGGTTTAGTTGGCTCACAGTTCCACAGGCTGTATAGGAAACATGACAGCTTCTGGAGAGGTGAATCATGACAGAAGGTGAAGGGGAAGCAAGCACATTTTCATGGTCAGAACACGAGGAAAAGAGAGAAGTGGGGTGCTACATACTTTTAAACAACCAGATCTCATAATAATTCACTATTACAAGAACAGCACCAAAAGGGAAATCTGCCCCCCAGGATCCAATCACTTCTTACCAGGGCCAACCTCCAATATTGGGGATTACAATTTGACATGAGATTTGGGTGGGGACACAGACCCAAACCATATCACCAAGTACATAGGATAAAAGATCAACACACAAATATTCAATTGCTTTTCTATATACTGACAATGAATATGCAGAAACTAAAATTAAAAACACAATACCAGTTACAATAGCACTGAAGAATATAGAGTACTTAGGTGGATACTTAACAAAATGTGTATAAGCTGTACACACTGAACATTATAAAATGCTGTTGAATCCCTTCATGTTAAAAACTCTCAACAACCTAGGTATTAAAGGAACATATCTCAAAACAATAAGAGTCATCTATGACAATCCCACAGCCAATATCATATTGAATGGGCAAAAGGTAGAAGCATTTCCCTTGAAAACCAGCACAAGACAAGGATGCCCTTTCTCACCACTTCTATTCAACATAGTATTGTAGGTCCTGGCCAGAGCAATCAGGCAGGAGACAGATATAGAGGGCGTGCAAATAGGAAGAGAGAAAGTCAAACTATCCCTGTTTGCTGATAATATGATTCTATATCCAGAAAATCCCATAGTCTTGGACCAAAAGCTCCTTCAGCTAATAAACAACTTCAGCAAAGTTTCAGGATACAAAATCAGTGTACAAAAATCACTAGGATTTCTATACACAAACAACAGCCAAGCAGACTGCCAAATCAGGAATGTAATCTCATTCACAACTGCCACAAAAAGAATAAAATACCTAGGAATACAGCTAACCAGGGAGGTGAAAGATCAATGAGAATTACAAAACACTGCTGAAAGAAATCAGGGGTGACAAAAACAAATGGAAAATAATTCCATGCTCGTGGATAAGAAGAATCAATATCATTAAAATGGCCATACTGCCCAAAGCAATTTAGAGATTCAATGCTATTCCCATCAAATTACCAATGACATTCATCACAGAGATAGAAAGAAATACTTTAAAATTTATATGGAACCAAAGACAATCCTAAGCAAAAAAAAAAAAAAAAAAAAAAAAAAGCTGGAGGCATCATATTACCTGACTTTAAACTATATTACAAAGTGACAGTAACCTGCAATGGTACAAAACAGATGCATAGATCAATGGAACAGCATAGAGAGCAGAGAAATAAAGCCACACACCTACAACTATCTAATATTTAATTAAGGCAACAAAAACAAGCAATGGGGAAAGGAGTCCCTATTCAATAAAGGTGCTGGGAAAACTGGTAGAAAATTGCCAGAAACTGCAGAAGACTAAAACTGGACCCCTTCCTTATAATATATATAAAAATTAAGTCAAGAATGAGTAAAACTGAAATGTAAAACCCAAAACTATAAAAGCCCTAGAAGAAAATCTAGGCAATACCACTCAGAACATAGGCACAGGCAAAGATTTCATGATGGAGATGCCAAAAGCAATTGCAACAAAAGCAAAAATTGACAAATGGGATATAATTAAACTAAAGAGCTTCAGTACAGCAAAAGAAACTATCAGCAGAGTAAACAAATAACCCATAGAATGGGGGAAAATGTGTGCAAA
Organism: Callithrix jacchus; assembly: GCF_049354715.1. NCBI lineage: Eukaryota > Metazoa > Chordata > Mammalia > Primates > Cebidae > Callithrix > Callithrix jacchus. Next base: position 66,966,606 of record NC_133524.1, on the reverse strand, counting down.
CTATGCAACTGGCAAAGGTCTAATATCCAGCATCTATATGGAAAAGTCATAAGAAAACAAACAAATTCATTAAAAGTGGTAAAGGAGATGAAAAGACACTTTTCAAAAGAATACATACATGTGGCCAACAAGCGCATGAAAAATAAAAGCTCAATGTCACTAATTATTAGAGAAATCAAATCCACAATGAGATACCATCTCACATCTATCAAAATGACTACTATTAGAAAGTCAAAAATAACAGATGCTGGAGAGGTTGCAAAGAAAAGGGAATCCTTGGCCAGGTGCAGTGGCTCATGCCTGTAATCCTAGCACTTTGGTGACTGAGGTGGGTGGATCACAAGGTCAAGAGATGGAGACCATCCTGGCCAACAAAGTGAAACTCTGTCTCTACTAAAAATACAAACATTAGCTAGGTGTGGTGGCACACGCCTGCAATCCCAGCTACTTGGGAGGCTGAGGCAGGAGAATTGCTTTAACTCAGGAGGCGGAGGCTGCGGTGAACTGAGATTGCACCACTGCATTCAAGCCTGGGCAATAGAGTGAGACTCTGTCTCAAAAAAAATTGTTTAAGTTATCTGTAGATTCTGGAGAGTAGCCCTTTGTCAGATGGGTAGATTGCAAAAATTTTTTCCCATTCTGTTGGTTGCCGGTTCACTCTATTGATAGTTTATTTTGCTGTGCTGAAGCTCTTAAGTTTAATTAGATCCCATTTGTCTATTTTGGCTTTTGGTGTTTTAGTCATGAGGTCCTTGCCCATGCCTATGTCCTGAATGGTACTGCCTAGGTTTTCTTCTAGAGTTTTTATGGTGTTATGCCTCATGTTCAAATATTTAACACATCTAGAGTTAATTTTTATATAAGCTGTAAGGAAGAGATCCAGTTTCAGCTTTCTGCATATGGCTAGCCAGTTTTCCCAACACCGTTTATTAAATAGGAAATCCTTTCCCCATTGCTTGTTTTTCTCAGATTTGTCAAAGATCAGATGGTTGTAGTTGTGTGGTGTTCTTTCTGAGGCCTCTGTTCTGTTCCATTGGTCTATATCTCTATTTTGGTACCAGTACTATGCTGTTTTGATAACAGTAGCCTTGTAATATAGTTTGAAGTCATATTGCATGATGCCTCCAGCTTTTTTTTTTTTTTTTTTTTTTTTGCTTAGGATTGTCTTGGCTATGTGGGCTCTTTTTTGGTTCCACATGAAGTTTAAGGTTTTTTTTTTTCCAATTCTGTGAAGAAAGACATGGGTAGTTTGATGGGGATAGCACTGAATGTATAAATTACTTTGGGCAGTATGGCCATTTTCACAATATTGATTCTTCCTAACCATGAGCATGGAATGTTTCTCCATCTGTTTGTGTCCTCTCTTATTTCCTTGAGCAGTAGTTTCTAGTTCTCCTTGAAGAGGTCCTTCTTATCCCTTGCTAGTTGTATTCCTAAGTATTTTATTCTCTTTGTAGCAATTGTGAATGGGAGTTCATTCATGATTTGGCTCTCTGTTAGTCTATTATTGGGGTATAAGAAAGCTTGTGATTTTGCACATTGATTTGGTATCCTGAGACTTTGCTGAAGTTGCTTATCAGCTTAAGGAGATTCTGGTTGAGACAATGGGATTTTCTAAATATACAATCATGTCATCTGCAAACAGGAACAATTTGACATCCTCTCTTCCTATTCAAATACACTTTATTTCCTTCTCTTGCCTGATGGCCCTAGCCAGAACTTCCAATGTTATGTTGAATAGGAGTGGTGAGAGAGGGCATCCTTGTCTTGTGCCAGTTTTCAAAGGGAATGCAAGAAAAAAACAAACAACCCCATCAAAAATAGGAAAAGGGTATGAACAGACACTTTTCAAAAGAAGACATTTTTGCAGCCAACAAACATATGAAAAAAAGTTCATCATGGCTGGTCATTAGAGAAATGCAAATCAAAACCACCTTGAGATACCATCTCACACCAGTTAGAATGGTGATCATTAAAAAATCAGGAGACAACAAATGCTGGAGAGGATGTGGAGAAATAGGAATACTTATACACTGTTGGTGGGAGTGTAAATTAATTCAGCCATTGTGAAAGAAAGTGTGGCAATTTCTCAAGGATCTAGAAATACAAATACCATTTGATCCGGCAATCCCATTGCTGGGTATATAACCAAAGGTTTATAAATCACTCTATTATAAAGACACATGCACACATATGTTTACTGTAGCACTGTTCACAATAGCAAAGACTTGGAACCAACCCAAATGCCCATCAATGATTGACTGGATAAAGAAAATGTGGCACATATACACCATGGAATGTGTATATGCAGCCATAAAAAAGGATGAGTTCATGTCCTTTGCAGGGACATGGATGAAACTGGAAACCATCATTGTCAGCAAACTGACACAAGAACAGAAAACCAAACACCACATGTTCTCACTCATAAGTGGATGTTGAACAATGAGAACACACAGACACAGAGAGGGAAACATCACATACCAGGGCCTAGGGGATGGGGGACTAGGGGAGGAATGGCACAGGGCAGAGGGACTGGGAAGGGATAGCAGGATAAATACCTAATGTAGATGACAGGGTGATGGATGGCAGCAAGCCACTACCATGACACATACATACCTATATAACAAACCTGCATGATCTGCACATGTACTCCAGAACTTAAAGTATAATTAAAAAAATTAAAAATTGTTAAAAAACAAAAGAAAAAAGGGAATGCTTATACACTATTAGTGGGAGTATAAATCAGTTCAACCATTGTGGAGAACAGTATGGCAATTCCTCAAAGAACTACCATTTGACCCAGGAATCTCATTATTGGTCATATGGCCAAAGGAATATAAATCATTACACTATAAAGACACATGCATGTGTATGTTCACTGCAGCACTATTCAGAATAGCAAAGACATGGAATCAATGTAAATGTCCATCAATGGCAGACTGGATAAAAAAAATGCGGTACATATATATCATGGAATGCCATGCAACCATAACAAAAGAATGAAATCATGTCTTTTGCAGAAACATGGATTGAACTGGAGGCCATTATCCTTAGCAAACTAATACAGGAACAGAAAACCAAATACTGCATGTTTTCACTTATCAGTGGGAGCTAAATGATGAGAACACATGGACACAAAGAAGGGAACATTAGACACTGGGGCCTACTTGAAGATGGGGGGTGAGAAGAGGGAGAGAATCAGAAAAATTAACTCTTGGGTACTAGGCTTAGAACCTGGGTGACAAAATAATCTGTACCACAAATTCCTGTGACATGAGATTACCTATGTAACAAACCTACACATGTACTCCTGAACCTGAAAGTTAAAAAAAATTAAAAATTAAATAAAATGCTGTTGAAAGAAATTTTGAAAAGACCTAAAATTTGAAAAGATAGATATATTGTGTTCATTTGCTTGGAAGACAACATAGTAAAGATGTCAGTTTTCCCCATATTGATCCACAGATTTATTGTAATTCCTATAAAAATCCCAACAATGATTTCTGTAGACAAAGGCAAGCTTATTTTAAGTTGTGTGGAAAGGCACAGGTCCCAGAATAGGTAGAACAGCCCTGGAAAAGAAAAAGAAAGCAGAAGGAATCACTCTAGCACATATTGACATTTACTATATAGTTACTGAATCAAAACGGCATAGTATTAGTGGAGGGTAGATGTATAGCTCCATGTGACAAAATGGAGAACTGAAAAATACATTCACATAAATATGCATGACTAAAGGTTTAAATCCAATTCAATGGAGGAAGCATAGCCTTTTCAACAAATGATGCTGGAGCGATCGAATCTCCCTAGGCAAGAAAAGTAACCTCTACTTAATCGTCACACTTTATATAAAAGTTAACTCGAAATGTATCATAGACTTAAATATAAAAGTAAAATTATAAAACTTTTTTTAAAAATAGGAGAAAATCTTTGGGAACAAGGGTGAGGCAGAGTCCTCAGACTTGACACAAAAAGTATGATCCGTAAAAGAAAAAATTTGATAAATTGAACCTCACCAAAATTTAAAACTTTTGCTCTGTGAAAGCCTATGTGAACACTAGAAAAAGATAAGATTATAGACTGGGAGAAAATATTTCCAAACCACTATTTGAAAATGAACTTACATCTAGAACTTATGTAACAAGCCTGCATGTTGTGCTCATGTACCCCAGAACTTAAAGTATAATTAAAAAAAACTTTAACAGTAAATTAAAAATAAAACAAAAGACATGAAGAGATAACTTAACTAAAGAGGACCTAGAGATGGCAGATCAGTACATGAAAAGATGTTCAATATCATTAGCCATCAGGAAAATTAAAATTAAAATCACCTATCCAAAAGGCTAATATTAAAAATAGTGACAGTACCAAATGCTGACAAGAATGTGGAGAAATAGGACCATTCATGTGGGAATGTAAAATAGCACAGCCATTATGGTAAATAGTTTGGCAGTTTCCTTGGAAAAAAAACAAAAACAAAACAAACTAAACATGCGATATATTATCATGTGACCCAGCAACTGGATTCTTAGGCATTTATCCTAGAAAAATAAAAACTTACGTTCACACAAAAACCTGTACACAAACGTTCATGGCAGCTTTCTTTGTAATTTCCAAAAACTGGAATAAGCCTTAATGTCCTTCAACAGGTGACTGGTTAAACAAACTACGGTTTATCCACACAATGAAACCCTACTTGGCAATAAAAATGAACAAACTACTGACACACACAACAATTTGGATATATCCCAAGGGGACTACGCTGAGTGAAAAAAAAAAAAAATCCCAAAGTGTACATACCATATGATTCCATTTGTATGACATTTTAGAAAATAACATAATTGCAGAAACAGATTAGTGGTTTCCAGGGGTTACAGATGGCATAAAGGAAGGGTACACAAGGGGACAGTGGCTGTGTTTATAAAAAGACAAAACAAAGGACCCTTTTGATGTTGGAACTGTTCTGTATCTCAACTGTGGTAGTAGATACACAAGCCTACACAGATAAGATTATATAAAACTAAATATATATATATACAAGGGCAAGTAAATCTGGAGAAATATGAATAAGATAGGTAGATTGTATCAATGTCAATTTCTGGTCATATTATACTATAGCTTTGTAAACTGTTACCATTAGGGGAAACTAGATAAGTGTACAAAGGAGCTTTTTGTATTATTTCTTAAAATTGCATGTCAATCTACAATTTTCTCAATAACATCAGTTTAAAATATTGGGGACACAGAGAGGAGTGATGGCACACGCCTGTAGTCCCAGATACTCTGAAGGTTGAGGTGAGTAGATCTCGAGTCCAAATATTCAAGGCCAGCCTAAGCAACATAGTGAGACCCCTCTTTAAAAAGAAAAATAAATTGATTCTGAAGTCAGTTTAAAGAAAAGAGAAATCAGTGAACACTAGGAGCTAGTATGGGTTCATTAAGGAAAAAAAAAAAACTCATTCACCCTCCCTCCCTTTCTTCCTTTATTTTTGATATAAACGTTATCAGGTGAGTGTTATAACTGTTTTATATCCTGAGTCTAGGAAAATATTTGATGGTGTATCACAAAAACTTTATAGAGTCAAAATTGATGTGCCACATTAGAGTTGAGAGAACCTGTAAACATTTGAAAGACCATACTCAATACTGATTGAAAGATTAAATGTCAATCAATGGTCCCCAGCCAATTGCTAAAAGGCCACATCTCCTTCAAGATTTCCACTGACAGTTTGAAAAGCAACCAGAAAGCATATAGTTGATTGAATCTGCAGAGAGTCTGAAGCACACAAGGGTAGCTGATATTTGAATGGTCAGAATTAAAAATTAACAGACTATATTGGCTATTATATAACACAGTGAAATCTAACATAAACAAATAAAAGCCCTTCACAAATATCCAAACTTACAATTAAATGAACACAGGAGCATCTATGAAAGAGTTTTAAAATGATTGAAAGCCAAGTGAACCATCATGAGCTCAGACTTCATTTCTTACTGTTTCTGCTACATTGACAACTTTGCCATTCCTCAAACACACCAAGTACATTCTAGACTGGGGACCTTTGCACATGCTATTTTCTCTATCTGGTTGGTTCTTCTCCCAATTATCTGCATGATGTTCTCCTTCATTTCTTCCAGGTCTTGCTTTATCACAGAGGCCTTTCTTGACCACATAAGTGAGACAGCAATTCCCACCCCTCACTTTCTATACATTCCTTTCCTTACTCTAAGTTTCTTCTGCATTTGCTTCCACCTGATATATTATAAATCTATTTTTTATACTTTTTTGTCTGTCCCAACCCCAGCTTCCATCAAAATGAGAGTAGGTAACAGGAATTTCATTTTTTTCCTAGCCAGAGGCAGATACAGGTTTTGTTGGACTTAAAATAAATACAAGTTGCAGAATTTTCTTCAAGAAAAATAATACAAAATTACAAATATGAAATTGGTTATAGGGCCTTAGAAGATGTCCCCGCAAGCAAGGGGCTGGAACTACAGCACACCCAACACTAGGCTAATATTTTGAAAAAAATTTTTGTTTTGGAGACAGAGTTTCATTCACTCTTGTCGCCCAGGCTGGAGTGCAAGGCTGTGATCTCGGCTAACTGCCACCTCTGCCTCCCAGGTTCAAGCCATTCTCCTGCCTCAGCCTCCTGAGTAGCTGGGATTACAGGCAAGGGCCACTATGCCTGGCTAATTTAGTATTTTTAGTAGATACGGGGTTTCTCCGTGTTGGTCAGGCTGGTCTTGAATTCCCGAACTCAGGTAATCCACCCACCTCAGCCTCCCAAAGTGCTGGGATTACAGGTGTGAGCCACCATGCCTGGTCTTTGATCTGCTCTTAACAGGAAATTTTGAGAGTTTTTTCTTTACCTTTTTGGTAGGTAACTGACCTAGGAAACAAGGATTCTGTGCTTTATCAAGATGATTCCTTGTGCTTCATGTTCTATATTAGGTTTTTGATTATTTAAGAAAACTGAGTCCTCTAAAAGAGCTACGGATTTTTCTACAACTACATTTTTACATTTGCCTTTTAAAGTATTTTAACTGTTACTCTATTTAAATTAATTACTGTTATTTCACAGTCACTTATCATATTTTGACCAAGTGTTTTGAACCACACACACACACACACACACACACACACACACACACACACATAGTTTTCTTTCTTTTTCTATTCTTTTTTTTTTTTTAAACAAAGTCTGGTTCTATAATCCAGGCTGGAGTTCAGTGGTGCAATCTTGACTCACTGCAACCTCTGCCTCCCAAGCTCAAGTGATTCTCCTGCCTCAGCCTGCCAAGTAGCTGGGACTACAGGTGTACACCACCATACTTGGCTAATTTTTGTATTTTTTGTAGAGATAGGGTTTTGCCACGTTGCCCAGGCTGGTCTCAAACTCATGAGTTAAAGCAATCCACCTGCCTTGGCTTCCTAAAATGCTGGGATTATAGGCATGAGCATCCGTGCCAGGTCAATTACCTTTAATATTTTTTACAAACTTCACAAAATCAAATTCTAAATTAAGTCTCTTTCTTCACCTTGAATTAACTTTGGGATTTTCCAGATAGGCCCTCGAAACATCTCAAAAGGATCCCTCTTTTAATGAAAAGAGAAATATAAACTAACTGGGCTTATTTGATATATTAAATTATATGGAAAGTGTCAAATACTATATAAAGCTAATCCTTTGAATTATGTTTGTATGGATGTGTTATTAATACGTGTTTCAGAAATTGGATAAAATTCATAGAAAACTAGTAGTCCTGGTATAATGGTAAGTCATAATTCTTAAAACATTATCTTAAAATGTTGTATGCAGCAGAAATAACTGAACTTCCTTGTCAATTCCATCAACATTGTAGTAAATTCTCAACAGGCCTTTAACCATGGCAATTTTAAGCCTTATTTTTCACAGATGGTTGTTTACTTTGGTACTTTCCTGAGCAACTATAAGCCTAAAGTGTTTTATCTTCAAGAAGATTCATGGAAAGGACTCTGACAAGTACAGATTTTTGATAAGTTTAATATCATACCATTAGACTGGGTGAGGATTTCCAGATCTCTAATGAAGAAATTAGTTTATAAAACTGCTAACTCAAATGCAGAACAAGAATTAATTAAATACCAAGGAAATGCTTTGGCAGTTTTCCATACTGAGTCAGTCAGTACTGAAATTGTTAAGATATGCAATTTACAGAGAATGAAGTTTTACTGGGAGGAATTAGGTGGAAATACTATTATTAATAATGACAGTATATATATTGCACTTAATTTGTAAAGTATTTTCCAGTATAGTATGTCATTAGGTGCACACTTCACTTAATTCACCTAAACCATTCTCTGAAGATCAGACTGATTTTGGCTTGTGTGAGAAAGAGCTGTCATACTCAGGATGGTTAAATAGAAAGCAGAGTAGAGACTGCCAACCCTGTCCTCTTCTCCTCCTCTCCCCTCCCTTTGTTCTGGTTTTGAGGGTTGCTCAATTCACGAATAGTTATATGCCCAATTAGACTCTGGTAAATTTAATATTTTTCCCCACCCAGACTCTGTCCTCTCCCCCTTACTCTCTCCGAAAAAAAGAACAATCATTAGTGGCAAATGGCAATTGAAGTAAAGCAATACCAAGAGGCAGCTTTACAGTCAGGAGATAACATGGTTTTTAGTACTCTATACGTTCAAAGAAACTTCTCCAGTAATAAACTATAGAAATGATCCCTGAAATTATGGTCTTTAACTTTAATTTGTCTAAAGTTTTTAACAGTTAGTAGGTGCTTGACAAATATTTATTGAATGAAGAAATAAACAATAATGTAGTAGCATTAAAAAGGCAAATATTACCTAAACCTGCAATAATATATACATCCAGATACACCCAGATGAAAACTGGGATCATCAGGGCTGGTCAGACCACACCTAAAATATTTTCCCCATTTTAACAAGAAAATAGGGGGGGCGGAAAGCCTTCTTTGATCCCAAAAGCCTTGGTTGGAAACCATGTACTACGTCTTTCCTTTAGTGCAGCCTATCACCTTGTTTCGCACTGCCCATTTCCTTAACTGCATCTCACACATTTTAAGTTTCACAAAGTCAGAAACTATATCTTTCTCTTTCACTATTGTATTCCTAAATACTGGCAGAGTGTCTGACACACAGAAAGGCATTTGGTAAATACAGTTTAATGAAGGATAAATCAGAGAACATCCAAACAAGAGTAGCCTAGATAAAACAGAGATTTAATGCCATGTTTTTCTCACTCAAAGGCATTATACGCCAGACACATTCAAAGATAGGATGTAGTTCGTGCCCTCAAGGAGCTCACAATTCAGAGGATGTGTAAAAATATAGCTACAAAACTATGACTACAATATACAGTGTGGAAAGTGCAACAAAGTAACAAAGGAACAGTTGAAAGCATGTTTAATCTGGAGTTGGGAGGTTGGAGACTAGTCAGGGAGATGTGGTGATCTTTCTCTCATCTGAATAACTATGATATGGCAGAGTTTGTGATTGCAGTATTAAATAAAGAAGACTTTTGTTACAAGTAGATTAGCATACAAATGACATTAGCTATCTCCCACGAGGACAAGTTCTCCATTGCTGACACATTTCAAGACTAGGATGGTGATGACTTGATGGAGATATTGCAGAAGTGATTGACAAATAATATGAGATCTTGGGCTGGATGACTTCTATTTCCATTCTAACCCAGAGATTATCTGACACTTTGAGTCTCTGCTTTAGAGAGTGAGAGAGGGTAGAAAATCAATATTTTCAAATAAAAATCTTATGCTAATTGTATCTGTTTAGCTTTACCTTAAGAATCAATACTTAATAGAAATTATGCCTCTCCATGCAGTACATACTGGACTTTAATCTTATACCCAAATTCCTTGCTTTGTGATAGACTGAAATATTGCTTTCTGCCACAACATACACAAGATGAAGTGAACTGATTCTTTGAAGTCACATCTGCATCACAGTACAGCTAATGACAAACGTCCCAATTTTTCTGAATGTGACTAAGAAGAGGTTCCCCCGTTCTCCAATGAAATCAACCATATTTGAAGGCAGGACTTCTGTTCTCAGATGTCTTCAGAAACATAGACTTTCCCCTCTCCCTTGTTCCCACCCTGATAATGGAACAGTGAACCTGAGGCTGATTTATTACTTAAGAACCAGTTATTGTTTTCCCAAGCTGATTTAACAGATTTGTTCCACCTGCCCAATTATATTTCCAATTACTTTCTTGTGGTTTCACTGAAGTTTTTAATCCAAGGAACTATGAAGGTTAAAAAAAGATGAAAACTCAGCTAACCTCTGACCTCAAAGAGATTACAATCTAGTAGGGAACAAAAAATACATACACAAGTAACCACAATTTACACAAATCAGTACATGAGGTCCTAAGAGTACTTTAAAGCACTGGAAGAATTAAGTAGAGAGACAAAAGATTTACCTTATGGGGTAACTGGGAAGTTAGGGAGCAGTCTATGTACTCTTATTGTCCTCATTTTACAAATAAGGAAATTGAGATACAGAAAATGCAGTCTAGGGAGCTGAGGTCTTCCAGAGGCAAAAAAAAAAAGTAAATATTTGCAAATAACAGCCCTATATACTGATTCTATATATAGTCTATATATAGAATTCTCTATATGGGCTATATACAGAATAGATATATATATATATAATAGATTATTATATATAGATTATATATAGAATTCTATATATAGGCTATACTATATACTAAAAACTGAATCTCTCTTTTGCAATTTCTTTTACCTTTAACAAAGTCATTCAGGTCAGTCATAGATCGGCTGCTCTGACTTCTGCAGCATTTCCCCATAATGCCCTCTCTCCTCTACCCAGAGGGCAGAGAAACAAAGCAGCACTGAGGAAGCAACACACTTTCTGTTTCCAGGTTAGGTGATTTTCATTTAACTCGGGAGTATCATTAGTTTTGCTTGGGAAAAAAAGCCTTTCAGCACCTAAGCTTCAGATAAAGATTAGCTTCACAATTCCATTTGAAGTCAATGGTCTATAAGCTAGTCTACCTAAATAAAATTTGAACAACAAATATGGGAAAGGTTGGTGCTTTTAAGTTAACCAATCAAATCTGGGTACACAGGTATAAGAATAAATTGTCTAATATATAATTACAAATGCTGTTTCATTTTTCCAGTAAATCAGTCTCTAAGCAAATAGATTACTAATGAGACCAGCATGTAAATACTCAGAGCTGAAGAAAACAATTCTTGAATCAGTGTTCAGAACATATAATTTCAAATATGTCTCTTATCTGAAAAATGGTTCCTTTGATCTAGTCACAGATCATAAAATAGCCACTGAAAAGAAAATTCTACAGTAATCTTAGTCTACACTGATAAAAGTCTAATAACTGAATCAGAGGACGGCTAGGCTGGACAAATAATCTCTAAAATATTGGGTGCAGTTCTGTGTGGTACATTATAAAGGAAATAAACAACTGAGAATAGGATCCAAGGAACGTTTCCAGAAAGATGAAAAGCCTGAAAATCATTCATACAACAAAAAATGAAAAAAACTGGGACACAGAGGTAAAAGTAAGAGGAACCATAAAAGCTAACTTAAATGGGCCGGGAGCGGTGGCTCAAGCCTGTAATCCCAGCACTTTGGGAGGCCGAGGCGGGTGGATCACGAGGTCAAGAGATCGAGACCATCCTGGTCAACATGGTGAAACCCCGTCTCTACTAAAAATACAAAAAATTAGCTGGGCACGGTGGTGCGTGCCTGTAATCCCAGCTACTCGGGAGGCTGAGGCAGGAGAATTGCCTGAACCCAGGAGGCGGAGATTGCGGTGAGCCGAGATTGTGCCATTGCACTCCAGCCTGGGTAACAAGAGTGAAACTCCATCTCAAAAAAAAAAAAAAAAAGGAGCTAACTTAAATGGTTGTATTAGTCTGTTCTCGCACTGCTATAAAGAATACTTGAGACTGAGTTATTTATAAAGAAAAGAGGTTTAATTGGCTCATGGTTCTACAGGCTGTACAGGAAGGATGGGTGGAGAGGCCTCGGGAAACTTTCAATCATGGTGAAGGCAAGGGGGAACAGACACATCTTACATGGCCGGAACAGGAGGAAGAGAGAGAAGGACAGGGGTGCTACACATCTTTAAACAAGCACATCTCCTGACAACTCACTCACTCTCTTGAGAAAAGCAAGGAAAAATCTGCCTCCATAATCCAATCACCTGCTACCAGGTCTCTCCTCCAACACTGGGGATTAAAATTCGACATGATTTGGGCAGGAACACAAATCCAAACCATATCGGTAATAAGAGCACTGATCTGAAGAATACAGAACAAAAATTTCAGATATAGTAAAAGAAAGCTTTAATAGACTGGTTACAACACGCAAGTGGGTCTATAAGAGAGAAATTATATTTAAAAAACTTTAAGAAAATTCCTCACAATAAACTGGGCACTGTGTTAAGTACTTTACATGAATTATCTTATTAAAATTTCTCAACATTCCTGTTATCACCACCCACATTTTACAGACATGGAAATTGAAGCTTGGAGATGTTTAATAATTCCCTTAAGATCACATTACTAATGACATGAATTAGCTCGCTAATGCAGGTTTCTTGAGAATGAATTTTTCTTGTTCACTCATGGGTTTTCACTATCTATATTCCACAGCAAAACATGTCTTCTGGTTGGAGTTGGAGGCCTGTTGAGATGAAAGTTACCCCTGAGAATTCTACTGACATCCCTGGGAGATGCTTTCTTACCATCAGTGTTAGAATCATGATGTTTTGTGATCTACTTGTGGCTGGGCTACAGAAGTTCTATCATAACCTAATCATAACCCTGTTTGGCAATTCAATTATTCCTGCTGTACAGGTAATCCATAGGATGAAACCAGTAAATAGGGTTCATGAAGATACATGTTACAACAGCTGATCAGGCACCTATAAAGCGAGGTGCCATAACATCTTCCTCATTTCAGAGAAACGGAAAAGATCTAGGCCAAATATGGAGTTCATACACGAGACAGTAGCATTCAATTCCTATTTCCACAGAGGCGTCACTTTTTATTGACTCAAAGTCTAGAAGAAATGTTCTTATTTCCCCAAGTTACTGGCAAGCAATAAAGGTGCACAACTATGGAGGAAGTTAGGACAAAAGATACTTAGGAAAGAAAGAATATAAATCCTACTAATAGGATGTAGAAACTTTTAATAAAATATAAAAATTGATTCAAGTTACCTTTCTTTACCTGAATAAATTATATACCAAAATTTGAAAAAAGTTTTGATAACCTTTTAGAGTTTCTGGTTCATAATTTATAACACTTCCAAACTATCATAAAGTTCATTAAAAGGTCTAAAGTTCATTAAATTGTCTAAAAAATGTTAAAGTTATCTGAGAGATGGTGCTCTACTTTAAGAAGAAAGAAATTCTCTCTATGGATATTTAATAGGAAATAAAATTACTACTTAGATGAGAAAAAGATAAAAATAATACAGAGTATGATAATTTATTATATACAATGTCAGTTGTGCTTTTACATTCATCTATGATTAATATTAAACCACTCTTTCACCTGTTTATATTCTGCAATTGGTTATATGCTTAAATTTTACTGAAAATAAATATCATCCTGATTATATGGTAGAATAAAAAGCACAAAAATATTTTTTCAGAATTTAAAACAGAATTCATTTTTAATGTTTAATTTATTAAATAAAAGCTGACAACTGAAAAATAATGCAGTAAAACAAGGGTCAACACAATAATATGACATAAAAAGGTATGAACATTTACTGAAAGGTGGAGCATTTGTCATAAATAGAGATTTTTACATGTTATTTCATCTAATTCTAAAGACAAATCTATGAGGCAAGCCAAATCACCCCCATTTTATAGATCAGGCAATTGAGGTTCCAGGAGGTTAAGAAACATGTGACCAAGAACACACTGTCAGTGAGGCCATTATATAGGGGTTACTTAGCTGCCTTCAAATGATTAATATGCTACTTCCCTTTTCAAAAGGCTTTTTTTTTTCTGTGAAAATATCCACAAAATTGACAAACCTTTAGTTAGACTGATGAAGCAAAAAACAGACTCAAATTACTAAAATGCAGAATGAAAGAGAGAACATTACTATCAACCACACACATACATAAAGGATTACAAGGGAATATGATGAACAACTGTATGTATACAAATTATATAACTTAGATGAAATGGAAAAGTACCTAGAAAAACAAAAACTATCAACACTTATTCAGGAAGAAATAGAAAATATGTATAGACCTAAAACAAGTGATTGAATTCATAATCAAAAGACTACTCACAAAGAAAACCTAGGTTTAGATGGCTTCCCTGATGAATTTGAGTAAACATTTAAAGAACAATTAATAGGCATCCTTCTCAAACTCTTCCAAGAAATATAAGAGGAGGGTATACTTCCCAATTCATTCTATGAGATAAGTATTAACTTGTTACCCAAACCAGAAAAAGATATAAGAAAACTAAAGACCAATATCTCTTATGAAAATCTTCAACAAAATACTAGCAAACTGAATCCAGCAATATATAAAAGGATTGTATAACACAAGCAAATGAAATTTATCCTATGCAAGGTTGGTTTAATATCAGAAAATCAATTAATATATCATATGAATGGAATAAAGGGGGAAAAAGTCATGAATATCTCAATAGATATGGAAAAATTGTTGAAAAAATTCAATACCCTCTCTCATGACAAAAATACTCAACAAATTATGAATAGAAGAAAACTTCCTCAACCAGATCAAAGGGTACCTAGAAAAGAGCCAGAGCTGGCATTATGTTAAGTGATAAAAGACTGTATATTTTTCCCCTAACAGGACAAGGATGTCTGCTCTTACCACTTCTATTCAACACATTGTTACTAGAGGTTACAGTTATGAAATTAGGCAATAAAAAGAAATGAAAACCATCCAGAAAATGATCTCTATTTGCAGATAACATAATATTATATAGAGCACAGTCTAAGGAATCCACACACACAGAAAGACCCTACTAAAGCTAATAAACAAGTTCAAGTTTGCAGTACATAAGGTCAATATTAAAAATTAGCTCTAATTCTATTTTTGCAATGAACTATTAAAAAATGAAATTTAAGAAACAATCCTATTTGCAATAGCATCAAAATAAAATAAAACATTAGAATAAATATGATAAAAGATGTGTAAAACTTATACTGAAAACTACAAAATATTACTGAAAGAGGATCTAAGCAAATGAAAAGACATCCCATGTTCATAGACTGGAGGACTTAATATTGTTAAGATGGCAATACTCCCTAAATTGATCTACAAATTAAATACAACCTTATCAAAATCTCAGCCAGAATCTTTGTAGAAATTGACAGGCTGAGTGGCTAGGCACCATGGCTCACATGTGTAATCCCAGCACTTTGGGAGGCCAAGTCAGGTGGATCACAAGGTCAGGAGTTCAAGACCAGCCTGGCCAACATGGTGAAACCTTGTCTCTACTAAAAAATACAAAAAATTAGCCGACAGTTGTGGCATGCGCCTGTAATCCCAGCTACTTGGGAGGCTGAGGTCAGAGAATCATTTGAACCTGGGAGGTGGAGTTTGCAGTGAGCTGAGATTGCACCATTGCACTGCAGCCTGGGTGACAGATCAAGATTCCATCTAAAAAAACAAAAAAGAAATTGACAGGCTGATTAAAATTCATATGGAAATTCAGGAGCACAGAATAGCTAAAACCAATCTTGATAAAGAACAAAGTTATAGGACTCACACTTCCTGATTGCAAAACTTACAACAAAGCTACAAAGTAATCAAGACCGTGTAGTACTGCTGGCATAAGAACAAACATATAGATTAATGGAGTAGAACTGAAAGTCTAGAAATAAATGCTTACATTTACAATCAACTGATTTTTGACAAGAGTGCCAAGAAAATTCAATAGTGGGAAAACAGTCTTCAACAAATGGTGCTGGGGCAACTGGATATCCACATGTAAAAGAATGAAGTTGGATCCACTCCTCATACCACATATAAAAATTAAATAAAACATGGATCATACAAGATCTTCCTTTGCTTAAAGGCCTGCTTTGCTGTTAGAATAAAATACAAACTTTTGGGCATGCTATTTATCTCTCCATAATTTAGACTCTGCCACTTCTGCAGTTTTATCTCTGTCACCACCTCACTGTCCTCCACTTCAATCCCTCCTCCTGGACCCTACACTCTAAGCAACTCTGACTAACATATGTTTCTTTCAGCCAGGTGCAGTAGCTAAAGCCTGTAATCCCAGCACTTCAGGAGGCTGAGGTGGACAGATCACTTGAGGCCAGGAGTTTGAGACCAGCCTAGCCAACATAGTGAAAACCTATCTCTACTAAAAATACAAAAATTAGCCGGGCATGGTGGTACATGCCTGTAATTTCAGCTACTTGAGAAGCTGAGGCACAAGAATTGCTTGAGCCTGGGAGGCGGGTTGCAGTGAGTCGAGAACATGCCATTGCACTCCAGCCTGGGCAACCAAGGGAAACTCTATCTTAAAAAATAAATAAATAAAAAGTCCCAGGCTTTGCTTATGTATCTCCCTGTGTGTGGAATAGTATTTCCTATAGTAACTGATAAATACACCTCTATAATTGCAAGGCAGTCCAAATATCACCTCTTCTATGAAAGTTTTCACTGACATAGAGACATATCCACATATTAATTGTCTTTTCTTTACCCCATAGTATCCCAACACAGTTCCTCTATTGAGTCTTAACACTGTGCCACTGTGAGGTGTATGTTATCTTGTTCCTTGCTTCAGGACTCGGAGGCACTGAGTCTTGGCCAAATCCTTAAAGGATTTGGACAAATTGCCTTTGTCCAAAAAGACCCTCTTTTCCCCAGGGTAGTGCAAATCCCTTGATTAGTTGGTGAAGAGGGTAGGGTACAAAGGCCTCCTTGCTTCAACGTGAGACTATTCTCATTTTGCCAGCCCAGTCCCAGAGCTCCTGTGAAGACTTTGTACTAATAGCTCAACTCCTTCTGGTGCTCTTTCCTTCACTTCACAAGGGTTGATCAGAGTACATTCCCCCCACAAACTGCTTACATTCTAAACTACAACTTAGAGTGTATTTCTCAGGGACCCTAAGACACTGTTTTACACTTACGTTTTTATAGTTCATCTTCAGATATTGACTGCATCAATGCATTTCTCAGTGCAGGTTGTCAATACAGGCTTGCCAAAATCAAAAAATAAAATAAAAAATGGATCACAGACCCAAATGTAAAAGCGAAAACTACAAAACTCTTAGAAGAAAACATTGATATAAATCTTTATGACCTTGGGTTAAGTAATAATTTCTTCAAAATGATACCTAAAGGAGAAGCCACAAAAGGAAAAATAGAAATTTTTGGACATTAAACTTTACAGCATAAAAGTTTAGGAATAAACTTAACAAAACATGGGTAGAACATATACTGAAAATTACAAAACATTGTTGAAAGAAAGTAAAGAAGATCTAAGTAAATGAGAAGACATCCCATGTTCATAGACTGGAGGGCTTAATACTGTTAAGATGGCAATACTCCCTTTCTTTCACTTTCTTCACACAAGTTAAATGAAGAAACAACTCATAGAATGAAAGGCAATATTTGCAAGTTAACTACCTTATAAGGGACTCATATCCAAAATATATAAAGAACTCTTACAACCAAAAAAAAAAAAAAACTACTCAATTGAAAAATGGGCAAAGTATCTGAATATAAATTTCTCCAAAGGAGATATATAAGTTACCAATGAGCACATGAAAAAATTATTAGTCTTTAGGAGAATACAAATCAAAACCACAATTGAAATATCACTTCAAATTATTATATCCTAGGAAGGATATAATAAAAAATAGACAAGTGTTGGTAAGAATGAAGAGTAATTAGAACTCTCATATATTGCTTGTGAAAATGTAATATGTACAGCCTCTTTGGAAAACAGTCTGCAAGTTCCTCAAAAAGTTCAACAGAGTTACCATATGACCCAACAATCCCACTTGTAGGCATATACTCAAGAGAACTGAAAAAAATGTTTACACAAAAGCATGCACACAAATATTGAGAACGGCATTATTTATAACAGGCAAAAGTGGAAACAACCTAATGTCCATCCACTGATGAATGGATAAACGAAATATAACCATATAATAGAATATCATTCAAGCATAAAAAGACTGAAATATTGATTCATGCTACCATATGAATGAACCTTGAAAATATTATTCTAAGTGAAAAGGCCAAACATAGAAGATTATATATTATATGATTCAATTTAAACGAAATGTCCACAGTGGTCAAATATATAGTGACAGAAAGTAGACAAATGATTCCAAGAAGATGGAAGAGGGGAGGGCTTGGGAAAAATGGGGAGTGACTACTTATAGGTGCAGGGTTTCCTTTTGTGTCTCTAAAATTGATTATGATAATAGCTGCACAACTCTGTTAATGTATTAAAACACCAATGAATTAGGCACTTTAGATGGGTAAAGTATACAGTACGTTGATTATATGATAATAAATCTGTTATTCAAAAAATAGTGATGAAAAAACTGTTGGCGCCTTTCATGGATTAAGGCGGGGACACCAAACTATACTAGTGGCCATTGTATTCTTTACCATTATGCATTTTCAGAGAAAGAAATGCCATTTCAGGCTGGGCACGGTGGCTAACGCCTGTAATCCCAGCACTTTGGGAGGCTGATGTAGGTAGATCACCTGAGGTCAGGAGTTCGAGACCAGCCTGGCCAACATGGTGAAACCCCGTCTTTATTAAAAATACAATAATTAGCCAAGTGCGGTAGTGGGCACCTGTAATCCCAGATACTCGGGAGGCTGAAGCAGGACAGTTGCTTGAACCTGGAAGGCAGATGTTGGAGTGAGCCAAGATCATGTCACTGCACTCCAGCCTAGGCAACAAGAGGAAGACTCTGTCAAAAAAGAAAAAGAAAAGAAAAAAGAAAGAAAGAGAGAGAGAGAAAGGAAGGAAGGAAGGAAAAAGTGAAGAAAAAGAAAAGAAGGACCATATGCATTTCACATTTCACTTAAGAATGTTCTTGATGAAGCAGTAGAAATTATTGTTTATTAAAATGGTGTTTATGTTAACATGCATTGGGTCTTTTATTTTTAGATCAATTAATAAATTCTAAAAAGTTTTTTACAGAGATTATAAGGAAATTGCAATGCTGTATAACATATTACATTTATATAACATACCACATCATTCTGAACTGGTTATAATTTGGCTATATAGTTTTTAGAGGTTAACAACTCTTAATCTGCATTTGCAACAATTAAAAACCCTTTTCTGCCTTTATCAAGAGGGTAAAATGGACACAAAAGTATTTGGATGTGGGGGACTAAAAACCTATTTATTTTATTCTTTAAAAGAAAGAAAAATTCTTCCTAAAATATTTTGCTTAGAGTATTAAATTTTAAAATCTATTTCACTATAATGTGTATTGTACAATATGTTACATGATGATCTAAGATGCTGGTTCTAAATGTCATAGTTCATTCAAGCTTTGGAATTATCCTTCCAAATTATCTGGTTTCTAAACCTATTCATTCAAATATTTATTGTACTAGTTTCTATATCATAAAGGCTCAGATATTATCAGCTAAAAAAATAAAATACAACATCTGGATAAATGTTTCCATGAAATCATTTGCTGTAATCTCACTGCAACACAAAAGATATTTACTAACTGGCTCCAAGGGAGAACAAAAAATTAGCTGAATAATTTATTTCAAATATGAGAGCTGTTCCGTATTGCAGTACTTTTAAAATTAAATTTAAGTTTTCTCCATTATTCAGAAACACTTCAGTTATAAATGGTTCCATTTCAGGAGATTTTCTTGGCTCTCAATCTCTCCCTGGGTAGTCACTGAAAGACTTTTAGGAAGATGAAAGTTTTCAGAATAAAGTTAAACAAGTAATGAATACTGCCAGACTATTAGTCACTTCTATGTTCTGGCACCCATATATAAATGAAATAAAACAAAACAAAGACATTAAAATAGAAAAACTTCAAAACTAAAGTCTTCCCATCTTCACTCCCAAAGCTAAAAAGCTCCAACTTCTTATACCGTCTCATTCAATCTAAGATTCTCTCAGCATTCTGGTGAGCAGAGATATACAGCTATACGGCATCTAATAAAATTCCAGGCCACAGTCACTGAATAAATGAGCAAAGCTAAACAAATGACATTCCTTATCAAATAAACACTAACATGATTGAGCATACAGCATTTCAATCAGTCAACATCTGTTCTATAATCATATTTCCTATTTTATAAATGTAGTGTGAATGAACAATTCATTTTTATAGATTTACTGCCTCATGTTGCCTTACCATTCCATTTCAATTCTAGTTAGAGGGGCTTGAACAGAAAGGTATACATTGAATGAAGGAAAACCTTGATTGTAACTCAGGAATGAGTCAGTCAAGTTATCCAGCTAGTTCAGGGTTTATTACTTTATAAACAAAACCATTTTAAATTTAATCTTTTAGATGGATATCTAAACACCCAATACTCATTGCTTATCTTCACAAGTAGAATATGGTAGATGATCACAATTTAATTGTTTTTTGATGAATTTGGGTCATTATTATGAACATCAATTACTGAGCTACGTTATAACACGTTGATGCTCTCAAGACTTATTTAAGCCATATAGGGCAATTAGTCCCACAATGCTATGAGTTCTTGGCCTGTTTTTTGTTTTTTCTGTCTCCTTCCTTAGAGTCAGCTGTCTTTCCCTCCTACTATTCGATGAGCCTTGTAAACATTTCTAAATGGTCCCTCCACAGCTGTTGACTAGGAAATCTGATAATCATGATTTAAGCATAATGATGAGTAACTAAATTATAAGTATTTCAGAAGCTTACCCTATATAACATGCATGAGCTTAAGTGCATGGATCTTGTGACACATACTTTATCTGCACAAAGCTTTTTTCATCTGAGTTCTTAGGTGATGTTACTAGATTATTGAATTCTAGCTGTATATTGTCATATTTGATAAAACTTTCCTTTTATGATAATAAATGCAGGACAATTTCATAATCTGGCCTAAAGTCCTTAGGCAGTTAAAGAAGATTTGTTCAAGACAAATTTATTTATTCTGCAACTACAGATTAAAAAGTATATTTTCTAAGCTTGAACATTTAGTATACCTAAGAAGTAAATTGCACAGAGATTTAATATATTGGAAGTATGACTTAGAAATCTGAAAATTTGTATACAACTAAGTATATAAATAGTACAACAGATTCAATTCAATCAGCAAATGTATATTGAGCATCTACCATGTTCAAGGCATTATACTACCATCACAAGGGATATAAAATGATTAAGACACAGTCCGTGCATTAAGAACTTAATATCTAGTAAGTGAGATTAGATACAAATGACTAGGATGAAATGCAAAGAAATGAAATAGTTGTAAGAAAACCATAAGTAACTTATTATGAGAATTCAAAGAAATGAGAGATTAAACTTAGCTTGGGGAGAAGGATCAGAAAATCACAAAGTGTTCCAAGGAATACATGGTGCTCATGATAAGCCTTGTAGTTTGGACAGGTTATTCAGAGAAGAGAGTAGGGGGAAGAAGCAGCAGTAGTAGACATCTTGGGCTAAAGAGACAGTAATTATTCATTTTGCAAATATTTACTGAGCATTTATTATTATTATTTTATGTCAAGCACTGTTATAGGCAATAGGGATAGAACAGTGGATGAAGCAGATAAAAATCCCTGCCCTCACGGACCTGATATTATAGGGGGCAGAGAAAGAGACATTAAAAATGGTAACAATAATCACAGCCGAGACATTAGAGCACTTAACATGTTGGTCAGGCACTGTTTTATATGTTTTAAATATAAACTCATTTAATCCTCAAAACACCTCTATCTTTATGAAGTAGATTGCTATTAATATTATCCCTATTTTGGAGATAGAAAACAAGATATAGAGATTAAACTGTCCAAAAGCACAATGAGAAATGGAATTACGATTCAAATCTGGGATATCCAACTACAGAGTATATATTCTTAACCATTATGTGATTCCAAATAAGCATCATCTATAACGTGTTACATGTTGATAAACATGAAATCCAAGGAGCAGCAAGCCACTTTATTTGGAAGACAAAAGGGAATAGCAAAGGATAAACCCAAAGAAATAGGTTGGGCGCATATTATGGAGGGTCTTGCATGCAAGACAGGGGAGTCCACCTACTGAATTAAGTACAATGGGAAACCACTGAAGATATGATTAGTGCCTCATTTTATAAAGGGTGAACTGGAGTGAGGAGAGAGGCTGGAAGAGGAGATCAGATTCACCACTGAACATTTATCATGATTATTGATACAGCCCAGGTGAAAAGTAATTAAGGTATAGAACAGAATAAAATATATATTATGAGAGTCCAAGAAACTAGAAATTACACACACACACACACACACACACACACACAATATATATATATATGTTCTTCCAGTTGAGAAGAATTCTTCCACATGCCACATTCAATCAACAGTAAATTCAGAATTTAACAATCTTTCACCACTTTCACCATCACTACTCTGGTCCAAGCCATCAACTCTGACCAGCTTACTGCAATAGTCTCCTTACTTACTCCCCACTTCTACCCTTGCCCTGCTACAGTCTAGTCTCAACCCAGCAGTTAAAGTTTTCTTACCAATAAAATAGGTCAAATCAGGTCACACCTTTGCTCAAAACCCTCCATTGGCTTCCTATTTCACTCATAACACAAAGCCAAAGTCATTACAATGACTTATAAGGCCCTACATTATCTGATCCTCTCCCCTTACCTCTCTGACCTCACCTCTACTACTCTTCCTTTTACTCACTCTGCTTCAGTCACACTGGCCATGTTGCTATTTCTGGAACACATATGTTCTCCCCCATCTTAGGGCCTTTACATTTGCTACTTCTTCTGCCTGGAATGCTCCCTCAACCTCTCCCATATCTGCTTGGCTCTTTCCTGACTGCCTCCAAATCTTTGCTCAAATATCACCTTCTCAGTTAGCTTCCCTAAATTATCCAATTTAAAAATGTGCACATATACATACACATCCTGTCCTGACCATGTTTCTCCAAATTCCCTGATTTTTCTCCATATAACCTTTTATCATCTGACATTCTATGTATTTTACTTACCTGCTTGTGTGTCTTCCTCCACTAGACTATCAGCTCCAAGAGAGCCAGAATTTTTATCTGTTATGTTCACTGCTGTAGCAGTGGTACCTTGGTACCATAAATAGTACGTGGTTCATAGTAGTTCTCAAGAAATATTTGTTAAATAAATGAATGAATCAGTTCAGAAACAAAATTGAAAACAAAGTAAGGGACAGTGAAGAATTAGAATTCATATAGGAGGGCAACTAATGGAATAGGTGGAACAAAGGAAAAGAAAGGATCGAAATGTCTCCATGATGCCCAGACTTTAGGAATGGGAACAGCATTATCAGAAATGAAATAGTTACCGGGAACTGATTTGGAGGGCAGAAATTAATTCAATTTTAGATGATTTTATGATGAGTATGTAATATGGAACATTAATGGGAAATCAAGCAATGCCAATCTGAAGCTTAAGAAAGAAGTCAGGGCTAGAGATAATAATTTGGGGGTTATTAAAGTACAGAGGAAAGCCAGGCACAGAGGCTCATGACTATAATCCCAGCACCCTGGAAGGCTGAGGAGGGCAGATTGCTTGAGCCTGGGAGCTTGAGACTGGCCTGGGCAACATAGCGAGACTTCATCTCTACAAAAATCTTTTTAAAAATTAGCTGGTCATGGTGGTGTGTGCCTGTGGTTCCAGCTACTCAGGAGGCTGAGGTGGGATGATAGCTTGAGCATGGAGGTCAATGCTTTGGTAAGCCAGGGTCGCACCACTACACTGCAGCTTTGTAAACAAAGTAAGAATCTGTTTCAAAAAAATAAGACAGAGATAATAGTGGAGGGGATAGGACAGAACCTTGGGAAAGGTTACACTTCAGAGGTTCAAGGAAGAACATCAGTCAGAGAGGCAGCAAGAGAACCAAAATAATGACATGTCATGAAGCCAAGAGAGTAGCGTTTCAAGAAGGTAGTGGTAAATTAGTATTAAATGTTACAAGAAAAGTCAAGAAGGTTCTCAAAACTTAAAACAAACAGGCTGATTTGGCAAATAGGAAGCCATTGGAAGAAGTATTTCTTTGATGTGGTAGAGGCAGGAACCAAACCCCAAGGCACTTAGGAAGGAGTCAAGACATGAAGGCAAAAGGTATTCAATTCTTTCAACAAGTTCACCAAAATGAAAATGCTCACTTTTGCCCAGTAATTCCACTCTAGAATTTAACTTTTAAAAAATTGTTCCATGAAAGAACGACAGCAAGCAAATACATTAATGCAAAGGTTGTACATTACATGGTTGTTGGTAATAGTAAAATATTGTAAACTACTTGAAATTACCAACTACAAAAAATAGTGATTTATGATCTATTAAGACAATAAAATACTTTTTGACTATAAGGAAGACTATGAAGAAAAAGGGAAATGCTTAATACGTTAAATAGAAAAAATCAAAATACAAATTTAAAATTTACACCATTCATTCATTTGACATTTGATTATGGAGTCCCTCCGATGTGATAGGCATATATACTAGATATACAGTGGCAGACAAAACAGATCTTCTACCCTCATAAGACTTAACAGTTTATGGTTCAAACTATGAAAAAAAAAGGTACATATGTAACAGAGAAAAGTATACCCCTAAATAACAAAAGCTATGTATTATGATGGTAGAATTATAGCTTTTCCTATAATATTGTTCAATAAAAATTAGCTGTTTTCAATAAATAAAGAGAAAAGTAAACATTTATAGCAAGGAAAGGAAGAAGAGAGTTGACAGGTAGCTTGACGGGGAGCGGGGTTCCAGGAAATGCTTTTTAGAAGAGAGAATCTGATCATGTTCAAAGACAAAGGGGATAGCAGAAGCAGAGATTGAAAATTCCACATATTTCTTACTGCAACAGCTAATTTAATATATCCACTCGGAAAGCTCTTCAAATTCCTTGAAGAATAGACTTTGAATAGCCTAGAATAGCTGTCCTAGAGCTGACATTTAAAGGTGTCTCTTGTGAACACTAATAAAGATCCCATCCTCCACCTAAGAAAAAGCTTGATTCAGACAATAAATTTAATAGTAAAACTGATCATGGAGGAAACAGTTACTGAACATTATTAGATCTCATGAATTGATTCAAATCATACAATATATTTACCTCACCCCAATAACTTTGCTTCTAAATGATTTTTTGAATAGAGTAAAATTGCCTGGGTGTATGACATATTTTTATTACCATTTAAAAGGAAACTAAATTCATGAAAGTGTGGTATAGCATACTGAATATGCTGACCTTTCAGTTCCTTAATTCCTCATCTTCAGTGACCTCATCCTTCCATTCCATGTGAGCCACCCACTGCATACACTTTGGAAGATTCCATTACCCTTTCCTACTCCATCTCCAAAATCACTAATTCAAACATGAAATTCTCTGATGACAAACTTCCAGGTTGCTCATTCAACTATTCTCACTATCACTATTCTTTCAGGTCATCAAGACCTCCAGTTCACTGATCCTTCCTCCTCTACTTTCTCCCTATTAATCAAAATTTTCTTCACTTCCCTCCCTAACCAGCTTAGGTTCCATAGTGCATCACTCTTACCAAAACCACAAAATCTCTTAACTCACTATGATGATGCTATTTTTATTGATAATGATAATGATGTTTTTGTACTCATCTAGGCCAAATTCTAACTATTGATCATTCCTACTATTCACTTTCTCTGTGCCTGTGTCCAGTAGCCAAGCTATGGGGCAAAGTAACAAAACAGGCAAATTTGTTTCAATACATAAAATCAAAATCACTTGCAGCAGACTCCTGAAATCTGCTCACCAATTTTGCTGTGTTTTTCTTTTTCACTTTCTGCCACGACTATAAAAAATTTTCTCCACTCTTGCCAATCCTTCAGAGCACTATTCTCCAGCTCCACCCTTTTCAGAAAATGACCTTGCCTCCTACTTCATAAAGAAAATGGACCATTCGCTTTTTGGGGCTTATACATAGCAGGTACTCAAACATGTAATAAATGGATAAAAAGAAGAAAAATATGAAATGGAGAAATATCTGGCATGGTAACCTAAAACAAAACCTCAGTTTTCCCATTTAAAAAAGTGGTAGGGGTATAACATGATATAAGTCCCCCTAACAATTCTAAAATTTACATTCACATATCCAGACCTATGAATGCAACCTATGCAGGGAAGAATCTTCTCAAAAGTGAACAAGCAGGAGTTAGGAAATACCATCTCATGCCTGTCTTACCAGTTGGCAGAAGTGCTATTATTCACTGTTCAATAAATAAATATTTACTGAGTTCCTTCCATGTATTTGGATTTATGGGCAAGAATAGGGAATATGTAAGAGCTGGTCTTTGGCTTCATGGAGCTTTGAATCTACCAAGGGAAGAAAAACTTGATACATGTGTCTCTAATAGGCGAAACATGCAGCATTTTTTATTGCATTTTAGGTTTTGGGGTACATGTGCAGAACATGCAAGAAAGTTGCATAGGTACACACATGGCAGTGTGATTTTCTGTCTTCCTTCCCTTCACCCACATCTGGCATTTCTCTCCATGCTATCTCTCCCCAGCTCCCCCGCTGTTGTCCCTCCCATATTCCCCCCAATAGACCCCAGTGTGTAGTGCTTCCCTCCCTGTGTCCATGTGTTCTCATTGTTCATCACCAACCTATGAGTAAGAATATGCGGCATTTCATTTTCTGTTCTTGTGTCAGTTTGCTAAGAATGATGTTCTCCAGATTCATCCATGTCCCTACAAAGGACAGGAACTCATCATTTTTGATTGCTACATAATATTCCATGGTGTATATGTGCCACATTTTCCCTGTCCAGTCTATCATCGATGGGCATTTGGGTTGGTTCCAGGTCTTTGCTATTGTAAACAGTGCTGCATTCGTGTGCATGTGTCCTTATAGTAGAATGATTTATACTCCTTTGGATATATACCCAGTATTGGGAATGCTAGATCAAATGGAATTTCTATTTCTAGGTCCTTGAGGAATCGCCACACTGTCTTCCACAATGGTTGAACTAATTTACACTCCCACCAGCAGTGTAAAAGTGTTCCTATTTCTCCACATCCTCTCCAGCATCTGTTCTCTCCAGATATTTTAATGATCGCCATTCTAACTGGCGTGAGATGATATCTCAATGTAGTTTTGATTTGCATTTCTCTGATGACCAGTGATGACGAGCATTTTTTCATATGTTTGTTGGCCTCATGTATGTCTTCTTTTGTAAAGTGTCTGTTCAGATCCTTTGCCCATTTTTAAGTGGGCTTGTTTGTTTTGTTCTTGTAAATCTGTATGAGTTCTTTGTAAATTCTGGATATCAGCCCTCTGTCAGATGGGTAAACTGCAAAAATTTTTTCCCACACCATTGGTTGCCAATTCACTCTAATGACTGCTTCTTTTGCCGTGCAGAAGCTGTGGAGTTTGAATAGGTCCCATTTCTCTATTTTGGCTTTTGCTGCCAATGCTTTTGGTGTTTTGTTCATGAAGTCCTTGCCTACTCCTATGTCCTGAATGGTTTTGCCTAGATTTTCTTCTAGGGTTTTTAGGGTGCCAGATCTTATGTTTAAGTTTTTAATCCATCTGGAGTTAATTTTAGTGTAAGGTGTCAGGAAAAGGTCCAGTTTCTGCTTTCTGCACATGGCTAGCCAGTTTTCCCAACACCATTTAGTAAACAGGGAATCCTTTCCCCATTGCTTGTTTTTGTCAGGTTTATCAAAGATTGTATGGTTGTAGATATGTTGTGTTGCCTCCGATGCCTCTGTTCTGTTCCATTGGTCTATATCTCTGTTTTGGTACCAATACCATGCTGTTTTGATTACTGAAGCCTTGTAATATAGTTTGAAGTCCGGTAGTGTGATGCCTCCCGCTGTGTTCTTTTTGCTTAGAATTGACTTGGCTATGCGGGCTATCTTTTGGTTCCATATGAAGTTCAAGGTGGTTTTTTCCAGTTCTGTGAAGAAAGTCAATGGTAGCTTGCTGGAGATAGCATTGAGTCTGTAAATTACTTTGGGCAGTATGGCCATTTTCACGATATTAATTCTTCCTAACCATGAACATGGAATGTTTCTCCATCTGTTTGTGTCCTCTCTGATTTCGTTGAGCAGTGGTTTGTAGTTCTCCCTGAAGAGGTCCTTTACGTTCCTTGTTAGTTGTATTCCTAGGTATTTTATTCTCTTTGTAGCAATTGTGAATGGCAGTTCATTCTCGATTTGGCTCTCTTTAAGTCTCTTATTGGTGTATAGGAATGCTTGTGACTTTTGCACATTGATTTTATATCCTGAGACTTTGCTGAAGTTGCTTATCAGTTTCAGGAGTTTTTGGGCTGAGGCGATGGGGTCTTCTAGATATACTATCATGTCGTCTGCAAATAGAGACAATTTGGCTTCCTCCTTTCCTATCTGAATACCCTTTATTTCTTTTTCTTGCCTGATTGCTTTACTTAGAACTTCCAGTACTATATTGAATAGGAGTGGTGAGAGAGGGCATCCTTGTCTAGTGCCAGATTTCAAAGGGAATGCTTCCAGTTTTTGCCCATTCAGTATGACATTGGCTGTTGGTTCTTCGTAAATAGCTTTTATTATTTTGAGATACGTTCCATCAATAACGAGTTTATTAACGGTTTTTAGCATAAAGGGCTGTTGAATTTTGTCAAAGGCCTTCTCTGCGTCAATTGAGATAATCATGTGGTTTTTGTTTTTGGTTCTGTTTATGTGGTGAATTATGTTTATAGACTTGCGTATGTTGAACCAGCCTTGCATCCCTGAGATGAATCCTACTTGATCATGGTGGATAAGCTTTTTGATGTGCTGTTGCAATCTGCTTGCCAGTATTTTATTGAAGATTTTTGCGTCTATGTTCATCATGGATATTGGCATGAAATTTTCTTTTCTCATTGAGTCTCTGCCGGGTTTTGGTATCAGGATGATGTTGGTCTCATAAAATGATGTGGGAGGGATTCCCTCTTTTTGGATTATTTGGAATCGTTTCAGAAGGAATGGTAACAGTTCCTCTTTGTGTGTCTGGTAGAATTCGGCTGTGAACCCATCTGGACCTGGGCTTTTTTTTTTTGTATGGTAGGCTCTTAATTGCTGCCTCAACTTCAGACCTTGTTATTGGTCTACTCGTAGTTTCAGCTTCCTCTTGGTTTAGGCTTGGGAGGACATAAGAGTCTAGGAATTTATCCAGTTCTTCCAGGTTTACTAGTTTATGTGCATAGAGTTGTTTGTAGTATTCTCTGATGATGGTTTGAATTTCTGTGGAATCTGTGGTGATTTCCCCTTTATCATTTTTTATTGCATCTATTTGGTTATTCTCTCTTTTCTTTTTTATCAGTCTGGCTAGTGGTCTGTCTATTTTGTTGATTTTTTCAAAAAAACAGCTCTTGGATTTATTGATATTTTGAAGGGTTTTTTGTGTCTCTATCTACCTCAGTTCTGCTCTGATCTTAGTTATTTCTTGTATTCTGCTAAGTTTTGAGTTTTTTTGATCTTGCTCCTCTAGCTCTTTCAATTTTGACATTAGGGTGTCAATTTTGGATCTCTCCACTCTTCTCATGTGGGCACTTATTGCTATATATTTTCCTCTAGAGACTGCTTTAAATGTGTCCCAGAGATTCTGGTATGTTGTGTCTTCGTTCGCATTGGTTTTGAAGAACTTCTTTATTTCTGCCTTCATTTCATTGTCTATCCAATCAACATTCAAGAGCCAGTTGTTCAGTTTCCATGAAGCTGTGCAGTTCTGAGTTCGTTTCTGAATTCTGAGTTCTAACTTGATTGCACTGGGGTCAGAAAGACTGTTTGTTATTATTTCCGTTCTTTTGCATTTGCTGAGGAGTGATTTACTTCCAATTATGTGGTCAATTTTAGAGTAGGTGTGATGTGGTGCTGAGAAGAATGTATATTCTGTGTATTTGGGGTGGAGAGTTCTGTAAATGTCTATCAGGTTTGCTTGTTCCAGGTCTGAGTTCAAGTCCTGGATATCCTTGTTAATTTTCTGTCTGGTTGATCTGTCTAATATTGACAGTGGAGTGTTAAAGTCTCCCACTATTATTGTGTGGGAGTCTAAGTCTCTTTGTAAGTCATTAAGAACTTGCCTTATATGTCTGGGTGCTCCTGTATTGGGTCCATATATATTTAGCATCATTAGCTCTTCTTGTTGTATCGATCCTTTTACCATTATATAATGTCCTTCTTTGTCTCTTTTCATCTTTGTTGCTTTAAAGTCTATTTTATCAGAGACGAGAATTGCAACTCCTGCTTTTTTTGCTCTCCATTTGCTTGGTAAATCTTCCTCCATCCCTTTATTTTGAGCCTTTGTGTATCCTTGCATGTGAGATGGGTTTCCTGGATACAGCACACTGATGGGTTTTGGCTTTTTATCCAATTTGCCAGTCTGTGTCTTTTGATTGGTGCATTTAGCCCATTTACATTTAGCGTTAATATTGTTATGTGTGAATTTGATACTGCCATTTTGATGCTAGTTGGCTGTTTTGCTTGTTAGTTGATGCAGATTCTTCATTTTGTTGATGCTCTTCAGCATTTGGTATGTTTATGAATGGCTGGTACTTGTTGTTCCTTTCTATGTGTAGTGCCTCTTTTAGGAGCTCTTTGTAAAGCAGGCCTGGTGGTGACAAAATCTCTGAGTACTTGCTTGTTCACAAAAAATTTTATTTTTCTTCACTTATGAAGCTCAGTTTGGCTGGATATGAAATTCTGGGTTGAAAGTTCTTTTCTTTAAGGTTGTTGAATATTGGCTCCCACTCTCTTCTGTCTTGTAGGGTTTCTGCTGAGAGATCTGCTGTGATTCTGATGGACTTCCCTTTGTGGGTGACCCGGCCTTTCTTTCTGGCTTACCTTAGTAGTTTTTCCTTCATTTCAACCTGGTGAATCTGATGATTATGTGCCTTGGGGTTGCTCTACTTGTGGAATATCTTTGTGGTGT
This sequence comes from Callithrix jacchus, assembly GCF_049354715.1. Taxonomy (NCBI): domain Eukaryota; kingdom Metazoa; phylum Chordata; class Mammalia; order Primates; family Cebidae; genus Callithrix; species Callithrix jacchus. The sequence goes on along the minus strand of NC_133524.1, from coordinate 66,935,444 downwards.
TCTCTGTATTTCCTGGACTTGAATATTGGCCTGCCTTGCTAGGTTGGGGGAATTTTCCTGGATAATATCCTGAAGAGTATTTTCCAGCTTGGATTCATTCTCTTTGTCACATTCAGGTACAGCTATCAAACACAGATTAGGTCTTTTCACATAGTCCCACATTTCTTGGAGACTTTGTTCATTCCTTTTTGTACTTTTTTCTGTAATCTTGGCTTCTCATTTTATTTCATTGAGTTGATCTTCGACTTCTGATATCCTTTCTTCTGCTTGGTCAATTTGGCTGTTGAAACTTGTGCATGCTTCACGAAGTTCTCGTGTTGTGTTTTTCAGCTCCTTCAATTCACTCATATTCCTCTCTAAGTTGTCCATTCTTGTTATCATTTCCTCAAATCTTTTCTCAAGATTCTTAGTTTCTTTGCATTGAGTTAGAGCATGTTCTTTTAGCTCATGAAAGTTTCTCATTACCCACCTTCTGAAGTCTGATTCTGTCATTTCATCACACTCATTCTCTGTCCAGCTTTGTTCCCTTGCTGGTGAGGGGTTGTGGTCCCTTGTAGGAGGTGAGGTGTTCTGGTTTTGGGTGTTTTCCTCCTTTTTGTGCTGGTTTCTTCCCATCTTTGTGGATTTATCCACCTGTCGTCTGAGTAGTTGCTGATTTTCAGATTGGGTCTCTGAGTGGACATCCAGATTGTTGATGATGAAGTATTTCTGTTTCTTAGTTTTCCTTCTAACAGTCTGGCCCCTCTGCTGTAGGACTGCTGAGGTCCACTCCACACCCTGCTTGCCTGGGGTACACCTGTAGCAGCTGCGGAACCCTGAGGGTTACTACCAGTTTCTTCTTCTGCTATCTTTGTCCCTGAATGATGCCCGCCAAATGTCAGTCTGATCAGTCCTTTATGAGGTGACTCTTTGGATATACGGGGGTCAGGGAGCTGCTTGAGGAGACTGTCTGTACTTTATACTTGAGGAGACAGTCTGTATTTTATAGGCGCTCAAGTGCTGAGCTGTGAGCTCCATTGTTCATTCAGGGCTGCTAGGCAGGTACGTTTAAGTCTGCTGCAGCAGAACTCATAAAGCCCCTTTTTTTCCTCAGGTGCTCTGTGTCTGGGAGTTAGGGCTTTATTTATGAGTATCCATTGCACTGTCCTGCCCAGCAAGGAGGCAGTCTAATCACTGCCTGCCTGTAGTGGCTATGCTGAGCTGCCGTGGGCTCCGCCCTGCTGCTGTGGGCTCTGCCCTGCTGTCGTCAGCTCTGCCCTGCTGCCGTGTGTAATTCCCTGTAGTCCTGTTTATATGGGTGTGGTTAGAGCTGCTGTGGTGATGGTGGCCTGCCTCTGTAGTGGCGGACTCTCTCTGTTATGGCAGGTTGCCTTGGCAACGGTGGGTTGCCTTGGCAATGGCAGGCTGCATCAGCAATGGTGGAGTACCTCTGTAGGGGTCAAGTGCCTCTGTAATGGCGGATGCCCCTCCCCCTCCAAGCTGCACCATCCTGGGTTTAGCTGTGCTTGCCATGAAACTCTCAACCCTGAGCATTTCCAATTGGTTTTTTGTTTGTTTCTGTGGGGGTGGGAACTGCCGAGCCTGATCACCTGGCTCTCTGCCTCAGAGCCCTTTTTTTTTTTAAGTTGAATGGTTGACTCTCTCCCAGGTGTTCCAGTCGCCTGCTGAAAGGGCGCCGGGATCTGTGTGATTTCCCGTGCAGCGACCCACTGCGCCGGCTGAAACAACATTGGTGTCCGGGAATCTTCTGGCCTGGTTTTCTGTTTAAGTCCCGTTTAATCATATGAATGTGCTAATCTGCCTTCCGAAATCTCCAAAATTTGCCGGTTTAACAGGGCAACCAAACCAGTGTATTTTGCATGGAGTGCCGCTGTGCTGTGGCCCCGGCCCAAACAACCGCACCGGCCCAAACAGCCATGCTGGCAGCCCGTGGGGCTCCTACACCTGGGAATCTCCTGGTCTGTGGGCAATAAAGATCCATCTGGAAACACAGCGTCCACTCACCATCTGCGCTTTCACTGTGAGCTGCAATCCTGAGTTGGTCCTACAGTGCCATCTTCTCCTGACTAAAACTGAATTTTATGAGAAAGTGCTCAGATGGGCATAAGAGAAAGTCCAGAGCCTAACTAAATTTGGCCATGGAAAGAATCTGTCAAGGTAAATGCAGAGTTTGAACTCACATGCAGCATTTTTTAAAAAGACTAGTGATTGAGAGGAAAAAAAGCATGGCATTAGCAAGATGGTCAAAGAGAAGTTCCCAGTAGTCTTTTATCTACCACACACAATGATACCCACAAAACAATAAATAAATGACTACATTTTTGACAGAAAAAACTAAAGGAGAGCACCAGAGAACATGAAAGAAACAGGACCAGAAAACCTATAGAGCACACAAACCCAGGATGGCTGCATAGGGAAGGGAAAGAAACACCTTGCCTCTGTGACCCTATTTCCCTATTCAGAATCAGCTTGGAACCAGCTTGGAATCAGCTGATCAGAACCACCACTATATCAAAGTCCCCTGGATCTAAGCTTCTGTAATGTGCCATAGAGCAACAATCCCTGGTTAGTGGGAAAACTGCAGTCATTAATGCCTTGCAGAGTGAACCTATGCCTCAACTTTTGGGTGCTACCATAGTATCACAAGACCCAGAGAACAAAAGGAACAAAGAAGCTAAAAAACAACCATAAAATAACTAACAAAATGGCAGTGGTAAGTCTTTACCAATTAATAATAACATTGAATGTAAATGAATTAAATTCTCCAATCAAAAGAGATAGAGTAGTTGAATAGATTTTAAATAAAAGAGTCCAACTATATGTTGTCTACAGGGTACCCACTTAAGCTTTAAGGACATAGGCTGAAAGCAAAGGTATGGAAGAAGTTATTTCACACAAATGGCAATCAAAAGAGAGCAGAGTGGCTATGCTTATATCTGACAAAATAAACTTCAAGTCAAAAATTTTTACAAGAAACACAGAAGGTCATTATTTAACAATAAAGGAGTCAATTCATCAAGAAAACATAACAATCGTAAATATGCATCTAATGTTGGAGCACCTAAATACATAAAGCAAATATGAATGGACATAAAAGTATAGGAACTACAAGCCAGGTGCGGTGACTCAGCCTTTAATCCCAGCACTTTGGGAGGCCAAAGTGGGCAGATCACAAGGTCAGGAGTTCGAGGCCATCCTGGCTAACATAGTGAAACCTCATCTCTACTAAAAATACTAAAATTAGCTGAGCATGGTGGCAGGTGCCTATAATCCCAGCTATTCGGGAAGCTGAGGCAGGAGAATCATTTGAATCCAGGAGGCGGAGGTTGTAGTGAGCTGAGATTGCACCATTGCATTCTAGCCTGGGTAACAGGGTGACTCCATCTCAAAAAAAAAGGTAAGAAACTTCAGTATCTCACTTTCTTCAATGGGTAGACCAACCAGACAGAAAATTCATAGAAAATACTGGATTTAAATTGTACTTTTGACTAAATGAAACTAACAAATGTATAAAGAACTTTCCATCCAAGAGCAGCTGAATACACATTTGTAAATATATATGCATCTAACATTGGAGCACATAAATACATAAAGCAAATGTGACTGACATAAAAGGAGAAATAGATAAGCAAATCAATCCAGGTGATATATCACATTAACAAAATGAAAGATAAAAAACACATGATCATCTCGATTGATGCAGAAAAAGCATTCAAAAAAGTTCAAAATCCTATCTTGACAAAAACTCTCAACAGTTTAGGTACAGAAGGAATGTTCCTCAACAAAATGTAAGGCAATTTTATGCAAAACCCACAGATAACCTTATAATCAATAAGTGAAAACTTAAAGCTTGTCCACCACAATGTGATGCTAGGCAAGAATGTCTACTCCCACCATTTCTTTTTTATTTTCACTTTAAGTTCTGGGGTACATGTGCGGAATGTGCAGGTTTGTTACATAGCTATACATGTGCCATGGTGGTTTGTTGCACCCATCAACCTGTCATCTACATTACGTATTTCTCCTAATGCTATCCCTCACCTAGCCCCCACCTTCCTGACAGGCTCTAGTGGGTGATGTGCCCATCCCTATATCCATGTGTTCTCAATGTTCAACTCCCACTTATGAGTGAGAACATGTGGTGTTTGTTTTTCTGTTCTTTTGTTAGTTTGCTGAGAATGATGGTTTCCAGTTTCATCCATGTCGCTACAAAGAACAAGAACTCATCCTTTTTTATGGCTGCATAGTATTCCATGATGTATATGTGCCACATTATCTTTATTCAGTCTATCATTGATGGGCATTTGGGTTGGTTCCAAGTCTTTACTATTATGAATAGCACCATAATAAACACACGTGTGCATGTGTTTTATAGTAGAATGATTTATAATCCTTTGGGTATATACCAGTAATGGGATTGCTGAGTCAAATGGTATCTCTGGTTCCGCATAGTACTGAAAATACTAGAAAGAACAATCATATGAGAAAAAGAAACAAAAGATAAAAAATCAGAAAGGAATAAGTAAAATGATCTCTATTTGCAGATGAGATGATCTTATATGTAAAAAACCCCAAGTCCATAAAAAACTGTTAGAACTAATAAATGAATAAATGAGTTCCATAAAGTTCCTTCATACAAAATCAACATAACAAAAATTAGTAGCATTTTTATACAAAAATAATTACCTAACTGAAAAAGAAATAAAGAAAACAACTCCATTTATGATAGCATCAAAAACATACTTAACAAATTTAACCAATGAGGTAAAAGATCTGTACACCAAAAAATACAAAACAAGCAATCAGAAACCAAAAAACCCAGGGGTTGCCATCCTAGTCTCTGATAAAACACACTTTAAACCAACAAAGATCAAAGGAGACAAAGAAGGGCATTACATAATGATTAAGGGATCAATGCAACAAGAAGAGATAACTATTTTAAATATATCACCCAATACAGGAGCACCCAGATTCATAAAGCAAGCTCTTAGAGACCTACAAAGATACTTAGACTCCCACACAATAACAGTGGGAGACTTTAACACCCCACTGTCATTATTAGACAGATCAATGAGACAGAAAATTAACAAGGATATCCAGGACTTGAACTCAGCTCTGGACCGAGCAGACCTAATAGACATCTACAGAACTCTCCACCCCAAATCCGCAGAATATACATTCTTCTCAGCACCGCATTGCACTTATTCTACAATTGACCACATAATTAGAAGTAAAACTCACCTCAGCAAATGAAAAAGAATGGAAATCATAATAAATGTTCTCTCAGACCACAGTGCAATCAAATTAGAACTCAGGATTAAGAAACTCACTTAACACTTTGGGAGGCCGAGGCGGGTGGATCACGAGGTCAACAGATCGAGACCATCTTGGTCAACATGGTGAAACCCCGTCTCTACTAAAAATACAAAAAATTAGCTGGGCATGGTGGCGCATGCCTGTAATCCCAGCTGCTCGGGAGGCTGAGGCAGGAGAATTGCCTGAACCCAGGAGGCGGAGATTGCGGTGAGCCGAGATCGCGCCATTGCACTCCAGCCTGGGTAACAAGAGCGAAACTCCGTCTCAAAAAAAAAAAAAAAAAAAAAAGAAACTCACTTAAAACCACTCAACTATATAGAAACTGAACAACCTGCTCCTAAATGACTACTGGGTAAATAAAGAAATGAAGGCAGAAATAAAGATGTTCTTTGAAATCAATGAGAACAAAGATGCAATGTACCAGAATCTCTGGGACACATTTAAAGAGTGTGTAGACGAAAATTTATCGCACGAAATGTCCACAAAAGAAAGCAGGAAAGATATAAAATTGACACCCTAATGTCACAATTAAAAGAACTAAAGAAGCAAGAGCAAACAAATTCAAAATCTAGCAGAAGACAAGAAATAATTGAGATCAGAGCAGAACTGAAGGAGATAGAAACATGAAAAACCCTTCAAAAATCAATGAAACCAGGAGCTGTTTTTTGAAAAGATCAACAAGATAGATATACTGCTAGCCAGAATAATAAAGAAGAAAAGAGAGAAGAATCAAACAGACACAATAAAAAATGATAAAGGGGATATCACCACTGATCCCACAGAAATACAAACTACCATCAGAGAATAGGATAAACACCTCTATGCAAATAAACTAGAAAATCTAGAAGAAATGGATAAATTCCTGAACACTTACACCCACCTGATACTAAACCAAAAGAAGTCAAATCCTTGAATAGATCAATAACAAGTTCTGAAACTGAGGCAATAATTAATAGCTTACCAACCAAAACAAGTCCAGTACCAGATGGATTCACAGCCGAATTTTATGAGAGGTACAAAAAGAAGCTGGTACCATTCCTTCTGAAACGATTCCAAACACTAGAAAAAGAGGGAAACCTCTCTAACTCATTTTATGAGGCCAGCATCATCCTGATGCCAAAACCTGGCAGAGACACAACAAAGAAAGAAAATTATTAGGCCAATCTTCCTGATGAACACTGATGTGAAAATCACAATCAAGTTGGCTTCATCCCTGGGATGCAAGGCTGGTACAACATATGCAAATCAATAAATATAATCCATCACATAAACAGAACCAATGACAAAAACCACAAGATTATCTCAATAGACGCAGAAAAGGTCTTTGACAAAATTCAACGGCCTTTATGCTAAAAACTCTCAATAAACTAGGTATTGATAGAATGTATCTCAAAATAATAAGAGCTATTTGTGACAAACCCACAGCCAATATCATACTGAATGGGCAAAAACTGGAAGCATTCCCTTCAAAAGCTGGCACAAGACAACGACGTCCTCTCTCACGACTTCTATTCAACATAGTATTGGAAGTTCTGGCCAGGACAATCAGGCAAGAAAAAGAAATAAAGGGTATTCAACTAGGAAAAAATGAAGTCAAATTATCTCTATTTGCAGAAGACATAATTGTATATTTAGAAAACCTCATAGTTTCAGCCCAAAATCTCCTTAAACTGATGAGCAATTTCAGCAAAGTCTCAGGATACAAAATCAATGTGCAAAAATGACAAGCATTCCTATACATCAATAATAGACTAACAGAGAGCTGAATCATGAGTGAACCCCCATTCACAATTGCTACAAAAAGAATAAAATACCTAGGAATACAATTAACAAGGGATGGGAAGGACCTCTTCAAGGAGAACTACAAATCACTGCTCAAGGAAATAAGAGAGGACACAAACAGATGGAGAAATATTCCATGCTCATGGTTAGGAAGAATCAATATTGTGAAAATGGCCATACAGCACAAATTAATTTATAGATTCAACGCTCTCCCTATCAAGCTACCATTGACTTTCTTCATAGAATTGGAAAAAACTACTTTAAATTTCATATGGAACCAAAAAAAGGGCCCACATATCCAAGACAGTCAGAAGGAACAAGAACAAAGCTGGAGGCATCACATTACCTGACTTCAAACTATAGTACAAGCCTACAGTAATCAAAACAGCACAGTACTGGTACCAAAATAGATATATAGACCAATGGAACAGAACAGAAGCCTCAGAAGTAATGACACACATCTACAAACATCTGATCTTTGACAAACTTGAGAAAAACAAGCAATGGGGAAAGGATTTCCTATTTAACAAATGGTGTTGGGAAAACTGGCTAGCCATATGCAGAAAGCTGAAACTGGATCCTTTCCTTACACAATATATAAAAATTAACTCCAGATGGATTAAAGACTTAAACATAAGAGCTAAAACCATAAAAACCCTAGAAGAAAACCTAGGCATACCATTCAGGACATAGGCATGCGCAAAGACTTCATGACCAAAACACCAAAAGCAATGGCAACAAAAGCCAAAATAGACAAATAGGATCTAATTAAACTAAAGAGCTTCTGCATAGCAAATGAAACTATCATCAGGGTGAACAGGCAACCTACAGAATGGGGAAAAAAAACTTTTGCAATCTATCATCTGACAAAGAGCTAATATCCAGAATCTACAAACAACTTAAACAAATTTGCAAGAGCAAAACAAACAACCCCATCAAAAAGTGGGTGAAGAATATGAACAGACACTTCTCAAAAGAAGATATTCATGCAACGAACAAACATATCAAAAAATGCTCACCATCACTGGTCGTTAGAGAAATGCAAATCAAAACCACAATAAGATGCCATTTAATGCCAGTTAAAATGGCCATCATTTAAAAGTCAGGAACAATAGATGCTGGAGCGGATGTGGAAAAATAGGAATGCTTTTACACTGTTGGTTGGAGTGTAAATTAGTTCAACCATGTGGAAGACAATGTGGCGATGCCTCAAGGATCCAGAACTAGAAATACCATTTGACCCAGCAATCCCATTACTAGGTATATATCCAAAGGATTATAAATCATTCTACTATAGAGACAAATGTATACGTATGTTTATTGTGGCACTGTTCACAATAGCAATGACTTGGAACCAACCCAAATGCCCATCAATGATAGACTGGATAAAGAAAATATGAGACATATACACCATGGATTACTATGCAGCCATAAAAAGATGAGTTCACGTCCTTCGGGGGAACAATGATGAAGCTGGAAACCATAATTCTCAGCATACTAACACAAGAACAGAAAACCAAACATTGCGTGTTCTCACTCATAAATGGTAGTTGAACAGTGAGAACACATGGGCACATAGAGGGAAACAGCACACAGGGCCTGTTGGGAGGTGGAAGGGAAGGAGAGGGATAGCATTAGAAGAAATACCTAATGTAGATGACAGGTTGATGGGTACAGCAAACCACCATGGCACATGTATATCTATGTATCAATCCTGCACGTTAAGCACATGTACCCCAGAACTTAAAGTATAATTTTTTAGAAAAAATAAAAAATAGAACTACCATATGACCCTCTCTGGGCATATTCCCAAAAGAATGAAATCACCACCTCATAAAGATATCTGCACTCTCATGTTCATTGCAGCATTGTTCATAATTGCTAAAATATGTAAACAACTTAAATGTCCATCAATGGACAAATGAATAAAGAACTTATAGTGTGTTACACTACACTACACACACACACACACACACACAAACACACACACAGAATGAAATATTATTTGGCCTAAAAAGAAATGAGATTTTGCAATTTGCCACAACATGAATGAGCCTGGAGGACATTATGCTAAGTGAAATAAGGCAGACACAGAAAAATATTGTATGATGTATTAGTCTGTTCTCATGCTGCTAATAAAGACATACTCAAGGCTGGGTAATTTATAAATGAAAGGGGTTTAATTGACTCACTGTTCCACATGGCTGGGGAGGTCTCACAATCATGGTGGAAGGCAAAGGGGAAGCAAGACATGTCTTACATGGCAGCAGGCAAGAGAGGGCATGTGCAGGGGAACTCCATTTATAAAACCATCACATATTATGAAAACTCACTATCCTGAAAACAGCATGGAAAAGACCCGCCCCTTGATTCAAATACCTCCTACAGGGTCCCTCCTACGACATGTGGGAATTATGGGAGCTATAATTCAAGATGAGATTTGGGTAGGGGTAGAGCCAAACCATATCATTCCACCCATGGCCCTTCTCAAATCTCACGTCCTTACATTTCAAAACCAATTATGGTTTCCCAACATTCCTGCAAAGTCTTAACTCATTTCACCATTAACTCAAAAGTCCATAGTCCAAAGTCTCATCTGAGACAAGGCAAGTTCCTTCTACCTATGAGTCTGTAAAATCAAAAGTAAGTTAGTTACTTCCCAGATACAATGAGGGTACAGGCATTGGGTAAATATACCCATTCCAAATGGGAGAAATGGCCAAAACAAAGGGGCTTCAGGCCTCATGCAAGTCCAAAATCCAGCAGGGCAGTTAAATCTTAAAGCTCCAAAATGATCTCCTCTGATTCCACATCTCATGTCCAGGTCATGCAAGAGATGGGCTCCCATGGCCTCAGACAGCTCCATCCCTGTGGCTTTGCATGGTACAGCCCCACTTCCAGCTGCTTTATCAGGTTGTTGAGTGTCTGTGGGTTTTCTAGTTATACAGTACAAGCTGTCAGTGGAGCTACAATTCTGGGGTCTGGAGGACAATGGCCCTCTCCTCACAGCTCCACCAGGAAGTACCCTAGTGGGGATTCTGTATGGGGGCTCACATCCCACATTTCCTTTCTGCACTGCTCTAGCCAAGGTTCTCCATGAAGGCCCCACCTCTGCAGCAAATTTCTACCTGGACATCCAGGCATTGCCATACATCCTCTGAAATCTAGGCAGAGGTTTCCAAACCTCAATTCTTGACTTTAGTGTTTTTGCAGGCTCAATATCACATGGAAGCTGCCAAAAATTGGGGCTTGCACCATCTGAAGCCACAGACTGAGTTGTACTTTGGTCTCTTTTAGCCACAGCTGAAGTGGCTGGGATGCAGGGCACCAAGTCCCTATACTGCACACACAGCAGGGAGGGGTCTGGGCCCAGGCCCATGAAACCATTTTCCCCCCCTATTCCTTGGGCCTGTGATGGTAGGGGCTGCCTGTGAAGCCCTGGAGACATTTTCCCCATTGTCTTGGTGATTAACATTTGGCTCCTCATTACTTATGTAAATTCTGCAGCCAGCTGGAATTTCTCCTCAGAAAATGGGTTTTTCCTTTTTATGGCATCGCCCAGGTGCAAATTTTCCAAACGTTTATGCTCTGCTTCCCTTTTAAACATAAGTTCCAATTCCAAACCATATCGTTGTAAATATATAAAACTGGATGCTTTTAACAGTACCCAAGTTGCCTCTTGAATGCTTTACTGCTTAGAAATTTCTTCTGCCAGATGCCCTAAATCATCTCTCTGAAGTTCAGAGTTCCACACATCTCTGAGGCAGGGGCAATATGCCATCCATCTCTGTGCTAAAATATAGCAACAGTTACCTTTGCTCCAGTTCCCAACAAGTTCCCCATCTCCATCTGAGGCCACTTCAGCCTGAACTTTTTTGTCCATATCACTATCAGCATTTTGGTCAAAGCCATTTAACAAGTCTCTAGGAAGTTCCAAACTTTCCCACATTTTTCTATCTTCTTCTGAACCCTCTAAACTGTTCCAACTTCTGCCTGATACCCAGTTCCAAAGATGCTTCCACATTTTTGAGTATCTTTAGAGTAGTGCCCCACTACCTTGGTGCCAATTTACTGTATTAGTCTGTTTTCATTCTGCTAATAAAGACATATCTGAGAATGGGTAATTTATAAAGGAAAGAGATTTAATGGACTCAGTTTCACATGGCTGGGGAGGCCTCATTATCATGACAGATGGTGAAGGGGAAACAAGACACATCTTACATGGCAGCAGGCAAGAGACGGCTTGTGCAGGGGAACTCCCCTTTATAAAACCACCAGATCTCGTGAGAACTCACTCACTATCAGAAGAACAGCAAAGGAAATATCCCCACCATGATTCAATTACCATTCACCAGGTTCCTCCCATGATATGTGGGAATTATGGGAGCTAAAATTCAAGATGAAGTTTGGGTGGGAACACAGCCAAACCATATCACATGGCATCGCTTATATGCAGCATCTTAAAAATTCAAATATATGAAGATAGAGAACACAACAGCTATTACTACTGGTGAGGGCCTGGGGAAGGAAATGGAGAGATGTAGGTCAGAGGATAAAAAATAGCAGATATGTAGCATGAACAAGTCTAGAGAGCTA